>NC_045604.1:43106731-43731731 GCF_009762305.2 Zalophus californianus
GGCTATAATTCAGGTCTTGCAGGGCAGCATGGTCTCCCAAGAATCTTTGACCAGCAAAGACCATTGATTCAGTAGTGGCACCAATACCTTCAGTGATTCTGCCAGGGGAAAGAGCCATTGGAGACCAATTGAAGCCAAGAATAAGAAACTCCAAGCATAATTTCCCATGTTTGTCCCCAGCTCTCAGCCCAGAGTTTCACCCTTGAGTTGATGCAAGTCCCCAGTTTCAAGTGATTCAAGAATGGTTTGACCTCCCTTCTTAATCTGGTCTAAGATGGTTTCCAAGATAATTATGTCACAGGGACAGGCTGTCATAACAGTTTTCCCTCTGATTTCAAGTACTAAGGAAAATAAATGGCTAGATATGTCCTTGTTAACCATGCCTTTAGGAATAAGGCCTAACTGCTATGTTTAAAACATGAATGAACAAATAGATGAATAAATGAAGGATGAACATTCTAGACTCTATTTGAATGAATATGGGACATTTGTTTGATTTGCCTTATAGAGTTGCAGCCCCCCCGCCAAAGTTCTTGAACACATTCCATCTAAAGATGGAGACCGGGTGTCCTCCTGGAGAGCCAGCAGCCATAAAGAGATGGCAGCTAGGAAGCCAGCCTGGTGGATATGGCCAGTATGGTACCTGGAGCCCAGAAATCTGTATACAACCTCCGACTCCACACAACCATCTGGCTAATCCAAACAAAGGTCCTTAAAAGCAATTACTACAGCAGGGGTTTAGGGAACAAATCTGTGGCAGGGCTTGAAAGTGTCAATTCTTTTTATTTTTTTAAAGATTTATTTATTTATTAGAGAGAAAGAGAGAGCAGGAGGAGGGGAAGAGGGAGAGAGAGAATCCCAAGCAGACTCGCCACTGAGTGCAGAGCCCAACACGGGGCTCGACCTCATGACTCTGAGATCATGACCTGAGCCAAAATCAAGAGTCAGACACCTAACTGACTAAGCCACCCAGGCGCCCCAAAAGTGTCAATATTCTATGTCTCCAGTAGCACAGAGCCTATGACATAATAGATACTTAAATACTAATTTGTACATGGATGCCATCCTTGCTCTTCTCTCTCATTTTATCCTCCACTTTCTCCTTTCTCAAGTCTCCTTCCTGACCATTCAGAACCTGCGGAGGCCCTATTAACTAAAACTCATTGAGGCCCTAATTACCTTTCCCCCTCTACCTCACCTCATCCCCCAGGCAATACATGAATGCTCTTTATGAAATATTAAATATTAAATTCTATCTTCTTTTGAGTTGGTGGTTCCCTTGCTTCTGGTTGGCCAAGCACTGATAGTCAGCCTCTTGCGCCTCTTGGGCAATCAGGCCCTGCTTCTATTCCTTTGTGTACCCTCATTTTCACTCTTCTCCCACTCCCATTGGTGTCAGTCCCTGCAGAGTCCAGCTGCTGACCCTCAAAGCTGAGAAACTCAGCCCTCAGAGCCAAGCTGTGGGAACTCTCCATTGAAGCTTATGTCAGGTTTCTTTGAGGTGGGTTCACAGCTGCTGGTGGCTGTCCTTCTCATCTACACCCCATTCTCCTGTCCTGTGCTAACCCCCGAGAACCCAAAATATTGCCAGCAACTGTGCCCATGTTGGGGGCCACATAGGCTGTGCCAGTGGCCTTTTGGGCTGTACTGGCCACCGTCTCCACAGAAAGGGTGCATTTCTTCTGGAGTGTGTGCCTGATTAAAGGGAACCAGGAAAATAAACCATGATGTGGGAGGATAATGTCAGCAGTCCCAGGAAAACAGATAAACTTCCTTGTCTAATCCAGTTTTATTTTGGCAGAGTTCATGTTGAATTGTTTTGCTTGAGCATCAAAACATACACCCACATAGTTCTGAATCCTGGTCTGAGCTGTCAGGTAAGTGGTTCACACTCTATCCCAAAGGAAGTTCTATGGTCAAGGAGTGGAGGCTTCAAAAGGGGGAATAAGCAGCTATAAACAATCTCCCTGTGCCCACAATTCCCTGTACCCCCAGGCTTCCACCCCCACCCCAAGCCCATAAATCCCATCTGGAGAGCCTGCCCCTCATAGTGAGGGGTGTTTAATCCACCTGCTTCCTGATAAACTTTCAGAGGGGAGAAGTATGTGCATGTGTGTGAGTGTGTGTGTGGTGCTGAGTGGGGATGTTAAAGTCATCAATACAAATTTAAAACTAATTCCTGGATAAGAACACTGTCTTAGTCTTGGAAGGCAAATGTCTATTCATTAAATCATTGCTTTGGATGAATTTTTATCAGGGAAATACTCAAAAAAGAATGGCAATGGGGAAGGACGTCTGGGCGGCTCAACCGGGTAAGCATCTGCCTTCAGCTCAGGTCATGATCCCAGGTTACTGGGATCGAGCCCCGCTTTGGGCTCCTTGCTCAGCGGGGAGCCTGCTTCTCCCTCTGCCTGCCACTTCCCCTGTTTGTGCTCTCTCTCTCTCTCTGACAAATAAATAAATGAAATCTTAAAAAAAAAAAAAAAGAATGGCAATGGGGGAAAGAAAGCAGGCCATCAAATGGCAGATAACATGTATTTTAGGCAGAGATAGAGACAAAAATAGGCATTGAAAAAGAGTAGAAGGAAATGTTACAAGATTCCTTTTCCTTTGGCACCTGCGGTTCTTGGTCATGTGCTTCGAAGAATGAAGAGGTAGACCAGACAGATGGTGGGCAGCAAAGCAAGCTTTATTGAGCAATAGCAAAGTGATAGTACAAAACTCCCAAAGAGAGAGGGGACCCGAGACGGTTGCCACCAGAGTTTCTAAGTCCGGGGTTTTTCATGGGCTTGTTGGCTGGCTGTTTTAATCTGATTAACCCTCCCTGCACCTGTCATCCAATCAGGTTTTTGTCATCTATCTATCCCGTGGGAAAGGGTGCAGGGCTCCTTCCAGGGTGGGGTAAGATCCTTTTAAGGGTGGTTTCCTCTTAGGGCGGGGGTCCCTTGTCCCTGCCTGCCTGCCTTCCAACTATCCTCCATCAGAAATACATCAAAATGCCAGAAGTTTTTCCCAGGTTGTAGAGTTATGGGTGATCTTAGCTTTTTTTTCCCCCATATGTTTCTGTGCTGCCCCAAATTTTGTTGTTGTTGTTGTTATGGTTGTCATGTTTTTTTACCATGAGCAAATGTGACTCTAGTAATGTTGGATGAGAGGAATAATTTTTTAAATTTGATTTTCATATGTAGATCACCTTGCCCCAACTCATTCTCATCAAGAAGCCCAGGCAAAAGCTGAGTACAAAGGCCTTCAGGTCTTCTGACCCCATGGCTCCACCCTCCTTCCTGTGGCTCAGCAGTGTCCACTGGACGACAGTACCCTTATCTGAGAGTAGAGACAGAGTTGAAAACCACCCAGGAGAGGTAGTTCAGGCATGTAGATTCTGCAGGAACCAAGATCAGTGATAGGCCTAGAGGCCACCAATGGCTCCACAGCTGAGCCCCAAACCCTAGCACGCCCTGACCTTGCTCCAAAAAGATTCACTAGCAAAATGGGAAAGGGAGGAAGTCAGGAATAGGAGGGGAGTGAGGCCAAGGAGCCAAGAAGGGGATTTCTAATAGAAACTGCTCTGTTCAAGGCTTAGCACATTTCCAAGGACCTCTAAGGCTGGAAAGAGAAGAGCTGGGAGAAAACCAAGAAGAGGAGGCAAGGTTCAAGTCAGCTCAGGGAGCAGGACCCCATCCCCTCCAGCCCCAACCTAGTCTACTCATTGTCAGATCTTCTACATTCCCTTTTGTGTTTCTCTTATCTCCTTCACCCAAACTCTAGCTCCCACCCCCACCCCCAACTTAATTCTATCCTGGACTAACAATCTGGGCTTGTTCTCCAGAGCCTACAGCTCCTACTGGAGAGGGGGTGACAGTCACACACCAGTTCTTATAGAGGAACTAGCTTGCGAGGTCAGGGAGGAAGTGGAGGGTGGGGTGGTAGGGGTAGAGAAGAAAAGCTTGGAGTGTAGAAAAGGTATCTGAGCTCATGCAGGTCCATGCAACCCCCCACCCTCATTACACTGTTACAGTGGTCTGACCCCTGAGCAGCCCTCAGTGTTGGGTCCAGAGTGGGTGACTGCCCAAGAAGGAGAAACTATGGAAGCAGAGGGGAAGAAAAAATATATACAGAAGTGTGGTGGGGCATTCCTACAGGAGGTAAGGTATTGCTCACATTTGCATTTACCCGGGAAGGCCGTTTCTGGAAGTGAAAATAGGTTAACATTTGTTCTTTAGATACTAATACCAAATAGATTGCTTGACAATAGTTTCACATGCACACCCAAGGGGTGTGTGTGTGTGTGTGTGTGTGTGTGTGTGTGTGTGTGTGTGTGTGTGTTTTGGTGGTAGGAAGCAGTGTGAGGTAGTGGAAGGCAGTGAGGGGAGGGTCCTTCTGGAGAGTAAGAAGATTAACTCTGCATTCCTCCAAACTCCTGGGGGAAAGAATTGGGTAACAAGTTCAGAAAAGTTATTAAGTCTTGGAGGATTCCAAACCAATTTTCCCACAGCAGGATATGAGCACATCTGTCCTTCAGTCTTCTTTGTCTCCAGTTTTTCTTTTGAAAAATTGACCGCTTTCAGATAAAAATGTCTTGTATTCTTAAAAACATAACCCATCACATATGATTTCTACAGCAGTGATACTTTGCCATAGGAAGCCATATGGGGTAGTGGTAAGTGCATGCACCTCAGACCCAAATAGTCTTCAAGGAGCGCCTGGGTGGCTCAGTCGTTAAGCGTCTGCCTTTGGCTCGGGTCATGATCCCAGGGTCCTGGGATCGAGCCCTACTGCTTCTCCCTCTCCCACTCCCCCTGCTTGTGTTCCCTCTCTCGCTGTATCTCTCTCTGCCAAATAAATAAATAAAATCTTAAAAAAAAAAAATAGCCTTCAAAAGCCTGGCTCTCACAATTACCAGCTGGTGACCAGTTTGATCACCCATAAAATAGAGATGCTCCTAGTTCTTCCCTCACAGGGTTGTGGTAAAAAATAAATGAGAGAGGGGTGCCTGGGTGGCTCAGTCGTTAAGCGTCTGCCTTCCACTCAGGTCATGGTCCCAGAGTCCTGGGATCGAGCCCCACATCGGGCTCCCTGCTCAGCGGGAAGACTGCTTCTCCCTCTCCCACTCCCCCTGCTTGTGTTCCCTCTCTCACTGTGTCTCTCTCTGTCAAATAAATAAATAAAATCTTTTAAAATAATAATAAATAAATAAATAAATAAATGAGAGAGTACGTGTACTGAGCCTGGCACTCAGCAAGCCCTAAGGAAGTTAGGCTGCCATGATAATATCATAAGGTCAGCACTCTCCACATGGCTTCACTCCCAGCAAAGCTACTCTGGGTAGTAGAGTGATGGACTCAGCACTAGAACAGGGGTAGCAAATTATGATGGCTGGAGCAAACCCTGCCTGACAACTACTTCTGTATGGCCAGAGTGCTAAGCATGTTTTTTACATTTTTAAATGGTTGGGCAAAAATATCAAAAGAAGAATATTTTACAGTACGTGAAAAGTATATGAAATTCACATTTCAGCCTCCATATGTTTTTCTGCAACACGGTCTTGCTCATTCATTCATATATCTTCTATGGCTTCTTATGCATATGAACAAGAAGGCCTAAAATACTTAACCATCTGCAGAAAAAGTTGGTCAACCCTGCATTAGAGGATCAGTTGTCCAATTCCAGCCATGCTTCCCACCTCCCAAACAGAGATAACACCTCCCCCTCTTCACCAAAAACATGCCCACCAGCACACACACACACACACCATTTGGCTCACTCACCATGATGTTGTTAACACCAGCTGGCCTACACTTTGGAAAGTGTAAGAAGGGACTGGCTGTAAAGCATTACTGTTATTTTCTGAGCTAGCACTTGGGGGTGGTGCAATTCCAGTCACCCCTGCTGAAAAAAAGCTCAATGTGTTCTTTGTTCTCTCAGCCCTTGATCTTTCACTCTGGTTACTATTTCTCAGGGCCTGCTGTGTCCATTTGCACTTGCTCAGCTGGGAAAAATATGAGTTGGGCTTTGTCTACCCTTTTAATCAGTTTACTGAAAAGGGGTCAGAAACAAAAGAGGGAGGAAGCATTAAAACATACACATTATTGAGTGCTTACTATACACCAGGCACTCTGCAGATTACAATGAGGCATCGGGAAAGGAGAGGAAGACACAAAGAGTGAGGTAAAGAGTTATAAAACCCTGCAGTAACTGCTAACACAGAGGCAGGTACAAAGCATGGTGGGAGCAAAAAAAATGGTTTATTCTACTTGGGTACTGAAGACAAGCATCAGGAAAAGTCACAGGGAGGGGGCAGCTTTGAAGAGTGGAGAAGAGTTTGTTAGGTGTGAAGAGAGGGTGAAGCCATGAGGAACAGAATAGCAAGGGCCAAAGCAGAGGTAGGCACCACCGGCATATCCGTGCGGACGGGGAATGAAGGGCAGACCCTTGACAAGTAAGCTGGGTTTTGACTGTGGATGGCCCTATGAACAACAGTCAGGGGGTGACACTTTATTCTGGAGGTGACAAGAAGCCTTCAGGGACTTCATAGACTTCAAAGGAAGGCGGGAGCTCATCAGATGATCAGATGTGTGCTTTAGAAGTGATCATTGGTAACTAGGAAGACGGATACACTGGCACAGAGAAATCCTAGGTTGAAAACAAGTCAAGGGTGATGTAGCAGGAAGAAAAATCTTGGCTATGGAGTTAATAGGACTTCATGACCTTGAGCTCTTAGGTTAGGGAGCTCAGTTGGTTTTTCATGAGCCCCAGAAAGAAGCTGCTGGGTTTGCAAAAAGGGAGTCCTTGATGAGATGAGCAGGAGCGCTTTCAGTAGAATAGCAGGAACACAAGCATATTCCCCTGGTTTCAGGAGTTAGTGGGTCTGAAGAAGTAAGAGCGAGGAGCATAGAGTGCACTTTCAAGAAGTGACATTTCCATAACTCTTCCTTCCCCTCCTCTTCCTTCTCCCCCTCCCTCTCCTTCTCCCTCTCCTCCCTCTTGCTCTCCTCCTCGTTCCCCTTGTCCTTCTTCTCTCTCTCAAAAACCAATTGTCTGTCCTGGAAAATACCTCTGCTTTCCAATTCATTAACCTGAGCACTATGTGCTGGAAATAGACCAATAGGCTTTTACAACTCGCCACGGTGACATTTACCCTTCCACAGAATTTCAGGTGGGTCTTTTGGGAACCCATTATTTGAGGAATTCTTGCTTTTTTCTAAAAAAGTATTTCTAGGTAAAATCAACCAAAAGGATCAAAAAGTCTTGTTGTGGAGGCAAGCCCTGCAGGATGGATTCCTCTGTTAAGGTGTCTGCCATGAATCCATACAAGAAGTCAGCCCTCCTCTCCGTCTAGGATACAGAAACCAAGAACCAGGAAAGAAGGGAAAAGCGACCAGCTATGCTCTAAAACTTCACGTCTCACACCAAGTTCCCTTTTCACTCTAGGCTGAGACCGAGAAAGAATAGGGAACTTAGGGCAGTAATGATGAAGGATAGTTGGAAGGCAGGCAGGCAGGGACAAGGAGCTCCCACCCTAAGAGGAAACCAACCTTAAAAGGATCTACACCACCCTGGAAGGAGACCTCCACCTTTTCCCATGGATAAAGGGAGGGTTAATCAGATTAAAACAGCCCACACTAAATAAGCCCATTAAAAACCCCTAGACTTGGAAACTCCAGTAGCAACCCTCACGGGTCCCCTCCCCTCCTCAGGAGCTTTGTACTATCACTTGCTATTGCTCAATAAAGCTTGCTTTGCTGCCCACCATCTGTCTGGTCTACCTCTTCATTCTTTGAAGTGGTGTGACCAAGAGCCGTGGGCACTGGCGGAGAAAAAATGCTGAAACAGTAAGGGACCAGCCCCCTGGAGAGCCGCATTCTAGTTCCGGCTCCACTTCTTATCCACAGGTCCTACCGAAAGGAGACAGTTGTTCTTGTTCCGATTCGATTTGTTTAAAATATAAATACAATCAATGTATTTGCTTAATAAAACATCCAATGACTTCATCTTACCCTAGGATAAAGTCCAGTATCCTTAATAGGGCAAACAGAGCCTTGCACATCTAACAGCTCCTAGATCTCGCCTCAAATTCTCTTGTCTGACCCACTGGATTGTTTTTTCCTTCCAATGCAACACGTAGCTCTCTATTCTTGTAGCTTTGGAATGTGTTAACTCCCTGTCCAAATGGCCTCCATCGTCCCACTTTATCTGGCAACCTTAAACTCATCCTAAGTTAGATGTCAGATGCTCCAGGGAACTCTTTGACATCCCCTAAACTAGGTTAGAACCCTTAGATTGGACTCCATGTCCCCTTCTTAGCACTCCTGTATCCATACTTGCTTAAGATCAGTCTCTACTGCTAGAATATTAAGCCCTCAGAAAGCAGATCCATAATACATGGAAAAGCTCTTTGAAAGGTATAACACAAGATCCAAATATTTGGAATATTTTCTGCAGAAAAATGCAAAGTCAATGTAAATCAAATCAACACTCCTGAACAAAACCTCAAAATATATATATATAGGATAGCCTTTATAAACAAGGATAACACCGTTATTATACACACCTCAAACAAGTCTTTATATTGTATTGCCTTCATTAATCAAAGGATAATATTTTTTTTATTTTTTTATTGTTATGTTAATCACCATATATTACATAATTTGTTTTGGTGTACTGTTCCATGATTCATTGTTTGTTCATAACACCCAGTGCTCCATGCAGAATGTGCCCTCCTCAATACCCATCACCAGGCTAACCCATCCCCCCAGCCCCTCCCCTCTAGAACCCTCAGTTTGTTTTTCAGAGTTCAAAGGATAATATTATTATTACTATACATGATCTCAGACAATTCATTATATCTTAGGACCAGAAGGGATCTGGAAGTCCTCTGATATTCCTGCAGACAATATCAAAATGAATCAGATGGGTGAAAATTGGAATGACTGAATAAGCTGCATTCTTCAAACACAAATGAAGGCAAAATAATACCCGTTCAACTTCTATTGTCAATGAATGGTAAAAATTACAACTCAAATATTTTATTAACTAACGTTTTTCCCCTTAACTCTTTATTGAAGTAACATCCAAAACTTTGAGTGACCCTGGATCAATCTTTACAAACATATACAACCATAAAGCTACTACCCAGATCAAGCATACCAATGTTATCTGCACCCCGGAAGTTTCCTTCTGCCCCTTTCTAGTCAACCCCACCCCCACCAAAGATAACAGTATCCCAGCTTCTTTCACCGGGCCAGGTTCTTCTGTTCTTGAACTTCATATAAATACAATCATACAATTTGTTCTCTTTTCTGTCTGGCTATTTTTGTTCACTATTAATTGGGTGAGATTCAGATATGCTTTTGCATGCAATAATAGTTTGGTCTTTTCTCATTACTGTATAGTATTCCATTGAATATATATGCTACAGGGATGCCTGGGTGGCTCAGTTGGTTAAGCATCTGCCTTCGGTTCAGGTCATGATCTCAGGGTCCTGGGATTGAGTCCCACATCAGGCTTCTTTCTCAGTGGGGAGACTGCTTCTCCCTCTGCCCCTCTCCCCTGCTCATGCTCGCTCTCTCTCTCAAATAAATAAGTAAAATCTTAAAAAAAAAAAGAATATATCTGCTACATGCACTTATCTATTCTACTATTGAAAGACACGTGGACTGTTTCCAATTTTGAGCTATGATAACTAAAAAATGCAGTGATCGCTTTTGTGTTTTGGTGCTCATGTCTACACCTTTCTGTTGTGTGTTAACTTACGAAATTGTTAAGTCACAAGGTAAGCATATGTTGGCATTAGTAGATATTGCCCAAAAGTTTTCCCATGTGATTGTGCAAAATTACTGTGTTAATTTCTCACACCCGCCCACAAGCAGGGTATGAGAATTCCACACGCCCCACATCTTCTCTAACATTCAGTGTTGTACATTTTTGTTGGATTTATTTATCTGTAGCTCTTCCAGTAGAGAGGTACCTCCTTATAGTTTTCATTTGTTTTTCCTCAGTAATGATACTGAACATTTTTTCATGGTGTATTAGCCATCTGGACATTCTCTTTTATAATGCAGCTTATAGAAGAAGACCATAAAATATTACCATGACCTTGGAACAGGCAAAGACTTTTTAAAGAGAACACAAAAAAAGACGATCCTTTAAGGAAAAGAGTAATAATATAGGCTTCCTGAAAACTTAAATATTCTGTTCATCAAAGGACACCATAAAAAAGGATTAAAAAAAACAAGCTTCTAGGTGGGAAAATATAATTACAATCATAGCCAGAATTATTAAAGAAACTTTGGAAATCAGCAAGAAAAAAAAAGATAACTCAATGCAAAAGTGAGCAAAAGTCCTGAACTAAACCTTTTTTTATTGTGAAATATTACAAACATTAATATGTTTTTAACTGCACTTTTTCCTTTTGTGTACTTAGAGTCTTTAATAAAGACAGTTCATTCAAAGTGATTTCATTGTTTTATATCTTTGCATGATCTTTTACATAAATAAAATCGCAAATCAGGATTTAAACAATTCTTTTGTGCCACAGTTAATACTAGATTGATTTGGAAGATAGAGTCACAGTAAATACTTCATCTAGTCTAGCTCCTCACGCACCCTGAGCCTTTATCTGATGAATGAACTCCCTATTCTCAGAACTTCAAATGCTCAACAAAAACAGGAGTGATCACTCCCTCTGCCTTACAGAATCAGGTAGATACTCCTGTTCAGATAAAGTTTTCTAAGCCTCCAGGCCCTTAGGGAAATTATACAACCTCATCTTTCTTAATCTTTCCTGGGACTGACTCAGAAAGTCAGCTTCCCCCATCCCCCAGGCTACATACACACTCCTCTTTCTCCCCATACCACCACCACTATGACCATATTCTTTGAAAATCTTCAAAGATCCCAGGAGTGGCCGAAGAGGCAGTAAAAGCAGGAAGGGATCTCTGCGAGGGGCAAGGGAGGTGGACCAGTGGGAAAGACTGGGGTAGATGGCAATGCTCTCTTATCTATAGAAATAACATCTTCCTGCAGTCACTTGGTGCCTGGATGATGGCCCAAGGTTGAGAAATCTCTAGATGTAAATGCAAATATCTTTGTTTCCCTTTCTTCTCATCTTAATTTTTAAAAAGAAAAAAAAATTCAGACTTCAGGACCTGAAGTGGCAAAGCCAACAATGAAAAAAGAAGAGAGATATAGAACCAAATATCTACTAAATGCCCACCAAATGCCAGGTAGTAGGCTAAATGTTGAATAAATCACTGCCCTCAAGGCATTAAGAGTCTAGCATGGATGAGCAATAATAATAGGCAGAATAATAACTGACATTTATTTAGTGCTTACACTATGCAAGGCATTGTAGACGCATTTTAACCTATATTTTACCTGTGTTTTGATATATAATTATAATATAAAATAATATATTCTAATATGTAACATATTTTAATATGTTATAATATATTCTTAACATTTTAATACCTTTAATCTTCGTAGCATATTTAAAAGGTAGAGATTATTTTCACCCCCTTTTATAGATGAATAAATTGAGGTATCAGAGGTTAAGTAACTTGCCTAAGGTCAAGTAGTAAGGGTTTTATCCCAAAGTCAAGTAGGTCAAGTAGGCAGAGCCAGCCTAGGAGTTGACTCTAACTCCCAATTAGAAGGGAGTAATAACAAGTGCATAGATAGCAAAGTGTACATAAAGGATGCTGAGAGAACAAGAGAGGCCTTTAGTCTAGCCTGAGGAAGTCAGGCAAGGCTTCCTGGAGGAGGTAGTATGTGCACCATTCTGAAGAGTAGGTAGACTTTCAAAGATTGTGGTTGCGGTTGTGGTGGTATGGGGGGTAGAGGAGTTTGCATGTAGCTTAGGGGAAAAGCCATTCTTCTGAGACAGTTCCAGGGAGATTAGGGTAGGGATTTCAGGCAGGAATTTCAGGACCTGGAAAGACACGAGGTGTGGGACAGTAGACCATGCCGTGTGGGAGCCTAGTTATAGGTGGGAGACAGAGCCAAAGTGGGTGGGCAGGACCCTCTCCAGGAAGCATTTTGTGTGCCAGCAAAGGACTGTGAAGAATTGGGCTTTATCCTGAGGGCAATGAGGATGTGCAGGAGAATTTCATTCAGTAGGGAAGTGAGGGAGGTCAAATTTAGATGGTGTTAAAGATGATTTGCAGAGAGGAGGGTGGCAAGGAAATGGGTTAGGAGGGTGTGGGAAGCCAAGGGAAGGAATTATTAGGGAAATAAAGCTCCTTTGACTTAACCTCAGAACTGTACACCACCCAGAGGTAGCAGCTTCTTCTAGTCAGCAAGACCCAGTCCACCACCAGCTGTGGCTAAGGTGACTTCCTCTTACTTCCTGCCCCAGCAAACAGGTGTCGAGGCCATCTCCCCTCCCCACCCAACCCACCACATCCAGGCTTCGCCACCCTGTGCTACAGTAAGAGCTCCATGAGGTAAGAATATTTTAGCACCGCGCACATGCAGCAGGGCACATGGCAAAGGACCTGTGTATGATGTGGGGCTGTGTAGGCTGTGAAGTCGAAGAATCCTGGGGGTGAATTTCAGCTAAACCGTACCAGATACGTAGCCTCTTGGGTTTCTTGCTGTAGCATGTGA
Source organism: Zalophus californianus (assembly GCF_009762305.2). Lineage (NCBI taxonomy): Eukaryota > Metazoa > Chordata > Mammalia > Carnivora > Otariidae > Zalophus > Zalophus californianus. Next base: position 43,119,338 of record NC_045604.1, read on the forward strand.
ATAATAACACAGGGTGCATGAAGCACTAGTGGTCTTGTAGGTAAAGTGTACTTCGTTCATCATAGCTGTTATTGCTCATATTATCATACAGACCCCTTATTGCACTCTACACCCACCCCATCAATATCACTCTGCTTTTGTTTTCTTAGATAGGCTATTTGGTTCCACGTACTCATGCTTTGTACATGCTATTCTCAATGTCGAAATACCATTATCTTTCTTGCCTGTCATGGAGATCCCATTCCCATTTGTCTTTCAAAAGGGATGGTACCTAAACCTGGCTAATATGGCCATCATGGCATTTTTATAGAGCAAAAGGCTGTATATGCTCCCTCTAATTATCTTTGTAAGTATATATGTTTTGATATATAATAATATATAATATATAATAATATATTCTAACATAGAACATATTCAACATATGTTGTAATATATTTTTATATCTTTAATCATCATAGCACATTTGTAAGGTAGATATTATTAAAAATCTGTTCCTTTGTCTACCAAGCAAAGCTGGAAATAAGCTAAACTAAAACTTCTGGACATAAAAAGCATAGATGATGCATGTATTTAAAGCTTTGTACACTCACTTTTGGTTTTTGACACACAGGTGGATAAACAAATTTACTTGTAAATTTAAACAAGTTTATTTGTGAATTTGCTAGTCCATGCACATAACTGACCTGAAAACTTAAATAGAAGGATAAGTTTTGAAGCCACTTGGAAGGCCATGTCATATCACCGCATCAAGGAAGACTTTCCTCAGATTCTGTCTCCCAGTCAGTCTCTCTACTGTGCTTTCTCTATGTCGTGCATCTTGTATGCTCTTCTACTCTTGCACTTACTCCTCTGATGATGTCCTACAGTGTATTCTTCTGATTGTTTACCTGTCTCTAAGTGCCCAGTCCCTTGTGTACTCCCAGCACATGGCCCAAGGCTTAGGATCTGGTAAGGGATCAATATATCTCCATTGAATGAATACTATGACAGAGAACATAAATCTAAATAGCTCATAGGTTCTTGGTAATGTCGGTTCCCAAGACAGGGATAATAGAAGAACTAGTTTAGGGATTGAATTTGTCCAGTGGAGTTCTAGCAGGCAGTTTAAGACGTATAGCTAAAGGCCAAATGAGAGATAAGAGCCTGATACGGTTTTGAGAGCCCAGTCCATGTCTATGTGGTAGCTGAAGCTATGATCTTGGTTATCATAGACTTGTAAATAGAGTGAGAAAAGGAGAAAGCCGAGGAACATCTATTTCAAAGGCCAGCCAAAAGACGTGAAGATTAAAAGATGAGGAGCTGGAAACGCAGGAGGAAAACCAAGGAAGAAAGGTATCCCAAAAAGCCAAGGGAAGACAGAAATTCAAGAGATGTCGATCCTCCACAGATGCAAGGGGTTATGGATTTGGCAAAATGGAGGTCACTGGGGAATTTAGTGGAAGTGATTTCTGCAAAAAATCAGAGGGATGGAGTGGTTGGGATTGCAGATTGTTACAGAGAAGGGATAAAAGGAGGAAATGGGGGAGCCACCCACCATTATTCAAATGAAGCATTTTCTTCCCTGCTTAAAGATATTAAGGCAATATCTGTAATTTCTCAGAGGACAGTCAGCAGCTCTAGAAGTCCATAGAAAGAGCAACCTCTTTATGGTTTTGCTTCTGGAAGATCAACTAATTTTCCAGTGTGATATCTCTCGGCTTCCCTACAACTCAGAGTAGACCTCAGTTTATATAGATGCAGACACGTAGCTGAGCCTCAGGAGGCATCTTGCTCAAAGCCTTAATGGATGGATGGTCCCCAAATCTTAATTCCAGACCCTCTCACAGGACCCTGGGTGGGGGGGGGGAGGAGTGCACACACATCTTCCATTGACTAGCTGGGATCCAAAAATGGATAAGGGAGAGGTGCTAGACCTGATGGATTTTTACAAGCCAAGTAGATAGGGTCTGACCTGAAAACATACAAATAATTTGCTATAGCCTGGTTTCTGAGATATGAAATTTTCCAATATGCATGCCATCAGTTAGATTATAAGATACTTGGAGAGAATGAGCATCCCCAAAGTACTAAATATACAGTAAGAACTTACTAGACAATAGAATGTTTAGACATAGGAATGCCCCTTAGAGATCATCTAGCTCCGCTGTATCAAATTACCCTGCAATCACTTTCTTGTTGACTTGTTGGTCTCCTCCACTTGAGTATGAACTTCTCTGGGGCAGAGTCCTTGACTTATTCATTTTTTTGTGGGGGGAGGTATACTATCCAACACTAAGCCTGACCATTAAAGGCATTCAGTAAATGTTTGATAAATGAATAAATGCACACATAAAATCTCACAGAAGATGTGAAAGAGACAGTGAGTAATCCTTCTCTCCAGATCTGGAATTAAATGTCAGTTCCTCAAAGAGGACTTTCTTGCTCACTGGTACTCACTGATTGCTTCACAGAACTTCTCAGTTTACATTTGCTTTGTTTACTCTTTTTTTATTATTATTCAAGTATAATTAACATACAATGTTATATTAGTTTCAGGTCCACAATATAGTGATTCTATAATTCTGTACATTTCTCAGTGCTCATCATGATAAGTGTGCTCTTAATCCCCTTCACCTCTTTCACCCATCCCCCCACCCACCTCCCCTCTGGAAACCACCAGTTTTTTCTCTATATTTAAGAGTCTATTTTTTTCAGTTGTTTCTCTTTTTTTTTCTTTGTTTCTTAAATTCTGCATGAGTGAAATCATATGGTATTTGTCTTTCTCTGACTGAGTCATTTCACTTAGCATTATACTCTCTAGATCCATCCATGTTGTTGCAAATGGCAAGACCTCCTTTGTTATGGTTGAGTGATATTCCATTGTGTATATATCACATCTTTTTAATCCATTCATCTATCCATGGACACTTGGGCTGCTTCCCATATCTTGGCACTTGTAAAAATGCTGCAATAAACATGGGGATGCATGTATCTTTTCGAATCAGTGCTTTCATTTTCTTTGGATAAATGCCATATAATCCAGTAATTCCAGTACTGCACTGTTTACTTTTCAACTGTCTGCTCTTCAACTAGAATGTAAGTTTCAAAAAGAGATCTTCTATATCTTGTTCAGTGTTGTACTCAATGCATAGTGCTAGCAAAGGTCTACCATGTAGTAGGTCCCCAATATTTGTGGAATGAAAGAATGAGTGTGTGGAGCCAGAAGAAAGTAAAGCTAAAATAGAAGACTCAGATCTGTGAAGGGAGCAAGTCTTGGGCCAATTCCACCTTCCCTGGGGGCTCTTATATTCCCAGAACAAAGCAGCTTCTAGCCTTATTTCATTCCTTCCCACTATCCAAGGAATGGGGACAGAGCCTCTGGCTTCAAATCTTTATTTAACGCTCCATACTCCAGTAAATTTTGTTGGATTGAATTGTGACCCAAGCTCCCCAGGATTAATCAGATAAACCCAGCTAATGAGTTAGCTATGAGTTTTTACCTCTTCCCTAATTTGAAGTTTTAATCCCTTTCTGTCTCCAGAAGTCCCTAAAAGGAGAGCTGGGAAAAAAAAAAAAAAATCAGTAGGGTTTTTCCAAACTCCTGAGTTCTATCCTTTCCCCTACCCACTTTGACTCTCCAAATTCTGCAATTCCTCCCACCACACAAGCAGAAAGATGTGAACTGGTGAATGAGAAGACTTTCTCACCAGCACTGGCTCACAGGTTATGGAAGAGTCACACCCGGATTGATGGAGATGCGTTCCAGCAACCTTTTGCCTTGCTTTACTTGATTTATTGCCTGTGTCACAGCGGTTCTGGAAGAACAACTGCCCCAGCCTAAGGGAGATCTCTAGCTGCTGAAACTTGCTCACTCCGTTCTGCCACCATCCGGGTTTACCCACTCTCTCTCTATCCGTGGTTTGCCTTCCGCAGCTTGCTGCTAGGGGCTGGATGGCTCCGGGGGCTTCTTCTGTTGATGTTACTGGTATTGAGTGTTACTTTGTCTTTCTCCTAATGTAGAACAACAAATAGAACAAGGAAATGAAGAAGAATTGACAATCCTATAAGCCACTCATCTTTGATAAATTTCAAAGAGAAAGTGGAAGCAAAAAAACAACCACCCGGTAAAGAAATATTTGATGCACACTGAGGAAAGTAATGGTGATCCAGATTAGTACAGGCCAATAGAAATATAATGTGAGACATGCATGTAACTTACAAATTTTAGTAACCACACTAAAAAACTAAAAACACAAAAAATGTGATTAATTTTAGAATATATTTTATTTAACTTAATATACCCAAAAGATTATCCTAGCAAACATGTAATCAGTATAAATGTATCAATATATTTTCATACTAAATCTTCAAAATCTGGTGTGTATTTTATACTTGAAGCACATCTCCATTCAGCCTAGCTGCATATCAAGTTGTCAACAGCCACACGTGGGTCTCCTGGCTGCCATACTGCACAGTGCAGACCTAGATAGAAATGTCTCTTGTCCTTTTATGAGTGGGAAGGTTAGAAGATAAGGAAAGAGATTAACAAAGACGATGACTTTAGATTATGATAAATGCTAGCAGCAAAATGATGGTGCTGAGCTAGCAACCGAGGAGTAGGGATGGGAAGTGTTGCTACTTAGATAAGGAAGTCTTCTGGGGCCTCTCACAGAGGAGTGCGTACCTGCAACCTAAAAATGGACCAGCCAGGTGAAGAAGTGTGCGAGAGCGATACAGGCAGAGAGAACAGTAAGAACAGAGGCCCCAAGGCATCTGAATGCTTGGCTGGGAGTGTTCTCCAGTATGGCCCAGGAACAATGATCACAGAAGAGGGTGCTGTGGGAAGGCTTAAGGGGTGAGCTAGAACCAAAGTGCGTGGGGCTTGCAGGCCTTGGCACAGAACTTGATGTAATTCCAGGAACAATGGAGAGCTGATGAAGGGATTCAAGCAGGGAAGTGCTGTGATCCAGTGTGCAACTGTGAAGGATTTCTCTCTCTTCTGCCTGAAGAATGAATAAGAAAGCAGCAAGAGAAGATGCACAAAAACTCAGAGGAGGAGGAGTAGGTTATCGGTTGACCAGGTGAGAGAAGGTAGAGGCTTGGCTGGGGTAGAATAGTAAAGGTAAACAGGTGTAAGGGACTTCAGGACACACGTTAAAGGTGGGACTGATGGACTTGTTCACAGACTGGCTATGAGGGGTGAGAAGGAGAGAAAACATCAAGAACGTCACCTACAATTTTGTCTTGAGCACATGGCTTGCTCCCCCCTTCTTTACCCTTAGCCCCAGCTTCTATAACCCACATCCCAAGAATGTCTAGTCTCCCTGAGACTTCAGCCAGAAAACCAGCTTTACCAGGCATTGGATAGGAATCTGTCTGCATGATTTCAAGCCAGCAGATGCACCCCTCCCCTATGTCCGCTTATGCTTATGTCCTCCTCAAATTGGTAAAGAAATTTCGAGCTCCTGTGCCAGGACCACACCCATGAATAGAGTGTGCCTATGTACTTGGGCCCAAGAAGTGCTGTTGAGGCAGTCCTATTTAAATCACTCACAGCGCTGGGCTGGTGAATCAGCCTAAACTGGCATGTGAATTTGTCCCACTGATGGGAGAAAGGGTAGAAATTTATTCTAGGGGTGAGTGTCAACCAACAATACACTCAAAAGAAGGGGTCAGAAAAGCAAGCTTTCTGTGCACTGCAGTAAAAAACAACTATAATAACAAAAGCTGGTCTAGTTTAAGATGCCAATAAGATCATAAGGCATGAATTTCCTAGCAGCACTTCCTTATTTACTCTAAGCAAATGTTGAGGCTTAGTACACTTGATACAAAGACCGGACTGTATATGAAATTCACATAAGCATTTAAACCTTGTCATGGCTTGAAAACTAAGGGAGGGTTTGAGTGTGCATGTGTGGGGTCAAGGGAGTCGGGGGGGTGTCAGTGAGCTGGGGTAACAGGCAGAACATACAACAAGGGTGAACTGACGATGGCAAATGCCTGACTCCTACCCTTTCTCCCTGCTGCCTGGGCCGAGGGGAATAGGAGGCATCTGCACGGCAACTACGCAAAATAGAACTAATAGCATTTTTGCTGCCTAGAAGTATCCCCAATGGATGGCATTTCCCAAGAGAACTAATACTATGCCTAAGGGGGCCTGAGCTTAAATCCTGGAACTGACTGAGTCACAGTAACTGTGAAGGAAGAGTCTCCTGTTCATTTAAGCCTCTCCCAGCACAAGACAGCACCCCCCCTCCACTCCCCAGCCCAGGCACCAATGCTGCACAGACTTAAGAGATGGGAAGACACTGTCCCTAATGTGTTTCACTCTGTGCCATGATACCTTCTCGGCAATGGGCATAAACCTTGGGGCTGCTTTCCAGGAATAGTCAGTAGTTCCCAGGGAAGGAAGCCTGACTTTCTCTCCACCTCTCTCCACTTTCCTTTTCTGACATTTGTCCATGCCTTTACTGGGGGCCTGAGGAGGGCAATGTTGTGCAAAGAGACCCCAAAAGCTAATTCATTGCTAAGATAGACTACCATGACCTGAAGCCCTTCCCCAAGAGACTCTCAGGGGAAAGGGATGTCACCTCCCCACCAGACCCAATATATGAATGGATAGGAGGAAGAAATGGAGTAGAAGATGAAGGTAGGAAGGAAAGTAATGGAAGAGAGAAGCCATTAACTGAGTCCAGATCAATCAGGCCCCTTTGGACAACCAACAGGACTTTAGATCCTGACCTGGTAACCTTAATTGTACACCATGATTAACCATTCATTATTCACCCTCCGAGTGACATCCACAACCTTACCCAATAGCTTTTTCCCCCTCCCATTTACTTGTGTTTTGTTTTCACTACAAGGTATTATAACCATGCACTCATGTTTAATTGACAGTCTTTTCTCCAAATCAGAACTGGCCTTCCAGTGGGTGGTATGACACTTTCCCTAGAATTAGTAAGGACTGAAAATTCTAATCAACTGACCCCACAGCATTCTGATAATATTGTGTGCGCATGCATGTGTAATTTGAGCAAGGCCATTGGATTTAATCTAGTGCTTGGAGAGCAGAGACCCAGAAATCACATGTCCTATATTCAAATTTCAACTTTGCCATTGAGTTATAAGTGTTTCAACAGGTCTCCTTCTTTCTACTGCCCACCTCCTTAGGTGAATTTAGGACAACACCAATTCAAAAATAGCAACAATTCTATTGCACAATGTTACATTGTTGTGGGAATTTATTAAGGATTGAAAATGGGGCAGGGGGGTGGTATAAATCACTTGCATTTTTTAAATAGAGGTGCACATATAAAAATCCACTCAGCAATGAATAAAAACCTGATCTGAGAGAAAATGCTGAACAATATCCTCATTATGAGAATCCACAGACTTCTAAAATTTGCCAGCACTTCTTGGTCTTTTGTCTTTCTGGGGCTTTCAGACCATTTATTCTTACTCAAGCAGCAGTGGTAATCAGAGGGAGATTCTGCAAGGGGAAAGTACTTTGCTGATCCTGGCCAAACAGATTTGTCTTTCATGTCTAGAGACCTGGAATTATCCTGCCTGCCTGGGAGGCAGGGAGGAATGAAGGGTTAATCTAATCAGCCTGGCCGCACAAAGCAGCCCTATTCAAGGGAAGGAGGGTCAGAGGATTTAGAGACTTAACTACACGCCTTCAAATTACAACTGAGAAGTTAAACGGAGTCTGTTTCTGAAACTGAGTCTGTTTCTGGAGGGACTTGACTTTCTTAGAAGAAAGGTCAAAAATAAAGTCCGGAGAGAAATGCAGTCTAGTTAGATCAGTAGTTCTTAACTTGTTTTTTTTCTTTCAGTCTATCATAAGGTGTTATTTCATTTGTTATTATTTGCTTATTGATTATTATTTGCCTCTCTCACTATAATGTAAATGCCATGAAGGTAGGGATCACATTTATTTTATTTCTATTATATTCTCTGGACTCAGTAGAGTACCTCACATACAGTAAGCACTTGGAAAATATTTGCTGACTGAATGAATCATGAATTACTTAAACTTTTTTTTTTTTTTTTTTTTTTTTTTAGGTCCTGGACTTCTTTTTAGAAAATCGGGTAAAAGTTGGGACACCTGGGTGGCTCAGTTGGGTAAGCGTCTGCTTTCGGCTCAGGTCATGATCCCAGGGTCCTGGGATGGAGCCCTAGGTCAGGTCGGTCAGACTGCCCACTCAGCGGGGAGTCTGCTTCTCCCTCTCCTTCTGGCCCTCCCCCACTCGTGTTCTCCCTCTCTCTCTCTCAAATAAATTAAATCTTTAAAAAGAATTGGGTAAAAGTTATAACTCCTCTCTCCATAAAACATATATTTATATATATTTTTATTTTATGTTGCTATTTATAAATATTTATAAATTTATATTTTTATAATGTTTATAAAATATTTATATTTCACATTTTATATATTTATATATACATATAACTCTTCCCTCCCTTGTACATATATAATGTGTGTATATATATGTGTGTGTATATAGATACAGATAAATTGAATCTTCCCATGCAGAGACTCCAATTTCCAAAGGATATTCCTGCTTCACCTGTGACACTTAGTATCCCTCAAAAGCACATAAACAAGAGCTCTAATGTCACACATTCTCCCAAAGAGCGCTTCTGAAAAAGACCAAGATTGAGACTAGGGTCTTCTAACTGCCAGGCTAAGACATCTGAAATTGGCCCTTGGAGTTGCCCGAAGGAGTTGGCCCTTGGAGTTGCCCGATTCTGAGTCACCTTTGGACACACGTCCAGTAAAAGGAGATCCTGATTGAAGGGAACAGGAAAAAAAAAATCCTAAATTTGCAGCTCAGAAAACTTGAATTGAAACCCAGCTCTTGCCCTTCCTAGCTGTGGTCATATCCTAGCCGGGTGCTGGACCTCTTGGGCCTTAGTTTTCTCTCCTGTGAATTCAGAGGTCAGGCCTAGGCCCAACCTCCTAATAGAATAACTTGTGAGCCAGGCCAATGATGGCAGGACTTTAATGCAACAGGATGCTGCTGTGTAGTTCAAATGTCTGTCTCACAGCCACACTCCCTCACTATAAAAAGAAAAGAACAGGGGCGCCTGGGTGGCTCAGTTGGTTGAGGGTCCGACTCTTGGTCTCCACTCAGGTCATAATCTCATGGGTGGTGGGACTGAGCCCCACAGTTGGCTCCATGCTCATCAGGGAATCTGCATGAAGATTCTCTCCCTCTACCCCTCCCCTGACTCATGCTCATGCACTCTCTCTCTCTCTAAAATAAGTACATCTTAAAAAAAAAAAAAAGAAAAGAACACAGTTCATGCTGAAGCAAGAGATTCTAAGCAAGGTATCAGGAAGAACTCTGAACTCTCTAAGGACTGTGAGACACTGAGTCAGCTATCTGGGTGGTTGTGGACTCTCCTGAAGGTGTGTGGGGATTGCAGCGGATAGCTCTCCGATTATCTCTTCACAGTATGGCCAGGAAAGGAGTCCTCCAGTCAGATTGCCTCCAAAATCCAGCCACTCTTTTGATTCTAGGAAAAACCCTGGGCTTCTCTTTGGCACAAATAAGATCTTAAATGCAAAATTCCTGGCAATTTTATTCTAATGGAACAGAATACAGGTTGCCTTGAGGTGTTTTTCTTCTAGTCAGTTCTTTAGTACAAAAAAAACGTGAAACAGGGGCACCTGGGTGGCTCATTCGATTAAGGGTTCTTGATCTCAACTCAGGTCTTGATCTCACCGTCATGAGTTCGAGCCCCACATTGGGCTCCACGCTGGGTGTGGAGCCTACTTAAAAAAGAAAGAAAAGAAAGAAAGAAAAAAAGCTTGAATGAAAGCAACGTTGATTGAGCCCCTACCTGGCAGTCTTTACACTTGCTGTCGTGTTGAATCCTACAGCAACGCTTCAAGGCACATTTTTTTTTCCCTACCAATTCTACAGATAAGAGACACTCAGAGAAAGAAACTAACTTGCTGTCATACAGCTAGGAAATAGAACTTAAGTCCCGGTCTATCTGGCTTGGAAATTCTTTCCACAACACCTGGCTGCCAGGAGGGAGGAGCTAAGTGTTGGTTGGGCACCAAAGGGTTTCCAGGCTTCCGGGAGTGCTCTAGACAAAGCATAGTTTACTTACTCTGCTCGCCGAGGGGCAATGTACACTCTGTGTCTGGGGCCTTCTCTGCTTAATCTTTTCCCGAGTTACTACCTCTGAGTATCTTCCTTAAAACAAGGGACTTTTAAACCCCAGTACCTAGTTGGAATTCAAACAGACATCTGAAAAAACAGACAATGAATTTGTGAAGAGATGCTCAACCTCCTTAGAAATCAGGGAAATGCAAATTGAAATCACAGTGAGAACACAGATCACACCCACTACAAAAGCAAAAATTAAAAAGTCTGACAATACCCTATGGCAATGAAGATATTGAACACAGGGAACTCGTGTACACCAACAGGAAAATAATATTTGCACCATCATTTTGGGAAACAGTGGGCCTTATCTTGCAATGCTGAACATTCCTATAACCTTTGACCCAGCAGTCGTTGCATATATTCTTCTGTATGTATCAACCATTTAATAGTAAAAATATCTTAATATAAACAAATTAGAATATAGTCTATGATAGACATAGACGTTGAGGGACCATGGGACTAAAGGGGTTCACAGCAGCCTTAGAGGAAGAGGTTCCCAGTAGGGAGGGGTCAACCATGGAACAGAATAACAGGTGGCCTCCAAAGGGACTGAACTCACCAACTTGGTCTCGTTCATTATAGACTATGGAGGCCAGATAAGATACAGGATGTCCAGGAAATTTGAATTTCAGATCAAACAAAGAATAGTTTTTTTGGTGTTAAGTAGGTTCCACGCAACATTTGGGACACACTTATACTAAAATTATTTAAACTAAAAAATCATCTATCTGAAATTCAAAAATACTTGGTACTCTTTATTTTTATTGGCTAAATCTGGCAACCCTAATAATGAAACTCTTATTATTTGTAAGGGCAATGTCTTTTGACCCATAAATCAGAACCAATTATTCAACATATAAAGAGAACCATTTCATGATAGTAGCAGTTTCATAATGGGCGTAAAATAGTACTGTTAAGAGCTTGAAGTATGAAATCAGGCAAACCTGGGTCTTGAGCCCTAGTTCTGCCCCTTGCTAACTGTGGTCTAGAGTAAGTTATCCCTCATTTCCACGTGTTATTCCTCTTTTGGGCTTCTATGAATATTACATGAAGTAAGATGCATGGCAGGTGCTCAGCTCACACCATGATATGCCCTCGATAATATGAATCGCTCTTATCCATTCACTGGGGTTCCTTTAAAACTAAACAATAGAGGCGCGCCTGGGTGGCTCAGTCATTAAGCATCTGCCTTCAGCTCAGGTCATGATCCCACTTGGGATCGAGCCCCGCATCGGGCTCCCTGCTCGGTGGGAAAGCCTGCTTCTCCCTCTCCCACTCCCCCTGCTTGTGTTTCCTCCCTCGCTGTGTCTTTCTCTGTCAGATAAATAAATAAAATCTTAAAAAAATAAAATAAATAAATAAAATAAACAAAAATAAACACTAGAATAGATGGATAGCATCTTGGTGGCCAGGACATCATCTTCATTTCTGGGATATTTAGGACAAAATCAGAGGCAAACACTCCATCCCCCTGCCCCTCCTCCCCATCAATGCACTCCTTGTCTGAGAGCTAAAAGGCAAGAGAAGAGACCAGATGACCTTCAAAGTCCTCCCAACACTAGCATTTGGTGGTCTTTATGTCCTTAGCAATCCCATGTCCCTGACGGCCACCCTTCTTTATAACTGTAAGTGAGGGATGGGTCAAGTTGGATTCTATCCAGCATGAGTTGGTCCAGTCATGGGGACATACTCCGAGGCTGTGAATCATATATTCACACACTTACTCTGGGAAATGCAATGTCCCTTGCTTTCTCATTCCTATTCATAGCTCAAGTCATTACTCTGGATCCAGGGAACACAACATATGTGATTCCATGAAGACGTGGCCAAGATTTAGAGATTTCAGAGACCGCAACAGCAATACACCATCACCTGCAGAACTCCCTGTGTCCCTCCATGTCGCTTTCCCTTTTCTTGCTATTGTCCTCACTGTCTCTATACTCCATACTTTCTCTCTGTGTCTATCCCTATATGCTACATTAAAGATTATTTTTATTAGCATAGCACAGGTATAATTAAGTTTCTGTCATTACATATTAACTTTAAAAACATGGTTTATAAATAATTGATACTTGATAATATTGCCAATCATAAAAATGTCCGTATAATAGAATTTCCCTCTGTCACAAGAATAAGGAACAAAGTATCTAGAAGAGACATTATCATGCTCTCCATCAGTGGCTCCATAGCATCAAATGACATAAAACTATGAACAGGGAGATCGCCCTTATAGGAGGAACGAGATGGGTTTTGTTTCGGCGGCAGGCCCTGAATTACACGGTGGCCATCCTTTGTAGGAATCAACTTTTCACAGCATGGCTGAGGGGCCCAGAATTTACACCTGGCCATCACCTCATGAGAGATGGAGTTGCCCAGGGCTTCAAGCGATGTCCAAGTCCTGATATGGCTCCCCAGCTTGCGGTATTCCACACCCTGCTCAGTTTCCCTCTCTCTCCATCATAAAAGTCTCAGACAGTCTAATCTTGGCGAACTAATTGTGATTCAGTGTTCAGAAAAGCATCAAGCATGTTTTCAGTATTTTTAGTTTTAGGATAAGCAGCCTTTCTCAGCAGGCTGCCCACTTCATCTCTACCTCAATGCACTAATACAACCAAGGTGGCCAAGTCCTCACCAGGATGCTGATGGATGGATCCTGCTAAAGGTTCCAAAAAGTGCCATATCATGCTATGCTTCAGAGAGAGCTCCAGCAGAACTCATAAAATCCCATAATAAATACCGCTCACTTGCAGCATGAAAAGGTAGAAAGAGGCAGTGCTGTGGTTAAGAGTCCTGAGCAGGAGCCTCCCCTTTGGGCCTCCATCTTCTCTGAGGGGTTGGGTCAGAACAATCCCTAAGGTCGCTCCTTGTTCAATGTTCTGTGATGTGAACTGTGTCATGGGAAAGGGAGTGCTCCCCTTGCTCCCAGATGCAGATTCTGATGGCTTTCTATTGTTACCTCTCTCAAAGGAGTGATACTTTGTTGTCCTTTCCCTTTTCATTAAAAAAAAGAAGAGAAAGGAAGGAAGAAAATTTTTTGAAAACAAACAAAATTAAAACCACAGGACAAAGCCATGCTTTTTAGAGTGGCTCAGGGGCTGGGCGTGGGGGATAGAGTGGCCTCTCTGTGATGCAGGAGCTCTGTAAGTGGCACCCCATCCCAGGGCCATGAGTCTTTGACCTCACTTAGTTATCAGATCCAACTTGTTTATTCAAAGTGAAACGTGGGACCCAGACAACTTGCCAGGTGGCATCAGAGGTCTCCAATGGATCAGGAGATAAGATACCACATCTTTCCCGGCCCCTGCTCCAGAAAGATGTGGGCCTCTTGGCTTCTGCTTCCTGACCTAAAAATATCATCATTACAGTTTCATTAGGATGAATAATGAAAACATCATCCATTAGCCCCAAATTGGTGTTTTGCTCAAAGAATACAAGACACTGAGAAGTGTTTGATTTAAGGAAAGGCTGAACGATCCTTCCAAACACAAGAATCTTTGAATGCCCCCCGCTTCCCACCAACAGTCAGACGTGGAAAGCAGACCTTGCCGAGCCACTTGGGGAGAAGCGTCCTCCTTGTTTCCATCACCACAGTTAGACAAACGGCCCCGGACTGCAGTGACTACAGCAATGTTAATCATTACTGGAAAATGAAGACAAAGTCACTTAGCCATGGGATCTAGGCAACCAGGGGTGCAACATTCAAATCCACTTAGTTCAAAAGGATTGCCCGAGGAAATTTCCACTTGATGCTCACTAGGCCAGGGCTTTCCTGGCTGCCTATCCCCTACTCCCAGAGCTTCCTCCTCCTCCTCTTCTGCCCACCCTCACTGCCGCGTTAAAGAGCAGCCCCCATGCCACACCCAGGCAGCAACTAATCCCATACCTCCAGGAGCATCACATCTGGAAGGGAAGAGAACAGCAGTGGTCATTTGGAGATGCTTCCTGTCCTACCGATCTGGTGATTGAGGCTGGAGGCAGCCGTGTGTGTGTGTGTGTGTGTGTGTGTGTGTGTGTGTGTGTGTGTGTGTGTGTGTGTGTGTGTGTGTGTGTGTCAGATTGTTCTCGCATGCCCCTGTGACGTTCCCATCCTGAACAAAACAAAATTCCTCCCTTTGAAGAGAGAAGGTATCCAAAGGCAGCGCTGCTCTAAATATGTGCAGCAGAGAAGGTCATAAGCAAAAATGCTCTTCGGCCTTATTTCCAGAGACTGAGTCGAACGATAGAAACCTGATTTCTTGCCTGCAAGACTTCTCCCACGTGTGCAGCGAGTCTCCAAGATGGGGCTGTGGCTTTCGGCGTCCTCTTATTTTCATTTGACCATGGAACTCTTTCATCATGATGTGACTCTATGGAACTAATCGTCTTCAGAATACACTTTGGGAAAAGTTGTCTTTGGATAAAGATAAGAATTTCTCTTTTTCACATTTTTTAACCTCGGGTTTGGATCTTTGGGGAATTGTTGTAGCCAGAATGGATTTATTTTTTATTTTATTTTTATTTTATTTTATTATGTTATGTTAGTCACCATACGTCATTAGTTTTTGATGCACTGTTCCACGATTCATTGTTTGCATATAACACCCAGTGCTCCATGCACTACGTGCCCTCCTTAATACCCATCAGCGGGCTAACCCATTCCCCCCCAAAAAAAACCCTCAGTTTGTTTCTCAGAGTCCACAGTCTCTCATGGTTCATCTCCCCCTCCGAGTCCCCCCCTTCATTTTTCCCTTCCTTCTCCTAATGTCCTCCCTGCTATTCCTTATGGTCCACAAATAAGTGAAACCATATGATAATTGACTTTCTCTGCTTGACTTATTTCACTTAGCATCATCTCCTCCAGTCCCATCCATGTTGATGTAAAAGCTGGGTATTCATCCTTTCTGATGGCTGAGTAATAGTCCATTGTATATCTGGACCACAGCTTCTTTATCCATTCGTCTGTCGATGGACATCTCTGCTCTTCCCACAGTTTGGCTATTGTGGACATTGCTGCTGTGAACACTGGGGTGCATATGGCCCTTCTTTTCTCTACATCTGTGCCAGAATGGATTTAGAACACAGGTCACCACAGCCACTCAAGGATATGATGGGTATTCATTTGGGGGCCTCTAAACCATTATTTAGCTCTGCTTATTCTGGCCCCTGAGGAGACAATGATCTGTTTGTCCACGAGGGCTTCCTCATCAGAAAAATAGCCTTTTACCTCAGAGGCCCAGGATCTCTGTGTAGAAAGAGACCTGACCATTGTCCTGGAGGCCCTTACCTTTTCCACAGTAACTTTGAGGTCAACTTACCTTGACTTCTCTTTCTCAAACTGATCCCTCCTCTTAGGCTCCTCCCTGTGACTGGCCAAAAGATGCCCTTTAATGGGGTTCAGGTGGAGTGTGATCTTGTGCAGTATCTCCCAAACTATGGTCTCTCAGCACACCATGGCAAGAACTAAGGGAGATTGTGTGTGCCCTAGAAGGAATCAACCTGAAATCGAATGCTGTGATTTTGTCTATTTTAAGGGTCAGACCCAGGAACAAAACTGATGGCTGAACACGTCCTTAGTTCTTGCCATGCACCCTAAACAGAAACCAGCCTACAAGACTCCCTTCATGAGCTCCCACTGCTGTCAGAGTAAAATCCAACTGCAATCTGACTGCGGCCAAGTGCACCAACCACCGAATATGTTCCTCCCTCTCGGCTTTCTGTCTCATCCTCTCAGCCCAGGCTCTTTGTCTTCTCAGAGGCTTTGACATTGCTGTTCCTGCTGTCTGAATAGTCTTCTTCTGGGCTCCTTAAAAGGATGGCTTTTTCTCATTCTTCAGAGGTCACAGCTTAGATGTCATCAACTCAGGGAAGGCCTCACTGGCCTCTCTAGGTCATCCCCCCTCGTTTATTTCACCAACCACCTTATTTATTATTTCCTTCACTACACTCACAACAATCTTCCTCTTGTTCTTTGCTGGCTCCATTCATTTCCTTCTGGTTGAGGACATTGCCTGTTCTGAACACTACTGTGGTCTCGGCCTTCAGCAGATATTTGTGGACTGAATGAATGAAAGTGTAAAAGAGGGTTCCTCAGCACAGGGGTAGCCATGCATCTCTGCAGCTCCTCATTCAATGATTTCATGTTAAAACCCTGAATTTTCTACACAGGAGGAATTTACACCATGGAGATCGGCAAACACTACAAATCCATGCTTGATTTATTGTTTTGTTGACTGTCAGACGTAAGTAATGAAGAAAGTGTAAATGACACGGGTAAAAACTCAAAGTGTGTCCTATCTGTAGCTACTCTATTGTCAACGGCATAGAAACCTGAGAAAATATTCATGTCTTTATATGTCTTTTTTTTATCCATGAAGAGCCAGTTACCAGCACACAACTGGCTTGGACATCGCCAGTGTTTGCAATACGGTATGACAAGAGCTATGATAATGTACATGCAAAGCAAGGATTTATCAGGAAATAGGGAGCAATAGCTTCACCTGGAGCCATTGGGGAAGGCATTGTAGAGGAAGTGACTTCAGTTTTATCTGAAGGAAAGAAGGAGAAGTTTTCAAGTTAAATACCATGGGGATGGGAATTCCAGGAAAAGATTCCACAAAGATCATAAAACATTTTGTGCAAATTCCACACCCTGCTTTGTTTGTTCTGTTATTGGCCTTTATGTCAGAGGAATCATGATGTATATATGCTTCTATGTCTTGGTTTTTTCAATTAGCATCATATTGTTGGATTTCATCTGTTCATTCATTTTTACTGCTTATAGAGTTTGACATTGTATCCACTTACTGGTTTATTTATTCTTCTACTGTTGACATGCATTTGAAAACATACATAAACTTTTAATGAAGTAAATCATATTACAAACAAGTCATATTTATCATTTCTTTTTTTTTTAAAGATTATTTATTTATTTATTTGACAGAGAGAGACACAGTGAGAGAGGGAACACAAGCAGGGGGAGTGGGAGAGGGAGAAGCAGGCTTCCCGCTGAGCAGGGAGCCCGATGCGGGGCTCGATCCCAGGACCCTGGGATCATGACCCGAGCCGAAGGCAGACGCTTAACGACTGAGCCACCCAGGGACCCCGTACTCATCATTTCTTAATTAGTGATCACTTCATTTTACTATTTTGGGTTGCTTGTTTCAGGTTTGTTTTTTTTTTAAGATTTTATTTATTTATTTGAGAGAGAGAGAGAGAGACAGCACTAGTGAGAGGGGCAGAGACAGAGGGAGAGAGAGAGAATCTCAAGCAGACTCCATGCTGAGCACGGAGCCCAGTGGGGGACTCAATCCCAGGACCCTGAGATCGTGACCTGAGCCAAAACCAAGAGTTGGATGCTTAACCAACCGAGCCACCCAGGCACCCCCTTGTTTCAGGTTTTTGACTGTAAAACAATGCTGCCATGGGCATTCTTCTCTGTGTGTCTTGTACATGTGCAAGAATTGCATACCTCCCTACAAGCGGAACTGCTGAGTCATAAAGCATGCAGGCACGTTTACAACTTTACTTCAGGGTGTCCCCTCTTTTTCAAAGGGGTTGAATCACAAGCAGTCTACCAACGTTTTTATTATACCGCATGCTATTGTTGACACTTGCTATTGTCATATTTTTAAATTTTTGCCCATCTGATGGGTGTAAAATGGTTTTGCATGATCAGTTCAATTTGCTGTTTCTTTGTCTGTCATGAGTTGTGTTATTTAGCAAATTTTCCAAATGGCCCAGCTGTTCTGGCCCTGGTGTTTAAGGGAAATAAATTACCCCATCTTTTCTTATTATAAAAGAAATTGTATGACTCACTTTATTACGCCCAAGTGATATGTTTGCCAGCCACTAGGTATCAAAAATACCTTCATGTCCTAACCTGAATTTGGTTTTTAGTCTGCAATGCTGATTCTGTTAGTCAGTTTAAATTAGATATTTGGGGAAATAGGGAATTCCTTCAGACAGGGTAAGTCTACTTCAATGGGCTTTTGGACCCTCTCTCTCCCCCGAGGGAGAGAGAGAAGTAGGTGGTGCCATTAATTTATTCAGCATTTTGAGTATATCAGGCCCTGGGAATCATTAAGAACACAGCCCCTACTTTTCTGGAATTTGCATTTTAGTGGCACATACGAGTAGTCTAGCCCAACTCCCTTCCCCATCTCTCCACGTCACTGGGCCCCTCATTCATTCAACCAGCATTACTGAGCACAGGCTCTGGGCGCTGGCGTTGTGTGACGTGTCGGGGCTACCTCTGGGGAGCCATTTTCCTTACATGTGCTGCCTCCAGGACTGCTGCCTGGCAGTTGGCTTCAAGGCTAGCCAAGGAACCATGAGTCCTGTAAGGGAGGAACTGACTGGATCGTGCTTTGGTGGTTAGCCATGTTAAGCAGCCATGTTTTTCAAACTGCAGTTTACTTGCAATGAGAGACACTTCTCAATGTCTGTTAATAATACAAATTCCTGCACCCCTACTCAATGAGCTGCTGACTCAGCAGGTGTGAGAACTCTGCACTTTCACCAGCTCTTCGAGAACTTTGATGGCTGACGTTCGAAAACCACTCTCCCCCTAAAGTCATGCAGCTAGAGGATGGGAGAGCCGAGAGGGCATAACTCACAGATACAAAAGCGCAGATCAGGCCCCATGCCCAGGACGTGGAAACCCCGACATTGCGGCTCCCTGTCCAGTATCCTTGGTCCTAAGGAAATGCACACAGACAGAATCTAAAGCAGGCTGCTCTGTGCCCGCCGTGCTGAGGATGGCTCAGCGGGTCAGTCAGTGACCTTAGCTGCTGGGGTCCCCTGAGGGACACGTGCTGCACGGCCACTGCACACACCTCTGGGCATTTGTCCAGAGAGAGAACTCACATGCTGAAACATTCCAGCCCCGAGATGGCCCCTCTGGGTGGTTAATGGCATCGATTTACAAACACAGCATGCTTGGAGCCCCACTGGCTCCCAAAAGGAATCTTGCTGAAGAGCAAAATAACACATAAAATGGACTGGAGCCACCATGGACTCAAACACAAACAGCTGGGAGAAGTGACCTCCTTAGGCCTCAGACACGGAGGAGGGCGCATTACTTCCTGAGTTCCTGCTCAGAGGAGGGGAGGATCCCTCTCCCTCAGCAGGTGCTCCATAAATACCAGCTGCGTGCTGGAAGATGGGTGACAAAGAGCTGAAACACTTGGGGATGGGAGGCTGTGGGAGGAGCAGGGGCCTCTAGATTCTGACCTGGCAACATGGGGCAAGCAGCCACAGGGAGTGAAGGTGGTCTAACTCACATCAAACTGGATATCTGTGTAGCTGGCTATCTATATGTTTTGTAAAGCATTTTTGTTTACTTTTGTTAGCCCATCACTCTGCTTGGAAAGTTTCTGCCTGGTTGACAGTCCTACCTTCTCTCAGCTTGCAGGGGGAGGCTTTTAAATAAATATCCCCTCCTCTCTATTTCATCATTCTGTTTGTCTCCCTCAGAGCACGTGCCACATTCAGTAATTATCTTATTTACGTGTTTCCTGGCTGTCTCCTCACTCTAGAAGGCAGGCTCTATGAGGGCAGGGGCTTGTTTTTTAGCAAGGTGTCTTGTTTAGCGCCGTATCCCAACACTGGACAGAGCCAGCACACAATTTTTATTAAAGAATGAGTAGTGATTCTAAGCAGGAGTCATTTAGATGAATCGCTGGAGCACAGAGAGAGGAAAGTTTGCCACCTAACCCTGAACACCTGGTTAGTGTGTTAGTGGCAAAACCTGTTACAGAATCTGAGGTCTCTAGCTCCTAGTCCAAGAGTTCACAGGAAGCCAGCACCTGTCCCCATCCTGCAAAGGAAAGAAAACTCACCAACATGCTTGCAGGAGAGAGAAATGAGGGTGAGCCAGACACAAGCCCAAATTCAGTGCCAAAGTTTGTCCTCTCTATAAGCAGTGTTTCCAACTCATTTCCAACTCTGTGCTTGGGACCTGGGGCAGAGGAGAGAGAGAGCTTGGGTCCAGGTTGAGCTGCACCCAAGGGTGCATCCTAATGCACCAGCATCACTTCCTGCCTGAGCCTCGCTAGGACCCGAGGTTAGCTGTGACTATCTTAGCTTGGGCTCCTTTAACAACATACCACGGACTTTGTGGCTTCAACAGTATTTGATTTCCTCACAGTTTCGGAGGCTAGAAGTTGGAGATCAGGGTGCCAGGACAGCGGGGTCCTGGTGAAGAACCCCTTCCCAGCTTTCAGGTGACCATCTTCTTGTTGGATCCTCACATGGGGGAGTGTGGAGGGGAAGACGTTGGTCTCCCTTTTCTTAGGAGGGCACTAATCCCAGCATGGAGGCTCTTACCTTAATGACCTCAACTCCATCTAATTACCTCCAAAGGCCCCACCTCCTAACACTATGACACTGGAGGGTTAGGGCTTCACCCTATGAATTTTTGGGGTAACACGAACATTCAGTTTATAACAGGGACCCAGAAAGTGGCAGCCTCAGGGCAAAGAGGAACCAAATGCGAACCTTCTGTAATCTTCGGCCAAAGCGATAAGAGGAGAGAACAGGAAGTGAACAGGGAGATGGAGAATTCCACCCGTGGATTTGTTGGCAAGGGCCCTCCAATGGTTTCCATGGGTTTCCTGGGCTCACCAGACACCACTGGGAATGCAGGCTGCTCAGCTGGACCTCATTAGCGGGCCTTGTTTTCCATTCCAGTTTGCTGCTGGCCTGGCCCTGGTTAGCATGCTGCCCCAGGCTGGGAAAGAGCAGGGCACCACCTCATGCTGAGTCACCCAGCTCAGGGACCAGGAAACTTACATAACGAGCCTGATTCCAAGTGTTTGTACATCAGGCTCAAGCTCCAGGGACAGAAAAGAAGGAAGTGAGCCTGGGGGCAGCGGTGGAGGCATGGGAGGTGGAAGTCCTGGGGACCCTGGGGTCTGGCGGTGCCAGGAAGTCGTTGTGGCCCCAGGAGATAGCAAGAGGGCTCACGCATGCATGCAGGACGTGGCAGGACTCCTCGGATTACAGATGCAGATGAACGAGAATGGCCACACGTGGGACTTTAGCTTTCCATCAGCCAGGCACCGGTCCCGCGCAGCCTGTTCTCGCCGCCTGGGGAATGTGAAGCCAGTCCAAAAAAGATCACAGGTGGCAAATGAGGAACTTCATAAAAATGTGAACTCCTGAACTGTCTAAGCAATGTCTTCGGGGTACTGTCACAGACACAAGAGATAGCACTGCAATGACATAGGACAGTGTTGTTTGGAGAGGGAAACAGCCCGTGGGCTAGGAAAAATGTGAGTGGGTGGCCGTTTGAACTTTGCTGCAAAGCTCCTCTCAGTCAAGACCCCTTTACAGATGAAGATTAAGAGACTGGCTATGGTAGGAGACATTCCTGAGAACTCGTGGATACTCTCCTTTGTAAGAATATTTTTCCACCCTAGCCCTTTGATTGCTTCTGGAAAAGCAGTCTTGCAGAACCCTGCCCACCCCCCACGCATACCCTATAAGACGTGTCAAAGGAAAGTTGTCTACAGAGGAAGCAAATCACTCTTTCCCACCATAAACTGAGTGTCCACTGCTTTAGTAGGACTTTTTTCAACATGCAATTTCTTGGCGTCTGGGTACAAATAAAGTGGCATGATGTACAATTTCAGCTCTGGATAGAGTGAGAAAAGAACCACCCTCCAAGTGAGAAAGACCTGAGTTGAAGCTTGGATCCACATTTGATCATCTTCCTGCCTATCTGAGCCTCAGTTTCCTCCTCTGTAAAATGTGGTGGTCATACTACCTAACCTCACGGGTCTCTCTGAAGGCTTTTAAAGAAGCGCTCATTGAGATCTTTGGATACTCTAAATGTCTGGACAAACATTTGTTAGTGCTTCTTATCAATTTTTTTAATGGTTAGAAAATGAGAGAAAGTGACAGGAAGTGAAAAGAGGTATCAAAAGGACATGTTGTTATTGTTTTTATTAATAACTTCTTGATCTCTCTCTCTCACACACACACACAAGAATCTGAAAAAAACTAAAACTCTAGGAGAAAAATACACTCTTTTACCAAATTTTCACATAATTTCAGGTTTCTAGATATTCTGAGGGCTAATATAAATCTCAAAATAAAAGTTCTATAATGTAAAGGATTAGTGATCACAAGGCCCACGCCTGCTTCTTGGGAATCCACAGGAGGCGAGGAGACACCAACCCTGAAAATCTTCAACCACACCAACACGCTCCGCTAAGGGACAAACACCCTTCCACCCCTGTCTCAGAAGCCAGAGATGACTTCTGGGAACTGAACTGTGAATCTTTGCATAGTGTAAGGCTGGAGCTGGGAGGGGTGTCTCCACTTGTCTGCTGGCTGGACCCACTTTCTTGCCCATTGCCTGGATGGTGTGTCGGGGAGGATGGGCGCTGAGTATAGATCTCTGAGCACTGCCTGACCAAGAGAACAGCGGCTGTGTGCTAAGGAGGGAGCAAGGAAAATGCAGGCAATGTTTCCATCACCAAATGCTTCTGCAGCCTTGCACTATGGGGTGAGCCAGAGATTATAGAGGCAGTGAATTCTACTCACACAACCATGACTGTGAACCCTGAGCCTAGACCAGCCTTGGCAGACAGTGACCAGGTCCCCCAGATCCCAGAGCATAAGACTCTGCACCTTTATTCTGCAAAGTCCCTCAGAAGTTGGACTCAGTGTCCCTTCTCCATCACTCTGTGTTACCTTCTCCTTGCTCAATGGCTCAACAAGAAAATAACTGAGCTTAATCTACTAAGGCTAAGAGGAAGGAAGAGAGGTCTGGGTAAGGGTCGAATCAGAGCAAATACTTTTGCCACCTGCAATGCATTCATTGTGAGCTTATTCTTAGGGCAAGACTCAAGAGAGGACTTTCATTTGGCAGAGAAAACAGGATTTATTGGCAGTGTGGTCTCACTGCTTCCCCTGAATGCCAAATGTTTCCTTCAGAACTTCCTCCTTTAAGTCATGGCTTCAAAAATATTTGTGGAAATGTGTTGATCTTGTCTAAACAGCTCCTTAAATACCAACATTAATGGATTCAAATGTTATCTATCAGATCAACTAGCAAGAAACAGAGGCTTAAGAAAATGGGGCACAGGGGCACGTGGGGGGCTCAGTCAATTAAGCATCCAACTCTTCATTTCAGCTTAGGGCATGATCTCAGGGTCCTGAGATGGAGACCCAAGTCAGGCTCTGCACTTGGCATGGAGTCTGCTTGTCCCTCTCCCTCTGCTGCCCCACACCCCTGCTTGAGCTCACTCTCTCTCTCTGTCTCTGTCTCTCTCAAATAAATAAATAAATAAATAAATAAATAAATAAATAAATAAAACAAGGAAGGAAGGAAGGAAGGAAGGAAGGAGAAAGAAAGAAAGAAGAAAGAAAGAAAGAAAGAAAAAGAAAGAAAGAAAGAAAGAAAGAAAGAAAGAAAGAAAGAAAGAAAGAAAGAAAGGAAGGAAGAAAGAAAGGAAGAAAGAAAGAAAGAGAGAAAGAAAGAAAATGGAGCACTGGATAGTTAGAAAACTGGGAAGAAACTGGGCTGTGGAATAGCTATCCAGAAGTGATGACTGGGGTGGGGCTCTGGAAGGGCTTGAGGCATTGAGCGAGGTTCACTGGATGCCTGAGGAAGCAGGCTGTGAGGTGAGAACATCACCATCACATCATCATGCCCAACAATTACTGAGCACTTTGCTGTGTAAAAACTCTGCTAAGCAGCTGGGACACTTTTCCTCATTATAGACTCATAGCACCACAACCTTATGAGGTAGGTACCACTATCGGTACAATGGCAATGAATAATTTGCTAAGGATGGCACAAGCCAGAAGGAAGGAGATTAACCCTCAAGTCATCTGACTCCATCTGCCTTTTACATGCACGCGAGTTAGGGGCTCCCAAAGATAGAACCTCTGGCCCAGGCATCTCTCCTGACTGTCAGACTCCTGATTTCTTTATAAGAAGAAGAAGGAGGAGGAGAAGGTGTTTCCCAGGACTCCTCACTCAACACTTGCACCTCCAAAAGCTATCTCAGATACATGTTTAAGTTGCCTACTTCCCCAAACAAAACAAAAACCTCTAACATGCATGGTGGTTGCTGTTTCAACTAAGGGCAACTTAATCCTTCCAGTTGTTCAGGCCAAAATTCCCAGAATCGTCCTTGACTCCTCCCCTTTCTCTCAGATCACACATCCAAACCATCAGGAAATACTCTTGGCTTATCTTCAAAATACATCCAGAATCTGACCACTTGGTACCATTTCTTTTAGTATGACCCAGCATCTTCTCTCTTACCCAAATAATAGTAAGAGCCTCCTATTTGGTATCCCTGTTCCTACCCTTGTAACCTTATAATTTATTCTTAACACTATAGCCAGAGTGATCACCACCTTTTTTTTTACCATTTTAATGTGAAAAAAACTCACAAAGATACAAAAAGCTACAAACAAATGTCTAGTTTAACAAATCTGTATGAGGTAAACACCCTTGCAACCACCACCCAGATCAAGAATGTGATGGGCCACCCTAGGCCCCCCTCCATGTGCCCCATCCCAAACACATAGTCCTTTTGTGTCCCCAATACTAGGCATTATCCTGACTTGTATAGCCCTTACTTCCTTGTGCTTCTTCATGGTTTTATCATCCACCTGGGCATCCCCACATACCACAGCTCAGACTTGCCTAATTTTTTTTTTAAAGATTTTATTTATTTATTTGAGAGAGAGAATGAGATAGAGAGAGAGAGTGCGAGATCCAAGAGGGTCAGAGGGAGAAGCAGACTCCCTGCCGAGCAGGGAGCCCGATGCGGGACTCGATCCCTGGACTCCAGGATCATGACCTGAGCCGAAGGCAGTCGATTAACCAACTGAGCCACCCATGCGCCCAGACTTGCCTAATTTTTAAAACTTGATATGTTTTCTGAGTCTCTTTTAATCTACAGGATCCCCTCCATCACTTTCTTTTCCTTCTTTTTTTCCTGTTGAAGAACCTGGGCCATGTGACCTGCATACTCTCCCATAGTGTGGGTTTTTATAGATTGAACACCATGATGCATTTCAACACGTTCCTCTGCCCTCTTGTTGTCCTGCACATTGAAAGATGGATCTTGGGACGTCTGGGTGGCTCAGTCGGTTAAGTGTCTGCCTTAAGCTCAGGTCATGATCCCCAGGTCCTGGGATCCAGTCTGCATTGGGCTCCTTGCTCAGCAGGGAGCCTGCTTCTCCCTCTGCATGCAGCTGGCCCTGCTTGTGCTCTCTCTCTCTGACAAGTAAATAAATAAAATCTAAAAACAAAACAAAAGAAAAAAACCCTGAACTGTTTGAAAAAAAAGAAAGAAAGAAAGCTGGATCCAGAGTCAGGTCAGAGTCTGGTCTGATTCCTTTGGTAAGCTATGGTATATTCTTTCAATAGGAAACACATAAAGTCTGGCATTCATTCTTTTTGTTTTATTGTTTTTAATAAACTTCATTTCTTAGCTTTCACTCTTTTTGAGGTTAGCAGCCAAAGACGCTCATTGCCTAGACCCATTAATTCATTAGGGTTTGCAAAATAGGCATATCCTAATTGCATGATTTTGTTTCCATTTATTAGGTGGAATAATTGTATGAGGAGATGTTTCCTTCTGTTAGTATTACAGTTTACATAGGATAGGCAAGATATGTGCTTGGTTCTTCCCATTTATTTCCTTGGTTTTCAAGATAATGAATTGATTTCCTGTCATCCTTAAAAACTGACCAATTTTTGTGTCGTGTGTGTATAATTGCAAACTCATAGATTTAAACATATATGATGAGTTTCAATTCTTCGTATTTCTTATCCTTACTGAAGCTCAAAAATGCTTATATTTATCAGAAATTCCAACCAAATTCACTGAAATGAAAAGATGTTCATGACCCTTTAGTTTTCATCTTAGATTTGTGACTTTTTTCCCCATTTCTTTGTCTGCCAATAATTATCCAAGTTGAAGAGGCTCCTCTGGAAGAAAATGCTTTATTTTATCCAAATTTTGGCCAATGAAAACTTCTTCAGGGGCACCTGGGTGGCTCAGTCGTTAAATGTCTGCCTTCAGCTCAGGTCATGATCCCAGAGTCCTGGGATCGAGTCCCACATCAGGCTCCCTGCTCAGCGGGAAGCCTGCTTCTCCCTCTCCCACTCCCCCTGCTTATGTTCCTGCTCTCACTGTCTCTGTCTCAATCAAATAAATAAATAAAATCTTTAAAAAAAGAAAAAGAAAGAAAGCTTCTTCAAGATGAGTTATTTTGACATGATCTTAGCAGTCTGTGGTGGGTTGAATAGTGTCCTCCCAAAATCTGTGCCCTCCCAAACCCTATGAATGTGACCTTATCTGGAAACAGGGTCTTTGTAGATGTAATCAAATTAAGATGAGGTCATTGAATTAGGGTAGGCCTTCAATTCAATAGGACTGGTGCCCTTATAAGAAGGGGGACATTTGGACCCACAGACACACAGGAAATACGTCATGTAGGCAGAGATTGGAGTAATGCATCTACCAGCCAAGAATTGCCAGCAATGACCAGAAGGTAGAAGAAAAGCATGGAAGAGATCCTCCCATAGAACTTCCCTAAAGAACCAATCTTGCTGACATCTTGATTTCAAATTTCTAGACTCCAGAACTGTGAGAGAATAAATCTCTATTGTTTTAAGCATTCCAGTTTGTCATACTATGTTATGGTAACCCTAGGAAGCTAAAACATAGCCTTTGATAACTTTTTCACTCTCTGGTATGAAAAAAGGTTCTTGGCTCATCTTGGCCATTTTGTGGCCCAGATCTGGAGTGTTTCTTGAACATTTTAGTAGACAGAACTTGGGGGGGGCGGGGAATAAACATATATGAAGATAAAATGAAGGCAAAATTCTCATGAATACATAATGATATTTCCAGTTCAAATTCTGAGAGTCCTATTTCTCAAGGACTTAGGGAAAACAGAATATCCTACAAAAATTTACTTGCTTTTTCTTATGTTATAAATACAACAGTTTCAGAATACCAATACTACCACCACCAGTTTTGATTACTAAAACAGTTTTAAAACTTTGGTCATATTATTCCTATTCTCTCACTTTTTTTAAAATGATTATACTAAATTTACATTGTCAGAACATATAGCTATTATATATACTATGGCCTATGTCTTTTAACTCATTTAATCTAATTCTACAGGTAACTACATATTTAATACTAACAGTTTTTAGGCTGATTATTCTCAAGTCATGTTGTTGTCTAAAGTACATTTTTATTCAATAAATGGTGCTGGGAAAATTGGACAGCCACATGCAGAAGAATGAAACTCAACCATTCTCTAACACCATACACAAAGATAAACTCAAAATGGATGAAAGACCTCAATGTGGGACAGGAATCCAACAAAATCCTAGAGGAGAACATAGGCAATAACCTCTTTGACATTGGCCACAGAAACTTCTTTCAAGATACATCTCCAAAGGCTAGTGAAACGAAAGCAAAAATGAACTTTTGGGACTTCATCAAGATAAAAACTTCTGCACAGCAAAGGAAACAGTCAACAAAACAAAGAGGCAACCCCCAGAATGGGAGAAGATATTTGCAAATGACACTACAGAGAAAGGGCTGGTATCCAAGATCTATAAAGAACTTCTCAAACTCAACACCCAAAAAACAAATAATCAAGTCAAAAAATGGGCATAAGACATGAACAGACACGTCTCTGGAAGATGACATACAAATGGCTAAGAGACACATGAAAAAATGTTCAGCATCATTAGCCATCAGGGAAATTCAAATCAAAACCACATTGAGATACCACCTTACACCAGTTAGAATGGCAAAAATTGACAGGGCAAGAAACAACAAATGTTGGAGAGGTTGTGGAGAAAGGGGAACTCTCTTACACTGTTGGTGGGAATGCAAGTTGGTAAAGCCACTTTGGAAAACAGTGTGGAGGTTCCTCAAAAAATTAAAAATAGAGCTACCCTATGACCCAGCAATTGCACTCCTGGGTATTTACTCCAAAGACACAGACGTAATGAAAAGAAGGGCCATATGTACCCCAAAGTTCATAGCAGCAATGTCCACAATAGCCAAACTGTGGAAAGAGCCGAGATACCCTCCAACAGACGAATGGATAAAGAAGATGTGGTCCATATATACAATGGAATATTACTCAGCCATCAGAAAGGATGAATACCCAACTTTTGCATCAACATGGATGGGACTGGAGGAGATTATGCTGAGTGAAATAAGTCAAGCAGAGAAAGTCAATTATCATATGGTTTCACTTATTTGTGGAACATAATAGCACAGAGGACATTAGGAGAAGGAAGGGAAAAATGAAGGGGGGTGAAATCAGAGGGAAAGATGAACCATGAGAGACTATGGACTCTGAGAAACAAACTGAGGGTTCTAGAGGGGAGGGGGGTGGGGGGATGGGTTAGCCCGGTGATGGGTATTAAGGAGGGCACATAGTGCATGGAGCACTGGGTGTTATACGAAAACAATGAATCGTGGATCACCACATCAAAAACTAACGATGTGTTGTATGGTGACTAACATCACATAATAAAATAAAATTTAAAAATAATAAGAAGAAAGTACATTTTTCAGAAAATTCCTTGAGAAGGACTCATGGGAACAATATTCCTTGAGTCTTACAATGTTGATACATGTGTCAGGGTCCTTCCTACTCTAAGGTAAGTTTTGCTGGACTTAAAATCTTTAGTTCAAAAAAAAAAAAGAAAAAATCTTTAGTTCATATTTTCTTTCCTTGAGTACCTTAAACACAGCATTCCATTTGCTTCTGGAATAAACCACCAACTCTTAACTACAGAGAACAAACTGGTGGTTACCAGAGGGGAGGTGGGTGGGGGGATGAAATAGGGGATGGGGATTAAAGAGTGCATTTATCATGATGAAAAAAAAATAAAATAAAATGAAAAAAAAGAAAAGAAAAAGGTGTCTTTTTACTTTCTATTTCTGTTAAGGTGTTACTTTGTATGTTCATTTGCTTCTGTGGGCCTTCTAATTTGATAATGCTTTGGTTATTCTTCCTTTTATTTCCAATCCTTTCTTGAGTTTTGTCACCTCATTTCTGAACATGCCTAATTCTGATATAAGACATTTTCTTAGTGTTCTGTTTCATTTTGAGAAAACATATTCTATTTTTGATATATATGTATATTTTTTTGAGCATACATTTTGGCATGATTTCATCCATGATTTTGCATGGATTTAAATTTGACACTTTTTGTTGCTCACTGTTACATGGACTAAATTTTCTAGCACTGCTAGAAGGAGACTTGATGTAAGGTAGCTTCTCTCATGTCACAGAGCTTCCTCCTCCATTGTTTCCGTGTAGTACTGGAAAACGAACAAAATGAAACAAAAGGAACTGTGGCAGCCTGCTCTCTCTGATCTCCTGGTTCTGTTCTCCTCCACCGCTTTGCTCTGGAGCTCCTCCTCCCACATCTCTTTTGTTCTCCTTTGTTCTATTTTGAATCCACCCCCAGCAGCTTCTCCTCAAGTAGGACCTGCTCAGGAAGGGAGCCTGGAGTGGGCCGTTTCAAAAGCTCAGGGGGCTGGAATGCTTCAGGGCCCCATATTCCTCCACCAGTGGAATGCTCTTCTCAGACTGGCCTCCTGCGCCTTCCAGTGAATAACTGTTGACTATTTTGTGGCTCTCCTGTCTTCAGGTCCCGTCCCTCTCCTCTGCAGAGATGCCGATACCATGCAGGTCTTATGGCTTTGGATGACTGGTTTCTGCCGACTTCTATATGGGGGTTTGTGAGAGTACCTTGTCACCTAATTTTGAGGGAAATATTGTCCAAGGGTTTTTAGTTTTCATTCCAGTCTCTCGGTCAGTGTGATGTGGGGATTCAGAAATGTCCAAATACTATGCTACCCCTGCAGCCGGCATCTTTCCAGAGTGCTCCTTCTGAAACCTGTCAGATCACACCACTTCTCAAAAGTCCAGAAAGGGGCTCCTGGGTGGCTTAATTTGTTAAGCTTCAGACTCTTCATTTTGGCTCAGGTCATGATCTCATGGGTCATGATCTCATGGGTTGTGAGATGGAGCCCCACATCATGGAGTCGGCTTGGGATTCTTTCCCTCTCCTTCCCCCTAAGCTCCTCCCTCCATTCATGTGCATTCTCTCTCCTTCTCAAATAAATAAATAAAATCTTTTTTAAAAAATCCGGAAATGACTTCTCATTTCACTCAAAGTAAAAGCCAAAGTCTTTATGATGGCTTATGAAGCCCTGCAGGATCAAGGCCTCTCCCGTACTCACTTCCCAGACCCTTTCTCATGCTCTTCTCCTGTCTGAGCTCTCTGCTCCAGCTCCACTAGCGTCCTTGCTGTTCCTTGAACATGCCACGCATCTTCCCGTCTTCTGCCTTTGCTCTAATGGTTTCCTCTACCTCGATCACTCTTCCTCAGATAGGAACTAACTTAACCACTTCCTTCAAGACTTTGAAATCTCTTTCTCCATGACATCTAGTCTGACTGCGACTGCAGCCTCCTCACAGGCACTCCCCAGCCCCTTTCCTCTGCTCCACTCTTTCTTCCTTCCAGGGTGTTTCACATTTCCTAACATTAAACATTTCATTATTTTATTATGTTACTATGTATTATCTATCTTCCCTTTGCTAGAATATAAAATCCATGAAAGCAGGAATGGCAAGTCTGTTTTGCTCTTTTATGTCTAATCGAGTGCTCAGAACAATGTTTGGCAGCAGATGTAGCTGCTTAATAAATGCATGGATGAATAAATAAATGGAGCAGCCAGGGGTTTGGCTTGCTCTGAACCAGAGTTGCTGCTGGGGAGCAACGTAGGGGCCAGGTCACCACCTCCATCGCCCTCCTGCCCTGGTCCCTCTGGATGCCACGGTCTGCAAGCCAATTGAATGAGTACCGAGCACAGCCAGGCAGAACTTGTCCTTGAGCCTCATGAATTATCAGAAGGCAAGAGGTGTCAGAAACATTCTTTCTAGGACTTCTGAGTTCAGCTCAAGCCAGAAATAGCACCCCAGCCATGTGCCTTCTAGCATTTCAGCACATTTGCTCCTCATCCCACTGGAAGAGCAGAGAAGCCTGGAGGGCAGAAAAAGAGAGACAACACCAGCCCTTTGCAGAGGGGCTCAAAAGTAGGGAAGATGAGGAGAACGCGTGACAATCTGCCCGCCCCTGGGCACCAGGCCGGGCCCAGCTGCATGCCGGGCTGTTCTGAAAGCCTATAACCCGAGTCACCTGTGTCCTTGCCCCTTTCCCTGGAATTCCTGACTGTTATTTACTTGGTGTTCTCCAGTTAGTCTCAGGGAACAGACGTCACATGGCCCATCTTCTAGCTGTTCCAGCATAACTAACAAAGTCAGGACTGACCCACGCAAGCATCGGGCTTACCGGTCTTACTTTCTAAGCAAAGCTGGTAGGTCTCAGGCTAGCGGGGTCCCCGCACTCCTCTCCTTCCCGAAGAACAAGGAAGCCTAAGGTGGAGGCCATTTTAACAGGGAAGCTCTGCGCAGACTGTCTCTCTGAAACTCTAATTGGTCTTGGAAAATGCTCCCTGACCTTGGATGCCTGAAGGATCATTGCCCAATCAGGAGATTGCAAGCCTATTGCCAGGCCCAAGAAAACAGGTAAGAGGTCAAAACTGAGGACTTTTCCAGCCCATGTTTAGGATCTCAACTCTTTCCTTTAGTTCTTTTTTTATTCTGCTGGAAACTGCCAACACAGCAACCAAGATTAGCTTCCATAGTCTCTCCACACTGACCCAGGTGGGACTGTGTCCACGCCTCCCCTGAGCCTTCCCCGCCTTGTCTCCGGGGCAGCAGGAGCAGTTCTTGAAGCTCTTTCTTCTCTTCTTCCGTTCCCTCCTCATTCCCAGTTAGTGGATGCCTAGTTCTTAACCAGTAAAAATGAGTGGGCTCCACTTCCATCAACTAAGAGTGAGCCAAGAACCCTCAAAGCACAGGAGCCTGAAATTCAGATCATCTCTCAAGTTTTCCAAAGTTCCCCTTGAACTTGGACCGAATGTTTACTGGTCCCCCTGCCCCCACCAGCCACCAGGGGCCCCAACCCCTCTGAGAAAGACACTACTGGGCACCAGACATAGTACGTATGACATCTTATTTATTCCATGTAACCCCCTTAAGATAAACACCATCATGCCCATTATATACATGAGAACACTGAGTTCAGTGTGGCGGAGTGGAGGTCATGCAACTCGGAAAAGGCCCCATCTGTTTTGACTGCCTTATGGGGTTTTCTAGCCAGCCTGGACAGATGTGTTCTCTGTGTTTAAAGGTGACAAGGACACTCACCTCTGGGTTTCTGAAATGTTATGGAAATAGGACTTCCAGATAGGGAGACCATGCATCCTGGTGTCCCCAGGAGAGTTCTGATATCCCTGTGTATTATTAACAGTGCTCTTTTTTCAAAATAATCTTTGTTTGGATAATAAGTGACATAGTCCTCCTATCCAAAGGAGCAAAGGAGTGGGAAAATGAAAAAAAAAAAAAATTTGCTCAAGAGGTCACCGAGCAGTGGGCATAGAAAGGCCTCAATAGGGCTTTGATGTTCTCAGGGTCTGCCGCACCTCAACTTCTCTTGCCGGCTTTGCCTCAGATGTTGCCTTCCATGCTGCTCATACTTCTCCTTGCACAATGCTGGAGCTATGACCTACAGGACAGGAGGAAATGAGATCAGCATGCTGGAGGGTTCTCAGTACCCCAGATGACCCTTCCTGTTGATCCCCACATTACTGAAAATAAACTAAGCCTCTGTGCAGGTGACCCATGTCTTTCCAACCGTAACAGATAAAGGACACACCTGTGGAGGAGAAGTCTGAGGGATCACCAAGGTTCTGAATGTCCTATAAGGAAGGAAAATAAGAATGTCTTTGACCAAAGCTTTTACTCCACACTGGGCCTTCGCCAGACACTCCCTTCTATCCCATAGTGAAATGACGCAATGGAATGAGCAGGCATTTAGCAGTCAAAGATCCAAATTGTATTCTAGCTTACCCCACTTATGAGGTGGGTGATCTTGGGTAAGTTTGTCAACCTCTCTGAGCTTTAGTTTTCTAATTCATCAGAAGAATGGGTATGAGAATGCCTACTTTGCAATGCAATTACAAAATTTCAGATGAGATTATGTGCAAAATGTCCGGCATGTAAGAGGCATTTATTTTATAATTTTTTTAAGATTTGATAGAGAGAGAGAAAGTATAAGCAGGGGGAGCGGCAGAGGGAGAGGAAGAAGCAGGTGCCCTGCTGAGCAGGGAACCTGATGTGGGGCTCGATCCCAGGAGCCCAGGATCAGGACCTGAGCTGAAGGCAGACGCTTAACTGACTGAGCTCCCCCGGCGTCCCTAAGAGGCATTTATTAACAGTGATGATGATGATGATGCTGCAGACGATGAGGATGATGATGACACTGAATGCAACACAGCAGTGCTTACCCCAGGGCATGGAGGGAATATTCCAAAGGCATAAACTCCAAAAGGAGTAACCAATAAATATTTGTCAAGCAGTCAGAACTTTTGAGAAGAAGGGGTTCAATTATTTAACCAATTCAAACCAAACTGAGGTTTATTTGACAACTAGTTGTGCCAAATAAGATAATGGATATTGAGGATTACAGGGATTTCTATAAATGAGTTCATGCTCTTCAGGTGCTCATAACCAAACGGAGGGTCCAGGTTAAAGGGGAACATGTGTCCCCACTTTGCCATGATCTCAGGCAGTTTTAAAACACTGTCAGAGCAGAGAGGATGAGACAGACCATTTTGCTTAGCAGGTGCAAGAACCTCACAGAAGAGGAGGCAAGGGACCTGATCCTTCATACCTAGGCAGGATTTCTAGGCATCTGACAGCATGTTTACATTCTAAACATTCAGTGTTTAGAATGTAAACTGGGAAAATTCAGTTCCATTCTCCCCTTGCAAAGAAGACAAGTTGTTTCTCAAAAAAGAGGATGAAGGAGACTCCCTCATTCTCCTCTTCCACTTTCTCATATGAAGTTAGTGGCCAAGTCTAAAACTGAATACACATTCTGAGAGCCACAGAGACCTGAGATTGAAACAGAGCTTTTGATGCAGAAATTAACCAAGACTTGGATACAAATACATGTCACATATAAAAAAAAAAAATGTTTCAACTTCATCGAGTTAACTATGAGACATTTAATGGAAAACAAGGCATTGAATCACAAAATAAATGCACAAAATATGACTTATCAGAGGTAAAAAGATAAAGAGTACTTGAGATATGTCACTGCTGAGAAATATTATCAATCAAGGTCACAGTCTGGAAACAGGGATTAACAAATTCATTCATTAGCCTTCTGCTTCTACTTCTATTCCCAAACCTTGTTTAAATTAGTAAATTAGAACTTCTTGGTTAAATAAACAGATAAGCAATTGGCTCTGGAATAGAAAATGAAACTGAGTCATAATTCAGTCCAATTGCTCTTCTTCTTTAGATATTAACTAGTAGACCATGAGGTGTTTCTATGTCTGCTACTGGCCTTCTTATCCATTTTTCCTCCTTTTGCCCTAAGTCCAAAGCCATAGTTGTCAAGGTGGGGAGACTGTTCCCCAGGAGACATTTGGCAATGTCTGGAGATGTTTTTGATTGTCACAATGGAACTGGGGGAGCAGAGTGCTACTGACATCTAAGAGATAGGGACCAGGTGTGCTGCTTAGCATCCTGCAATGCACAGGACAGCCCCGCAAAGCAAAAAATTATCCAGGCCGATGTCAATGGTGCTGAGATTGAGAAACTCTGGACCAAATCTGGGTAAGCCGAGAAAGGCCTTGCAAAGAAAAAACAAAAGATGGGATTCAGGAAATTCATAGCTTTCTTAATCATGATAATGTGAGGAGAATATTAATATAGGCAGGTACTTAAAACCAAAGCTCTTACAGCATTTTGAGAGAAGCAATAGGAAAAGGGCTGTTCCTAGTTTCCCACATCGGAGCCTCCACAGCTGCAGCTCGGGTCCTTCAGTGATTATATTTTATGAACTCCAAACTGAGTGATCAAGGATTTCTTTTCCTTTCTTTCCTTTTTCTTTTTTTTTAAGATTTTATTTATTTTTTTGACAGAGAGGCACAGCGAGAGAGGGAGCACAAGCAGGGGGAGTGGGAGAGGGAGAAGCAGGCTCTCCGCCGAGCAAGGAGCCCGATGTGGGGCTCGATCCCGGGACCCTGGGACCATGACCTGAGCCGAAGGCAGACGCTTATCGACTGAGCCACCCAGGCGCCCCAAGGATTTCTTTTTCTGATTAGTGAATTTGTTTATATGAAATTCTTAAGTAGCCTGTATCCATACATTTATAGCAGTTCCCTTTTATTAAAAAGAACTATACTATGGAAACGACTTCAATATCCATCAATGGAGGGCTGCTAAAATGCGTTATGGTACATATATTTATATCAGAGTATCTGTGTATCCAGTAAAAATAATAAAGAAAAACAAAAATGGCAATATGACATGCTGTAAGGGATTTGTGTTAAAATCCTACAACAAAAATTTTTAAAGTAGAAGAATCGATTTAAAAATAGGCAAATTACCAATTACTGAAGCTGAGTGGAGGTTATATGAGAGGTTAAATTTTCTATACACTGAGTTTTGGGTCACCTGGGTGGCTCAATCGGTTAAACATCGGACTCTTGGTTTCGGCTCAGGCCATGATCTCAGGGTCGTGAGATCCCTCCCCAAGCCGGGCTCTCCACTCAGCATGGAGTATCCTTGAGATTCTCTCTCTCTCTCTGCTTCCCTCCCCGCCCCGCACCCCCGGCTTTCTCTCTCTCTCTTTCTAAAATCAAATAAATAAATAAAATCTTAAATTTCTTTTTTTTTATACACCAAGTTTTAAATTTCTGTGATAGAAAGAGTCAAAAGTAATCATTGCAAAGCACTCTATGTTCTTAGATGGAAATATCTCGAAGATACAACATGAACGGAAAGAAGGGAGGGACAGTATGAGAGGGCACGCAGTGGGGAAACGTTCTTATTTTTACATATGTAAGTAGTTAAGAAATTATAGAATAATACCTAAGAAATTAATGAAAGTGGTTACCCGGGGGCATGGATAGCAGAGTCAGTAACTGGAAAGATGGGGAATCAGGGTGGGAGCAAGACTTTTCAATGTGTGCCTTTTTGGACTTCTGGATTTTTCAGCCACGTGGATGTATTCCATATTCAAAAGCTTAAAGAATGGGAAATGCAAGTTCATCAGATAAAAATCAATCTGTTCTAAGAAATGTAGGACATATCGTTGCCACACTTACATTCCAGCCTTGAAAAGAACTCCTGCTACTTTCACAAATATTATCTCATTTATCTTCACAAAAACCCTGAAAAATTTGAAATGGGAACAGTGGAGTGAGGAAGCAAGAATTATAGTTTGATATAGGCCAGGCACATCATGTGAAATGGGAATTAGTCTTGTTCTCCCTGGTTCTTAGAAGTAGAAAAGAACCAAAGTGTAACATTAGAGAGAGAGAGAGAGAGAGAGAGAGAGGAGAGAATATTAGACTCAACAGAAAGAATTATCTAAGGTCATGTGTCTAAGGAGGGCTCCAAATATATCACCTTCTCTGTGTAATCTCCACACAAAATCTTGGTGGAGCATGCAATTCAACAAAAGTTTGTTGAGCTTAGGCTGTGCTAGACCCAAAGGTAGACCGGAGTTGAAGATGAAAAAAACCACATTCTTGATACAACTATCTCTGTAAGGGAGCGAGAGTTACCTGGCAGTATCTTAAAGGTTTAAAATGCCCACATCCTAAAGCCCAGAAATTTCATTTTATGGTGTCCACATGTGCAAAAAAGGCATATGCATAGGATAAGCTTTGCATCACTGTTTTCAACAGCCTGAGTTGGATATGACCTATGTGTCAATTAATAGGGATTGGCTAAATAAACTATATAGTATTATATATCCATATTAGGAAATACCACAGAGCAATTTGGCAAAGGAAAATAAAAGACAATTTGGGAAAGCTACAGATAATAAAAGAATAGATTGCCAAGATACATGGTTGGGTTGAAAACAAAAGAAAAAGGAAGTTGAAGGTTGACCCATATCATAAGGTACAAATGAAATATTAAAAAAAAACCTCCATATTTTCCGTGGGTACACATGCATATAGGAAATGTATAAGGAAAGGTCTGAAGGAAAAACAAAGTGATCAGTGTTCACTTCTAGGGATTGGGGAGAGGGATGGTGAAGCGATGGGGCTGTCAAAGGTACCTTTAGCCTTCTCTGTAGTATTTTTAACTTTGACAAAGCAAGTGAATTTATGGATCAGTTGTTTAGTGAAAATAGCTGTTTTCATACTTAAAAGCAGAGAAGAGGAAAAGGCAGCATCCTTGCTCAGCAGGCTCACAATCTTTTAAATGATGCATTAAAATATAATTCAATATGATCTGTGCAGCAATCAAATAACAATAGCTAACAATTTGTTGAGTTATTATGTGCCATGGGCTATCTATTAAATCATTTCATCCTGACCACAGCCCTAAAAGTAGGAACAATTATTACCCCTACTTTGCACGTATGATAACTGAGGCGCTGAGTGACTTGATCAAGCCCATAATACCAGTGAATACACAACAGGGATTTGAACACATATGCTTCTGACTCCAGAATCCAGACTCTTAACCGGCATGCGATCTATGGCAGGACAGCGGGAAATGTTTGTGAACTTGAACGGGGGCCCTTGAGGGGGGGCTCACCCGTTATGGCAGACAGGGCTAGCCACATACACAATATTCATTTCCCCTTTCTTTTTCACTAAGAGAACCCTGACTTGGTGCTAGGTGTCCGAATTCATTTAAAACTCTCCCAGGCCCCTCTGCACATAGGGGCAGCCAGGTGCTGGCCGGTGAGATGCAAGCCGAGCCTGTTTGCAGGAGAGCCTGTTAAAGCAGCCAGGGTCGCTCATAAGGGCCACATTGGCCTTTTGCCCTTCACCTCTGCTCCTTTTTCTTGCTTAGAATGCAGAAATAATCCTGGAGAGGCAAAAACTGTCTAAAAGGAGTTTGCTACATTATTTACATCCTGGAGCTGTTGCAGAGCCCAGGCACCTACCTCTGACTTCTTGTTGTGTGAGAAACATAAACCTCTTTTAGGTTAAGCTTGCAGTCAGGTTCCATGCTGACGAATGCAGTCTAAAGCACACATGGGGGTCTAGAGAGGCTCATTTGGGGGAAAGAACAAGATGCCTGAAAGGTCTCAGCCTCACCTGGCTTTGGAAATGTAAGAGATTGGCTGGTCGCTCCAAGTTCCCTGGGGACCACCGGGCCCAGGGCACGTGCCAGGAACAGCCGGCCATCAGACAGAGCGTCCGTCCCCAAAGACACAGGGAAATGTGGAATGGAGCCAGGGGCTCCACGGGGCCTCAAATCCCCCTCAGCAAAAAGCACACAGGGCAGAAGGACAGTCCACTAGAGGAGAGCACCTGCAACTTGACTCCAGTGTTGAGAGCTATAGATCCCAGTCTACTTATAGCACCAGCAAGTTGTGCAGGGGGGAAGGGCAGGGCTCTGGCAGCTGCTTGTTTTGAACCTGCCTGGGCAGCTCCCGGAACATTTGTTTCAAAACCAGGCAAGGGTTGGAGGGGGGGGACCTTTCGGGGGGGTGAGGGGAGAGAGGAAGGAGCTTGGGGAAAAGAAGAGAGGCACACACCCTGGAAACGGAGTAGTGAGGGCTGACTGTCTGAGGATTCTATTCCCCAAGGCAGTGCCCTGAGCCTGACCACCCCCAAGGGCCCGGCTTGTCCGAGTCTCAGCTCCAGCAGAGTTAGAGGCTGTCTGAAAGTCCAAGGGGGACAGAAAAAGAGCTGAAGAAGAGATAGGACTGTCAGTCACTGACTCTAAAGTGGGAGGAGCATTTTGAGAAAGAGTCAAGTGGGTGGAGCTCCTTAGAGAGGCCAGGGAGGATGGGGACATGAGGCAGATGGCCAGGGAGTGTAGGCAGCTGGGATTGACCATCCTTTCCTAACGTCTGTCAGTGAAGGAACAAAAGGGCAGTGGCTTAACAACACGGTGCAAGGGAGGAAGGGAGGCCTGTCTAGGCAAAGGAAGTAGCTGGTTGGACTGCAGGGGCCAATCGAGCGGGGATGTTAGATTGGGGCAGGCTGTAGCCATGACCCTCTGCCACTCACCTCCCAGGGTGCCTGTTCTCCCTTTTGGCCGTTAGGGTCCTTCAATCTTTTTGGCTTTTAGGATCTCCCAGAGAATTTGAACTTCAACTAGAAAATCTTAAAACTCAAAACATTTGTCATGTCCAAAGACACAAAGTTATCATGGTAGATGCTGAGTAAAGGAGGGTAGTGTGATCCTTTAAGTGACTTTTATTGAAATGACATTTTATTTAAATGGTCATTCAAAGGACTCTACATAGAGCCAGCACTGGATAGAAACCTGAGAGTATTTTCCAATGACTAAAAAGAGGTCAGAAGCCTAGAACTTGAAAGTTAGAAAGGAATCTGGATCACCTAATCCAAAACCCCCTTAATTTACCAGTGAGAAGAAATGAAGGTCAGAAAAAGGAAGTGAGTCACGCAGCTGGTTTGGGGATCATGAAAGCAAATACACAGCACATATAGCAGGAACTTTGTACTTGTACATCCATTAATTCCTGTAAGTTTTGCATCAGCCCTAGACATAGATATTCTGACAGGCAAAGTAATTCGGCTGAGGTCACACAGAGACAGTCAAGAGAAGAACTGGGATTTGAACACACATAATCTTGCTCCAGAGACTCTGTGCTCTTGACCACTTCTCCCTTGCGTCCCTCAGCAACCTTTACTCCACTCTCCCAAGCTACCTCCACGGTGCCCCACCCCTCTACTTCCCTCCCATTCCCTCACCCCACCCCTTCCTTTCAATGTCCACAGAAGTCCTCACCTTGCTCCCAGCCTCTAAAGGAGGCAGGGTAGGAAGATGGTTTTCTCCAGTGTGAAAACGATGGTAAAGGGAGAATAAAAAGGACCTACCCGGCCACCATGGAGGCCAGAAAGGGGCTGAGGCACAAGCCAAAGAGGATCAGGGCCTACAGCCCCTCCTGGGTCTGAGGGGTGAACTGGCCTTCCTTTGGAGCTCTTGTAGCGTAGAGCATGGAGACTTGGTGAGGTGGGGAAGATGAGCCCCAGGAGGTGGTATGAAAAATTCTGATCATATGCATTTTTTAACATCCCATCCCCATCAATACAAAAGCTGATCTAGAATGAACCAGACTCATGTTGTTGCCTTTTCCCATATCTCCTAGGATCCAGGGAAATACAGCC
The DNA here is from genome assembly GCF_009762305.2 of Zalophus californianus. NCBI lineage: Eukaryota > Metazoa > Chordata > Mammalia > Carnivora > Otariidae > Zalophus > Zalophus californianus. The sequence continues at coordinate 43,159,758 of NC_045604.1, forward strand.
ATGATACAGAGGCCAGAGCACTGGGGATGGAGTTAGGAAACTAGGGTTCAAATTCTGCCTCTGCCTCTTTTTTTTTTTTTTTTAAAGATTTTATTTGACAGAGAGAGACACAGCGAGAGAGGGAACACAAGCAGGGGGAGCGGGAGAGGGAGAAGCAGGCTTCCCGCTGAGCAGGGAGCCCGATGCGGGGCTCGATCCCAGGACCCTGGGATCATGACCTGAGCCGTAGGCAGACGCTTAACAACTGGGCCACCCAGGCGCCCCCTGCCTCTGCCTCTTAACTAGCTGTGTGGCCTTAAGCAAATCACATTACTTCCTGGAATCTCAGCTTCTTGATCTATTATGTAAGAATAACCTACCTCTCCCATAGCAGTGAGAATCAGATGGAAACTAGCTGCAACCAAGTGCTTGCCCAGCTCAAGCTTGGCAAGTAGCCTTTGCAGACTGCCAAATCAGGAACATGGGAGCAATGGCAAGACTCTCAGATGGAGGATCTTAGGGGTAGAATCTGGTAGAAAGAGAGCCTTGGGCTATTTGATTTAAAGCTAGATTTGTAGAGCAAATACAGGGCTGTTTTTTTTTTCTTTAGTTTTGTTTTACTTTGAATTCAAAATTCTGTTTTGTCATAACATAAGCTTCCCTATTAAGAAATGAATGTTAAATGTTTTTATTATAAAGTAATATATTTTCACGATTCAACACTTAGAAAATCTAGGAAAATCAACTTTTGTTCCACCATTTAATTTTCACATCTAACATATTTTTTTCCAAGTTTATCAAAGCATGCCTTTCTTTGTGTTGACTTTGGTAAGATGTTGATAAAAACTATCTAATTGGGTTTTATTTGCTCATAGGAGAAAATTGTAAATACAAATGGAGAGAGAGAGGAAAGAGAGACAGAGACAGGGAGAGAGAGGGAAGGAGGAAAATGGAGAAGAAAGGGTAGATTTATTTTAAGGAAATGGCTCACACTATTATGCAGGCTTAGCGAGTCTAAAACCTGATGGCGTAGGCCTGCAGGTTGGAGATTCAGGCAGAGTCGCAATTTGAGTCAAAGCAGAATTACTTCTTGCTCAGAGAAAGCCAGGCTTTGTTCCATTAAAAGCCATCATCTGATTGGATGAGGGTAAACTTTACTCAAAGTCCACCAATTTAAATGTTAACTTCATCCAAAAATACCTTCACAGAAACATCCAGAATAAGGTTGACCAGCTATCTGGGCACCATGGCTCAGCCGAGTTGATACATAAAACTAACAGTTTGTAAAAGCTTTTTATAAATAAAAGCTAAAAGGATCAAATGAACCTCTATAAATTGTTTCTCATACCATAATGGTATTTGTGCAAAGCTTTGTGGAAACCATGTCAGGTTTTCAACCTTGAGCATGGTCAGCTTAACTCCAAGAGTTTTCTAGTAGGTGGTGGTGGTGTGAGAGGAATGGGTTTACTCTCTGGAGTTAGCAAGCACACTGCTTTTTTAGGTTGTAAGATGGGCATGGGAGCAAGTAGATCTGATGGAAATTGAGGTGGGGGGTGGTTAAATCACATGACTTCCCTTGGTGGGGTCACTTGGCTTGAAGGGACCCAGCAGGACAATGGAATCCTGACAGTGTCTCTTTTTTTTTTTTTTGTTTGACATCATCATTAGGAAAGTACAAATTTTTTTTTATTGTTATGTTAATCACCATATATTACATCATTAGTTTTTGGTGCAGTGTTCCATGATTCATTGTTTGTTCATAACACCCAGTGCTCCATGCAGAACGTGCCCTCCTCAATACCCATCACCAGGCTAACCCATCCCCCTACCCCCCTCCCCTCTAGAACCCTCAGTTTGTTTTTCAGAGTCCATCATCTCTCATGGTTCGTCTCCCCCTCTGACATACTCCCCTTTTCTTCCTCTCCTGTTATCTTCTTCTTTTTCTTTTTTCTTAAAATATGTTGCGTTATTTGTTTCAGAAGTACAGAACTGTGATTCAACAGTCTTGCACAATTCACAGCGCTCACCGTAGCACATACCCTCCCCAATGTCTATCACCCAGCCACCCCATCCCTCCCACCCCCAACCACTCCAGTAACACTCAGTTTGTTTCCTGAGATTAAGAATTCCTCATATCAGTGAGGTCATGTGATACATGTCTTTCTCTGATTGACTTATTTCACTCAGCATAACACCCTCCAGTTCTATCCACGTCGTTGCAAATGGCAAGATCTCATTCCTTTTGATGGCTGCATAATATTCCATTGTGTATATATACCACTTCTTCTTTAGCCATTCATCTGTCGATGGGCATCTTGGCTCTTTCCACAGTTTGGCTATGGTGGACATTGCCGCTATAAACATTGGGGTACATGTACCCCTTCGGGTCCCTACATTTGTGTCTTTGTGGTAAAGACCCAGTAGTGCAATTGCTGGATCGAACGGTAGCTCTAATTTCAACTGTTTGAGGAACCTCCATACTGTTTTCCAGAGGGGTTGCACCAGCTTGCATTCCCACCAACAGTGTAGGAGGGTTCCCCTTTCTCCACATCCCCGCCAACATCTGTCGTCTCTTAAGAAGAAAATGAAATGTCCCTGTCTGTTTCTCTAGATCAAGGCATTTGTTCTCCAGAAAGTCTGCAGGTCCAACCCTGCTGCTCTGACAAAGCTCCATACCCTCAGGAGAGGGCTTGAGGCAGCCACAAGGCAACAATGGAGAAAGGAAATTAAAACTCTGGCAACAGGGAGAAAGACTTCAGGCCAAGGAGAGGATGGGAATTGGAGCCATGAGCTCTACTATTTCTATCTTTTCAGAGATTACCAGTCTGGCTGGCAGGTGTCTCTATCAAGAGAAATTTACAGAGCATGAGAGCCAGTAGGTCATATGGGTCTGAGGAAGGCACGGCCCCACCCCTGCCCCACCTCCTAACACATCCCCAGCAACCTCCGTCATCAGCAACCTTAGTCATCCCCAGCCTAAGATAGAGATGTCCTGGAGCCTTAGCAGGAAAGGTCAGTTGATTTAAATAGCTATGGCATCCACAGCAACTTTCCTGGCCTAAGAAAGGAAACCCAATCCATGGGAGATGATGTGCCCATGGCTCTACCTATGGTGCGGGTGGACAGAGGGCGGGCCTGACAAGCAATCGTTAGACATTTGCTGTGTTCCCTACTAGTGTGCTTTGGCACGTCCACATGGTGGCCTGACTTAATCCTGAGGGCTGTACATCATTACAATCATGTTATAGGTGATGAAAAATCTCAGCAAGATTAAGTGACTTGCCCAAAGATAATAGGATTAGACACCTCTCCTTCACTAAGTGTTGTAGACTCAGTGCCATGACGCTAAAAAGTACAGACTATTTTTCTCGAAAGATCACAAATGCATGATTTTTTTAAAACCCCAAACTGTGGGGAAAAACAACCAAAAGCAATTCTTTCCTACCCCTGTCTCAAGTTAAGTCACTACCATTAGTACTTGTAAGTTTTTCCAGGAATAGTTTATAAATATAAACGTATAAATTTGTGTGTCTGTGAGTGTGTCTGTTACATGCACACACACACACAAATGGTAGAATACAGTATGCTATTTTGCACCTTGCTTTTTCACTTAACAATATAGCTCCTATTTCCCTATCCGTACAAATAGACCTCCTTCATTCTTGTTAACAACTGCATAATATATATGGGTGGGCCATATTTTTCTAACCAATTGGTTCCAATAGTTTGCTAATATAAACAATGGGGCAATGATCCTTCCTGTACATGTCTTTAGGCACATATGGAAGCATGTACATTCCTAGAAAGAGAATGCTGGGTGTCCAAAGGATATGTGCATTAGAAATAATGATTTAAACTGCCAAACTGCCCTCTCAAAAGGATGTCCTAATTCATACTTCCACTAGCAATGTCTACAAGACTGCCAGTGATTCCCCCAACCTGCCAGAAAGGTCCAGAATCTCTTTCTATGCTATATCTGACAGAACCAGTGCCCAGACCCAAGACTTCTGGTTTTAAGTCTAGTGTTTATTTTTACTTTTATGCAAAAGTTGACTTCCACATAGACATGGTCTAAAAGAGGTGGGAGAAAGTCAGAATTTAGATGAAATAGAAGGGATATTGTCTCTACCTAGCTTAGCTCCTAGGAGTAAAGAAAGCAATCCAAACTTGTGAACAAATCACTAAACAACCTAGGCTCCAATGACCAGCTTTATTTCTGAGCCTCATAGCCCAGAGCAGACATAGAGTTACTTGAAAACATTACCTTGTCTCTGCTGGGTCTCCTGGGCTTATCTGGGGGCAATGTTTCACCATGTGGACCCAGGAAGCTTTGCCTTCCTTCCCCGGTCTCTGAGGATGATGGCCATTCTACTCATGTTGATTCTACTGGTTTGTGTGATGAAGGTGCCCACAGCATTTCCTTGATTCATATCATAAAAATGGGACATTTCTATGAAGACATCTTAAATAATTCTTAAAAGATTTTACTTGGGATGCAATTATAGGAAAGTGAGCATCTTTAGAAATACCATGACCAATATGTAGTAGCAGGAAAAACTCTGCTTAGCACTCTATGGATGTTGTATCGTTAATCCTAACAATAACCTTTTAATGCTCTGTTAATCCCATTCTACTGATGAGAAAAATAAGGCACAGAGAGAGAGAGTAAATCACAATATCACAAAATAGTTAAATAATGGGACCGACAATTAATCTTCCATCAAATTCCACATCCCCAAATCTTTCTAGTACATCATATTGAAGTATAATTGAATAACACTTATTATTGCAAGGAATACAGATAATGAATGCACAAATAGATTAGCTTGGTAGATTGGTACAATAGATTGGTAATGTTATGCTGACTATGATACTTATGATGAAAGAAACCCTAAGACTGACATGATGGAATAAACAGAGGACAGAGTGAGGCTTTAGAGAGTGCAGTCAGTGAAGCCTTCTCTGGAAAGGTGGCAGTGAGCTGAGACCCGGAGGATCAGACAGCTCTGCTTGGAAATGGGGAAGATGCTTTTCTGACTGAGGAAATAACACACTCAACGATCACCATCTTGGTGTGTTCACAGACCAGAGAGTGGAACAGTAGGACTGAACACAGGGAGGAAGGGCACTCTGGCCTGAAATGAAATCAGAAGAGCAGAAAGAGCGCGGATCAATGCAGAGCCTAACAGACAGCAGAATGGAGCTCACATTTCATTGCAACAGCAATGGGAAACCATTTGAAAAGTTTTAGAAGAGATAGGACATCATCTGATTTAGGTTTTTGAAAGATTACTCTGGTTGCTGTTGGGAAATAAATTACTTGGAGCTCAGAGTTGAAGGAGAGAGGCCATTTGCGAGGCTAAAGTTGAAGGACAAGTAAGAGATGTAATGATTCGGGCTGGGAATGTGATGGTGGAGGGAGGTGAATAATAATGGAAGGATTCGAAATATATTTGTAAATAAAAAGTACAGATTTGCTGAGGGATAAGACTGGAAGAGAGCATGTCATGAGTGAAAAGGAAGAATAAAAATTAATGACTAGGTTTGGGGCAAGAATGGATGGTGCCAGAGAGATGGGGAGGAAGAGTCTTGGAAAGGGTGCTTTGAAATAAAGAGCTTCATACTGGTCATTTATAAGTTTTAGGTTCCTAGTAGCCAGCCAACTGAGTTATCAAGTATGGAGTTGGATACAGAAGTCTAGAGCCCAGAGGAGAGAAAAATTGGGGCACAGAGGCTGAGGGTTACCTGGGCGGAGATGTACGTTTCAAAAGTCTAGGACAGAGCCCTAGAAACTCTCTAAAACGCAGAGGTTGAAGCCAGTCAAGGCGGGGAGGAGCCAGTGAGGGAGACAGAAAAGGAAAGGATGTGAGACGTGGGAGATAAGGAGGGGCCAAGAACACACAGAGGTATCTGCAAATCCAGAGTTCTGGATTCATACATCCAATTGGCCCAGAAGGAAAGCATTGTCCTGAAGGTTTTGGTCAAGGCAATGAGCTGGAGGGCCGATGCAGAGAATAAGTTAGGACTAGTATCAGAGAGCCCAGTGGAAGGGTCAGACGTGGAGAAAGGGGGGAATGAATGGGTCCACACTAGGGGATGTGCGGAGAGTGCGGACATGAGAGACTTTGTGATAAAGGCTAAGGTTTGAAATTCCAGCTGGTTTGAGAAAAATAGAGATGTGGGCTTGATGGAATTAGTGTAGGATAATCAGTTCAAAATAGGGTCCAGAATCATCAATGCCTGTGGAAGCAGACTAGGCTTTGTAGCGACAAACCCCCTTGTGCAGCTTGAGGTATTGTAAGCTTGACTTTACGAGAATGGACAATTAATCTTGCTGAATTCAAGTAAACTGATGCCAGGTAGAGAGTGAACTCAGGTCCCTGGAGACCCAAGTCATGGCTTTGCTCAGCCCTCTAAAGCCAATAGGTATTTCCTGAGGTCGATTTGGGATGGTTCTTACAAATATATACTCCTCTCCCTCCTCTGGAGATTACTATGTAGTTAGCTTTAGGGTGAGGTCCCTGACTCTGTAAGTTTACAATTTGTCCCCATTACCGCAGTTGTGAGAAGACAATAGTGCTAGGAGCACAGAACCCTTTGGTTAGTTTGGAATTTTAGAAGACCATCTTGTATATGGTTGCAAAATTTGAGGAAAAGGTGGCACAGAAGTGAAAAGTTAGTTATAGCTTAGACTAATGTCTCCCTGCCGATTAAAAACAAACAGCATGCAAGTAAGTCCTTTGCCTTTTTGGAAGAGCAACGTTTATATGGTCAAAGACTACACCCACTGTAAAGTAATTTGCCACTTCCACATCTAGAAAGCATCCTCTGAGGGACCTCGGGGACATCACACTTACTTTCCATGTTCCTTTCTTCACTGAACTTCCTTTCCACCTGCCTTTTAGGGATATCCTAAGAATGCAAGAGGTTGCCTGCTAGTAGGACCACCTCCTAATATCTAGATGTGAGGAACCAAGTTAACTGTGAGAATCATAGTGGAAAATGCACGCTGCTGGTTTTCCTTCTTCATGCATGGGGTCATTTTAGCCCCTGGTTGCAGTTGCTGAAGAACACAACAGGGGTGCCTGGGTGGCTCAGTCGTTAAGCGTCTATCTTCTGCTCAGGTCACGATCCCAGGGTCTTGGGATCGAGTCCTGCATCGGGCTCCCTGCTCAGTGGGAAGCCTGCTTCTCCCTCTCCCATTCCTCCTGCTTGTGTTCCCTCTCTTGCTGTCTCTGTCAAATAAATAAATAAAAATCTTTTAAAAAAATAAAAATAAAATTCTATGAAGAACACAACTGAGTCGTCATTGTTACACTTCAGTCTTTTCAGACCACACAAGACAGCTAAGTGGATATGACATATTCCCTTCAGGATCTTTCTCTGTCCCCTCCTCTCTCCATCCCAGTGCCAGGTTGCTTCCCAGTCAGTGTTAAAATAAAGATATACATTGGGAGATTGCACTTTGTAAGGGAGAAGAAGAAAGCGTCAGGAAGGCAAACACCTTATCGGCTTCAGAAATGCTCTCTCCTGGGAGACATGAAGACAAAGGAGCAGGCACCGAGAACACCAGCTCTCAAACAAAACTGTGGCCATGTCACAAAAAAAAGGTAAGACGAAAAGTAAGGGACCTGTGACTCTTGTATCTCTTGTCTAAGAAATGTACCTTGATGCCACACTGCACAAGTTTCAGAGAACTTTCAACTGACTCTGTCCTCACAGCCACGGGCCAGTTCTCACTGCCACGTTCAAGATGAGCAAACACACTGAGCCCTGGCAAACTGTGGAATTAGGTTGCTTGGGGTCAGGTCCTGACTCTGCTTCTTACTAGTGTGCGGCCCTTGGCCAGTCACTTCATCTTTCAGTACCTCAGCCTTCTTCTCTGTAAAATGGGAGTAATAAGAGTAAGGCCGCTACAGATGGCTGTTGTACAGTGAAATGAGTCAATAGCACCTGACATGCAGTAATTACCCATGTAGGGTAAAATCTTTATCTTCATCTTTATCTTTACAGATAAAGTCTTTCCTGGTACAGCATTTTTTTTTTTTTAAGATTTTTATTTATTTATTTGTCAGAGAGACAGGGAACACAAGCAGCGGGAGTGGGAAAGGGAGAAGCAGGCTTCCCGCCGAGCAGGGAGCCCGACACGGGGCTCGATCCCAGGACCCGGGGATCATGACCTGAACCGAAGGCAGCCCCTTAACCGACTGAGCCACCCAGGCATCCCTGATAGATTTTTGTAGAGTTTATAATTTTTTAAAGCAGATGCTCAAAAGGTAGAAGAGGAAGAAAGATGAGCAGCTCAGATCCATAAGAACTCATCTACTCGTTCGAAAACATTGATTGGGTATTTTCCCAGATACTGGATAGACTTCAGGTGCCAAAGATAGGGTAGAGAGCTCTGAATTAATTCAAAATGATGTTTTGTGGGTGTAAATTCAGAACCCTTTACCCTAACTTTGGCACCTGCTCTTCCTGTCTATCCAAGTTCCTGGGAGTGGGCTATCACCTTCTGAAATACAACAAAGGAGGAATGCGTCAGGTCTCCAGCTCCCTTTGGAGCTTCCCCACTCGCCAGCAAGCATGGCACGGTGATGGAGGCTCAGGAATGGAGACAAGGTCACCCCTGTGTGTATTCCCACAAGAACAATCGGTGCTCCGCTGTGCCAGGGGCTGCGGCCTCCAACGGAGACACCAGTGGGCCCCGGGGTGACGCCTGCAGGCAGCTGGCCCTCAGCGAGATCCTCCGCAGATTGCAAACCCAGGGAGGCCTCTGACACAGCTAAAATGAGGCGGGGAGAACTTCACAGGTAGCATACGCTGTCACTGGAGACCAAGAACATATGAACAGGCGGTCAAAATTAAACGGCCTCCCTCTGTCTCCACCCTCCCATCCCTTTGTCCTCTCTCTCTTCTCTTTCTCCCTTCTTGCTCTTTCCTCATTCTCTCTCCATTTCTTTGTTCTTCTCCTCCCCTTCTGTTGTGACCCCTAAGTTGGCTCAGCGTCACTGTTCCAGATCTTACATAATGTGGCTTATGAAAGCAAAATAACCCTGCCGCCTGCCGCCTGCCGTGCCAGGCTGGGCGAGACCCAGAACGAACAGAAACACCTGGTGCTCTCGGACTTTCTGGGACGGTTCGCAAGGCGGGGCAGCGGCCCCGGGATCACGGGCCCTGAGGGCACCGGACCCCTGAGCCTCTCCCAAGGTGCACTGCGCCAGGTGTTGGCGTTTCCCGATCTGCTAAAAGGCAAAGAACAGGCCAGAGACAAGGGCGGGTGGCGGCGGAGTGGGTGTTGGTAAGGGGAGACCCTGGTTGACTCACAGGAGGGGGACAAGGGTCTTCCATCCTTCTCACCCTCGGTGACTGCCTAGTCCGCATCTCTCCTTAAAAACTGCATGATCCACATCAGTTTAGTGGGCCCTGGAAGTGTTTCTTGCCTTTTCAATGGTTGTGTAGACAAAAGGGCAGGGCCAGACCGGTATTTTGAAGTGTCCTGAAATGGCTTATGATAACCTTGTCCTCTGGGGGATGTCCCTGGCTTCCCACATCCTGATTATTCGAGCGGAAATATTAATTGGGCCCCTTTAGGTTCCCTCCAGGGAACCCTGTGGCAAGAATAAAGAAGTCTTTTGGGGTTTCTGAGTTTATATTCTTTCCGCTGAGGATTTGTTTTTCTTCCATAAGTATCAGAAGAAGGGTTGGTTCATGAAGTTTTTTGTTTTGTTTTATTTTGGCTTTGGGATTAGAGAAAGGTTAGCCTAGGATAAGGAGGGAATCAATCACATTGTGTGTATATGTCTTCTCCCAACCCTTTAATCCAGGTGAAATGTCATTACAATGACTCTCAAGTGCATCTCTGATGGGCAGCTGTGTCACAGAGAAGCATGCAGGCACGGGCTTGCGGTGGGTCTAATGTGAAGGCAGTTGTTACAAGTGGTTTGGGAAGGCCAAAGAAATGTCCAGGATAGCCATATACTTGATATGCATAAACACACTCTTTGGGGCTTTTTTGGTCCCTGTAGCCATTTGTCTCTTTGTTCCTGCCTGCTCCAGGTTCCCTGAATGGCTCCCAGAGGACCCTCCTGCTCTTTGAGATGGAGAAAGGGAGAGAAGTAGTCAACATTATCCCTCACAGCCAATGAAGTGCCAACAATGTACTGGAAATCCTTGATCCCACTCTTTGACAAACAAAAGGGCGTAATGAAGAACAAGACTCAGAGGAAAGAAACCGGAAAGCTTAAATAAAAGACTTTCTCCCTAGGATAAAAGTTGACTCTTTACTACTGCCTCAGAGCCAAAGTTGACAAGGGAGGGTGGGAGCAAGAGTCCATTGTGGTGAATTTTAAAATTTACCCACAAATTCTTTGATACACATCTCCTCAAGAGGTGGAGCTTTTCCTTCCTCTAAGTGTGGACTGAATTTAGTGACTCCCTTCTAGCATATAGAGTATGGCAAAAAGTGATGGGCTAGCACTTCTAAGATTAGGTTATAAAAGGCGCCTGGGTGGCTCGGTTGGTTGAGCGACTGCCTTCGGCTCAGGTCATGATCCTGGAGTCCCGGGATCGAGTCCCGCATCGGGCTCCCTGCTCGGCGGGGAGTCTGCTTCTCCCTCTGACCCTCTTCCATCTCGTGCTCTCTGTCTCTCATTCTCTCTCTGTCAAATAAATAAATAAATAAAATCTTTAAAAAAAAAAAAAGATTAGGTTATAAAAAGACTGTGGCTTCCATATACTTCTTTTCTCTCTCTTTCTCTCTCCCTCTCTGATTTGCTTTCTTGATTCATTCACTCTGGGGCAAGACATGTCCTGAGCAGCGCTATGAAGAAGTTCACGTGGCAAGGAACTGAACCCTCCTGCCAACAGTCATGTGAAACGTGATCTGCAGTTCTAATCAAATCTTCATGGGTTGCAGTCCTGCCAGTTTAACTGCAACGTCCAAAGAAACTCTGAGGCAGAACCATCCAGCTAAGTCACTCCCAGATTCCTGGCCCTAGGAAACTATATGAAATCACAAATATTTGCTGTTTCAAGGAACCACATTTTGGGGTAATTTGTTATGCAATCCCAGATAACACACTTAGGGTGCTTTCAAATGATAGGCATCCCTCAGGGATGGAGAGCACTGGGCCGAGCCACCTAGGGAAGATTCCTACCCAGCTTTAGGATGCCTCTACATGAAGCTGGAGTCCTTGAACAGAGAAATGATTCTCTCTAACCTGGAAGAAATGACTTAGGGTTAAATATTCCTATTAGTACTCATACTAAAATGTCACCTCATAATTTTCTCCCCAAAGAAACGCTGTATTAAGATATGGCTTGGTCATTTCTTTCAGACTTCTCTAACATATCTGACTTTCTGAGTTCAGCTGAGAACGTTGATGGCAACTAAGTAATCATAAACTGGAAGATCACTCCCATCCTCCAAGAAAGCAAATTTAAGACTGAACTGCTTTATTTCAGTTTTGGAGATGATAGTTCATAGCACAGAATTCTAAATCTGGAAGGAATCTCATCCCTTCCTGAGGAGAAGAAAATAACCTGGAAGACTCAGCTGCTACTAGGATATAGCAATTGGGGCGATCACCCCAAAAGGCTCTGCATTTTGGAAGAGGGAGAAGACATTTCTGGACCAGGTACTTTGGGATTAACTGCAGCAGTGGGGCAACTCATACACAAGCCATTAGCACCTAAGAGTGATGCTTGTGAATAAACTGCCCCCTACCCTGCCCCAGGCTTTTATCCACTTCCCCTAGCCGGTGATATTGGTAGTGACTTTTCTCTAATTATCTAATTCAATAAACATTTACTGAAGGCTTACTTGGCTAAGTACCTATAGTGGGCTAGGTCATAATATAGTTATATAAAAATGTTTCCAAGTCGGCGGTTCTGGATCCTAAGCCCATCTAGGAATGAGTCTGGTGGTAGGTTCTTTGGGGAGAATTCCAATATGTTAATTTTAGGACCTCTTCTAAAGAAAGACCTGGAGAAGTAGATATGCCTACAGTACTGTCTCTCTAAACTTAGTTCCTAACAAATCACAGATTCCTTCCCAGAGACAAGCGTTCATTTCTTCCAAACAAAAAACAATCCTCCTCTCTCCCCTCTACCAATATAATACTGTACTTCTGTATACATAACATTATTTGAGTTATCGAAACAGCTTGCAAAATCATTTGAGGGTAAGCTAGTATACGTAGCGATAGGACCAGAAGTCCCATATTGCTTGGTGATGCCAATGACATTCTTTTACCTGTAAGAAGAGGAGGGCATAAGAGAAAGAGAACAATTTCCATTGATTTGATCCCTTCATTCATGTGCTTGCACCAAAATACCCCAAATAGTGCCTATCAAATTTTGGAGGTATCTTGAATGCCTCTTCCATTTAATGTCAATATAATAGACGTATAATAGTTACAAGGAAGAAGTTACTCTGAACTTTTACTGAAAGGCAAACGCAGAAAGTCTTCCAGGCAGAGTTTAGATTCGTGAGCACATGCCTGCTGGAGGGAAGTGCACAGGTCTGCCGACAAGGCCACAGATAAGGTGCAGGAGCTGAGCACACTGAGACAAGCTGCCATCTCAAGACAATGCAAGTAACTCAACCTGAGATCCATGAGAAAGAGGACAATTTGCTGAGGTCCAGGGCCCCCAGAAAACAACTCATGAAATGGCAGTAGGAACCACACCAACACTCCTCGGTAAAGCGGCACTAGGACAACAGCTCCTGACATCAGAGGGCTCTGGGCAGTGCACCATAGACAAATACTTCTAAGTTGACAGTGCCTGAAAATCTCCTACCCATGAAGCAGAGAAAGGGCTGGTGGCGGAATCATGCCTGAAGACTTAGGGCCGGCCGGCCTGCTCCTAGTGACAGCTTATCAGCCCAGTGAATTCTCCTGAGGGTGGGCTCCTTCTAGAAGAGATACTCCCAAGTTCCTGTCTCCTTCATAAGATGCTGTATCTTGGGGAACAGGTTCATGTAGGGTGCCTGTATTGCGTGTCTCACGTGTACATATATGCATGTCCAAATATGGTGTATGCCTGTCACAGGCTATGTGAATGTGCGTTTATCTGCATATCGTAAAATCAAGTATGACATTTTCTTAAATGAGTGGTTGGTGATTGAGCTGAAAGCTATAAAACGGGAGGGCTCTCGTCAGCTCAAATCTGTTTACAGTTGCAATTTACCTGAAGCCTTTGGACTTACATAATGAATTGCCACTTACTCATAAAGCAACACAAGGCTCTTGGCAGCCTGACTCCAGCCAGAGTGAACCAAGCCAGCCGTCGTTTAAGGTCACTAAAACAGAACTTAATTTCAGTGCCATGACCTGGGTTAGAACACCCCCAGACCACTAGAGACCTCATGGGTTCGATGTCACCAATAGAGCCAAAGGCTTAGAACTCACAAAACGGATACTTAAAAATAATTAATTAAGCAAGTCCTTCAGGCACCATGACAGGACTGGGATATAGTGCTGAGAAAACCAGGACCCCTGCCTTCCTGAAGTTTATAATCAAAACGTCCTGTTGAGGGATGGGCTTTCTTTAGGATAGCAAGTCACTTTCTAGACTTGACTTTATTGGCGTGAGGGCCGAGCAATAGCTAGAATTAGCTAAGAGAAGCCTGTGGTGAGATAGCTGAAGTCTTGGTGCCACAAGTGTATTCAGGAACTTCCATACTCCTGTGTGATCCTACCCAGGAGCACAGATCCGGCTTGTTAAATGGCCCCAATGTGACCATCCAAGGACTGCCATGGAATCCTCCATTTGCTCCCTGACGTTCCTCTATTAGCCTGTGCCATCATTTAGTTCCTAGCCAGTAACTGGCAGGATGATATTAAGGAAACTTCATGTTTAAAATGGAGAACTCCTTTTGTGAACACTGGCCTGTCTCTTTAAGGCTGCAGGCTTGGCCGCCATTCTGCTTAATCTATCACTGATAACTTATCAGGTAACCCAGTTTCTGTGAAATGAGCTATAAAAAAAAACAACAAAAAACAAAAAACAAAAAAACCTTAGAAACACAAGGGGATTGCCCTGCGACCTGTGGGTCCAAGCTAATTCTAGGTGCGAGGGTAGAGAAGGAAATAAACTCATTTCCAGCTAAGTCTGATCACATTAATTTAGAATTCCTTTTCATGTAATCTTTGCTGGGGAACTCTGCTCAGGCCACTGCCTTGATCTCGTGCTTGTGCTGCAGATGACATCTCCTCCTCCTCCTCCCCCCTCCCCCAACCCCAGGGACTGCAAGGGGTACTCCAGAGAAGGGAAGCCAATTTCAGCTGGGAAGAGGGAAGTACAGCTTCAATAGAAAGAACACCCCACAATTTATCAGCAAAACCAGGAGAATGCTGAGTGACAGAGGGCACTCTTAATAATCATGCTGAAATAACCAATATAAACTGGGATCATACCCAGCAAACCAGTAAGATCATCCTACTTTGAAAATGTGGGGAGCCAACCTTCCTAGGCAAACAAACAAAACATGAGTATCTAAGATTGGTTACAATTAGAGCAAAATAGGGGCGCCTGGGTGGCTCAGTTGGTTAAGCGACTGCCTTTGGCTCAGGTCATGATCCTGGAGTCCCGGGATCGAGTCCCACATCGGGCTCCCTGCTCAGCAGGAAGTCTGCTTCTCCCTCTGACCCTCTTCCTTCTCGTGCTATCTCTCATTCTCTCTCTCTCAAATAAATAAATAAAATCTTTAAAAAAAAATTTAAAAAAAAAATTAGAGCAAAATACACACTTGCCTGAAGAAAATGGTGATCTCTAAGTTTGCTGTGACAGGACCCACCTACTTCCAAACTGATAGAGGACAGTACCTTTTAAAGACAGTAATTACTATTGCACACAATACCTGGCACATTAGGTTAAAGCGTTGGATGACTAGTGCTTTTGGCTAGAGGTACATGCACAGCACTATGGAGAAGGGCGCTCTTACCTGGCCTGGCATGGACATGAACTAAGGTAGGAATAAACCAGGTGAGGTGGGAGAACTAACTTCCAGGTAAAATGACCAAGAACAAGGGCACAGAGGTGTCACCTGGAGCTTTTGGGGGAATCCTGAGCAGCTCATTGGGCTAGTGCCAGGAAAGACACGTCCAAGGCCTATCTGGGCTAGCTGGCCCTGAACACAGCCAGCCTCGGAAGGTTTCAAACACGGTAGCCACAGGGTCAACATGTGCTGTTTAGAAGAACCACTGGCAGGTGGGTAAGGATGAAATCAAGGCCAGGAGGGAGGGGCGCCTGCCTTCGGCTCAGGTCATGATCTCAGGGTCCTGGGATCGAGCCCTACGTCGGGCTCCCTGCTCTGTGGGAAGCCTCTTCTCCCTCTGCCTCTCCCCCTACGTGTGCTCTCTGTATCTCTGTATCCCAAATGATTAAATAAAATATTAAAAAAAAAAAAAATCTTCCCCATAAAAAAAAAAAAACAAAAAACACCAGTAGGGTTACTAAGAAGCCTTTGAAATATTTCCGGCTGCTATAAAATTAAGCCAGAGGAGTGCTGAAGACAATGTTACAGCATTGTAGATCAAAGCCAAGGTCTGGAGCACAAGGAGGGGAGGGTTGGGGTTTGTACCCTCCTACTAAACTCTAGGGCCGGGATATGCCTTCATCCTGAGATTCCAAACACCCAAAGAACAGGGAAGAGCTGGTTGGCAACGTGACTCAGGATAGATTTTTAAAAATTCCTAGAACAAGTAAACTTGAGCTTCCTCTGTCTCTTAAAAAAAAAAAAAATTCCCCTTTTTGGGTAGGACATAAAACAAAAGGCACATAGGGATGTAAGACACAAAGAACCAAGTCAGAAGAGATCTTATGTTAGGTTGATTTATAAGAGCTGCGCTGGGCAGTTAAAACAGTCTGTTTACAATGGGAGCTACCTAACGCTGAACATACTGTACATGGCAATTAGAAGTCGTCATGGCAAGAGAAAGCCACGGCTGGCCTGCTGCAGCCAACGTGAACACGAAAACAGCCAGACACAGGAGGGAAAATGTAGGGACGAAGGTGGGGTTTGCTTTTTATTATAAAAGAAAAAGTAACTCCTCAGGAATCTTAACAAAGGAAAGGAGAATCTCACACTCAGAGAATAGACACCAGGATACAAAATGACAGGTGTTCTGACTCCAGGGCTGTCCCCACCTCCTCACAGAGCGGACATGAGAAGGAGACAGTTGAAGCAAACAAGCGATTCTGTAGAAACAAAGGCTCAGAAACCCTACGAACAGGATTAAAATCTAAACTTCTGGTTTTGCTTTTTAAAAAATTTTAATATACCAAAAGGCCTGCTTTAGTGACATGCTAGTCCCACCAGAAAATAATCCCAATAACCCCCCTTGTCAGTAACATGCTCAAGTTGACCAGCCAACTCTTATTTCTAAACCTGTGTGGACGTGTGTGTCTTTTATTAAACCAAAGCCACGGGGCTCAGGCGACTGCTCCTTCCACAACGTGCTTCCACCTGTTACCTGACTGGTGTCCATCCCCCTCTCCCCCCCGCCCCAGAAGAGTGGGCAGAGCACAGAGGACCCTACAGTGGCAGCGAGGTACTAGCAGAGCCCCAGACAGCCAGCTTTGTAAGCACTGCCTCCCTCACCCCCACTCAATAGGAGATCCTTCTTTCCAACCAGACTGTTCACCTCGAATTTGGCTCCCAGTGACCAGAATGTTCCTCCTCCTTTAGGAAAAAAAAAAAAAAAAAAAAAACCACACATATCTGCACGCCCATATATATAATTTTTTTTGTTTTTACATTTAAATATAAAAATACTACTCTGCTGTGTTATAAATGGAGGACCAAGCAGTAAGAACTTTTTCTTCTAAGGAAGGTCAATCCATCCTTCTGCTGAGCTTGTCTTCAGGGAAGGGCCATTTCGCCCCAGCTGAGGGGAGCACTGTACCAGGACAGAGGTGCACTCTCCTGCCTGGTTCTCTCCTAAGTCTCACTTTTAATAAAAAGTTGGTTATAACCTTACACAAAGCGGAACTTCCTACCAAGAGGGGGAAATCCTAACCTAACCCCAGAGTAAGTAACCCCCCGTCCCCCAACACTCAGCTACCTCGAAGAAAGAGCCCTCCCCCTCCCTTCACAAACACTATGCTCTGTCCAGATAGCTACGCCTATTGGACAAACACACCTGATTAAATGGAAACAGTGGTTACGTCTCCCCACCCCCTCCCCACTAACTTACTAGACAGCCTCAGTGACAGGAAAAAAAAGGGGGCGGGGGGCGGGTTGTAAAAAGATTAAGAACCTGATCCCTCTATCCTGGCCAAAGAAAGCAAAGAGATATTAACCTGGGCATGAGGAATAAAAAAAAGACCTTGATATTCCGCCCTTTGAGTTACAGCTATTAGGACAGTCAAGAGAGGGGCAAACACGGAGGCAAGATGGAGAATTAGGAGGGGTTTGACGGCTGCAAGTCTAGTCCACTTAGTTTTTGTACTGGAAGGGTTCATCGCCGGTTTCGTTGAGAAGACATGTGCGGATGAGGGCTTCTGTCACTGAAAAGGGGTCACAGTTGGCAGAGGGGCGACGGTCTTCAAAGTAACCCTTCTTCTCCTGGCCGACAGTCCGGGGAATGCGGATGCTAGCACCACGGTTGGCCACGCCGGCAGAAAAGTCGTTGATGTTGGATGTTTCATGGAATCCAGTTAGGCGCCGGGCGTTATCCAGACCCCCCTTGGGATCGTAGGCTCGGATGTGGTAGTGGTGCCGCTTGCTCAGTTTCTCGATGGACTCCTCAATGTACCTAGAGGAAAGAGAAAAGATGAGGGTCCAACCTGGCACTAGGAAATCTGCCCTTCAACGGCAGGGGCAGAAGTATGGAGCTAAGAATAGAGGGACCCGTCTCTCAAAGACGGTTCACAATTCACCAGAACATTGTCCCCACTGATCAAATAATCCATGAGGGCAGCAACTCGGCCTTCTTCCCTGTGTGTCCCACCCAATGCCTCACAAGGGTGCCGGACGCTCAGTAGATGGTATTTGTTGAATGAAAAGACCCTAATCAAAGACCCTGCCCCACCCAGAAGGGCTAAGTTCATTCACATGCTTTTACTGTTACTAAGTTATTTCATACCGAAGATTTTCAAACACGTTTAAATTAGGTCTTAGCGTTCAATCCCTTTCCAATCGCTATCCTTGGATTCTGTTCCTAGAGTATGTTTTGATACTCTTCCAACAGGAACAAACAAGAGAATTAGAAGACAACTTTCAAAGCCAAGTGCTAAAAGCTAAGGTACAAATGGAGAAGTCCGGCTTACTTATTAGCCCCAGCACATCCAACCCTTGGCAAGTATGCTGGCAAAGAAAGGAAGATGGCCCCATCAGGAGAAGGCACTCACTTCAGACCATTCTCCTCTCGCATGGCCTTGGTGCTGAAGTTAGTGTGGCAGCCTGCACCATTCCAGTTCCCAGGAATGGGCTTAGGGTCAAAGGTTGCTATCACTCCAAAGTCTTCACACACACGATGCAAGATGAAACGGGCCACCCAGAGATGATCTCCCATGTCGATTCCTTCACAGGGTCCTATCTGGAATTCCCACTAGAGAGAACAACACGCCTGGCCTTTAAAATAATGCCAACTTCTTACCCCACTTCACAAGCTCCAAACCCTGCTCTTTTCTCACCTCTATTCCAACCCACCTAAGTTCGGGGTAAACGAGGGGTGCCAGCAAAAGTCCCCACTGGCCCATACGTCCTACAGAGGAACAAGTCATCTACCTGGGCAGGCATGACCTCAGCATTTGTCCCAGCAATCTTGATGCCGGCGTACAAGCAGGCCCGGTAGTGAGCCTCCACAATATCCCTGCCATAGGCTTTGTCAGCTCCCACGCCACAGTAGTATGGACCTGCAGGGGCATTAAGATGAGAGGTCAAGAGACGGGAAACCAAGAAAATCCCTTTCCACAAAAGTCAGAAATCAGAAAGCTCTCAACACTTGCTCTCTGGAAATCACTATGCCTACCTTCACTGGGAGGTGGGGGTGTGGCATGCAGGGGGCTCCTCTTGACCATAACCTCAGTGGAGCCCAAAGGGTTTCCCCCTCCATGTTAATGTCTTAATATCCATGTCCGGATCTGGGTAACGGGAGGGTTCTTTACCATATTCTTTCAGCCAGCCTCAGGGTATTCCCATAGCTTTTCTGATCCATAATGAGTCCCTGTCAGCTCTGGGGAGGGAGTCTTTCCTTGGCAATGAAGCAACTAGGGAACGGGAGGTTCACATCTCACCGGGGGGACTTACCTTGGGGCCCAGGGAAGCCATTGGAAGGCCAACCAAAAGGGTGCCCATCTGTGCCCATGAGAGTATATTCCTGCTCCATTCCGAACCAAGGATGCTGATTGCTCACCATGTCCATTATCCGTTTACAGGTATGCCTCAAATTGGTCTCTAGAAAAAAAAGAGTCAACGTACCATTAGACACATATGGGCAAATCCACTGAACCCCAGTGCTGCTGGGAAAAAGGTCTTTAGATTCCACAAGCTGAAGTGTGGACTATAAGGTGAACTGACACAGAATAATAAACCTTTTTTGTGTCCCATCAGCCTAAGTGGAGGAAATGGGAGAAGCGGTAATCATACGTCTATAGGGAGACTCCTGGGTGACAAACAAATCCCATGACCATGGATCCAGAACAGAGCAAGTTTGCACCTTATCGGCATGCTGGCCACCTCCCAAGTACCACATGTCAAGGCACTTAAACTCTCTACGCACAAGACAGCCGCTTTTAGTTGTCAGACTCATCCCTAGTTTCACAAGTATTTAGAGCCAAACCTACAATTTTCATTGAGAGAATCATTTGTCTATCGTGGGCCTCCCATTCCAGGTGAGAAGATGAAGGGCTAAGTCGGCTAGCACAAAAGTAAAATATTAAGATGAGATGAGCTCAACTGGAAACAATTTCTAAGCTAGAAAAGAACTTTAAAATAAATACTTACCATCAGCTGCTTAACTATGTCCCAAAAAACATTTTAAGACCTCTGCATTAAGGAAAACCCACAGCAGAGTCTTCCTAGCAACCCTGAGGGAAGTATTTTAAAGCCTCTAGTTTTACAAAGGAAAAACTGCAGCTCAGCTCAGAGACACCAGGCGGCCTACCCAGCTTACAGGGCGTGTAGCAGAACCGGGAAGTCCATGGCTACCTTGGCTTCAGAGCTCGTGCCCTTTACCACAATACGGTACTGCCTCTCAAAACAAAGGCACTTAAGGTCCAGGCACGAAGTGACTCGTTGCAAGTTCACACTGGCAGAGTGTAGCAAGAGACTAAATAGCGGGGGGGGGGGGGGGGGGGGGGGCACTTCCACTGAGAGAAAAACATGAACGGCGAGGGAATCCGGATCAACGGCCACACCAGGCAAAAACCAAAAATGCAGTTACAGTGAACCTTGAGGTACATGTAGGTTATCGGTGAGCCCAGACAGGAGATGGATTTTAGTCCCCCTCCCCTCTTTTAAAATCAGGGAAACTGAGAACAGGGGATAAATAACTTGCCAAGATTCGCAGCCAGTTAAGTGACAGATCCAGAATTCAAACCCACCATTCCGACTTCAGAATCCATGTTTTGTTAAATCTAGAGGCAGGCGGGAAGGGCTGCGTCATGGGGAACTCTGCCGGTAGACAGATTTAAAGGAATTCACTGTTGTTTTATACAACCAATAGGAAACTATGGGTAGATGGACCACACTACCTCTCTGAGGAAATGTGGAGTGGAGATGCCATGTCCAACCGCCCAGACTCCTGAGAACAGTTCTGAGACATGAGATAGTCTAGTCCAGTGTTCCCAGGACCAATTTTGGAATCTCCTGTCCCTCCCCTTTACAACATTCATGGATTGAGGAGCCATACCTATCCTATACACACCTGCAGGCTTCCGGTTGTACTTGAAGACTTCACAGAACACCAGCTTGTTGGGGTCCTTGCGGAAAGGGTCCCGAAACATGGCAGCAGGGACAAGATACATGTCACTGTTGGAGCCTTCAGACTGAAAGGTACTAGAGCCATCAAAATTCCACTCAGGCAACTCTGGGGGAAAAAGAAAAGGGAAAATTAAGTTAAAAAGGCAGAGCTTTTCAGGCAAGAGTACAGCCCCTTACTTAACCTTTCCATGCCTAAAGAGCTACACCTTCTCTCCACAAAGTCAGAGGTGCAGAACTCCTGCTATTCATATGCAAATTCTTGACAACTGCACATAGCTTTAACGTCCTATGTGAGAGGCAAGTAAGACCACTCTGCATCAATTCCTTAAGAGAACGACAGTCACAAAAACAGCCTGAGAGTAACTGATGTATCTTCCCTAAGTCCACCTACTAGACACCAAGGAGACAAACTGAAATATTCTGACATAATCAGGAAATCAGTCATCATTTAAAAAATGAGAATAGGGGAAACAGATTCTGATTCCCCTACTAGGCCACCGGTGCTGCTTCTTTAACTCATCTCCCCACTGCATCTAGCGACTGTTCTAGCTCAAGTTATGTCCTTATTCTATAGATGAGGAAATGGACAACTAGCAGGGTAACGTAGTCAAGGGTGCTCCCATCATCACTTATCCACTTTCCCCACTATGTTTTAAAGGTGGGTTTCTTCATCTCTCAAGCTGACTATGAGTTCTCTGAAGGCAGAGCGACCAGACCCTTACCTTGTACCCCCCCCCCCACCCAATTCCTGTCTTAAGATCTGCTACACAGCAGGTACACACTATATACTTTATTTTATGGTGCTGCATTCACTCCAGTGTGAATACTATCAAAAGAGTAAGCCATCCGGAAAGTAGGTGAGAGGTGATATTTCTTCTCTGGTCCCCTTCCAGAAGGAGGAGGACTATGGCTTGCTCTAGACTGAAAACTGAAGGTCACAACTTACATAAGAGCTCCTAGTGTGATAAGCAATCAGGTGGCTTAAGAATTTCCAAAAGTAGAATCAACTAGAAACAAATGAACGGCCAGTCCTATTTAGAAACCACTTTACAGAGTCTGCTTTGCATCTAGAACCTCACTGATAGGAACAGGAAACAGCATCCAAAGAGTTTGTGAAGCAGATAGCACAGTCAGGGTAGAGCAGTGGTTTTCAAACCGGGATCTTGGGGATGGATGCCTTAGAGCCAACTAAGCAGGGATGCCCAAGTCAGCAAAGTCTCCGGTCCCCCCTCCTGCCCCAACTAGACTTTCCATCTTTTTTCTTCAATATACTGGCTGGCATGGAAGATTCTATTGAAATAAAGGGGTCTATTGTTGCTATGCTTTGATGCAGTGGAGGAGCTTAACGTCGACTCAAGTCTGAGAAACCCTGCCTTAGGAAAGCTTGACAAACAGAATAATAAAGTGGCCAAATCTAAATCTAAAGTGGCTTGGTTTCAGGCTGCTCTCACCCCCACATGGCTCCCACTCTGCTTGGTCTCTCACCTTCTATACACTTGGGCTCACTGTCCAAGGTCCGGGTCTTGCAACGTAATCCTTCTCCGGTCCCGTCAATCCAAATATACATAGCTTGCACTTTCTCACCCTGAGGCAGGGACATGTACAACTGCTTGATGCCTTTGTTCAGGTGGGAGCTCGCGGAGGTGGCCATGGTGGACGGTGTTCTGCGGAGAAGAACCGACCAAACAATGATAACCGACTCCAAACTGATCCTCTGCAGGAATGACTCAGTGAGGACAATTAAAGCAAAAAGTCACAATGGGAAGGTCGTCCCCTCCCTTTGGAAGCCACACTCTCCAGGGTATAGTTAACTCATGCTGCTTTCAGAGGGATTTAAGTTTTTATATTAGACAAAAATCTCCCTCTAGGCTTCCTCGAGCTAGAATCCACCCTTGTAAGGACTAAGCTCTATTTTCTCAGTGTAGCCAGGGTAGGGGAAGTGTTTTATTTTTTATATAGTGTTTTATGGGCAAAACACTGAAGTTCAGAAAGAGAGTGTTTACAGAAGGTAGCTCTCTCCCAATACAAGTAAAATTCAGCCACAGAAAAGCTTGGCTGCTTATGGTGTCTGGGTCAGTCTTGTCTTTTCCTTGCATCCTAGCCAGCACCTCTGTGAAAAACCCTTTTTGGAGATTCCTCCACCTCTCCCAAAAGCACCCCCACACACTGAGACAGTAGGAAGAAGAAACAAGGGGGCCAGCCAGAAGATTCAAAAGGCTGATGGGCTTCCTAAGAGCAGGGCAGGCATTACAAATCCCCAAGGTATCAAAAGATCTGATCTACATTGGATTCTAAGATGCACACTGCCAACATTTCCATTGGTCTTCTCACTTAGGAAGGCAGATTTACATTTGCAACGGACATTCTCAGATTCCAGAGAACTTTAATGAGGAAATTCCCACTTCTGTTAACAAAAAGATCTGGGTTTTCAAAAGCTGAAGCACGCTAAAAACTGCAAGCCACCGCCACAAAACCTCTGAAAGAAGAGAAACCCAACACAAGAGGAAATGTTGTACCCCACCGCCCAGCTCAGTGGCCCAGAGTGGATGGAAACGGAACACTTTGTTCCCCAACGACTTGGGCAACTTTCTGAAGTACAGTGGCTAAGTTTCTATGGGCAACCGTCCATGTTTGCCCAGCTGAAAACAGAACTGCTTCTCCCTCCAGGAGCCTCACCCCTTCCCTTGGGGAAGAGCAGAACCTCCACCGGCCGATCTCCCACACTGCACTGCAGAACCGGTCCTTTTCCATATCCCTTTGCATACCAGGCGGGCAGAGGTCTCCGTCACGCACTGCCCCCCAACCCTCCCCCACCCCCGCCTTTAAAGGCCAGGAGGAACAACACCTGACCCCTTCAGCTCCCACTAAAAAGTCTACAACCCAGTCTCTGGCCTTCCTCCCCAACCTGTTAACACCAACAATATCAAGCCACACTTTATCCCTTTAAGCCTCAGTTCCAGGCTTCCTGCTCTTTTCCGTGAGATGAGTTGGATGCCAACATTCTAGTCTACTGTTATCGGCTGGTAACCCATTGCCCTGAGTTTATGTAGGGTAAAAATGGGATTCTGGACTTCCTAGCTGTTTCTGCAGCTGTCGCCGGCTCCGGGGTCTTCCTCCCTGTCTCTTCACTCACCCCAGCCACAGAAGGTCAATCGGATCGTTGGGGTAGCCCTCCCTGGCCCTTCTCCTTTTGGAGGTGCGTTCGCGCCTCTCCTGGTTCTCCGGCTCTCGCTGGTCCATGCACCGGAGCTTTCTGGGCGAGGGAGACGGAGACGGAGAGGGGGTCAGGGAGCGTTCGGGATCGCATCGGGACGAGGAGGAATACGAGGGCTGGTGGGTCACGGTCTGAATCTTGACTCGTGATTTCTCTCCGGAGTTCATGGAGTAGGCGACGAAGCCGAAGCAGTTGGAGGGGGACTCCGAGGACCGCGACTCCACGTCGTCTTCATCTTCGTTGTTTGTGGTCTTGGCGGATTTGCGGCTGGGGGAGGTTCCCCGCTTCCCGCCCCCCGGGCAGTTGGGATAATCCACTTTGAGGGTAGCCCTTTCCCACCGAAATGTCCCTAAAGTCGGCGCCCCGCCCCTCGGGCCCCCGTCCGGATCTCAAGGCCTGGCCGAAGGAGCCATACCCTCCGAGGGCAGAGGCTGGGAGGGAGTCGGGGAGTCAGGGCGGGGGGGGGGGGGAGGGCGGGGAGACAGCGCACCGCCGCTGCCTCGGCCCGGCCCGACCTCTCCGCCCGCTGCGCCCGCTGGCCAAGCCGCAGCTCGGGCTCCCCATTGTTCAGTCACAGTGCAAGGCCCCCGGGACCCCGCGCAGCAGCGGCCCGTACTAGCGACGCTCACGGCCACTCGCCTCAGTGTAGGCGTCTAGAGATCCTCAAGACCACGACGATCCCCCAAGGCCCGCCACTGCGGGGCAGGAGAGCGAGGCTCCCGTGGGGCCACCCAGCCACTCCATCCGCAGGCACACAACACCGCCGAGCTGGGAGCGCTGGGCCGAGCAGTAGCTCCACCGTTCGCCTCGCTGAGCGACCTCCAGGGGCGGCGCTTAGGGCCGCGAGCAGCGAGAGAAAGATCAAAACAACTCCCCGCCCTCCTCCAAGCCTGGCGATCAGCGCACCCCACAATCGCCAGCCCAGAGCCTCCGGGAGCCGGGGACGGCGAAAGCACGCGGAGGGCTTGGGGGCAGAGGAGCACCGTAGAAGCAGGAGGTGCAAGGGGCTGCCCCGAGCCACGGGGCCCGCAGGCGGGGCTCGGGAGGTTCGGGGGCTGGGGGGCTGCAGGGGCGGCGCGCACCACGTCGAGCCCCCAGGCCGGCGGCGCGCTTACCTGGGCGGCGAACAAGCGGCAGGGCGGGCAGGCCTCGAGAGCGAGGTGCGGCGAGGAGAGTAGGCCGGTGTGCTGCTGTTCAAAAGCTCCACTCTTCTCCCATTCTCGGCTCTGCGGGGCTGCTCGGAGCCCCGCACTCTTTATCGTCGGCCCGCGCCGCCCCCGGCGCCCTGATTGGCTCCCAGCGGCCGGGAGCCGGGGCGGATCGGCTGATGCGCGCCGGGGCCCGGCTGCCATTGGGCGAGCGGTCGAGCGGGCGCCGTCGGGGAGGGGGCGCGAGGGCCGGGGAAGAAAGAAAGGGAAAGGGCCTGGGGCGGGGGGAGGGGGCGTGTGGGGGGAGGGGAGCAGAGGAAGGGCTGGCCCGCGGCGCGCCGACGGGCGAGTTCCTGGCAGGAAGGACCCCGCCTGCCCCGGCTGCCGCTCGCCTCTGCGGGCCCACCGCGGGCCTGGGGTCGTCCACCTCAGCCCCCACCCCCGGGCCGGAGCGGGGCGCCCAACAGACCGCCCGGCCTCCACCCCTGCCGCCTTCAGGTTGGATAGTTTTGCAGGAGAGGCCTCTCTTTTTCGAGGTCGTACTGCAGACCCCACGGCTCCCTAAGGACATTCTGATCCCCGGGAACGTAATTTTGCCTTTTGTTGTTAGAGAACCTCCAGACCTCCTCGGCGCTCGCGTCTGGTTTGAGGCGCGGTGCGGGAAGGGGCGGCCGGGGCCGCGGCCGGGGCGGTGGCGGGGCACCCAGGGGGCTGCCCGAGGTGGGCCTGTGGCGCGCCCGCCCGCCCTCGCGGCGGGACTGGGGAAGGGAACGGCAGCCTGCGTTCTCACATCAGTAATTAACATGCTGTGCTTAGGTCCTGCCATAGAGAGGAGCCTGGCCGGCATAGGAACAGTCAGGAGACCTGTCAGATTTCGCCTCTGTCACTCCCGAGACACGTCTCTCAGCGACTGTCTGGGCCCAGGCTTCCTCATCTGCAAATAAAGCCTTTGGAGAGAGGACCTTTAGAGCCGCCCACCACATTTGAAATTCTGTGTGCAAACTGTTTCCCAAGGGCGGCTGAAAGAAAAGTGAGGTCTTCGCATGCCCCCTTTGAAGCCCAGGGTACGTCAAAATTTTAGGATTTTTGGAAAATAATGCTTTGTTTTGCTTTCCAAGTAACTTATTGTGCCTTCTTTTTAATCTGGAAAATTAGAATCTACCCCTACCTCCTCTCAGCCTTGCTGTGATGTTTGAGAAAATGTGTATGTGAACACAATCTTGAAGTGGATGCTTGTCAACAGATGCACAATAACTCAATGTCTATGTAGAGACACACACACAACACACGCACACATACGATATTTTCATTGCTACCAGTGCCCTTGCTTGAGTATCTATTTTTATTGCCTGAAATACACCTGATAGTGTGTAGTCTTTTTTGCATCTTTCAGGAGCCCCAGTATTTGAGACTTGGAAATTTTTCTGTTTGAAGACCAAGTCAGGCTTCATTGCCTTTGGAAGAGGAAGGGAAGAAGTTTGTTCTTGTGGTTATCTTTCGTACCACAAATATGGAAAAGAAATATTGCCTGTGACCGCACACACAGAACTTGGCTTCTTTGGTCAACATCCTTCCATTCCAGAGTGTCTCACACTGTAGTGCTTTTAAGTGACAGATGGAGCTTTCACCTCAAACGGGATTTTGATATATTTCAGACAGGTGACATTCTGCATTGGGTAAAGTTTCCTTGCAAACGTAAGAGAGTCCATCTTAAGTTTCGGTGCTATATGTTGAAGTATTATGATGTGGTTAAAGGCTGGGCTTCAGGTCGTACAAACAAGCGTTCAAATCTGGGCTTCACTTCTTACAGCTTTGTGTTAGCTTTCTTAGCCACGTGAAACCACCATTTTCTTGCCTATCGAATAGGGATAAGAGTTACTTTGTATGTTGTAAGGATTCCATCTGATAAACATATACACTAGATGCATATAGTAAACTTAGAAAACAGTAATTGTAATTATTATGGGTCAAGGTAGTCCAAAGAGATTGGATTCTTTCTTTCCCCATAACAACCCATGAAGTACAACTTTCTGACTCAGTCTTGAGTTGACAAGGGGAAGTGGGGGAGAGGAAAGGTAATGTTTTTATTTTATAAAAGATGGGAGTTTTCAGATGCCCAACTGCCTCAGCGTAAACCAGAGCCTTCTACTGCAGTCATCACCACCAGCGTCTGAGATGCACGGGGCAAACATAATAGAAAGTGGGATAGGAGGAAGCAAGTGCAGTTTTTAAAACTTCTGGTATTTTATTTTGCCGTGTGAGGACCTGCTTCACTTGCTAGGTATCTTCACCTCCTTGAGCAACTGACTCATCTTTCTATTCCCCAATTGTGTCCAGAGTGAGTGTTCAATAAGTGATGTTTGTTGATCCACAGAAATGACAGCGGCACCATCAAGAAAACGCGTGCTTTGAGCTGCTTTTCCGAGAATGCAAATGGATTTGCTTTGATCCATTCATGTGACCAGAGGCATACTTTGTGAGGGTTACAAACTGTAACACATGACCAGTGAGTCTTTCAGGAGGGAACAAGAGGCCTAGTCCTTGGTCAACCCCATAGTTACTGAAACCAGCCCAATTAGGGCCCAAGTGAGTCTGGGGACTGATCAGGGAAGCTTTAAAGAGTATGAGGGGAAGAAAAAGCAGAAGAAGCTAACTGGTTCACCCCCAGCAACCCAGACTGTACTTTTAGAGAAGTTAAAAGGAGGACTGCCTGTTCCATTCAGTTGGACTTTGCTGTGTCTGCGGCCCTTTGTTGTCTTCCCCCTTCCCTAAATTGCCACTCGCCCCCATTTTCCACCCTCTCCATAAAAGAGCATTAGCATGCATGAACTGGTGAACTGTTCCATCTCTTGGTACACTGATTATCAGAGCCGATAGGGGGTCCTAGGACATGTGCTTTGAAGTCAGGTTTTTCTCTCTTAGAGTAGGGTAGCTATGTCCAACAGGTTAGTGGAGTGGGAGAGCAGTATTACAGGTAAACATTTTTTGTTCAGAATCTGCAGAAAGCACTGAGGATATCCCTTCTGTGTTGTCCTGCTACCTGTAATAAAGGCCTTGTCTTGGGTGGGTTTTATCTGTGAGTTCTTCTCGCAATTTCTTTTTCTCTCTTCTACAGGGCCGATTCTCACTTGCAAGTTGTAAAGTTCTTAAAGATTTTTATTTATTTATTTATTTGACAGCAGGAGAGAGAGAGTGCACCCAAGCAGACACAGCAGCAGGCAAAGGGAGAGGGAGAAGCAGGCTCCTCGCTGAGCAGAGAGCCCAGGACCCCAGGATCACAGCCCGAGCCAAAGGCAGATGATTAACCAACTGGGCCACCTAGGAGCCCTGTAAAGTTCTTAATCTAGTGATCTGGGAAGTGCCTTCTCAGGACCTCTGTGGTTGTCTTGCACTCATCATAGACAGGATTGAGGGTAGGGCTCAAACATAGTAAAACCTTCAAGTGTAACAGGCAGTTTGGGAAATGGAGTTTTCCCTTTATTTGAATGATTTCAGTAAGCATTCAACAAAACTCTTAGCTCAGGCTCAAGAAACATAGCTGAGACCCAGACTTGAGGAACACCCTGGAAACTCAACCCAGAATTGTAAACTATGCTTTTTTTTTTTTTTTTAAATAAACTAACACCAGTTCTTTCCCAAAGAATAGACCATAGTATAATCTTAAAAAAAAAAAAAAAAAAAGAACAAAACAAACAGCCTTGGAAGTTGATGTCATGACTCTTAAACCAAATTCTGGGGAGACGCTACCATTGGCCAAGCTTTCCAGTTTCACTCTCCATAATTAAAGAAGGAAAGACCAGGTTTTACCTCAATTCAGTACCTAACAGTGAACACAGAAGAATTGTTCTTTATATCTTTTCTGGTGGTTTGATGTTCTCCCATCCAAGTACTAATCAGGCCTGACCCTGCTGAGCTTCCCAGATGGAACGAGATGGGGTGTGTCCAGGATGGTATGGCCCTAGACCGATTGTTTGACATTCTTAAGCTCAGGTTAGAAAACTAAAAGTTCAAGTCTCAGCTATTTGTTCTTTAGCCTAATCTGAGATTTGTTGAAGGCCCCTTGAAATCACTGGAATATAGGGAACACTCCATTTCCCAAAGTGTGTGTGATGATTGAAGTTTTGGGCTTGATCCCTACTCCAGATCTTGGCTCCAATAGGAACCTGGGGAGCTGGGAGGAATTAAGTTCATCTTAGCTAGGAACATGGGGAAATAAGTCCTACTGAGAAAATTAAAGCTGTGCACTTCTGGAACAAATCTGCCCATCATTCTGAAAGATGAGGAGGCTGAGGCGCCCATAACCTGTAATAGCTTGCTGAAGTCACCTTAGGGCAATATTTCACAGCCAAATGCACATCCCAGGTGTAACTCCCTTGAGAGCCTTTTGCATTTCCCTCCGTCCAGTCGCCCCATGCTGCTGTGGGTACATTCCTGGGCCCCCACCTCCATTGCAACACTGCAACCCCTCTCGTACCCACTGAGGAACGAGATCAGTGAGGGGACCAGCCAGTCTACCTCGGAATCCTACATGGTGGCTTGCCCAGTGTCTTCCACATGGTGGACATTCTATATACTTTTTGTGAATAACTAGATGACGGGAGGTGGGGGGGATGCTCTATGTCAGGTTCTCTTTAAAGGAATCTTTGGAGAACATTTTGCGTATTTAATCATCTGCCCCCAGTTTTGTTATTTCGTGAATCTGGGATTTTCATAGATAAATCTTGTTCCTTATTAATATATGTGTGGATCTCTCTTTGTTCTCTAGATTGATTGGAACATTAGCGAAGCTTATTTTTAAAAGCTTAGGAAATTTAGCATTGTGGTAAAAGAAAAAAAAAATTGCTTGGACCGGAGTGTGACCTTTAATTGGTACTTTTCCCAGAGATAGCTTCAACTGGTTCCACAATCCTGCCTCCCTACCCTATATCCCATTCGTTGATTTGAATCCCTGTTTACCTCACGTTCACATGCCAGATTTTAATGGGAAACAAACAACCCTGGGGTACGTTCTCGGGCTGCTTGCTTGGGCAATACCTAGACTTAGTTCCTTATTTTTCCTGACCTCCTTTCCCCTCCCCCCACTTTTAAACTAGTTCCGAGACTTGTTTACCAGGTTGTAGAGCCAGAGGCTTAGCTGGGGCGGTGTGATCGTAGCGCCCTCTGGTGTAATTTTTTTGGAGCATCTCCCCGAACTGTAAGTGGGAATTTTTTTTTTTCGATTGGCCTTCGAGGGGAGGGCCTCTGTGTTATTATCTCAAATACAGTAAATTAATAACATGTAAGTTTATTACCTACATTGGATACCTAAGAGATACTATGTTGGGAGTATCAATTGATTATCAGAGGTTTGTTTATTATTATAAAATTAGGCTTCAAATGACTAGGAAAGAGCAGCTTAAGAGTGTTTTGTGCTTTTTCCTCATCTCCCACCAGTGTGTGCAAGAGGTAAAGAGAAAAGGAAGTCCGCCAAGAAGAGTAACTGAAAAGAGTCTAGAACCCAAGTGTTAGGGGGGAAATGGTGAGGATCAGAAAACATGGTTACAAACAAGTCTTATCCTCAGTCCTCACTCTGATCTGAGCCCAGAAATTTAAGACCCAGCCAGAAGTTGAGAGTCTGCCAGACTCTCGCTCCCAGGGGAAGCCGGGGTGGGGTGGGGGGGGGATTGGGTGATGGACCGAAATCTGACATAGACACGCCCTTTAGGGGACTCCTAGAGTATTTACGCGGTGCCACTCTTTCTAGCTGGGCCTTCTGGGTGACCATTTTTCTTCCTTCCTTCCTCCCCCCCTTTTTTTTTTATTTTTTCTTTTTTAAAACAATTTCAGTTTGAGGATCACTTCCTTTACCATTGTTATTAGCGAAGTCACTGTGGGCCAGAGGACACAGCCACTGGCTTGAGTCAGACACACCTGTACTCGAATTCCTTTCTTGCCTTGTACCAGCTCTAAGACGTGCATAAGTCAACCTGCTGGGTCTCAGTTTTGAGGAAGTTCCTTACAGAAACACTTTGGAGGATTAAAAAGCAATAACAGAATAAACAATTTAGAAATAGGTTGGTGGATTTTGTTATCCCCGGAATGAGGAAGAGAGTGGGCCCATTACTAAGGAGATGACTCAGGCTTTAGGACTGTTGGTGTTTCCCAGAGGTTCACAGAATCCTGGACCTGTCCTGAAAAACATTTAGAAGGAACAGGGGTAGGCGGAGATTCTGGAAGCAAATAAGCCTTTATTAAACATCACCTATGCTACGTATTCGGGGCATTAGGAAATTATGTAACCTGGATCTGGCAAAGTCCTTACTTACCCTTTAGGAGTCTTTAGGTGGTGAGAAAAACCTCCCCCAAAGAAATGATTTCAGAGACCATACAAAGCACAATGTATCAGCTATATGAACAGCTTAACAAAGCGGATTTCATATAAGCACCTAAGAGTTCCAGAACAAAGGAGTCAGTAAGAGTTCTTGGAGAGGGCCTCCTTGGGGGTACTCAGTAGAGTGAGGGTAAAGGTGGGTTTTATGCTGGGTACCAAACGACATGATAAACATGTGATTGTCTGATGGCTTTCTGTGAGGATGGAAGGGAGTGGAATTTGCAAAGACCCAAGTATACAATCTGGGAAATTACATGTGCAGAGGTGGTGGTGGTGAAATAGGTAAGCTTTGACTGGAACAGGAGTAATGGAATAAGAAGTTGAAGAAGTACTGAACATTTGAATTCTATATTTGAATTCTGCACATTTGAAGTGTTACTAAATTAAAGCATTAATAAAGTCTCACTTTATTAATTTGGATTTGAAATGAAGGCAATCCTTAAAGGTGGGGGGGGATACAAAGCATACTTTCAACTAGTATACATTAATTCTAAATTCTGTTTATATCACTTCCACATGGTGGTGCAACTTTGGTGAGCAAACTGAAGTACCCACTTTATCAGGATGAGACTTGAATGATTCCAGTTTTGAATTGTGAGAAATCATTACACTCTCAGGTGAAAGGCAATCTCTTGTGCCTGGAAAAGTAGCTGGTGATGGCATGACTGCTGGACTCTGCTCTCCTCCCTTTGAAAGCCTCCCTTCTATTGCAGCCTCTGTCTTCCCCCCCACCCCGCCTCCGTGGCTTTTCTTGCACACTCATCTACTCCCCTGGTGCTCTCCCCACCCCACCCCCAATCCCATCAGCATCCCTTTCTCAGGCTCCTCTCTCCTCATCTCCTCAGCAATTAGACATTCAAGGGCAGGAGATGTACCAGCAGATGGAGACCAACTGCACTCCTTCATAGCCATTACCTTCACTGGGGACCAAAAAGGGTACGGTGCACATGTCTGAGAACCTGCAAGGTGGAAGATGGGTGGACAATGTGCCAGGCATTCTAGGCTGTCTCAGGAAGGGTTTTTTGAAAGGAGAAGAGCCTGGTCATCTTTCTCTGATGGATCCACTTCCTGCAGCAATTTGTAGAGGGATCCTACAGTGCTCCTGTGATATGGAGCTTCTTTGGATCCCATCAGCTTCAAGCTGGTACCGTAACAACGATGCCAAAGGGAAGAGATGCCATAGATTCCCAGCAGACCCAAAGCATTGATCATCACATGCCAACAGAAGAAGGTGGTGATGAACATGATGTCACTGATGTCATCATCCTGCCACGGGTAGCCAGTGACTGGCTTGTACAGAATAAAGCCTGCCTGTATCAGCCAGGAGCCCATCATCAGAAACAGAAAAGCCTCAATCAGCAAGAGGTGAAATGTGTCAGGAGTCCACAGCTCTATAGTCAACACCAGCATCAGTAGGAACACCACCAAGATGAGCAGACAATGTGTCTGAAGCTCTATCCCTGTTGAGTCCTGGACATGTGACGTCAACAACAGCAGGAGCACATAGAAGGTCAGGGCCAGAGTACCTTTTTCTAGAAGCACACACCTCTGAGGCAGCAAGTTCTTGCTCATGCCATCTGCACAGCCACTGAGGGTGAGGAGGATGAACATGGTGAGGTGCTGCCACTGTTTGGGGTACATAAATCTTGGTGGCAACTCTCTGTTCATCAGTATCAACCCTCCTTTAATGCAATTGATCTCATAAGCTATCAAGATGGAGCCAGTCACCATCTTCAGCAAACCTCCATAGGATATTTTCCACAGCCTGGCCCATCTTCCCTTATTCCTAGGATGGCATGAAGAATCCAGCAGAGAGTCTTTGAGTATCACGGCTTTGGAGACTACTATTGCCTGATACAGTCCATATAAGATTAGAAATAGTCCTGGGTACACATGACCAATAAAGGTTCCCATTGAACTACAGCTCTGTCTAACAAAGGAAAGAAGAGCAAAATTTGGGCAAGTCCACACCTTCTGGGGCCACTTCAAGGTCTGGCCTTTGGAAAGAATTGCCTTCCACCAACTTTTATCATCTCACCCCACCCACTGCTCCCCGACAGAGGAAATGTTTCTTGAAACAAGCCTACGCCTTTGGTGGAGTAAAGCCTCCATTGTTCCATTCCATTCCGGTACATTGGGAACTAACTGATTTCTGCCAAAGAAGAAAGCTTGTGAATGTGCTTTTAGAGGTGCCTCTCTGTGGCCCTTGAAGTACTCCTGTGCACCCCTGTCCCTTTCTCGCATGTCTTCCTGCCCCTTCTGCTGCCCAGCACTCAAACGAGGAGAGAGGGGCATGGGATAGGGGTAGGGTTTGCTGTGGTATCCTGAGGTAGCTTGGCCATTCAGACATAGCTTTGGTCCAGTTGTAAGGCTTTCTTTCTGAACACCTATATTTATAAACATTTGGATATGTGACCATATAATACACACCTAGTGTCAATCTAGCTTTTCTTTTTTTTTTTATTATGTTACGTTAATCACCATACATCACATCATTAGTTTTGGATGTAGTGTTCCATGATTCATTGTTTGTGTATAACACCCAGTGCTCCATGCAGAACGTGCCCTCCTTAATACCCATCACAAGGCTAACCCATCCCCCCACCCCCCTCCCCTCTAGAACCTGCAGTTTGTTTTTCAGAGTCCATCCTCCCTCATGGTTCATCTCCCCGTCCAATTTCCCCCCTTCATTCTTCCCCTCCTGCTATCTTCTTCCCTTTTATTTTTTTTAACATATAACGTATTATTTGTTTCAGAGGTACAGATCTGTGACTCAACAGTCTTGCACAATTCACAGCGCTCACCATACATAGCACATACCCTCCCCAATGTCCATCACCCAGCCACCCCCTCCCTCCCACCCCCCACCACTCCAGCAACACTCAGTTTGTTTCCTGAGATAAAGAATTCCTCATGTCAATGAGGTCATATGATACATGTCTTTCTCTGATTCACTTATTTTGCTCAGCCTAACACCTTCCAGTTCCATCCACATTGTTGCAAATGGCAAGATTTCATTCCTTTTGATGGCTGCATAATATTCCATTGTATATATATACCACTTCTTTATCCATTCATCTGTCGATGGACATCTTGGCTCCTTCCACAGTTTGGCTATTGTGGACATTGCTGCTATAAACATCGGGGTGCACGTACCCCTTTGGATCCCTACATTTGTATCCTTGGGGTAAATACCCAGTAGTGCAACTGCTGGGTCATATGGTAGCTCTATTTGCAACTGTTTGAGGAACCTCCATACTGTTTTCCAGAGTGGCTGCACCAGCTTGCATTCCCACCAACAGTGGAGGAGGGTTCCCCTTTCTCCACATCCCCACCAACATCTGTCATTTCCTGACTTGTTAATTTTAGCCATTCTGACTGGTGTGAGGTGGTATCTCATTGAGGTTTTGATTTGGATTTCCCTGATGCCGAGCGATGTTGAGCACTTTTTCATGTGTCTGTTGGCCATTTGGATGTCTTCTTTGGAAAAATGTCTGTTCATGGATTCTGCCCATTTCTTGATTGGATCATTTGTTCTCTGGGTGTTGAGTTTGGTAAGTTCTTTATAGATTTTGGATACTAGCCCTTTATCTGATATGTCATTTGCAAATATCTTCTCCCATTCTGTCGTTTGTCTTTTGGTTTTGTGGACTGTTTCTTTTGCTGTGCAAAAGCTTTTTATCTTGATGAAGTCCCAATAGTTCATTTTTGCCCTTGCTTCCCTTGCCTTTGGCGATGTTTCTAGGAAGAAGCTGCTGTGGCTGAGGTCGAAGAGGTTGCTGCCTGTGTTCTCCTTTAGGATTTTGATGGACTCTTGTCTCACATTTAGGTCTTTCAACCATTTGGAGTCTATTTGTGTGTATGGTGTAAGGAAATGGTCCAGTTTCATTCTTCTGCAGGTGGCTGTCCAATTTTCCCAACATCATTTGTGGAAGAGACTGTCTTTTCTCCATTGGACATTCCTTCCTGCTTTGTCGAAGATTAATTGACCATAGAGTTGAGAGTCCATTTCTGGGCTCTCTAGTCTGTTCCATTGATCTATGTGTCTGTTTTTGTGCCAGTACCATACTGTCTTGATGATGACAGCATTGTAATAGAGCTTGAAGTCTGGAATCGTGATGCCGCCAGCTTTGCTTTTCTTTTTCAACATTCCTCTGGCTATTCAGGGTCTTTTCTGGTTCCAAACAAATTTAGGATAATTTGTTCCATGTCTTTGAAAAAAGTGGATGGTATTTTGATGGGGATTGCATTGAATGTGTAGATTGCTCTAGATAGCATTGACATCATCACAATATTTGTTCTTCCAATCCATGAGCATGGAATGTTTTTCCATTTCTTTGTGTCTTCCTCCATTTCTTTCATGAGTATTTTATAGTTTTCTGAGTACAGATATTTTGCCTCTTTGGTTAGATTTATTCCTAGGTATCTTATGGTTTTGGGTGCAGTTGTAAATGGGATCGACTCCTTAATTTCTCTTTCTTCTGTCTTGTTCTTGGTGTATGGAATGCCACTGATTTCTGTGCATTGATTTTATATCCTGCCACTTGACTGAATTCCTGTATGAGTTCTAGCAGTTTTGGGGTGGAGTCCTTTGGGTTTTCCACATAAAGTATCATATCATCTGCAAAGAGAGAGTTTGACTTCTTCTTTGCCAATTTGGATGCCTTTTATTTCTTTTTGTTGTCTGATTGCTGTGGCTAGGACTTCTAATACTATGTTGAATTACAATGGTGATAGTGGACATCCCTGCCGTGTTTCTGATCTTAGGGGGAAAGCTCTCAGTTTTTGCCCATTGAGAATGATATTCGCTGTGGGTTTTTCAAAGATGGCTTTTATGAAATTAAGGTATGTATCTGCTATCCCTATACTCTGAAGAGTTTTGATCAAGAAAGGATGCTGTACTTTGTCACATGCTTTTTCTGCATCTATTGAGAGGATCATATGGTTCTTGTGCTTTCTTTTATCAGTGTATTGTATCACATTGATTGATTTGCAGATGTTGAACCAACCTTGCAGCCAGGGATAAATCCCACTTGTTCGTGGTGAATAATCCTTTTAATGTACTGTTGGATCCTATTGGCTAGTATTTTGGTGAGAATTTTTACATCCATGTTCATCAAGGATATTGGTCTGTAATTTTCCTTTTTGATGGGGTCTTTGTCTGGTTTTGGGATCAAGGTAATGGTGGCCTCATAAAACGAGTTTGGAAATTTTCCTTCCATTTCGATTTTTTGGAACAGTTTCAGAAAATAGATATTAATTCTTCTTGAAATGTTTGGTAGAATTCTCCTGGGAAGCCATCTGGCTCTGGGCTTTTGTTTTTTGGGAGATTTTTGATGACTGCTTCAATTTCCTTAGTGGTTATAGGTCTGTTCAGGTTTTCTATTTCTTCCTGGTTCAGTTTTGGTAGTTGATACATCTCTAGGAATGCACCCATTTCTTCCAGGTTATCTAATTTGCTGGCATAGAGTTGGTCATAATATGCTCTTATAATTGTTTGTGTTTTCTTGGTGTTGGTGTGATCTCTCCTCTTTCATTCATGATTTTATTGATTTGGGTCATTTCTCTTTTCTTTTTGGTAAGTCTGGCCAGGGGTTTATCAGTCTTGTTAATTCTTTCAAAGAACCAGCTCCTAGTTTCGTTGATCTCTTCTACTGTTCTTTTGGTTTCTATTTTATTGATTTCTGCTCTGATCTTTATTATTTCTCTTCTCCTGCTGGGCTTAGGCTTTATTTGCTGTTCTTTCTCCAGCTCCTTTAGATGTAGGGTTAAGTTGTGTATTTGAGACCTTTCCTGTTTCTTAAGAAAGGCTTGTATTGTTATATACTTTCCTCTTAGGGCTGCCTT
The DNA here is from genome assembly GCF_009762305.2 of Zalophus californianus. Classification (NCBI taxonomy): domain Eukaryota; kingdom Metazoa; phylum Chordata; class Mammalia; order Carnivora; family Otariidae; genus Zalophus; species Zalophus californianus. Next base: position 43,197,248 of record NC_045604.1, read on the forward strand.
TGCTGTATCCCAAAGATTTTGAACAGCTGTGTTTTCATTTTCATTTGTTTCCATGAATTTTTTTAATTCTTTTTTAATTTCCTGGTTGACCCATTCATTCTTTAGTAGGATGCTCTTTAGCCTCCATGTATTTGAGTTCTTCCCGACTTTCCTCTTGTGATTGAGTTCTAGTTTCAAAGCATTGTGGTCCGAAAATATTACGGGGAATGATCCCAATCTTTTGGTACCAGTTGAGACCTGATTTGTGACCTAGGATGTGATCTATTCTGGAGAATGTTCCATGGGCACTAGAGAAGAATGTGTATTCTGTTGCTTTGGGATAGAATGTTCTGAATATATCTGTGAAGTCCATTTGGTCCAGTGTGTCATTTAAAGTCTTTATTTCCTTGTTGATCTTTTGCTTAGATGATCTGTCCATTTCAGTGAGGGGGTGTTAAAGTCCCCCACTATTATTGTATTGTTGTCGATGTGTTTCTTTGCTTTTGTTATTAATTGGCTTATATAATTGGCTGCTCCCATATTAGGGGCATAGATATTTACAATTGTTAGATCTTCTTGTTGGATAGACCCTTTAAGTAGGATATAGTGTCCTTCCTCATCTCTTATTACAGTCTTTGTTTTAAAATCTAATTTGTCTGATAGAAGGATTGCCACCCCAGCTTTCTTTTGGTGTCCATTAGCATGGTGAATGATTTTCCACCCCTTCACTTTCAATGTGGGGGTGTCTTTGGGTCTAAAATGAGTCTCTTGCAGACAGCATATTGATGGGTCTTGTTTTTTAATCCAATCTGATAGCCTGTGTCTTTTGATGGGGGCATTTAGCCCATTTACATTCAGAGTAACTATTGAAAGATATGAATTTAGTGCCATTGTATTGCCTGTAAAGTGACTGTGACTGTATATTGTCTGTGTTCCTTTCTGGTCTATGTTGCTTTTAGGCTCTCTCTTTGCTTAGAGAACCCCTTTCAATATTTCTTTTAGGGCTGGTTTTGTGCTTGCAAATTCCTTTAGTTTTTGTTTGTCCTGGGAGCTTTCTCTCTCTCCTTCTATTTTCACTGACAGCCTAGCTGGATATAGGTTCTTGGCTGCATATTTTTCTCGTTTAGTGCTCTGAAGATATCTTGCCAGTCCTTTCTGGCCTGCCAGGTCTCTTTGGATAGGTCTGTTGCCAATCTAATGTTTCTACCATTGTAGGTTACATATCTCTTCTCCCGAGCTGCTTTCAGGATTTTCTCTTTGTCTCTGAGACTCGTAAGTTTTACTATTAATGTCAGGATGTTGACCTATTTTTATTGATTTTGAGAGGGGTTCTCCGTGCCTACTGGATTTTGATGCCTGTTTCCTTCCCCAAAATAGAGAAATTCTCTGCTATAATTTGCTCCATTATACCCTCTGCCCCTCTCTCTCTTTACTCTTCTTCTGGGATCCCAATTATTCTAATGTTGTTTCGTCTTATGGTATCACTTATCTCTCGAATTCTGCCCTCGTGATCCAGTAGTTGTTTGTCTCTCTTTTTCTCAGCTTCTTTATTTTCCATCATTTGGTCTTCTAGATCACTAATTCCCTCTTCTGCCTCATTTATCCTATCAGTTAGAGCCTCCATTTTGGATTGCACCTCATTAATATCCTTTTTGATTTCGACTTGGTTAGATTTTAGTTCTTTTATTTCTCCAGAAAGGGTTTCTCTACTAACTTCCATGCTTTTTTCAAGCCAGCTAGTATGTTTAAAATCATCATTCTGAACTCTAGTTCCAACACTTTCCTAATGTCCATGTTGATTAGGTCCCTGGCAGTCGGTGCTGCCTCTTGTTCTTTTTGTTGAGGTGATTTTTTCCATCTTGTCATTTTGTCCAGAGGAGAATAGATGAATGAGAGAACAAAATGCAAATAGGGTAACAACATCCCCAGAATATATACACTAAAGAAATCAGAAAAGACCTGAAACTGGGGGAATATTTCAAAAGGGAAAGAAAGAAAAAAGAAAAAGATAATGATAAAAACAAACAAAAACAAAACAAAAAAATACAGAATATGATCAAATATGATCAGGCTGGTGCATAGACCAGTGCCACACACTAGATTTTGGGCATATTTTGGTCTGTTAGAAGAAAGTGCCTCCCAAAATTTTAAAGAAAGAAAAACTTATATATGTACAAAAATAAGGGTTAATATGATGAAGGGATGGAATATGACTGTAAAGATGAAAATTATAAAAGATTTTATAAAAGGAATTAATAAGAAGTTGGTTAAAAAAAAAGAAGAGGATTTAAAAAAAAGGGGGGGAGAGAATGTGATCAGGCAGGAGACTAGAACAAAGCCATACACTAGAGATTTAGGGTATATTTTGATCTGTTAGAAGAAACTATATCTCAAAGTTTTAAAGAGAGAACAACTTATACCTATATATACCAAAAACAAGGGTAAGTACTATGAAGGGCTAGAATATGACTCTAAAAATGAAAAATAAAAAATATTTTTTTTAAAAAGGGATTGATAAGATGTTGGTTGAAAAAGGGAAAAAGAAAAATTAAAAAAAATAGACAGTTAAAAAAATTAACTTTGAAAGACTAAAGAATCATGGGGAAAAAGCCATGAATCCTATGTGCAGTATTCCCCTAGCGCTGGAGTTCTGCCATTCTCTTTGATCGGTAAACTTGGTCTTGGCTGGCTGTTCGTGCTGATCTTCTGCAGGAGGGGCCTGTTGCTGTGGTTCCCAAATGTCTTTGCTGGAGGCAGAATTGCCCCGCCCTTGCCGGTCCAGGCTAAATCATCTGCTCGGGTTTGCTCCCGGGAGCTTTTGTTCCCTGCAAGCTTTCTGTACAGCTTTGGAGGACGAGAGTGAAAACGGCAGCCTCCCAATCTCCGCCCCAGAGGAGCCGAGAACTCGGGGCCCCACTCCTCAGTGTGCCCCCAGAGAAAAGCAGTCAATCACTCCCATCTCCCCGGTCTCCGGCCGCACTCCGTGCTCACCCGGCCTGTGACCGAGCATTTCTATCTCTGGCACCCGACCCCGTGTGGAGTCTCCAAACCCAGCAGATCCCTGCGGTGCGCTCCTGCGCTGCTCCTCCCGGGGGAGGAAGGGGAGTCTCTCCGGATCTGCCGCTTGTTGGGTCCCTGCTGGAGGAGCAGTGGCCCCACTGGGCCGCGGATCACAGTTTATGGCAACCCCGAGCTGAGAGCCCACTCCTCAGCTCCGTCTCTGCAGCCGGCTTCCCTGCTCCGATACCTGGGAGCTCTGCCGCACTCAGGCACCCTTGGTCTTTCTGTGACCCCAAGGGTCCTCAGACCACACTGTACCAGCGAGGGTTCCACCCCCTGCTTAGCCACTGGAGCAACGCCCCTCAGCAGAGCCGACTTCTAAAAGTTTTGATTTTGTGCTCTGCTGCTCTATCACTTGCCAGAAGCAGCCGACGGAGGCCCCCTCGCCATCTATCCTCCTGAATATTGCCTCGGATTCCCTTCTCCACACGTCCTACCTTCCAGAAAGTGGTTGCTTTTCTGTCCAGAGAGTTGCTGCTATTCTTTTCTTCGATCTCCTGTTGAGTTCATAGGTGTTCAGAATGGTTTGATCCCTATCCAGCTGAATTCCTGGGACCAGACGAAATTCAGGTCTCCTACTCCTCCGCCATCTTGCTCTGCCCCGTCAATCTGGCTTTTCTATTCTTTTATAGACACATTCTGAAGATCCCCAAGAAATCTCCCTTCACCTCCTTCTCTTACTTCTTCACATCTCCATGTGCCCCAACCCCACATCGACATCTCTACTGGCCAATAAGTGGATCTGTGACAATTGATTTTCAGGGACTGTGGTGGTTTTGTAGTGTATTAACCTCACTAAGCTTAAGCCATATTTCCCAGAATGTCCCTCCTTATATGGCTCCAGGTTGAGTTGGCTACAAGAGAGATTTACATGAGAATCTGAATTTACATGAGATTCTGAAGCAACAGCCTGAGCACACACTGAAGGTGGAGGGTGCCAGGTGCCACTGTAGCTCATGCATTCTGTTCCTGATCCATTGGCTCATCTCCTACACATGGGCAGCAGCCAAACCTATAACTCCCTTCACTTCTCTTAGAGTCAGGGTACTAGCTTCTTCTGCAGGTCACTTGCCATTGAAGTATGAGGTGGCAAGAGGCAGACACAGGTTCCATTTTGTTCTCATAGGTTTCAGTTTGTCCTTGCTCTTCCCTAACTTCCTGCAGTATTCTTCCTCCTGACTGCTGCCACATTGACCTGAAATGACCTTGGGCCTCATTACACAGCAGCCTTCCATAGACTTCTCTGCTACAAATGTGTAAGGTCTAATAGCCATAAGAAATTCATATTTCATATCACTTTGCTCCCAGGATTCATCCCTTATGGATACAAGGGATTAAGGTCAAATCCTTAAAATGCAGGTACTGTTGAGTGAGTGACTCCTGTGAGTTGGTGTTGGCCATTTTATTTTAATGTGACTTAGCCCATCACCTTCATTTATCTGTTACTCCGCTAGTGTCTAAATGCATCTAAGAAGACAGATTCCTAGGTATTGGGTAATAGGCAGCTGAGTATAAAGCAGAGAGGATGGAAAAAATAATGAAAATAAAGCAGAGAGGATGGTGGAGAAAAAAAGGTACAGGGAATGTGAGGCATGCCCTGGGCCCACACATGGTTTTGGATTTATTGCAGTAGGTTCTGAAATAGGAGTTTTTCGGGGCATAGCAATTATGCTAAGGGGGAAGGAAGTTCATTATTCAGCATGAGCCCTGCTGACATCACAGTCTTCTGCAAAGTCATCAGACCTCACAGTACAAGAAATGTCGTGGGAGGAGAGAGACAGCACCTGTGTGCCAACAGTGCCCCTAGAGGGGAGGAGGAGAATTTACACCCAGGTTATAGCACTCTGTCTGAGCCCTTATTCCTATCCATCCAAGAACTTCTTCTCAAGTTCACTTAATTCCAAAAAAATTAAATCTCTCTCTGCCCTTGAGGATGACAATAATTCAGATTGCTTCTTACTATTGAGAGATTAGATGGGGCTAAGATTTGAGAGGTGAAGGCAAGTTGGAAAAAAGAAACAATTCTGTTTTATGAAGGAATTTGCTTATTTTAAAATTTAGGGTTTTTTTGTTTTTTGTTTTTTGTTTTTTTTAGAGAGCATGTGAGCGGGGGTGGGGGAGTTGCATAGGGAGAGGGGAGAGAATCTTAAGCAGACTCTATATCCAGTGTGAAGACCAATGTGGGGCTTGATCTCAGGACCCCGAGTCAGATGCTTAACTGACTGAGCCACCCAGGCACCCCAGGTTTGTTGTTTTTTTTTTTTTAATTAATGTATAGTCGTTGTCAAAAAATCAGGTAAATATATAAATAAAAAGAACAACATTAAAAATCATCTTTAATCTTCTAACCTGGAGGTGACCATTGCCACCACTGAGGTATAGAAATGCAGTTTTAAGAAGACAGCATAAGGCAGTGAAAAGTGCATCAACTAGAAGTCATAAATCTGAGTTCTAATTCCAGTTCTCCCTTCATTTGCTGAATGTCATACCTCTTATCTGAAAAAATTGAGCGTTGAACTTAACTTTCTATTGAAACGAAAATAAAAGAGCATGCATATTGTTGCATAGAAGTGAGCATATTTATTTCTTGTTTTTCTCTTCCTTTTGGTGAAGTATCAAAATGCTTGGAGAGCACAGTAGAGCTCAATGCTCAGAGCAGGGAGATTCAAAGGGAAAATCCGAGTGACACTTCTGAAGTGAGTCAGGGAAGAGAGGACCCCAGGGATTCTCTTTGGTGGTTTTGGACTTGCTCTGGGAGAAGCACAGGGTTCATCACTCCCCTAAGTAATAGTAGGGCTGGACTGGGGAATGCATAGTCTACAGGCCCCAGGGAGCTGCATTTAGTCACTTTTACTGTTGCTCCTCATACTTAAGGCTGTGGCCCATACGAGATGGTGGCAGCAGGGTTCATTCCAGCCCCCACACTCATCTCCCCTGTTGTTTCTGGCAGCTGTGAGCTGGTTGCCAGTGGTCAGGGGAGGAGGGAGATAAGCAGCACTGCCCAACAGTAATGGGAGGTTGGAAGTGGCACGAATGAGGACAAGTAGCTCCACTTAAGGTCCCATCTGGGATGCTCAGGCCCCCCACCTTGGCCAGGCACCAGCACTACATGTTGCTCATTAAAACATGAACATCCTGATCTCGGGCTTTGAAGATAGGAATCGCCCGTCCCAAACCAGACACTGCCCACAAGTAGCTGAGAAGGAAGCCAAAGGTGGTGAATGATTAGCAGAACTGGCCGACAGCTCCAGGGTCTGTGGACAATGAGTGCCTGGACAGCTGTTTCACGAGGGAAACTCCGCTTGACCACAGGAGCCCCTGGAGGCCCTTCGTGTCCTGCCCGTTCCACATTGAGACGCCCCTCAGACCTGACCCACCCTCCACCCCACATGTCTGGCATGAAATGCCAGAATGAGCAAGAAGGTCTTTAGGAATTCAGTAAGTAAGAATTTGCTACTGCTATGGATTCTAATGAGTATAACAGGGCATATAAAAAAGTATATGACATAGTTCTTACCCTCAAAGAGCTTACAATTTAGTTGAAGACATAGACCTCTGCATACACACACACACAAAACAGACATTAGAAACTATTTGGACTACCTCTGTTCCATAGAAATCAAATATTACATGTAATTTTAAATTTTCTAACAGCACATTGAAAACATAAAATGGTGAAATTAATTTTAAGGAGATATTATTTTTACCCAATATATCCAAAATGTTATTTCAACATGTAATTAGTATGAAAATTATAAATGAAGTATGTCAGATTCCTCATTTCATACTGTCATCAAACTCTAGTGTATATTTTATACTTACAGTGCATCTCAATTGAGACAAGCCATATTACAAGCACTCGATACCAGTATGTGGTTAGCAGCTACCATATTGGATTGTGCAGATTTAGACAGTATGGAATGACAGGTTGAGTAAATTTTAAAGTTTTAGTGAAAAGAACAGATCATGGAGGAGATAAAAGTTTGGTCAAACATGACATCTATCAGGGCACCTGGGTGGCTCAGTCGGTTAAGCATCTGCCTTCAGCTCAGGTCATGGTCTCTGGGTCCTGGGGTCGAGCCCCCATTGGGATTCCTGCTCAGCAGGGAGCCTGCTTCTCTCTCTGCCCCTCCCCACCACTCGTTCTCTCTCTCTCTCTCTCAAATAAATAAAATATTTTTTAAAAATGGCATCTAGAGGACTATACTATAAACTTCTTAATAGCTGTGAGGTTTCAGTATGATGCTTTCCAAAAGCATCTTTTAATTTATCTCCTTTCTGTTTAGGAGGGATATCCTCATCATCATCAACAAAAAATGATTGCAACTCACCTTGCTGCAAGGCAGAAATACACCACAGGAAGAAAGAAAGCCAGAGGCTGGGAACTCAAGCAGAACCACGCAGGAATTGGGTACATGGAAATATACGCACAAGGTCAGAGATAGCCCATCTGTTCATGGGCCAGACTTTCATCTTATTTCAAGTAAGGGTTCCTAAGCCTTGGGGTTTGTCATTGACTTACCAAAACAAGGCTCACAGAAGATGGAAAACAACTTTCTATTTTCTTAGTTTGAAAGGATATATGTACTTTATTTCTCTTGGCACACTAGCCCATAATTTTCCTCTTTGAATTTTTCTAAAATGTGAGCTTTATACCTCATTGCCTAATTATGACTTAGGTTTCACAGTTTATATAATCGATAGGTACTTTTCGACGATCACAGTTCAATAGCTGCAAATTTCTTTTTCTTCTGGAAACTTTTGGCAAAGTGGAAGTATATACTCACTTTACCTCTGCTATACCTATTTCTTCCTTTATGACTATGTGACTAACTCATACCCATGGCTGAGGACAGAACTCAAGGACCCTGAGTCTGTTTTTCCATAGATCACCTCTTCTAAACCAGGTATGCATGCCCAAATTAGGAGTTAACCTTTGCTCTCTCTTGTTCAGAATTCTTAATTCTGTAATTTGGAAACTCCGTGGTAAATTTTAAAATTCCCTGTGAGAGATATAGTTATCTGACCACTGAATACTCTTGCTCCCCTCCCACAATGTAGGGTGTTTCTGGGACCACACTTCCCAGCCACTCAGTGACAGTTTAGGGCAGTGGACTGTGTGTGGAAGTGATGTACACCACTTCGAGACAGGGCCTCTAGAAACTTCCTCCTCTTCTTCACCCTTTATTTTTCCATATCTACTGGCTGATTACAGAGGACGGTGAGGCACTAGAGAAGGACAAAGTCACAAGATGGGAGGAGTCATATCTGAAAGACCAGGTAGAAGCCTTATAAGTTTGGGAGAAATAACCTTCTTTTGTCTTAAGCCAATAAGATTTAAGGATTTATCTGTTTTAAATCAGTTAGTTAGTATACATTGCCAAGCCTCCAAGAGGGCCCTGGAAGCTCATGTAAATTCAACACTTGGCCATCAACTTTGATGTGACAAACTACCTGAAGGGTTATGTTGATTTGTCCCAACCAGCTCCTCTGCCTTCGTTCAGTATCTCAAAGTCTAGAATTATCCTCATGTGCCCTATCCAAGCCACTGTTTCTGAAGCCCAGGAAATTAAGTTCACAAAGGCTGCCTTATGATTATAGACAGAGAGCAAAAGAACTTGATAGTCCTGAGGCTTCTCATTCTCATTAGGATCCCTGCTTCATTTTGGTTACAATCTTTCAGCAATGGGCCACACATCTTAATGAGATACAGTGTTTCTAATCACTGACAAGTGCTGAATACATCTTCACCCAAAACTAATACCAGCGATATTAGTTTTCTGTTGCTGCGTAACACATTCACATAAATTTAGGAATTCAAGCGAGGCATTTATTTTCTCACAGTTTCCATGGATCAGGAATCCAATATGGGTTTGCTGAGACCTCTGCTGGGAATCTCACTAAGCTGAAATCAAGGTGTTGGCTGAGGCTATGATTCTGATCTGAGGCTCAGTGTCCTCTTGCAAGCTCACTGACTATTGGCAAAATTCAGCTCCTTGCAGTTTTAAGACTGAAGCTATTGTTTTCTTGCTGGCTCTCAGCCAGGACGGCTCTCAGCATCTAGAGGTTCCTCACAGTTCCTTGCCATGTGACCACCCCCCCACAGGAAGATCACAACATGACTGTTTGCTTTCTTTTAGGCCAACAGGAGTATATCTCCTTGATGATTTACCTACTTTGTCACCTGACAAAGTCAGACAATCCAGGACAAACTCTCTTTTCAGTAATTCAAACTCACCCAATTAGTAACCAGTCATGGGAGTGATAACCCATTATATTCACTGGTCCCATTCAAGGGGAGGAGATGGTACAGAACGTGTACGCCAGGGGCAGGAATCATGGGAGCCATCTTAGAATTCTGCTTACCACACCACCCAACCCTCCTTTCCATCCTTATTGTGAGTTGCTGTGTAATTGTGTACATCTTTGTATGTTTCTCCTTATTGTATTGCTAATCCCTGCATAGTACCTGGAAAATAGTAGCCATTTAGGATTTTTTAATAAATTAATTTAACCCTTTGGTTGTCTTGATTGAATTTGGAAGATTCCCTTAATTTATTACCCACATGTTTACAAATTAGTCTCCTTCATTGTATGTTCACGTTTGTGAAATTCAATTGTAGTTTTTCTGTTGTCACTATTCTGAATATCTGAGGATGAATTTTATTTAAGGATTCTGGCCTCCTCTGCAATTGCTCCACTGGTGTTTCAGATAGGGTCCCAACAGGAAATAGATGGCAACACAAATTGGTATAGTTCAAGGAGGGTTTCATAAAGGTACTTCTTATGCAGATGTCAGCAGGGTGGAAGGAGACCACAAGAGATAGCTGAGTAACAATTGGAGCTGTTATTAACTCTAGTCCCCAAGGGACATAGAATAGGAAAAGTTCTGGTATATGCAAGGACAGTGTAGGGGGTTAAATGGTGGCCCCCAAAAAGATATTTCCAAGTCCTAACCCCTAGAACCTGTGAATATGACCTTATTTGACAAAAGGGTCTTTGTAGATATAATTAAGTGAAGGATCTTGAGATGAAATCATCTTGGTTTTAGGGTAGGCTCTAAATCCAATGACAGATAACCTTATGAGAAAGTCCGAGGAAGATCTGAGACACAGAAGCACACAGAAGAGAAGACAATGTGAAGATGGAAGCAGAGATTGGAGTGATGTATCTACAAGCCAAGGAACGCCAAAGACTGCCAGCAGTCATCAGAAGCTAGGGGAGAAATATGGGACAGATTCTCCCTGAGAGCTTCTAGAAGGAATCAATACCTTGATTTTGGACTTCTGACATCCAGAACTGTAAGAGAGTAGATTTCTGTTTTAAGCCGCTAAGTTTGTGGTAATTTGTTATGGTAGCCTGGGAAACTGATACTAATGGTGTCATGGGGTCAGGGTACTGCCAGGCTTAGGTTACCCCAGAAGCAGAAGCTAAAAGAATAAAAACTCTAATCTGACTCTCTAATCCATCCTCCTCCTCCTGGGGTTCGTCACTGGCCAAATAAATGTTGCCTGAAGCCAGAGGATAAGGAGCTCAGTGATGTGCTACAGACCAGGGCAGTCTCCTGGGAGACAGAACAGGATGGAGGTGAAAGGTGAATTTGGAGGGGCAAACTGAAGATATACAGCACATCTCTTTTTAGGTTTACGGTAGGGTAACCATAAATCCCAGTGTGTCTGTACAGGTTGGTTTTTACCTGTTGTCCCAGTGCAAATATTAATTTGCCTTTTCTTTCTCAAGTATCCAGGTTTGAATGATAAGTTATATATGGTCATATTAGTTATAGGTTAGTATTCAAATGGATAGAGAGTTTTCTGTAGGATATGTTAAGTGAAGTGAGTCACCACACCATCAGGATACCATCTCTCCTGATTGCTCCATGGTCCTGGCCATTCTTGGCAGGTGTAAGGAGAAAAATTAAGACCTTCTGAGGTCAACAAGAACATACCTGTCTCCAAAATCTGGATCACACACCCCATATTTTTGGGAGTTAGCGCTTTTCACTTCATCTTGGAGATCTTGATGTCAGGACATACAGATCTCTCTATTCTTTTTAATTCCTATATAGTGCACCATAAATTATTTAACAATTTCCCTACTAGTGAAAGTTTATTATTTAAAGTTCTGGACAGAAAAAAAAAATACTTCAGTGACCGTTCTTGTATATGCTCTTCATATAGATGTATATTTCTAGACGAGGTACTATATCAGAGTCCCTAGCTACAGACAGTAAGAAGCTGTTCTGTCTAGTTTAAGAGGAGGCATTTCTTTAAATAGCTAAGTTAGTTCACAAAATGGGCTTAGGTTGCTGCCTTTGGCACTAACCCCAGAACTACAGGGCAGACCAGTATAATGATGAACATAGGTTCCTATCTTAGCCACCACTCTTCTACAGAACAGAAACCCCATGTACAGCCAATTTCCTTACATTGCTCACTTGTGAGTGGAAGTCTTAAGTCACGTGCCTGTACCCTAGCTAGCTACAAGGGAGGCTGGGGATTAAAAATAAAAATCTACCAAAAAGGCAGGCCTGATAATGTGGAAATTGTCCAAAATGTTAGGAGGCTCTTGCAAAGATGGTGTTAGGCTTATATGACAGATGTCCACTGCAGACAGCAAGAAGTGGAATTGTTTGCTTGAAGGATATGTACACTTTAAATTCTGGCACTCTCTGCCAAACTGACTTCAAGGAAATGTACAGTGTATGATAATTCCCTACATCTCTTTCCCTACATCTTTTCCAGCAATGGATAGTAGTATTTCTTTAATACTTCTGATCTTTTTTTTTTGACAACCTGACAGTGAGAAACAAGATCCTACTTTTTAAAAATCTGATTTTTCTTAAAATTGGTTAGATTAACAATTTTTTAAAAATGTTTGTTAGCCATTTGTTCTGAGACATAGTCATTTCTATCTTCTGCCCATTTTTTTAAATATTAGGTTGCTCTTTTGTCTTTTGTTTTGTTTTTTTAAGATTTTATTTATTTGACAGAGATAGAGAGAGAGCACAGCAGGGGGAGCAGCAGAGGGAGAGGGAGAAGCAGGCTCCCCGCCGAGCAGGGAGCCCGATGTGGGGCTCCATCCCAGAACCCTGGGACCAAGACCTGAGCCGAAGGCAGACGCTTAACTGACTGAGCCACCCAGGTGCCCCTGCTCTTTTGTTCGTTAATGTTTGAACACCTCTATATATTCTGGGCATTGGATTATTATATGTTGAAAGTATTCTTCACAGTGTCCCTTTTATCTCTTTCTCTTGTCTTTTAGTTATAGGAAATCTAAATAAAATGAGTAATCTTTTCAGAGTTTTTCTCAAGAAAAATGTTCATGTCTTTCATTATAAAATATCCTTAAATCCCTTCAAAATATTTTTATAGTCTTGTTGCTCATGTTTAACTTTTCAGTCTATCTATAATTCTTTGAGTGTGTGTGTTGTATGAGGTAAAACTTAAGCTACTGTTTGTTTGTTTTGTTTTTGCAAGTGGAGAGCTAATTATTCCTCACATTATTTGAAGAGACCCTTTTTAACATGTATTTAATTCTCCCACTACATATTTCTGTTTCTGGAGTCTCTGTTTCATTACACTATGTCAATTTGAGACTCTATGATGATACTCACTCCTACACCACAGTTATAATTATTGAATATTTATAATGTATTATAAAAGCTGACAAAGCAATTTATTCCTCATTTTTTTTTTCTTCTAGGAAAAAAAAGACCTAGGCTCTTCTCTATATTTCTTTCCCAGATATATTTTAGAGTAGGTTCATTGATTCCATTAAGTCGCTTGGAGAATGTTTTGACTGGAAGTACATTTAATTTAAATATGTTTCTGTAAACACAGGTATGTTACCTGGGAGATATGTTTTATGGTGTATTATGTTAGAAGGAATTCACTTATTATTAGAGATTTCCTTAGCAGTTTAGAACTCGGGCACAAACAACTTGTTAAGAACGATGAGGTGGAGGCACCTGGGTGGCTCAGTTGGTTAAGCGACTGCCTTCAGCTCAGGTCATGATCCTGGAGTCCCGGGATTGAGTCCTACATCAGGCTCCCTGCTCAGCAGGGCGTCTGCTTCTCCCTCTGACCCTCCCCACTCTCATGTGCTCTCTCTCCGTCTCTCATTCTCGCTCTCTCAAATAAATAAATAAATAAATAAAATCTTAAAAGAAAAGAACGATGAGGTGTTTTCTCTATTTCTTCATCATTTACCATGAGTATATTAAAAAATGGCAATAAAAAAATTGGAAGCCCCCCCAAAAAAAACAATGGGAAAGCACTCAGGAATTAAGTGTAGCAGGAGAAACAAGAAGGATTAGAAATACTCAAAGAAACATGTTGTTTCAGGCTCTGCTCTGACCTGTACCCAGAAATGTAAGCCCCAGCCAGAAGTGCAGGGTACCATCAGCCTCTCCATAACCCCAAGGAGGCCAGGGGGGTAGAGATAAATAAACTTTGTAGGAGGAGTGGGTATAATTGCACTGTTCTACTCATGCACAGTGGGTCTCCTTGCTGCCTACTTTCTCCCCATTTCCTTGTCTGGATCAGTCAACAGAAGAAGGGACTTGACTTTCAGACCTACCGGCTTAAGTCTCTCTCCTGCTTCTGGCCAGCCATGAATCTTTGAACAAATTAGTCTGTCGGAGTTTTTGTTGTAGAAACTTCTGGAAAGCCAACAGGAGGTACCCTATGCAGATATACTAAGCAATAATATACAGAGAAACTATTTCAAATAGGTCAGTGGGGTTTTTTTACACACAGACCAGGAAGAGAGTGGACCCACCATTCAGATGATTTGAACTTTAGACTGTAGAGGCCTCTCTGAGAGTTCATGGAGCAGTCAAACATTATATTTAGCAGAGACAGGAAAGGGAGGCTCTGGAAGCAAGTGAAACTTTATTGAGCATCAATCATGTAGAGGACAATGTGATATCCTGGAATATGCAAAGCAAATTAGGTAACTAGGATATGACAAATTCTCCACTCTTAAGGGCTTACTTTTCAGTGAGACAAAAACTTGTCCATGAGAAACAGGACACAGCTGAATGTATCAGCACCATGGGCAAAATAACAGAGCAGAATTAGACAAGTTCTGGAGTTCCAGATCAAAGGAGCATAAAAAATTTTTCTAGAGAAGGAATTCTTTGTGGTAGCAGTGCAAGGAGATTTAATGCTGAATATAAAATAACTCTGTGTACTAAATATGTGACTGGCACTGGCTTTTCCTAAATCATACACCATACATATTATTTGGCAAAGGCACAAGTGTAGCATATAGTAAATTAGAATCTAGTAGATTGCTGGTGGGACATCTGGTAAACAGTAACTCATAAGCACCTTGTTTTGGCTAGATTAGAAGTCAGAGATAAGATATGTGATGGCATTTAATGAAAATTTGGCTTATGGAAACTTGAAAAATTGTGATATGAAAGTACTGACTCTCACATGTATGTACAAAATTTGAAATGATATGAATCTATCCAAGTAAAAAAGTATACATGAGATTCTTACCACTTCAGCCAGGTGGGATAAGTGAATTGTACCACATCTGTTACATGATGTTGTCACTTTAGTTGGAAAATAGAAATACCCAACATAGCAGTTTTGATTTGTGAAGAGTCTTTATTCCTTGAATAAAACCTGGAGAAGTAGCTGGTGATGGCATGACTCCTGGACTCTGCTCTCCTCCCTTTGAAAGCCTCCCTTCTATTACATCCTCTGTCCCCCGTGGCTTTTCTTGCACACTCATCTACTCCCCTGATGCTCTCCCCACCCCACCCCCAATCCCATCAGCATCCCTTTCTCAGGCTCCTCTCTCCTCATCTCCTCAGCAATTAGACATTCAAGGGCAGGAGATGTACCAGCAGATGGAGACCAACTGCACCCCTTCATGGCCATTACCTTCACTGGGGACCAAAAAGGGTACAGTGCACATGTCTGAGAACCTGCAAGGTGGAAGATGGGTGGACAATGTGCCAGGCATTCTAGGCTGTCTCAGGAAGGGTTTTTTGAAAGGAGAAGAGCCTGGTCATCTTTCTCTGATGGATCCACTTCCTGCAGCAATTTGTAGAGGGATCCTACAGTGCTCCTGTGATATGGAGCTTCTTTGGATCCCAACAGCTTCAAGCTGGTACCGTAACAACGATGCCAAAGGGAAGAGATGCCATAGATTCCCAGCAGACACAAAGCATTGATCATCACATGCCAACAGAAGAAGGTGGTGATGAACATGATGTCCCTGATGTCATCATCCTGCCACGGGTAGCCAGTGACTGGCTTGTACAGAATAAAGCCTGCCTGTATCAGCCAGGAGCCCATCATCAGAAACAGAAAAGCCTCAATCGGCCGGAGGTGAAGTGTGTCAGGAGTCCACAGCTCTATAGTCAACACCAGCATCAGTAGGAACACCACCAAGATGAGCAGACGATGTGTCTGAAGCTCTATCCCTGTTGAGTCCTGGACATGTGACGTCAACAACAGCAGGAGCACATAGAAGGTCAGGGCCAGAGTACCTTTTTCTAGAAGCACACACCTCTGAGGCAGCAAGTTCTTGCTCATGATATCTGCACAGCCACTGAGGGTGAGGAGGATGAACATGGTGAGGTGCTGCCACTCTTTGGGGTACATAAATCTTAGTGCATTCTTCGTATCCATGAGTGTCATCACATCAAGACAGAAGACCACATAAACCATTAAGATGGAACCAGTCACCATTTTCAGCAACCCTCTATAGGATATTTTCCACAGCCTGGCCCATATTCCTTTATTCCTGGGGGGGCATGAAGGATAAAGGAGTGAGTCATTGACTATCATGGCCTTAAAGACCACTGTGGCCTGATACAGTCCATAAAAAAAAAGATACAGCCCTGGGCATAAATGACCTATGAACTTTCCCATGAAATTACAGATGTGTCTTACTACAGAGTGAGGAGCAAAACTCAGGACCTCTCTGCTCTCTCTCCGTTGAGAGCCCTTCAAGTTTCGGACTGCATATTCAGAGCTAACTTCTACCTACTTTTATCATCTCCTTCTGCCCACTGCTCCCAGAGAGAATGCAAAGTTCTGGACAGGAGCCTATACTTTTGGTGATATGAGTCTCATTGTTCCATTCCATTCTAGTACACTGGGAACAAACTGACTTCTGCCAAAAAAAAGGAAGATGAGTATTTCCTAGTATGCAACTGTGAGAATGTATGCTCTCATGAGCTCTGTGTTTGGACTTTTGAGATGCTTCTGGTCACACCGTCTCTCTCTCCCATGGCATGCTTTCTTCTGTTCCTGTCTAGAGCAGTAGAGAGGTACATGAACTGGAGATTACCCAGAAACGGCCTGGGCTACTCACAAATATTTGTGCATCTTTTAAGAACCCATACTCACATCTTTGTCCATATATTGAAAGCAACTATATTCTTTTCAGATATGGAAATTTATAAACTTTTGGGGATGTGCTTATGTATACACACACTGAGCATCTACCTGGCCTCTGTATTTTTCTATAACAGATTTGGGGGGACCACCAAGAAAGCCCCTCACCTGCCCCCAAATCTCTTTCTAGTGGATAGTAGATAAACTTGAAAAGCCACTTTTTGAGATCAATTTTGGGATGTTAAGGTGTGATTTGTTGTTAAAAAGTAGATATGTTTAGACAAGTAGATTCAACTTGTCTACTTATATTTATATGTGAATTGCTCATCAACTTTATTTTCTAATTATCGTTTACTATGTCTAATACATATAGGTAGAAAAAGTCCTAAGCAGTAGATGACAACCAGTTGCATCTAAGGCAATGCATCCAGGACAAGAGGCTTCATTTAGAGGGAATCGTAGAGAGCAAGGTACAGGGAATGTGAGGCAGGCCCTTGGCACAGAAGTGGTTCTGGCTTTATTGCAGGAGGTACATGGAATAGGAGTTACTCTGACAGTGTTAAGTGTGTGGAGGAGGAGGAAGTTCATCACTCAACATGAAGGATGCTGACATCACAGTCTTCTGCATAATGATTTGTCCTTAGGGTAGAGCAATGCTGTGGAGCAGAGAGGCAGCACCTGTATGCGGATAGCACCCCCAGTGGGGAGGAGGGGTATTTACACCCAGGTCACAGCCCTGATTCTGAGCCCTCACCACCTATCTCCCTTTCCTACACCCACTTAGTATCAGGGAGAAAAAAAATCCAATCTGTCCATGCCCTTGGGGATGAAGGCCATTTCTTGACAGTGGGAGAGTGAGGATTTGGAGGTAAAAGTGCTGTGTAAGAGAGAGCTGAAGATTGCTTTACAGAGGGACTTGACTTCCTTCTTCCATTTTAATTTCAACTTTCCTTTCTTACACAAGCATGGCATACATTGGCCAGCAATTCACTATATTCATTTCCTTTTCCTCCTTTGTGCATTGATAAACTACATTTCCTACCCTGCCTTGCAGTTAGATGTAGCCTTGCAACTGAGTTCTAGCCAATGGGGTATAAATGGAAATGATACAGATTACTTCCTGGTCTTGCCCATAACATCCTCCCTCACATACTCTTCCATGTTATTTTCCTCTCTCTGGCTTTATACAAATATCACAGCTTACTATATATTGTTGAGGATGGAGGAGCCCTAGGATGGAAGGAATAGGTTTCCTGGCTTACTCCTCCTAGGAAACTATACATTGTTCAGGAACACTAATTTTGGACTATAAATAAACAAGGAATGAACTGTTTTTCCTGAGCAATGGAAATTTTCACATCTGTTTGCTAAGCAAATGCAAAACTAACACATAGCATTTATAGAAAAAAATTAGAAAAATCCATAAGCAAAATGAGAGAAAAATAAACACCTGCAGTTCCAAACTTGATGATAACCACTGTTAACATTTTGCTGTAAAATCCCAGCTTTGGGGGAAAAAAATGACTGAAATTGAGAGACCAGGATTCCAATCACAGTTTCCCCCTAATTGGCTTCTGGCTTCTCTATCAAAGAAAAGAAAAACTGTGACATCTGTGTTCTCTAAGATGAGAGGGAGGGATGGATGGGGAGGAGGAGGGAGGGAAACACTTAGGGGTTTTTGCATAGAAAGGAGTAATTTTGTCACCCCACAATTTTTCCTTTTCAGCAAGTGGTCAAAACACCCAGGAAACATCAAAGAGCTAATGCTCAGGGTGAGGAGGTACAGAGGAAAGCCAAGGGTATGACATTGTGATACAGTGGACTAGGGAGGAGAAATTTCTGGTACTCTCTGTGGTTCTTGCCTTGACCTGGGAAATTGTTGAGCTGCTCTGAGGGGAATTGGCTCTCAGTACAGCAAAACCCATTGCTCTACTAAGTATTTACCATCAGCAAAGAGCCAGTGTGTTTCTGGGTAGCCCATTCTAGGTAGGACAGGTGTCAGAAAAGACTATTTGGGGTCACTAGTAATGTTATCTCCAGCACCTCAGTGCTGTGAGTTAATGGACATAGTAGACATTGAGCGACAAGCAGATACCATTCATCTCCCGACCACCGCATTTATCTCCATGTTTGGTCACTCCTGGCGGCTGTGAAGCAGTGGTCAGGGGAGGAGGAAGATGAGCAGCCCTGACGCAATAGCAACGCGAGGTTGGAAGTGGCACGAATGAGGACAAGTAGCTCCACTTAAGGTCCCATCTGGGATGCTCAGGCCCCCCACCTTGGCCAGGCACCAGCACTACATGTTGCTCATTAAAACATGAACATCCTGATCTCGGGCTTTGAAGATAGGAATCGCCCGTCCCAAACCAGACACTGCCCACAAGTAGCTGAGAAGGAAGCCAAAGGTGGTGAATGATTAGCAGAACTGGCAGACAGCTCCAGGGTCTGTGGACAATGAGTGCCTGGACAGCTGTTTCATGAGGGAAACTCCGCTTGACCACAGGAGCCCCTGGAGGCCCTTCATGTCCTGCCCGTTCCACATTGAGACGCCCCTCAGACCTGCCCTCCCACCCCCATTCTCAAGGAGCCTCAGGCACAACCACTGACACTTGTCTGGTATGAAATGCCAGGGTGAGCAAGAATGTCCTCAGGAAGTTAGTGAACATGAATTTACTAAATGCTGTGAGATAAGCTTGTCCTCACAAAGCTTACAATAGAATTAAATGTGTAGTATACACGACACACACAGAAAATATACAAATAGACATTAATTACAGAATTATTTGGAATTAGAGAATGTCATGCTGAGTGGTGTATAGAGTGCATTTTAGGAGATTTCATTGACTGGAGTTGTTCATGGGGGAGGTTCAAGTTTAAGCAGAATCATCCCTAGATATGTCCTAGAAAACTGTCAGTAACTCAGGGAATGTTCTAGTGTCAGGTTCTTTCAAAAGCCTTTATACCAGTTTTCAAGGAATCCTTCATTTCTTATTGTTACAGGGCAGATATGGCTAAGAAACCAGGATAGCATATGGGTTCTAGAGTGGCAGGGTCAATCAAGTGCTTGGCCCACTGGTCTCTAAATCAAGGGCACTAATAGCAGAAGGAGTAGGATTGGGACAGGACCAGGTCATGGGTGAGGCTGAGAACTTTGACCTCCTCAGTTCCTTTGGACTTGCCTTTCTGATGGAGGAAACCCCTCCTCCCGACTGAGAAGTCTTCCTCTGCATGAACACCTTTCAATGTCTGCATCGGGGAGAGTCCTGTCCAAGGGGATGCCAGTTTCCGTAGGACCCACTCCCATCACTCTTAATAACTCCATACCCTTAACAAGACTAGATCTCGGTATAGCCCAGACAAGGATGTACAAGTCCTCATCTGAAGTGGAAGAGGAAACCAATACACCAAAAAAATTATAAGGCCTCACCAATCAGTATTGGCAAGAGTGTGGGGAGCATGGATGTGAATAAATTCTAAAGATGTTTGACCATGTCAAGTGAAATTGGATCACTGATAGAGCCACAGTCATCAACACGAGTTTACTTTCCTGAGATTCTGGTGTACCATAGTCTGCTAGGTTGGCCGATTGAAACCTAGACTTAATGGTGGCTTACATTCAGTGAAGTTGACATACTGGAATTTCCCTGGCAAACTCTAGAGAAGCACTGCCAAAGAGAACTTTCTGCAAAGATGGGAATTTTCTATAATCTGACCTGTCCAATATGATAACTTCTAGCTCCCTGTGGCTATGGAGCACTTGAAATGTGGCCAATGCAACTAGGGAACTGAATTTTTCCTTTTAATTATTTAAATTTAACTAGCCACATGTGGATAATAGCCATTGTTATTGAAAGGTACAGTTCTAGTGCAGGAAGTCTGAAGGCTCAGGGGAATGGCAAGGACGCGTTTTTGTTTTTTTTTTTTTTATCTAAGTCCATTCTAGCTGCATCTACAAGTTTTGAAATATGCAGTGCTCTCATTACCATTCACTTTTCAATTTTTACATTTCTATTTTTATTTTCTACTTAATCCAAAAGTTATCTAGGAAAACATCTTTTAATTTGCAAACAAATTGCATCCTTTTTAAATTATCCTTTTTACATTGATGTCATTTCTGCTTTTTAAAACTACTGTCATTTTTCTTCATAAATGTCCCATGAGAAGTATTTGAATATTCTTATATTTCTATTCATTTTGATATGATCTGATGACTTCTGAGATGGCTGTATTATGGTTTTTTTTTAAAGGTCATTTTTTTTAAACATTTTATTTGTTTGTTTATTTATTTGAGAGAGAGAGAAGGAGCAGGGGGAGGGGCAGAGGGAGAGAGAGAAGCAGACTCCCTGCTGAGCAGGGAGCCCAAAATGGGGCTGGATCCCGGGACTCCAGGATCATGACCTGAGCCAAAGGCAGACCCTTAACCGACTGAGCCACTCAGGTGCCCCTGTATTATGGTTTTTGGACTATGACTCTAAATTTGTTCACTCACTTTTTATTTCTTCCCGTTTTTATTTTATGCATATAGCTGCCCATATTAATACATTAAATTCATAATCATCATGTCTTCTCAGTGAATTGAATATAATAGAAGAAAACACATTTGTCCCTTTTATTAATGATTCTCATTTTTAGTTTTCTTTCATCTGATATTAGCATTTCAACATCTACTTTCTTTTATTATTTTTCTAGTATACTTAGATGCTTCTGTTTTCAACCCTCCTGTGCCCACTGTTGAAGCGTGTCATGTACTTAGCTTAACTTTGTATTTTAACCTGTTCTGAAAAGTCTGTTACTTCAACAGGGGAATTTAAGATACTCACTCTTACTGTGATCATTGATATATTTGGATTTCTTTTATGGTTGCATGTTCCTTTTTTGGTCCTGACCCCAGTTCCTCCTTTGAAAATATTTCCATAGGAATGAGTAACTTACATTTACTAGATTTAAAATTTCCACTGAAATAAACATGTCTGTTAGAATTGAAGGTTTGGGGACTTGAGATTGGTGACACATTACTGTGTTTCTTTGTTCTCCAACTTTCCTCACCCCTTTGGCTCCTGCTTTGTTAAACTTTACAAACAATCCTGTGGAATCTTGGAAACTTGATGTGCCACTGGGCATGTCACATAAGGCCAAGTTGTCCTTGGGTTCTTGTGGTTCTTGTAGCACCAGTAGTTGAAGTGACACCCTCTATTCTTTCATTCCTCATAAATGAATTTTTATATATGAAATTTAATAAAAATCAAGGCCTCACCTCACCAGTATCTCATTCAAAGCCACACCATCCAATGCACCAGTTATTGGGTAGAATCTTTTCTTGCCTGCTAAGAAAGGCTAGAACATTCTGAGATATCCTAAGAAACAATAGAGTGAGGCAGTTAGTAGTACAGACTCTAGGAGTACTCTGCCTTCTTCCATGGTTGGAATTTTATTTATTCCCCATAAGTATAATATAGGGTCAATAATAATATCTCCTTAGGGGGTTACTGTGAGGATTAGAAAAAAATATTACATGTAAAAACATTAGGCACATTCCTTGATACACAATAAAAACTCAGAAAATGGTAGCTGACATTGTTAGCAATTATCTTAGTCCACACCCAGGACTCTAGACAGACAATTTTCATACAAATTGCTGTTTCCTTATTGCCCTTCCCCTTCCCTGAAGGAGAACCTTGGAGCTCACTGAAGACTCATGAAGAGGCATAATCTACTTCTCTTGGTATTCTTAGCATTCCCAAAGCTGACTGAAGATGTGAGTCCATGAACAGAGGATTTGGGGTTTAAACAGGTGCTACGGGCACTGGCCTCGTACTGGCAACCTCTGTCCCGTGTTTACATTTTGTCTGCAGTTGCTGCATTAAGAAGACCTGACCTTAATGGAATATTCAGTCCTAGACCTTTTCATGTCCCAAATTAACTTTAATGAGCAAACAGGGGAAGATCAAGAGGCTGCGACTGGAACTTAGGGGAAACTTTGAAGCAGAAGCCAGGATTGGGTAGATGCCCTCTGGAGATGGGCCAGCGTTTGCCTTTGATGACAGCGAACCTTCAGATCTTGTTCATTTGAGCTGCAAACAAGGTGCTCTGAGAAATCAGTATACCTGAGATCTCATCTTTTGCAATGCCTCTGTGTTCTTCATTCAATAAACATGTGTTGAATACCTGCTATGAGCAAGAAATGTGCTCTAAGGCTTTTAGTATATGCTTTGGTTAATATCAAGGTGGATAAGGCACTGTCACAGTAGAGGAAATAAGGTACACACAAATGACCACATTCTGTGTTGGGACTGGGAGAGTGCGAAGACTGTGACATGTTCCAGAAGAAGTACAAATTTCCACCCAGATCGAGGAAGAAGCAATTGCTTCCACCTTGGAGGGAACGAAGACTGCCATATGCAGGAAGGTAGATAGAAGCTGCCCTTTAAGAATGGTGGGATCTGGACAGGTAGGGGTGAGCAGTGGTCTTTCAGGTGGAGCACACTGTGAGAGCTGGCAGGGAAATCCAGGGAATGTTTTGGTAATAGCAAGTTGTACCTACTCTATTTCTTCTATCTGTGTGTTCCTGAGAAAATCTCTTAATCAGTTTGAGCCTCAGTTTTCCTGGGGGCTAGTTCTATTTACTCCTCAGAATAATTGCGAAGATTAGATGACTTGTTTTATAATAGGCAAACATGTAGATCGTTGTAGTGCTTGAATAATGGTAGTTAATGTCCCTCATGCTTATTTCTGTTTCTCTCCTTTATTCCCAGTCCCTAAGCTGATGAGCAGCATATCCCCAGGAATTTCTCTCTGGGATATGGAGTTTGGGGGCAAAAAATAAAGGGAGCTGCAGGTCAATACTAATGTTTAAAGAAGGACATTTAGGATTGCCACAGGTAGTCCTCAGCAGAGGCAATTTTCTCCTATCATAAAAGGGCCCTAGTGTCCTGGATAGAACCAGTCCTAGACTGACTCTTCCCACTGTTTCTGTCCTATTACAAACTCCTGGCTGGCATGGTCATCTTTTCCAAGTTTCCATTACAGCCACACCACCAAAAAACTCATCTATTCCTTCACTGCTTCTCCAGGCTTCTGGTTGAAGACTTTGCCAGAAAGGCGCTTAAGAATCCATCTGATGATCTAATCCAGCAGATTAGCAGAGTTGGCCTTTGGACTTGTCTCAAGAGTAGTAGACCTCATTTGGAGCTATATCTTGTCATTATCCATTTTTGGTATTCAATTCAACAAATGTTTGAAACAGGATCTTAACTGTAACTCATCCTTTTGTCTCTGAGTTTCAAAGGCTAGTAACAAAACTGTTGGTGGGAAACCCCATTGTCATTCCAAGGGGAGGTGCTGGAGCCTCCATGCAAGACTTTCGAAGGAAAGGCCTGGAGTCATGCTGCTGGCTTTTGCTCACCACACAGCTCTAGCTCATCTAAGAAGTTGAGGTTGACAAAAGATTGGAAAGTGAGGATTTCTTTGCAGGGAATTGTCAGTGTCCTGTGCATTTCCTGCATCATCCTCACTGGCTAGTGGGAGGGATGAAGGTCTACTCCCCTTACATCAAGAATGTGACAGGGACTCCAGGCGGTGCTGTGAGGAGAGCAGGACATGTGTTACCTGGAGGGATGGAGGGCCTAAGTCTGACTCTCACCTGGGAGTCCAGTGGCAGGAGGCTCTCATGGGGTTGTGCCTATCTGGTGCAGAGTGGTGAGAGGTGGCACAGAGGGAGTGGGGTGCATGCCCACTGACAGAAGGGCAATGGCTGTTGTGTCCAAAGTCGGCATATGAACCCTATGGAAGTCGGCAGGACTGGGCTTCTTCAAGGGTTATTTCCCTAGAAAGCCCCCTGGAGGCCTGAAGGGACCTAAGGAATTGAAAGGGGGAGTCACAGGTGGTCATGTGAAGGAAGGGCATAGCCAGCATTGAGGTAGCCTTAGTGCACAATCTCTGAGGAAGCAACAGAGGTATCTCTAGAAGGAGGATCATGAAGAGGACGTGGACAAATATACTAGCCTCATAAGACCATGCTCCTTTCCCCAGTCTCCTTTTCCCTGAGCCGACCTGGGACAGAACAGGAAGGGTAGCTAGAGAGTGGACAGGTGAAGCAAGGAAGAGAGAGAAACCGACCACACACCACCTCAGCCACCTCCACCACCTCTGTGAACTTCTCAGCCTAAAGCAGCTCAAGGTAGATGAGTTTTAAACTGGACAAAAGTTCAGAGTTTAGATAATGCATATGAACTGGGCTAGATTATTTGATGAATGTGCCGGACTGGACCTTTTTTTATCTGAGTGACTGAGATTTTGGCCCAGGAGCAAAGAAAATTGGTTCCACAGAGCAGGTTTTAGGGAGCCATGGTAGGAAAGAATAAATTGTTTCCAGCTTGCACCTGGATAGTTTGGGCTCATTTAACCAACTAGAGCCTATGCTATAACCACAACTGTGTTAGGAGCTGTGGGAGTCACAAGGTGAACACACCCCAGTACCTGCAATCTGGGAGCTGCTAAAGAACAGGAACACCTTTAATAAAAGGCACACCCTGAAAAGACTGACAGTAGCATTCCAATGGAATATAGGGAAATGGGAAAGAAATTAGTGGAAGGAGGAATACAATAAAAAATGAGCATCTATGTATTAGATGCTGATAAAGGCCAGAGAGAAAAATGAAATGGGGAAAAGGAATAGGACCTGCTAGGCCTGTGAGAGATTGCTATTTTAAATGGGTTCATCTTTTGAAGGCCAATGTGATAATGGTAACATTCGAGCAGAGACCTGAGTGGTAAGCTGGTGAGTCACGTGGATATTTGGAGAGAGACTGGTTAAGACTATGGCAGTTATCCACATGGAGGCTGATGGTGTTATGGACCAGGAGGAGGGGTGAGAAGATGGTGAGAAGTGGTCAGTTTTGCATGTTTTTGAAGGTAGTGTCAAAAGGATTGTGAGAGCCATTAGATGAGTAATATGAGAGCAAGAAAGGCACCAAAAATGACACCAAGATTTTCAGTCTGAAAAACTGGAAAGATGAATTTGCATTTTTTTATGTGTTGGCAAAAGCTTCAGGAGAAAAAGGATTTGGGAGAAAGATAAGGAGTTTACCTGGGGCACTTGAAGTTTGAGATGCCTGTTCGATATTCAAGTAGCGATGGCAATTAATTAGAAATCCCTGGAGTTCAGGGAGAGGTCAAGACTAGAATATCAATTTGGGAGTGAGCTTATACTTCTAGTGAGTGTCAGTGGAATGACTGTCAAGAACTTTGAAGGATCTGAGTTTTACCTGATTTACAAGCCAACAAGTCAGCCTACCACAATGTCATGGATGCTGGTAGAAGACATGAGCCTCTGGGGTCATAGATAAAGACCTTTATTACAATAACCATGGTAGGCAGAGTATCTACCTTTTCCTTCCCTGGTTCCCTGAGTCTCAGTTCCCCAGGGCAACGTGGAAGGGCTAGAGATACCTGAAATGCAGTGGATTGCATGACAGGAGAGGAACCCCAGGCTGAGGAAACCTGAATCTTTTGTAATAGGCAGTAAGTGTGCCTACCCTTTGCTCTGAGTGGACACTATCTCTGTGTTTAAAATCTGTTTGCTATACAAACATCTTCAGAATAAAGTCAGTCATCATCTCTGCTCATGAGTTGTACAGAAACACAAGACATCATGAAAAATAGTTTCTCCACATGGTATCACCCCCTAAGGAACTCTATGGTAATTTTAAGGGGCACTTTTTGTTTTTATAATGATTGAGGTGCTACTGTCATTTCATAGGCAGGAACCAGGGATTTTAGATATCCTGTAATATATGGGCAATATCACACAAAGAGACTTATCTCATGTCCCATAAAACTTTTAATGTCAAGCATTCACCTAGTGAAAAAAATATATAATTATTTGAATTATTTGAGTCTAGACTCTATTTCTACTTTACAAAATATCTTCAGTATAGCTTACTATACACTTGATATTTAATCATTTAAATCAAAGGAACATTGTACTTTCCTTTGTTTAGAATTCTATCAAAGTTACCATTTATGGGAAAAAATACATTGCTAGCAGCAACACCAGTTATTCAAGCAGCTGTACTTATATCAGACTACAATTATAGTTGACACAATTATAGTGATATTATGTGTATGTGTATATATATTTATTCTACCTTTATTTCATAAGGTCAAATATGAAGATTTTTTTGGAATATTATCTAACTTCCCTTAAAACTCATTCATTATGAGATGATATAATATAGTCAGATTCTTGTACAAATACTGCTGTGATATCAATGAAGAAGAGCACTGGAAACCGACCATTGGATTTAGCAGCAGAGAAATCATTAGTGACCTTGAAAAGAGCAATTTCAGTGCAGAGGTGGGGACAAGAGTCTGTTTGAAGCTGGTTCAAAAGAGTGTGAGAGGACAGGAGTTGAGACAGGAGTATAAACAACTTCTTTGAGAAGGTTTTCTGTAACAGGGAGCAGAGCAATAGGGTGATATGCAGAGCATTGGGCACAATAACCTAGCACACAGAAAGGGCTCAGTACATGTTGGTCAGAAGAGGAACTTGATGAACCATGGGAGGTGCTCAGGAAATGGTTTATTGACTGGGTACTAATAAAAAGACATGTAGGCATAGGGGCTTGTCGGGAAGGGCTTCTTGGGGTCTTTTTTTTTTTTTTTTTTTGAGCTTTAAAGAAATGATGGAGTTAGAGGAGGAGTGTAGAGGTGAGAGGGTGTTTCAGGCACAAACCAGGGAACCAAGTTGGAGAGATGTTGAGGGAGGAGCAGCCTGTCTGCCAAGCCAGGGAGTTTGGGAGTTTCCAAATAGGAGGCTTGAAGAGGAGGACCTGGAGACACAGCTGACAGAAGACCTTGAATGCCAGACTGTGGCATTTATTTTGAGTCTGATGAATCAGTAGGGAGCCAGAGATCTTGAGCAGTCAGGGGACATGATGGGAATATAGCATTAATTATATATTTAACTACGTGCTGTGCTTGTATTCCAAGTGTTGAAGTTGGGCAGGTTACAACTCATGTTCCAATCTAACGAGAAGCACATGTTTTTATGCTAACTCCAACCTTTAGTTTCTTCTCTAGGCTAGGACAATCCTAGGAATAAAATTCTAGGGATAAAGATTAATAGAAAAGAGAAACTCACTTTTGGGATTTAAGGAGGTATGGGGAGAAGGGGTCCTCTGAATAACCATATTTGATGTTGGCTTAAAAACAGACTGTTTCTGCAGAAATCCAGGGACTGTTCTCTCAGCTAGCCCCGTTAGCAGCTGTTTCTGGTTTCTGAGGCAGGGGTGTGTATACCTTAATGGCGTCTCTCCCATTTCCACGAATCAGGGTGAGGAAACAGTGACCTCACAGGATATTTTAGAGTCAGGGCCATTCATCTTGTCACATATGGCCTTGAGGTTCTGATCAGGTACGATTGGTGCAGTCCCAGGACACAGGGGAATGAGTGGTGAAGATTGGTTTAAGTGGCTCCATCTGGACCTGAGTTTGAATTCCAATCTTTTATCTCCTGCCTATGTGACCTTTGGCAAGTCCCTGAACCTTGATTACTTTATCTGTCAAATAGAGATGATGCTGATTGCAAGGATTCGTTATCACCAGCATTTGCTGATAAGAAGAATATTTATTACTACCATTAGTTTTTAAATTCTGTCCAGGCAATAAATGATGGAGTAAATGGAGAACAATGGGGGAGAAGCAGAGTTTTAGGCTGGAACATGATGGTTCTACCTAGATAAACCCCTCTATGTCTCAAATTATAGTGCACTCTTTGGCAATCCTATTTTGTTCACAAGGTACGGGTTATAAGGAAAGCTCAAACAGGAGATTGCAGTCATTTCTGATTTATTTTTTTAGATTATTCAATTATATCAATAATCTAATTATCAGTATCTCTTTGGATCCTGGGGCTTTTTACATAGAGAGATTAGGCAGGTGCATAACTGCAGGGAATGAGCAGGCAAAGAAAATGTAAATAGGTGACTTTGGACTCTCTAAGCAGCTTAAACTGCTGGATGATTGAGACATCAGATACGTTTCTATGAGTGTGAGAGCCTGGCTTGCCCCATTCCATCATGGAAAAATTGCAGTAGCCAGCTACTTATGGGCAGCCACAGGAATTCAGCATGGCCAGTGAGGGAGTTGAGTCTGACCCCTCCATCTGGAAAGGAGTTTGAATTATTCTTCAAGTAGAACTTTGAAGGCTGGCCATGAGAACTGGGGCCCAGGGCAGCCTCTGTGCCTGTAGAGAGAGGTGGAGAGACAGCCACACACCAAGGTGTGATCTGAAGGGCCTTCCAGAATCTCTTCTAAGTTGCCTCTTCTCTTTTCCTGATCTCCATGAACCAAAATACCTGAATTCTGCCATTGTATGGAGAGCCAGACCTGGGGTCTGGAGCTCAAACCCAGACTCTAGCATTTATTAGCTGGACTTGTGATAATAAGTTAGCCTTTCTTTCTTTTTCTTTTTTCTTTTTTTTTGAGTAGGCCCCACACCCAGCATGGAGCCCAATGCAGGACTTGAACTCATGACCCTGAGATCAAGACCTGAGCTGAGATCAAGAGTCAGATGTTTAACCAACTGAGCCACCCAGGTGCCCCTAATTAGTTAGCCTTTCTCATCATTAGTCTCCTCATTCTCGAAGTGAGGACAATAATTAGCATTATTATTAGCATAATTTCAGATAGTTTTGTGGAGATTAAATGATAAAAAACTATAAAGTCGAGAGGCACCTGGGTGGCTCAGTCAGTTAAGTGTCAGACACTTGATTTCAGCTCAGGTCATGATCTCAGAGTCATGGGATTGAGCCCCTCGACGGGCTCCATGCTGGGCATGGAACTGCTTAAGATTTTCTCTCTCTCACTGCCCCTCCCCTGCTCATGCTCTCGTTCTCTCTCTCTCTCTCTCTCAAATAAATAAATAAAAATAAAATCTTAGGGATGCCTGGGTGGCTCAGTTGGTTGGGCGTCTGCCTTCAGCTCAGGGTCCTGGGATTGAGTGCTGCATCGGGCTCCTTGCTCAGCAGAGAGCCTGCTTCTCCCTCTCCCTCTGCTGCTACCCTGCTTGTGCTCTTGCTCTCTCTGTCTCTCTCTCTGTCAAATAAATAAATAAAATCTAATAAAATAATAATAGACAAACTGTGGAAAGAGCCGAGATGCCCTTCAATAGACAAATGCATAAAGAAGATGTGGTCCATATATACAATGGAACATTACTCAGCCATCAGAAAGGATGAATACCCAACTTTTGCGTCAACATAGATGGGACTGGAGGAGATGATGCTAAGTGAAATAAGTCAAGCAGAGAAAGTCAATTATCATATGGTTTCACTTATTTGTGGAACATAAGGAATAGCATGGAGGACATTAGGAGAAGGAAGCAACAAATGAAGGGGGGAAATCGGAGGGGGAGACGAACTATGAGAGACTGTGGACTCTGAGAAACAAACTGAGGGTTCTAGAGGGGAGGGGGGTTGGGGGATGGGTTATCCCAGTGATGGGTGTTAAGGAGGGCACGTACTGCATGGAGCACTGGGTGTTATATGCAAACAATGACTCATGGAACACTACATCAAAAACTAATGATGTACTGGGGGCGCCTGGGTGGCTCAGTTGGTTAAACGACTGCCTTCGGCTCAGGTCATGATCCTGGAGTCCCAGGATCGAGTCCCGCATCGGGCTCCCTGCTCTGCAGGGAGTCTGCTTCTCCCTCTGACCCTCTTCCCTCCCGTGCTCTCTATCTCTCATTCTCTCTCTCTCGAATAAATAAATAAAAATCTTTAAAAAAAAAACTAATGCTGTACTGTATGGTGACTAACATAACATAATAATAATAATAATAATAATAATAATAATAATAAATTAAATAAATTAAATCTTTAAAAAACCCACATAAACAATAAAGCCTAACTCAGTGTCTGTCACAGAGTACCTCAATAAATGTTAGCAACAAGGAGATGTAAGAATGTTACATTGGGATAATAACAACATTTTTGGAAAATGCTTTCCCAAGCATTATCACTGTCAATTTTCAAAACACCCTAATATATAAGAGTCATCACTCCTTTTAATTAGATCATTGAGGTTCAGAGAAGCTATGTGACTTCCCAAGTTCATGTCATAAGAAAAATTAGGATTCGATGGGGTGGTCCAACTTCAATGCCAATTTTATTTTATCACCACATGCTGCCAGCATGAATGACTGGAAAGAAGGGGACGGAGCAGTATTAGGTGGGAATGGGAGGGCACACAGAAGGAAAAACAAGAGGGCACCCAAATCCACACTTTTATGCGGAATTAGATGTTAACTAGTGGAATCTCTGAGAATAGAGCTGTAGTTACATTCAACTCACCTTTGAAAGATCATATATAGGAACCTCCAGTATTCAGAATGTAAAGAATGTCCAAGGGAAAAGAAAGGAGCACCCCTAAAATTTTAGTTTGAGTTAATGTTCTAAGGTTAAAGCAGTGACAATTATGCATAGAGGTACCTAAAAATCTCATTCAAAACCCATTTACTCTCTCTATATATGCAATGTTAATTTGTCTTACTGATTCATTCCCTAGGTCATAGATTAGAAGCAGCATAGCAACTGAAGAAGAAAATTCACATACTGATAGCAGATAACTAGTTGGTGGCCTGACAAGAGAAAACAAAACAAAACAAAACTGTGACAAGCGGAATAAAACTTAAAAGAATTTAACAGTTTGGGTCTAAGGGTACATACTCGCAGTGCTCCCTCCACATCCTATCCCCTGCTTCATGGTGTGCCTTCCTATATGATAACCCGAAGAAGATAACTAACTGAGCCATAAAAAGATAAAAAAGTAAAATATATTCATCATACCTTATCAAAGGTAGAAGATATGTTTTAATACATTTTAGCAATAATCATGCCTAAAATAGTTTTAAAAAACTGAATAAAAAGAAAGCCTATTTTTATTCCAATTTCCTGGGCAATTGGATGGCAGACAAACTTAGGTTTTATTGTCATTAAAAAGTAATTCATTTGCATAAACATTATTAAGTGCAGAGGACCAGTGGGTCGGATCTCAAAGTCATGGCACATCCTTTCCTGCTACGAAAGAGTAAGCCATGAAAAACTCACCTTGAATTTTCTGTTTCTGTGCATCAGGAAGACCTGGTGGGACTTTTCACTTGTATGTTGTGTGTGTGTGTGTGTGTGTCCCTGCTGCAGTAAAAGTTCCCCTTTCTGTCCTGGGAAAAGAGGTAGAAACTCATCCAGAAGGAGTAAAAGATACTGTCCTGCCTATGCTGCCAGGGTGGCAAATAGGCCTTTGTGTTCCTAAAGTTTGGATCCTCCTCCTTGGGAGGGTGGACGGCTCTCTTTTTGTCCTGAAAATGCAGACCCTTCCTGGTGGTGCTCAGACTCTTGAAGCAGAAGTGTCTGAACGGACCTTTGGGCTTCAGGAAGTTAAAAACGAGGAGCAGCCTGGTCCTGGAGGAAATCCCAGGGACTGGGAGTAAATGTAATCACTTCTTCTGAGTAGGGCCTTGGAGGGGACACCAGGAGTCCAACAGGCTTGAATAGAAGAGACAAGGTCCTGGGGCCCAGGTAACAAGCACTGGTGTCTGAGGCCATACCGAGTGACGGTGTTGCTCAGAGTGGCCCTCCTTCAAAGGCCTCTGCGGGCTTGAAGAGGGACTGGACTGTGGCAGCCACTACCTTACTGAGGCTAAATCACCAGAAACATAGAGATTCAGTGCCCCTCCCGAGCTGGAGGGGCAGGGACATTGTTGCTGTATCAACAGCAAGAATACTGTATCATGTCTCTCCTCTATCCGAGAAAGGCTGTTTGACAGACTTATGGGACTGCGTTAGTCATGGGGTTCTTGGAGAAGGAGGGGGATAGGTAGTGGTAGATGATGAAGGATCCATTTCCTGACAATCTGGTAGACTGGAGCTGGAGCCAGTTGTATTTTCATTTCAGAAGTGAGTGACATTACTTCTGTCCAGAGGGTGTGAAACCGTCTATGTATAATTTTTTATATCTGTACATTTAGGAGACGAAGGAAAAGGGCTAGATCTTCTCATGTCTGGTGTTCATATAACCAAACCATCCATTCTTATGGCCATTCAAAGGAGATGAGTCATTCTGATGCTCTTTTCCTTAGCAATCCCATCTGCATCTACTAGATCTGGCACCGTGATGCTTCACGCAGCTAGTCAGCCAGCCGAAGATAAATCAGAAGAGCCTTGTGTTGCAACACATAAAAATCAAGTCTGGACCCTGGATGTGCCTCCGAGAGAGGAAACTTGCTTGAATTCCCCGTTGTGAGAAATGAGTTTCCATACCGCGTGGAGTACTTTGTAGTTTTTAGGGTTATTCTGAAAGCTGGCCAGCATCTTCGGCTGGCTAACTTGCTGGCTGAAGCGTCACAGTGCCAGATCTAGTAGATGCAGATGGAATTGCAAAGAACACTTCGGGGGACTTGAGGTTCTCAGAAGGCCTTAAAGTAATAGACCCTCTACTCCTTCCCTCACATGAGAAATTGGGCTCGTTGTGGGCTTGAGTCTCTTAAGCTCATGATGGAGATAATGTTAATGAGAACGGGTAGGTCCTCTTAGTTATGATCATTAACACAGATTATGGGTTTGGTGGGATATTTCTGATGGCTGTAACCCTGACTTAAGTAGTTAGGATTTTCTGTAATTGGCTCCCTTATGACTATCCTCCCAATGAAAGGAGAAATCAAAATCCTTTTCAGATGGTTTGAGACTCAGTTGCAGTCCAGCAATGTTCTCTGATTTCTCATGAGTATTGTAAAGCTCCTGACAGGAATGGATGTGGGAGGAAAGAGAGTTAGTTACATTAGGGGCCCTCCTATCGGGGCAACCTCAGCCCCCAGAGGAGGCTCTTTCTAGACTGTGGAACACTCTGTCCCAGCCCCATGCACACAGTGGCTTGGCTGGACCAGCAACACCCTGCCCTCAGAAGAAAGCCAAGCACCCACCTAGATGTGTGAACTGCCCCAACTCAAACACCTTTGCTCCCTTTAAAAGATGAGCTTCTCTTTAGTAACTACTGTAAGGACCTCTGGTTTTGGCAACATAACAGACTGATCTAAACCCCCCTCCCACCTCCACAGGAAAAGACATAGGGGATAAAATAAATAAGATGTAGCAGAACAAGATTATTATTATTTTTTTTATCCAAGATCTAAAGAACAAACTCCCAATCCCCAAGTGATAAAACTGTAGCTCCGAAGCAATGTCCACAATAGCCAAACTGTGGAAAGAGCCAAGATGTCCATCGACAGATGAATGGATAAAGAAGATGTGGTATATACATGCAATGGAATATTATGCAGCCATCAAAAGGAATAAGATCTTGCCATTTGCAACGACGTGGATGGAACTGGAGGGTGTTGCGCTGGGTGAAATATGTCAATCAGAGAAAGACATGTATCATATGACCTCACTGATATGAGGAATTCTTAATCTCAGGAAACAAACTGAGTGTTGCTGGAGTGGTGGGGGCTGGGAGGGATGGGGTGGCTGGGTGATAGACATTGGGTAGGGTATGTGCTATGATGAGCGCTGTGAATTGTGCAAGACTGTTGAATCGCAGATCTGTACTTCTGAAACAAATAATGCAAGATATGTTAAGAAGAAAGAAAAAGAAGAAGATAGCAGGAGGGGAAGAATGAAGGGGAGTAAGTCAGAGGGGGAGACGAACCATGAGAGACGATGGACTCTGAAAAACAAACTGAGGGTTCTAGAGGGGAGGAGGGTGAGGGGATGGGTTAGCCTGGTGATGGGTATTAAAGAGGGCACGTTCTGCGTGGAGCACTGGGTGTTATGCACAAACAATGAAACATGGAACACTACATCAAAAACTAATGATGTAATACATGGTAATTAACATAACAATAAAATTTTTAAAAATAAATAAATAAACCCTGCTCAGTGAGAAAAAAAAAACAACTGTAGCTCCAACATAGATGGCAAGATTGTAAGCTGATTCTGTGGAAGGCAGGGTTTGACTGGTCCCAGATAGAGGCCCTATTAGCTGAGGTTTTCATGCCAATAGGCGGACAGGAGTTATGGGCTTGGGCTCAGACATTGGGAAAACTAAAACACAGATTTCTACATAAAGACTGGATTTGGAAATGGTCCTGTCCGTGTAAGAGACTAAACCAACTCTTCCCACCAGCTCAGGAAGTAAGGAAACTGTTCTCTAAGAGCCCAGGGTAGAAAATAAAACAAGGCCCAAGTGAGAATCTGAAGCCTCTCTGAATTCACATTATTCAAGTATGGGAGGTACAAGAATCTCAAGCCATGAAATTAATGTAAAATATAGTTAGCACCAGCCTAGTGAAACTCATGGGGTGTCCAGCAGAGGCAAATGAAACTCCAAAAGGAAAAAGTAACCCCAGGAAAAGTGGGTTCACAATCAATTTATAGCCCCCTGCTGAAGGAGACTGTAGTAGTTTGCTAGAGGTGATGTAATGAAGTACCACAAACTGAGTGGTTTCAACAGAAATTTGTTCTCTCACAGTTCTGCAGGTGAAGAATCTGAGTTCTAGCTGTCAGCAGGGTTGTTCCTTCTGAGGCTGTGAGGAGGAGTCTATTCTGTGCCTCTTCCCTGGTCTCTGGTGGTTCACTTGCAGTCTTCAGTGCTCCTTGGCTTGTAGAAACACCACCTCCATCTCTGCCTTCATTTTCTTTTTCTTTTTTAATTTTCTTTTTTTTTTTCACATTTATTTTTTTTGTTAGGTTCAGAGGTAGCGTTCAGTGATTCACCAGTTGTTTATAACACCCCGTGCTCATTATATCATGTACCCTCCTTAATGTCCAGCACCCAGTTACCCCATCCCTTCCCCCCACCAGCAACCCTTAGTTGGTTTCCTATGATTAAGAGTCTCTTATGGTTTGTCTCCTTCTCTGATTACATCTTGTTTTATTTTTCCCTCCCTTCCTCCATGTTCCTCTGTTTTGTTTCTTAAATTCCACAAATGAGTGAAATCATATGTTAATTGTCTTTCTCTGATTGACTTATTTCGTTTAGCATAATACCCTCTAGTCCCATCCCCATCATTGCAAATGGCAAGATTTCATTCTTTTTAATGGCAGAGTAATATTCCATTATATATATATGTGTGTGTGTATATATATTCCACATCTTCTTTATCCATTCATCTGTTGATGGACATCTGGGTTCTTTCCATAGTTTGGCTATTGTGGACATTGCTGCTGTAAATATTGGGGTGAAGATTTGTATCTTTGGGGTAAATACCTAGTAGTGTAATTGCTAGATCTTAGGGTAGCTCTAATTTTAACTTTTTGAGGAACCTCCATACTGTTTACCAGAGTGGCTGTACCACCTTGCATTCCCACCAGCAGTATAAGAGGGTTCCCCTTTCTCCACATCCTTGCCAGCATTTGTTGTTTCCTGACTTGTTAAGTTTAGCCATTCTGACTGGTGTGAAGTGGTATCTCTTTGTGGTTTTTGATTTGTATTTCCCTGATGCCGAGTGATGCTGAACATTTTTTCATGTGTCTGTTGGCCATTTGGATGTCTTTTTTGGAGAAATGTCTGTTCATGTCTTCTGCCCATTTCTTGACTGGATTATTTGTTCTTTGGGTGTTAAGTTTGATAAGATCTTTATGGGTTTTTGATACTAGCCCTTTATCTGATATGTCATTTGCAAATATCTTCTCCCATTCTGTCAGTTGTCTTTTGGTTTTGTCAACTGTTTCCTTTGCTGTGCAGAAGTTTTTTGTCTTGATTAAGTCCCAATAGTTCATTTTTGCTTTTGCTTCCCTTACCTTTGGAGACATGTCTAGCATGTCTGTAGCTGTGGGCTCCATTTTTAATTCCAGTTCTTCTGTGTACAAGTTGTATGACCTTGAACTAATTACGTAATTCTCAAAACTTCTGTTTCTTCAACTGTAAAATGGAAACGATTATTTTTTTGCCTTCTTAATAGCCCCCTGCCTCTTCTTTCATCCTAAAGAAACATCTTCCTCCCCCACCAGTTTTGTGTGTGTGTGTGTGTGTGTGTGTGTGTGTGTGTGTGCACGCTAGTTACTCTCCTCCTTCTTCTGTGTATCAGAGGAGGTGGGCCTGGGCACCAGCCCCAGCTGCAGAGAGTGAAGCAGGTTGAGCCCATTGGTGATTCCCTTGTTGGTGTTGGGTTTAGGTGTGGACATGAAATCCAGGTCCAGTCAGGAAAATGTCCCCATCATAAGGAAAGCCTTTATGTATATACCTATATATGTCCAGGCTGGGTGGCTTTATACACATAATGAAGAAAAAAGCTCTCTTCTCTGCCTCTGGACATTCTGTAAGGATATGCTGTTTGGAAGTGTGGCAGCAGCTTGAAACCATGATGGTTGCTAATCTGTGAACAAGACCAAAGAGAATGGCAGAGAGAAAAACTAGAGAGAATCTGAGTCCTTGATGACTTCACTCGGTCACTGTACTAACCAGCTCTGGGACTGCATTACCTGCGAAGTTCTTGTTAAGTGAGAGAATATATTTCTTA
Source organism: Zalophus californianus (assembly GCF_009762305.2). Classification (NCBI taxonomy): domain Eukaryota; kingdom Metazoa; phylum Chordata; class Mammalia; order Carnivora; family Otariidae; genus Zalophus; species Zalophus californianus. The sequence goes on from NC_045604.1 coordinate 43,234,166, forward strand.
ATGTTTTAGTCAGTGGAATCAGGGTTTTCTATTATTTATATCCCAAACATCCTAAGTGATTTATTACCTCATAGATTTATGTGAATAAATGAGGTAATTCCTATAAAGTGTTTAGCACTGTGAAAGGTTAACAATTATCATTAAGAAAACACTTCATTGTGAAATTATTTACTGCTTTCTTCTTTACTAAGATGTGTCATATTTCTCCAAATATATATATGAGAATATTTTTGGCCAGAACCCAAGTTTCTGCTTCTTTGGTGCCCAATTCAGCTACCAAACAAAACACAGAGTAGATATTTAATATATATTTCATGATTAATATATATATTAATATATATTTTCAATACTAGCCCTTTATCTGATATGTCATTTGCAAATATCTTCTCCTCATTCTGTCAGTTGTCTTTTGGTTTTGTTGACTATTTGCTGTGCAAAGGAAAACACCCAGAGACTGGTAACAAGGGTAGGGAGAGACTCCCCATCCAAGTCAGAGTAAAGGAGGCTTTGTAAAAAAATATATATATATTTCCCTAAATATAACCCTGATGGACAATCTAACCTAGATGCCCTTGTGTTCGGTGGAGACCGTGTCCCCAAGAAGAATGTTTTATTTTGCCACTGGGCAGTGAATATCAAGAGAATCTAAGTAGTTTGAGAATGGGAAAATGGCAGCCCTTTCTAAAACTGGAAAGTGCCATAATCACAGGCTGCTGGGGCTCCCTGGAAATCATATATACATCTTCTTCATTTTATAGCTGAGGCCCAGACTTCTTCATGTTCAAGAGGCCAGGCCAGGACTGGAACCCAGCCTCCAGACCCTGCTTCAATCCCTTTCCAACGTTTGTCATTACTTTCTTGACTTTCTCCATAGTCAACTTCCCTTAACAACCTGAGTAAGAGGGAATTCCTCTCCCTAAAAGCCTTTTGGGCTGCCAGGAATTCGTGGGAGTCCGTGGGAATGTGTGGGAATCTGTGCATCCACTCCCTCCCAAGGTCATTCTTCAGAGTTGCTGCCAGGGACCAGGTGGCCTGGCATGAGTTCTGAGACTCGGCATCCTTTGCTGACTGCAAACATCAGCCCCTCATCCCTGAGGGGTCACTGAGGGCTAGAGGTTGAGAAGTCTCTCCCTGTCCACACCCTGATCAGCTCCTAGTGTGGAAGACTGGTAACAAGGGTAGGGAGAGACTCGCCAACCAAGTCAGAGCAAAGGAGTGTATGGCATCTAAGCCTGGACGGTGCCATCCATCCCAGGATGAGATCTAAAAGCTGTTAAAAGACTTGTTCCAGTCTGTCCTAGTCTGGCTCTGCATGTGGCCTACCCTCACCCTCATCCCTGCCCTCAGACACCATACACATTCACAGCTTTGTTCATGCCATTTTCCACACCTGAATCCTCCCCACCTTCTCTCATCTGCTCCCCACCCCCAAGTTGTTGGCCTGTTGAATTTAAATTTCAGTGCAAATGTCTGCCCTTCCGTCAGAGTTAACCACACTCTCCCCTATGTTTCCATCATGCTTGGTTTATTCAACATAAAATTTAATTCAAAATGGCTTTAGTTGTGTCTTTTCTACTAAATCAGTGCTTCTCAAACTTTATATGCATGCAAATAACCTAGAGATTCAGATTCGGTAGGTCTGATTTGGGCCCGGGAGTCTGCATTTTTAGCAAGCTCCCAAGTGATGCTGACATTTGTGGCCTGTGGGCCACTTTGAATGGCAAGGTACTGTTTTTGAGTTCCTTGAGGGCAGGTGTCGTGTCTTATTCATCTTTGTAATACCAACTTTTAGCGCAGTGTCTGGCTGATTATATGTAGTTAATACACATTCGTTGAATTGAAATGAATCAAATTAAGGCACTGGTGTTTCTGAGGTGTCTCCTTTAAATGCAAATATGGGATGTGGGCAGCATTAGACAGCTGTACCTGGGGTGGCAGAAAGTGGGGTGGGGCAGGATTTGGGGTTCATAGGAAGACAGGATAAATCAGCATTACAGACCCAGAAACTCAATTTTATCAGTCTGTTTAGATTCTAAAACACTGAGTGACACTAATATGTAAACCAGAAGGCCAATATATTAATTAGCATTAGAGGATCTGTCTTTCCAGTGATGGAAATACCAGTGTTGGCCAATGAGATACTCTCCTGTTCCTCACCACCCATCCATGCTCCCTGCCCCCAACCCCTCACCCTAGGATCAAAGTGGCTCTGGGTAATTTAGCTCAGAACCTTGACTGAATGTAGATAACTAAATGAACTTGCAGGTAAAAGAAAAGCTTGACAGGGGCGCCTGGGTGGCTTAGTCAGTTAAGCTTCTGCCTTTGGCTCAGGTCATGATCCCAGGGTCCTGGGATCGAGCCCTGCACTGGCCTCCTTGCTGAGCAAAGAGCCCGCTTCTCCCTCTCCCTCTGACTGACACTCCCCCTGCTTGTGCGTGCTCTCTTTCTGTCAAGTAAATAAATAAAATCTTAAAAAAAAGAGAGAGAGAAAGAAAGAAAAGCTTGATAAATTGTCCCTTTCCCAAAAAGACTTTACTTCTATAATAGAGTGCTTATTTTCTCCCAATAGTCTTCTTAGATAGTGATGGATAAAGACAGATACATTCTTGTTTCCAAGTATTTGTGTCTCTCTGGGGTCTTGGGCCCCATCAGTGGAGGGGCTAGGTGAAAAGGGGGCTCACAGCCTTGCCCCACTTATACTTTGCCTCAAGTTGAGCTGGACTTGCCTTGTACTTCTTAGTGACAGTCAGCTTGTGACTAAGTATCTCAGCATAGACTTTGTTACAAACTAACCCACTAACCATGTGACATCCTGTGAATCACTTTCTGTGCTTCAGTTCCTTCCTTCCTTTGTGAATCTTCAGAGATTTGGAAGAAATAGGCTCTATGATCTCATCCAGCCCTAAGATTACCAACTTAAAATACTTTATATTTATAACCTGCTTTAAAATACACTACTTCGTGGAGGCCCCACAATTCCACATTTACCTATGAGAAGAATGAATCTTACAGAAAATGAATACCTTGTCTTAAGGCATCCACCTAGCAAATGGCCAAACTAGGTCTCAAACACCAATCAGACTCCTCATTGTCTTAATCACTACCTGATAAGGTTTTCCGAGGAGGGTCCGAGGGAGAAGCAGACTCCCTGCCAAGCAGGGAGCCCAATGTGGGACTCGATCCCGGGACTCCAGGATCATGTCCTGAGCCGAAGGCAGTCGCTTAACCAACTGAGCCACCCAGGTGCCCCCCATGTCAGCTTTTCTTGATAAACACTGTGGGTTCTGCTTTTATAAAGATGTCACCCCCATACTCCTGGGTGAATCTATGGGTTGTTTAGGGCAGGAAGATGGTGCCCAAGCATGGCCTAATGATCAGGATGGTGTTTTCTAATATAGTGCAATGGTTTCCAAGTCTCAGGAAAGATGGCCTGCATTGGAATCACCAATGGGGGGCGCGGTTGGTTATAACTCAAAATGCAGATTCCTAGGCCCCTTTCTTTCCTTTCTGTTGAGTTTCTGAATAAAAAGACACTATTCAGTAGGGTCAGGGTGAAAATTTAGTACTCTGTATTTTTAAAACCTCTTCTGAGATAATTATTGTGACTAACAAGGTTCATACTTTACTAATGGGGCCTGTACCCACCAGACCCTGTCCCTAGGGGTGAGTCAATGAGTAGCCAAGTATCCACTACAGTACTAGGAGGGTTGCCTCTGGTGGAGGCCTTTTTTGTAGGTTATGAAATATCAGTTAGTGAGTTTGGCACTTGCTCCTTCCCCATCCCAGGTGTCTGCCCCATCAGTGGTATATCTGGCTCAATACAGGGAACTCCTTGCTTCTGCCACATTTGGCCAAACAGAAGCTCTTGATTTACATTCCACCTATTTTTGACAACAAACACCCAAATCAATAGATGGAATCACCATTCCTTTCATCCTTTTAGATGACACTTCCTTCTTTCATACAGTTGTCCCCCTGTTACTGGCTGGAAAGGAGTAAGAGGAGAGCAATTTTCATTTATGTCCCTCTAATAGAACATGAGTTTTCTAATTACTATACCCCAAGACTTTCACCATGAAATCTGTGGGCTCTGACAGCCACACATGCAGAATCTGGTAGAGGTTTGAGGCCATCTAGTCTACCCCTCACTAATGAACCCTCAGTGCCTATCACTGAAAGACAAATATTCTTTGAATATGAGCCCTGTGCTGCATTACCAAGCTCTTTGCTGGGATTACACTCTTCCCTTGGTTTATACTATGTGCTCTCAGTACAGGGAATATTGCCCCCAAGAGAGTATTTGTGTTAGTTATTCTAAGTCCTCCATACCCTTTCATCCAAGGACAAAGGAGTCGAAGATAAAATTTGACCTCACATATGTTAGTGTCTCCAGCTGTTCACTGGGAATGATCATATTTGCCCTGACTTCTACAGCTGGAGTGAGCTCTTTCCTCTAATTGAATAGGCCTGGTCATTTGTTTCACTTATTTGGCATTTAGCTCTTAGCATTAGTGGCCTTGCATCATTTGTATGTATCTGTTCTGTCTTTATAATTAGATCATAAAGCATTTTATGGTAGAGATCATGTGTTCATGTGATAGTTCACTCATATATTCATTTATCAAACTCTCATTGAGCACCTCCAGTCATGGGGCTAGGTTCTAAAGAGACAAAGAAGACAGGACATGGTCTCCAACTTCAAATGCTTCCCAGTAAATAAGGAGTGGTAAAACCATGTGACTATAGAGATGTGTATAAGTGTATGTGTGTGAGTGTAACTATAGAGCTGTGTATAAGTTGCATAGAGAGGTATCCTTCTTTGTTGGGAGGAGACAGTACTTGAGCTGAGCTTTGAAAGAGAAAGGAGGATTTCCCCAAATAGAGAAAGAAGGTGGAACAGGAAGTCCATTCCAGGCTGAACTTGGAAGCTTCTGACATGCCTGGAGACAATGATGGTACATGTGGGAAGGGACTGGAAATGAGTCCAGGCCAAAGCAAGAGGCACCTTCAAGGGTAATCTAAGGGTATGGATTTTATCCACAAAGCCATGTGATGCTATTAGAGAATTTAAATCAGCCAGTGGCATTATTAGTTCTCTCTTCCCAAGGCTCCCTCTGGTTGCAATGTGGATAGGAATAGATGAGGATTGGAACCCAGTTAAGAGATGTGGCAACAATGCAGAGTTGGGGATGCTTGGACAAAGACAGTATAGGTGGAGATAAAGAATCCGGAGAACTTGTTGATTAATATATTGTAGGGGTGAGTGAAAATTGGTACCATCACTTTGAAGGGAGAGATTCGTCGTTAGTTATTAAATTTTAAGAAGGTAATAGTCTATGACTCAGAAATGCTAGTTATGGTTATTTCCTCTAAAGAAGAATATTTACTCAGCATTGTTTGTTTAAAAGTAACTACACCAAAAACTGATGATGTACTATATGGTGACTAACATAACATAATAAAATAAAGTAAAATTTTGAAAAAAATTGAAAAAAATTGAAAAGAAAGTAAATTTTAGCTAGACTAACACGTCCATCACTAGGAGACTAGATAAAGAATATAGTATTAAATGCATCAGTATTACTGTCTATATAACAAAATAGTTCTATATATATATAACAAAATAGTTCTGTCTCCAGCATATTGTGACTGAGTGAAAAACAGCCAGTAGTAGAATGATACATATAAGTGTTGATGTTCTAGAGGAAAACTCATTTGGGATTTGGGAGAGGCCTATTGCAAACAGCTGTCTTCCTACTCGTCCTACCTTCTCCCCCTAAAGTAGGCTGAATGGACATCAAGTCACACTTATCTGCTTACAGTGCTTCTACTTAGAATTCTTATTTTTGTAAAAAAAAAATTAATATTGAGTAGATACAAAATAACATTTATAGAATAGATGTAAACTCTACAGAGTTGGCATATAGTCAACACTCCTGTGGTCCCCACCAAATATAAGAGCAGAAAAACATTGTTATTTGCCATGCCTGTGTCCCTCTCAAATCTATTCTATTCTGCCCCTAGTGGGACATAACCACTTTCCTGAATTTTGTTTATGGTTCCATGTATGTGTTCACATTGTTTAATTTTGTGTGTTTTTGAACTTTAAATATGTATTTATATATATATATATATATGGAAACATACAGTATATATTATTTTGTGACATTCTTTTTTCATCTAAAATTATATTTTTGAGGTTTCATGTTGGTATCAGCCAGAGTTCCCCAGAGAAGCAGAACCAATAGAAGATATATATAATGGAGATTGATCATGAGGAAATGGTTCATGTGATTACGAAGGCACAGAAATCCACCATCTGCTGTCTCCAGGCTGGAGACATTGAAGTATAATCCCAGTCAGAGTCTACAGACCTGAGAACCAAGGGAGCTGATGGTATAAACCACAGTGTGAGGGCAGAAGAAAACCCATGTCCCAGCCCAGCAGACAGGCTGGAAGAAAAAGGGATGAATTCCATCTTTCTCTGCCTTTTGTTCTGTTCAGGCCCCAACAGATTAGATGAGGCCCACCCACATTGGGATGGACAATCTACTTATTAAATCCACTGATTCAAATGTTAATCTCACGGATACACCCAGAAATAATGTTTAATCTGGGCACCTTGTGGCCAGTTAAGTCAACACATAAAATTAACTATCACAATGTTGTTGAATGTAGCTGTATTTTTCATTTTTATTTCTCTATCATATTTTATTTTATGAATATCTTATAAATTTTTAATATTGAAAGACAATATTATTAGAAGGATTATTCCTCCTTCTCTCTGCCAGCTATAGCGACAGTGCTGCTAGGGACATTCCTGCATATGATCCTTGTATGGATGTATGAGCGTTACTGTATAGTATAAACAAGTAAGGATGTATATCTTCAATTCTCTATATAATGCCATATAACATCAAATTCTTGTCCATAGTGATTACATCAACTTATAGTCCTGCTAGCAATATATTAATTTTTCTATTTGTTTCACATTGTCAGACAGTTGTCAAGCTAATTTTTGTCAGTCTGGTGGATGAGAAATGATAGCTAGCAAGCAAATGGGGACCTCAATCCTACAGCTACAAAGAACTGAATTCTGCTACAACCCTGTAAGCTTGGAAGAGGACTCAGCTTCAGCGTGAAGTGCAGCCTGGCTGACACCATGACTGTACCTCGTGAGACTCTGAGCAGAGGACCAACAAAGCTCTCTGCGTCCTGACCCACATAAAGTGAGGTAAATGCATGTTGTTTTAAGCCACTGAGTTAAAATTGTGTTAAACTCTTACACAGCAACAGATAATGAATACGTTATTGGATCCATGGAGAAGGAAATATAATCCAAATATGCGAATTAGTTCTTCTGTAAACAGAATTCGTATAATCTATGAAAGGGCTGAAAGCTGTTTTCTTTAGTTAAATTGTTGGTGAAGGGTTTAGATTAGCCTCACTGGGTTAGGTGCTCAATCCCTTGACTGATCTGTGACTAGGAAAGCAGGATTTGTCAGCAAATGACAGCTCCCATTAACCTACATGGCTTGAGGAAACACTTCCCAGGAGAGGGGAGCTTTCATAGTTAAAACAACAATAGAATTCTGTCATGCTAATGCAATTGGGAAAGACAATTAGAAAAGACAAAGGTATATCTAAAAGGAGATCATTTTTTCATTACTGTTGAAGTTAATATGATTATATAAAATAATTTGAAAGTTAGTAAGAGCAGTAGGTCCATGCAACAAGATGGTTAATATGAAGATCGATCTTAAAATTATGGTTTTTTATATCAGTAAAAATTATAAAATAAAATGAAAGATCCGTTGATAGAAAGAACAAAAGAGAATTTACAAAAAATAAACCAAAATGGAAATCTGTAGGATCGATATGAGACAAATTTAACTTGAGACATTCCTGTACTTGACTGACTGTCATGAAGAGTAATATGACCATTACATTCTAACTAATAATTCTTATTTATATATAAGTTATATAATTCTATATATAATTCTTAAAACTAAATTCTTATTTCATGAGAGAAAATATTTGATGGCTAATTCACACTAAGCTTAGCTTAATAGGATCTTCTTTCTAACCAGTACATACATTTTACTCAGTGATTCAAAATTTAGTCTGCCTAAGAGCTACCTGGGAAGATGTCTTGGAATGCTTATTTCGAGACACCAACCTCAAGAAATTCCGAATCAGTACCTCTGAGTAGAACTTACTTGCATTTTAACTTGGAAAAACATTGCTTCAGCACAAAGGAAAGAATGTCAGGTTGTGGCACCTCATTTCTGATCTGGAGATCAGCAGAAGACAGATTCTCAGGAGTGAATATTTTTCTGGCAAACCTCAAACATCAGAGAAATTGAGTATTTTATGTGTTTACTTAAGACTATTTATACCCAGGAGAATATATTTGTACCTAGGACTTGTATGAGATTATATGTGAGGAATCTTAAGGGATATGCCCTACATTGTATGCTCTCCATGCTTTCTCTCAGTTCTTCCTTACGGTCTATGAATTTGGGAAGTAAGGAAAGTAGCAATAGCATGAAGGACAAGTAGGAGGAGAGGCAAGGGGAGTCCATAGCATAATCTCTGAGAACTACCGATGTCCAGGCATTGTGATGGAGAATATGCTTATTTCACTCTTTGGCAATGGTTGGTTAGCTATCAATGAACCAGAGCAGAAGACCAGAACGGAAACCATGACACCCACCCCACCATAAGTTTGGGTTTCCTCCAAAACCATTTCCCCTGTGTATGTGGATGCAATGAGCTGGAGAGAAGATATAAGTAGGCTTCAGGAAGCTCCCTCCACACTCTAGAACCTGAGGTGACCATTCCTGAGCTGCTTGCCTCTACCTTTGGTCAGATCTACCTTCAGTTCCATGGGAGGCTTTGAGGGTCATCTGTACCCGGGGCTGTCTCTCTTCTTCTATGGGCTTTATCATGCACGACTAGTCTCCAGGGCCTTAATATGCAACTACCCTGTCCAGTATCTGCCACGTCATCCCTGGAGCAAAGGAAAATGGGCAAGACTGCAGCAAATATACTATGTTGGACTGGTGAAGATATTAAGTGCCTTCATTTTAGCAGCCCAAGAGCTGCATAACATACATGGACAGTTTGTACTTATCAGCAAGATATATCATCAGAGAAACTTTTTGTACCGCAAACAGTGGCAACATCTCACTCTATATATGACCTTCTTCCTGAGCGGGTGTGTGGATGTGGTGAGCCAGAACTTGCTGCCCCAGAGGTGTGCTGCTCTGGAGCAAGGTGCCCAAGCCCTGGGCATGTGTCTGTTTCTGCCTCTGATGGTGTCTCACATGCAGGACTCAGAAGGTGTGGAGCTGCAGTCTCACATCCTGCTCACTCAGGCCATATTCCTGCTGGTGCTGGTGGTGATCGCAGAGCTGTGGGCTCCCAATAGGCTGCAGCTTTGGGTGATGAAGGCCTTTTTTTATATGATGACAGGCTCTTGGCTGATTCAGATAGGCTTTATGCTGTACAAACCAATTTCTGGCTACAAATGGATGGATGATGACAAAAACAACATTATATTTGTCACCACTTTCTTCTGCTGGCATGTGGCTTTCATTGCCATTTTGATGATCTGGGTCTATGGCTTCTCCTTTTTGTGGTATTGTTACATTTGTTGATGTCTGAACCTGGGTAAACCCAGAATGGTTCCTATCACCTGCACATTCTGGAACACCTGGATGAGAAGTTGTGGGAAGTGGAGAGTGTTAGAGAGGGAGATGACCAAGGCAACAGACTCTGCTGAGATGGACATACCCCTTTCCTTTTCTGGCTTCATCTCAGTCTCATTTGCTGAGCAGTGCGCCGGGACAGGCAAATGAAACACAGGAGGCATGTTACTATGACCTTCACTCTTAGCTCCCCAAGTATTTCACCCACCTCCCCTCCCTCTCCTAAACTCCAGCCAAGGTGTTCTCCTTGCCTTTCTCCTCTCTGTACTCTTCACATCCCTCCCAGGAGAACATGAAAATAAATGTACTAGATCCTGCCTTTGGGTCTTTATAAATATCCTCAGAGAGATAATACTGACCACTAGTTACATTTAGTACATCATAATAATTGACCCATCATAATAACCACCTCCTCACCCTTTCTCTTTCTGGATCTCTTCAATACCTATACTAAATCTAAACTGTTATTTTAATGATAAAGGACTCAGAGAACTATTGTTGAATTCTTTCTTTAGATTATGATTTGTCCAACTAAGAGATCTTTTGTTTTCAGCTTTATTGAGATATACTTAATTTACAAACAATTGCATATATTTAATGTATATATTTTGATGAGTTTGGACATATGTGATACCATGATAACATCACCACACTCCCTGAAGGCAATTTCCTCTGCGGGGTCTAGAAGAACAAAGCAACATCTTGCACATAGTGAGGACACAAAAAGATCCATGTGCTTCTAGAATTGATCTATCAGTCTCCTTGAGTGAAGAATCTGTCAGATTCTTCCACCTGGGTAAATCAGCCTCAGTCAATTTCCAAGTAGTAGATTCACCTAGAACCACTCCTTCCTGTTTCTCATGTGTAGTAAAATTCAATGGATTATTTATTCCACAAAACTTTCTTTTTAATCCTCACAACTATCTTGTCATGTAGGTTTATAGATGATAATCTAAAATTCAAAAGGGTTAAAAAATTACCTTAAGGCTATTTAGTTATGTCACATAATACTATATCTGGGTGTCAAGGGAGGTGGAATTCTGAGTAGTAGAGTTAAATTGTTGGCAACTTGCAAAAGAATGTCTTTATGACATCTGTTATGCTTCTTTCCCTGCTGTCTGCAGGATATGGACAATCTGTTAGGCTTCCCTTACTCTTGATCATGGTTATAATATCCGGGCTTAGGACAGAGCGGGGCTGGGGCAAGGATTCTAGGGGGGTCATCATCCTTCTAGTTTCCCTTTTGCTTCTGGTCCTTCGGAGAACTAGACATACTTGTCTTCCTTTGGTTCTGGCCTTAATCTTCCTTGTTAATTTTCTTGTTTAAAAGCTCAGGTGTAGCAGGGGTGAATTATTGTCTGGTTGTTAAGATTTTCTACTCTGTGGTTTGAGGAGCTTGTGAGCATTCTGAGTTACTGAAAAGGGGGAGGTGCTTCTCATTTCAATGGTGGTCAGCAATGTCTCCGAATGCGGGATGGCATGCGACCAGCAGGCAGCAACTTTCCATGGAAGGCTTTCACCTTGCACCAGTGGGATATCCAACCAGGTAACAATGCTGCTCTCCACTGGAAATGAACAGTGGTCCCTGGGGTGGAAATAAAATATTTCTTAGGCATTAGTTCAGCTTCTGTGCTTCTCCTTGGTCCTGGTGACCAGTGGAGCTCTGCAGTTTTCCCTGTAGGTTCTTCCCTGTTCCTGGTTGTCACCGTTGGGTCCCTTCCCCTTGTTTCTCCCCCACAACCTTGGGTATTTTTCAGGCCTGGCCTAGCCTAGCAGCATCTCCGTCCTGAACCCAAGTTGAACCTCCTCTAGTGTCTTGAGATGGGGAATCTGTTTTTCCTCTACATTCTTCCCTACCGATATGGGAAACCCCTATTTTCTACTTCACTCAGCCCTCCTATTTTTGTATTAAGAGCATATTTTGGATTTTTTTAAACTAAAAATCGACTCTTCTTTTTTTACAATTACAATCAGACCTCATCTTGAGAGAATGTCTGTCACTAGTTGGGGGAAAAGTTATTTACAAGGGTGGAAAAGCAAAACCTAATATTAATATATTAATATTTCAAGATATTATCTCTCTACAAAGATAGAAGTTCGAGAGATACCAAAGCCATCTATTGACAGATCTATCCATTTCTGAGTACTTTTGAGCTCCTGTTAGATACTGATAAACTCATCTCTTGTAGTAAATTAATGCCTCCCAATATTCTCATGTCTCACAATATGTACCTTTGAGATAAAATAATAAAGATTAGCAGGGTCTTACAAAGCCACAAAGAATTATTACTGAGGCCTGATGTAATGGTGGAATGGACAGGCTTGGTGTTTGGATGAAAGGGCCTTTCTGTACTCTTCACATCACAGTCGGTATGAGCACTCTGAAGGTAATCCTAATCATTTTGGAATGTAAAGCCAACTGCAAATAAGTTTGGAAACAACAACAGCAACAACAACAAAACCCAGAGTTGTGGAGAGAAAGGTGTAATATTGACCACTGTCCACCAGAGGCCATCATCTTTACATGAGCCTGGAAAAGGCCCTTGCTCTCCATTTGGTGTTGAAGTATCAATTTAAAAGAAATGAAGGGATGAAGAGGAAGGCAAAAAAATACATAACCAAGTGTCATCCAGGCATCTGGTAAACATAATGAAGGTCTGTTTCTTGTTAAACTTAGATGTGTGGACATGAATAAGCATAGAATTCAATCAATATAGATTATATGTGGATAAGATAAAGGAAACAGGTACATAGATACATAAGGTATATAGGTATATACATGTATAGATATCTACACGTACACATACAGATATATGTGTATTGCAAAAACAAAACCGTGTACAATGCCCTTTGAGCTGAAATGGCTACTCTTTTTTAGCAACTTTATAAAATAATCAAAATGTTCTTGTTTAGCTCATCACATAATAGGTATGCAACAAATATTGGTGAATGAGTAAATAAAGTATCTAGTACAGGTGTAACATAGATGAAATGTTGGTTTAATTCTGATCTGGGTTTTGATGGATAAGTAGGAGTTTGTTAGAGCAGTTCAGGGCAGAAATTCTGAGGTCTTGTATGTTCCTATGCTCAGACACCAAAGCTCAGCAAACAAAAGCTTAGCAGTACAGTTCCAGGGATGGAATTTCATGGCCCAATGATACAGAGAAAACTACTAAGTTCCTGTCCCTTAGGGTGGGTGGCTAAGGAAGAGCCACATAAAATTGTTTTATGAAAAGTTTAATAATTTACTTTTCAATTTGAAGGCAAAAGATTATTAATGGGCTCTTACTAATTGAAGGGGAATATTGTGCCAAAACAACAAAAATAATTGCAATTACTTGTATTGTAATCAACATTCAATATATTAGGCATACACTTAATATACTAATTATTAAATTTTTAAAATTGACATAAAATTATTTATAAATGTAATATTATTTAAAATTGCTATCATTTGTTCATTATATTTCAATGAAATCATGCATTTGATAAATCAAATTTTCCTAAAAAGATACCATTTCCAAATTTTGTTAGTTAAAATTCCTTAGTCATTTCATATTATGAAATTTAAAATTTAAATTTACCCATTCAACCAAAAAAAATAAAATTACTGTTGCCAACTTCTTGAGGCTTCTCTGTCCAAAACTCAGAATTTTTAATACATATTTTAGGCCAAAGAATATAGGATCAAGACTAACCCTTTGTATGATTATATCCATGAGGTTTTTTGTTTTTTGTGTGTGTTTTTTTGTTTGTTTGTTTGGTTGGTTGGTTGGTTGGTTTTGTTTTGTTTTTGCCTTTGGCGAAGACTTCACTAATCACCAGTCCCAAAAGATTGTACTTCTTATAACTCAGTATCTTTCCTTAAAATGAATTGTTAGCTAAATAGGGTATCTTAGTGGAAGACTTTTCCAGTTTTTATTCTCTTTCTGTGTTACTGTAGATAATTGCACCAAGACCTATTATGTACCAATGGCATTTCGAACCCTTTATCTAGGATGAAACTGCACCTCCTTTGACTTTAAAACTTACGTGTATTGCATTGACCACCATTCTGAAGTCTTTGATTGAAATCTATTACATCAGCAAAGATGGCAACCGTTAGGAATAAGATCTAAATTCTACATGCTGTATCTTTTCCTTAGGTAGCTAACAAGGAGTAGCAACGAACACAAAGTTCTGAATCATAAAGCACAGTTTGCTGAGAAGTCTATTGTCTATCAATATTATATCTAAAGCTTTTGTAAGTTAACAGTGGGACAATGACTCTATGTTATTTGCTTTGTCTCTCCCTCACCCTCTTTCAGTGTCCCCATTCCTCAATCACAATTTTTAGGTCTTTATTTTTGTGCAGGACTTCAAGCTTTCCATATTGCCTTCACATCCACTTCTCAGCTGAACTGAACAAACATTATCCAGCACCTACTACTGCTGGGCACTACAGGATGTGGAGTACCACTGCCTCTATACCATTTCCTTTCAGCTGAGTTCATCCAATTCCTAATTATTGTGATTTCTTTTCCTACTGTTAAAATAGGATGCCAGTTTGAGAGAACAGATTGCAAGGGGGCAGCTATTCCAATTTATTGTCATCCAGCTTTCTATTTGTTTAACAACCTTACTTAAGTCCCTTTCCGGATGACTCCATCCTCTCCAACCTTGTGACTTTTGAATCACTAAACTCAGCTTCCAAGGGTTTTGTAAACTAATTAATATTATTTTGACAAGTAATATCTCCTGGACACTCTGTTCACTGAAAACATCAGCCTACAAGAGGCTTGAATTCCCTTTCTCTAAAGGGCTGTCAGCCACTTTTTTATCTTATTAAACAATTCTTCCATTTCTCTGCTCTCTTCTCATAGGAAGTGAATATTCAGATGAAACACCATCACCTCTATAAACCCTAATAATTTCGCCAAAAGTGACAGAGAAGAGAGTCATTCAGTGTCATACTCAAGAGACGGTTAAAAGACTTGAAAAGTTCTAGGTTGGGAAGCATGTCATATCTAAAAACCCTTGTTGTCCCATAAAAGAGAAGAACTTTGGAAGCTGGAAGGAATGTTAATAACGAACCACCAAAAATATATCATATACATTTGAAAAAGTTTTATGCTTTCTTTAGTATATGTAAAGACCAAATATTCTTTTTTTTAAATTTTATTATGTTATGTTAGTCACCATACAATACATCATTAGTTTTTGATGTGGTGATCCACGATCCATTGTTTTTGTATAACACCCAGTGCTCCATGCAGTACGTGCCCTCCTTAATACCCATCACCCAGCAAATACTCTTTTTTAAAGTGATTTTGATTTTTAAAGTGAAGAGATTCATTACATCTTGATGTTTTGTGTTCCAAGATGAGTTAGTAGCCTATCATATGACAATCAATTATCAACTACCTCATTTGTTAATCAATATAATACACACATACACACACACACACACACACACACACATCTTAAGAGAGATCAGGATGAAGCTCTGGATGGTTTACTAATCTCATCTATTCCTTATCATGTTCTTTGGAAAAGAGCTATCACAACCTGGGCAAAAAAAAAAACAAAAAAAACTTTCAGTCTCTTCCTAAAAGAATGCCATATATGACACTGATACATACCCACATTCCTTAACACAGTGTGCTTTCAGACTTATCTTCAGTGAAGCTGTGTGCAGGCATTCTCTACTCCTTATCACTGATCCACCATCTTCCTCACAGCCCAGAGGTTAACTACTAGAGCCATTAACAACTTAATGGAGTGTTGTCACTCCAACAATGGCAAGGACTAAAAGCCAACATCACGGGTTACAGGCTTGAAATGCTTGATCCCTGACCCTTCAAGACCTTCTAGTTGCTGAAAGGGAAGGGAATCAGATATTATCACACAAACTTGTGTGATAATAAGAATCATCTGGGGTACTTGTACATTACCAGGTCCTTCTTCTGATAATTCTGATTTAGAAGGGCAGGGGTGGGGCTCAGGAATCCATATATTTTACAAGTGCCCCAAGATGATTATTATTGTCCAGCAAATACAGGAAATTTTTTAATTAGATAGATTGGAGTTCACATCTCAGCTCTGATACTTAGTGGCTGTGTGCTGGGTCCGATCTACAATGCAATGATTTCCCAAAGCTCTGGGTGTCTCCTTTACCCCAATGTATCTTTACCCTGGAAATGGCAGCACATCCCTTGAGCAAAGATTAGGAAAGAGATTCACAGTAATTTCTTGAGAAAATATTGCAAAAGTTCTTCCTAAAGGGCAAAAATGCTTTCTTTTTACTTAAAACTCCTGTGTCTGACTCAGGACTGAAAATTGAATGAGGGACCCAATATTCCACTGTGATGGCTCATTTTTATATTAATTATAGTGTCCTATTTATGTTAATTCATTCACTTCACAAAATATTTATTGAGTACTTCCATGTGACAGAAACTGCACTAGTTTGGGATGCATCATTAAATTAAACAGCCCAAAATCCCTGTCATCATGGAGCTTATGTTCTGAAGTAGAATCCTAATGGCATACCCACACATTTTTCCAAGGGATCCTCTGATCAATAGCCATCACAAAGAATCTGTGGGTTAGATCATTCTGATACCCACATTGCCATAGCTGCTATTATGATACCCACATATATTTTGTCAGTATATACCCAATATATTTTGGGTACCCAATATATTTTGTCATTGGTGGTAAGCACCACCTCCCATTTAAAGCAAAGCTCATTTTCTTTTTTTTTAAAAGATTTTATTTATCAGAGAGAGAGAGCACAAGCAGGGGAAGCAGAGGCAGAGGGAGAAGCAGGCTCCCCACTGAGTGTGGAGCCCATTGCGGGGCCTGATCCCAGGACTCTGGGATCATGACCTGAGCCGAAGACAGATGCTTAACCAACAGAGACACCCAGGCATCCTTCAAAGCTCATTTTCAAGTAGAGCATCTCCTTTCAGCATTTGTGGCCATTCACAGTGTGCCACTGCTGCTGGCACCCTACCATTGAGCATTGGTTTTCATAGGCACCATCAAAAATAGTCTCTCACTGCCTCTCAGATTTTGAGTCATGCCTCTGAGATGAAAAGTTCTGGGTGGAGTCTAGGGCAGGTGTCGTGTCCTTTCTGCCAGGGCAGAAAGATTCATCCAAATAGGACAAGTGGTCAGAAACTGAGTGACCAATACAAAACAGCAGAAAACCCTACTAAACATACTTTCTCCTGACCCCACTCAGTGTTCAGGACCTTCTTTGGGCTAATTTACAGGTATCCCAGGACAGTGCAAGGAAAGATCCAAATGTGGTAAATCAGACCCAAATCCTGGACTACCCAAAAATGAGTTAACTATCCTTGAAATGAACAAGATCTTAATCTTCAAACCCATTTAAGGCAATAAAAAAATGAGTAACAAAATCTAATTTCCGTATTAAGCTATTCTAAACATTTATCTTACCACAAGTTGTTCTCTGTGAGCAAACTTATGCTCCAACTTGCAACAACTTGCAACAAACATTTTAAACCTTGGTAAACTGGAAATATTCTAGAAAATTCTTCTTTCTCCTTTCTTTTCATTTATGATTGTTCTTCATTTCTAGGACCATTTCTATGTGGATAAAGTGTTCTGCTCTTTTCTTTGAATTGGTCATGATAGTGCATAAGCAGGCCTGGCCTAGTTTACAGTTGAAAAACTTTATACCATCTTGAGAAAAGTTAAAATGGAAGACAAATAAATATAGCTTCTTCCCCATATTGCCTCTTGCTTACTTCTGTCTTTTCTGGCGTGATTGGTCTAGAAGAATGGGGGACTGGTCAGGATTAGAAACTTTGGGGTCAAAATTGGTCACAGAAAATCTCCAGTTGTTGCCTATGCTATGATTTGATGAAAATGTTAAATGGCTTTGTTTCAATATTCTGGTAAATTATTAGATATACGGGATTACTTTTTCTAAGTATCTCCTTTCCATATAGATTTGGAGATACAGTTTACTTCTTTTGTAACATCTGCAGGAAAGAAAGTCTAATTAAACATGGAAAGATACACCCAAGAAGTGTTAGGAGGAATGATACAGAAAAATAGATCATTGTGAGGAAGTCCAAGGGGCTTATTTTTAAGTCCATTCAAATGCATTTTTATGTGAAAAGTAGGTATGATTTACTAGCATATTGAAATAACATGGGCTCTTGCATCAAATGGGCAGACTAAAATCTGTGTTGTACTTACTATCTTTCAGTGAAAGGGAGGTAATAACCTCTATTTTGTGGGGTTAAGAATTGAATGAGAACAAAGTATAAATACCTAGCCTAGGTTCTTCCTCATGGAAGATATTCAACGAATGTTTATTCTATTTCTTTTCAAAGCCAATGGATTATGAAGTAACCCATAGCCAGAGGAGAAACTATCTGGGAAAGAGGAGAGAGTGTGGAAAACACACTTGGATATTTGGTTGAATTTGCCAGCTTATCTGAAAGATAAGTCATTAAACATTCACTGAATACCTGTTAAATTTCTAGAAGGATATTAGATACAAAAGACACATTAGAAATAAATGAATAGATCTTTGCTTCCCTGAAGCATAGAGTCACATTAAAAGAGACAGAACTAAAACTCGGGATCTATATAATTGGAAAACAATTTATAAAGAACCTATCAGTGCACACAAAATAGTATGGACTAAAAGCCTAAGTATAGGAAGAGTCTGGTACCTTCCAGGAGATCCAGGAGATCAGTAACGAAGACATCTTCAGACTGAGGTCTACACCAGAGATAAAGAGGCCACTTCCTGATAGAATCTGGAACCCCTTGGAGGGGATGTCACTGCGCGTTCACAAGGGGTGGAGTTCTGTTGACTGGGGGCTAAAATTCTGCCTCCTAATCAATCACAGTGGCAGGGAAAGCATGGCAACATGAGCAATGCTGGTGAGTATCTAAAAGGGATGTTTCCGAGGGTTTTAGCTCCTCTTCCATAAGGCAAACCTCTCACCTGCCAGGTCTTAAACCACATGTGGCTTTTATGTTTCATGCCCTTTGTTTTCTTTTTCTCTTCTTCTCCTTCCCACCTCCCACCCCCACTTTATGCCACCTGATCTTTAAGAATAGGACAGAGCCCCATTCATAAAACAACAAGGCAACTAAGAAGGAGAAAGAAAAATGCAGATTGGGCTATCATGTGCCATGTCTCCTCCAGGGAGAGGGCTAGCATGAGGTTTGGGGTCAATGATTTCTTTTGTTCCCAAATCAGTATTTTTATTGTATGGTGTGAATGTTGAAGGCCTGCCCAAATTATTAGGAAGTTTCAAGGCAGAACAGGTGATAATGGAAACACAGGAATGAATACATAGTAGGATAGGGAAAGGGAAGATGTGGAAAGCCTTGTTGCTATACCCCATTAAGACTATCTTATTAATGGCAAATTCTGTCACAGTGAAGCCCCTTGTCACCAACAGTGTGTATAGCTATGGAACACAATCAATTGGGAAATTTCTGCAAACCCTACTTTCCTGCATTCAGATTGTCTCAATAATCTTATTAAAAAAATCCCTGCCAGGCTCTATGAATGACAAACCAACAATTGAACAAAAGCTCAAAAGATTGAAGAACTCTTGAAAGAACAATTTGTTCAACTTTTATAGAATTCAGATATTATGTAAGCAATTTTAGTGTCTAGGGAAAGAAAGGTGAAAAGACAAAGTTCCTCATCTCAGAGAGCTCAGTCTATTGAGGAAGACAGATGATACATCAATGGAAGAAAACAGTGACTTGTTCATTGTAATTATGGGAGATGTAAATAATGGTGCAGGGGAGTAGTGATTGATTTTACCATCGTGGTAGATTCTACCGTGCTTGGTTCACCAAGAAGATCATATGTAAACCAGTTCTTGAGAGATGACTAGTGATGTGCTAAGGAGATGGGTTGAGAAGACATTTTAAGTGATGGGAATGCAGGAACAAAGATATGGAGGTTGGAAGTGAGAGTGTATAGCATGTGCAGGAAAGAGCAATATCTTGGCTGGCAAACAGGAGGAAGCATGGTATGGTGCGGTAGGAGGTGGTGTTGGCACACAACCCAAAAGTCAGATCTGGTGAAGCTTTAGATTCTGTAGGACAGTGAATAGTCTTTGAAGGGCTTTAACAATAACAGCATTAGAAGACTATGGTGGCCGTGTGTGGAAAGTGCTTGGAAAGGAAAAATAGGGAGACCATTAGGTGAGAGATGATAGGACCTGAAAAAAGACAGTGACTTAATGGATGGAGATGAGAGGATAGAGTCCAGAGATATGTAGGAGGAGAGACCACATAACATGGTCCTCCATTGCATATGGGAGTGTTTGAGAGGAAGAGAAACAGAACAAGGGGGTAATCAAAGATGATTTTCAGGATTCTGATTTAGACGATTGGAAGAGTGGTGGTTCTAGTGATTGAGACTGGGAATATAGGAAAAAGATTAGGTTAGGAAGCAAAATGATCAGATCAGCTTTGAAAATGTTGAGATAGAAGTGCTGGTAGACATGAGAGATGATGGACTCTGAAAAACAAACTGAGGGTTCTAGAGGGGAGGGGGGTGGGGGGATGGGTTAGCCTGGTGATGGGTATTAAAGAGGGCATGTACTGCATGGAGCACTGGGTGTTATACACAAACAATGAATCATGGAACACTACATCAAAAACTAATGATGTAATGTATGGTGATTAACATAATAAAATAAAATTTTTAAAAAAGGCAAAAAAAAAAAAAAAAAGTGCTGGTAGATGTCCATGGAGAGATGTCCCATAGCTCATTTGATATTTAGAACTAGAGCCAAGGAAAAGTCTGGACTCAAAACATATGTTTTGGAATCATTCATGTGGAATATATGAAAGAGATCGGGGAATGCTTCTAAAAAGAAGAGCAGAGGCATCTGTGTAGCAAAGGGCAAAAACTGACATCAGCTCTGTTACAATAGTGTTTAATTGTCTGGGTTCCTATTTCTATTATACAAAGACAATAACTACCATCATCATGAAAAATGATGAGGGGACTGTTCAGTTTTCTTATATTATCATAACTACACTCTAACAATTGTGAGTGGCACTTACTATTCTCACCAGACATTTAACTAGACTGAGAGATAGGACTAATATAGTATTTATGTTGCTCATTTTACAAGTCTTTCATTATAAACTTTGGGTCTGGTAGAAAAATGCTGGGCATTGATAAAACAACTGGATTATTCACTAGTTGAATATTGTGCATTAAAGAGCATAGAGAGTGAGTTAGAGCAAACTTTGGGGGGGGCACCTAGTCCACCTGTGGTCTCTATGCTTGGCTTCGTGACATTCAACATTCATCTCCTCAGATTAAATTCTGCTACACAATGATCAGCCCTGAAAAGAGTAATAAATACTTTGCATGACCAAATCAGTATTCAAAAAAGTTCTTGTTGGGCCCAAATCAACACGTGGAAATTCAAATGGAATAAATGTAAATTCCTGCCCTTGGTTTCTGAAAAGTGACTGCATAAATAAAGGATAGTGGAGTTAATAGTATAATGTGAGAGTACCCAAAGCTAATCCTATTTTGGGCCACACTAATAGAACATATAAATGGGCAAAGTTGTTTATGCTCTTCCCTGGGAAGCATGCAGAGTATTTGAGTTGTGGGTGCCACTCTAGCCAGAGAGGGAGGACCCAGGTAGAAAGGAGGCCATGTGAGGAATGGCTGAAGAATGGCTTAGTGACTGACTAGCCAGAGGGGTTGGAGGTGGACAGAAGGTTGAGATGTTTTTATAAATATGGGAGCATCGACCCACTTAAGAGGACTTAGATGAATTCTGTTGAGCTTCAGAAGGCAGAATTTCTACAAATGGAAAGAAGATAAAAGAAGGCACTTTATAGTAGGAAAATCTTCCTAACAATTTCATTTCTTCATAAATGGAATGGTAGCCCTGTAAGTCTGTGAGGTCCCCACAGCTAGGAGTGTTTAAGCAGAGTGATATTGCAGAGTGGTATTGCAGAGGGAAAAATCAAGATAGATGACCCTAAAGGTCATCAAATGCTGAGATTTGGCCATGTGAAATAATCCATCCTATTGCTTCATTTTCTCATCCTGAATGCAACCCTAGTTCATGGGGTGTTTTGGTTTTTTTTTTCTCCCTATATAGAGATAATCGGTTCTACAAATCTTATAATTCTGCTAGAGGATGAAATCTTTGCTGATTTTTTCAACACATTTCTTTCTCTTCCGGTAAGTATTCCCAGAATTAAATTCAAATGTTTCATCAACAGTCAAATAGTGAATCTCACAGAGCTGAGTACATTAAAAAAAATAAATAAATAAACTGCTACTAACTCAAAACTATTTAAATTTGAGCAAATAAATAGGAACCTGAATCTCCTTTAAAATCTCTAGGAGCTTCGCGTTACAGATAAATCCCAAATCCTCAGCTTCCTTGATTGCCCTTGCCTGTCCGGTTATTTCCCATCACACCCTCTGCTGCTACTCAGATCTGCAGTGACAGCAACTGTACCCTCATCGAGTACACCTGGCATTCTTTCACCTCTGCACCCCTTCTTGGCTGTGTTGTTAGTTTTTATAATTCCACCTACCAAAGTCTTTTCTTTTTTTTAAGATTTTATTCATTTGAGAGAGAGAGGGAGAGCATGAGTGGGGGAGGGGCAGAGGGAGAAGAACAAGTAGACTTCCCTCTGGGTAGGGAGCCCCATGCTGGGCTTGATCCCAGGATCATGACCTGAGCTGAAGGCAGACGCTTAACTGACTGAGCCACCAGGCACCCCTCCACCTACCAAAGTCTTAACCATTTTTCAAATCTCTACTTAAATCCTGTTTTTGAGAAATTCCTATCTTCTCCTAACCAGAATTGATTTCTCCCTGCCTCTGTGCCCCTTGGCACTTTCCAACCCTCTTGTGTTATATGGGTGTTGTCTCTCCCACTTAATTGTGAGAATGTGAATTCCTGCAGGAGAAGGACCTTGGATTATTTATTTTGCTCTATTCTTCTTACCAACTGTTTGGCACCTAGCACTTTTTGAGCTGTTGCCTGAAACCAAACATGTATTTTCTTAACCTGTGCAACTAAAATCTCAAACATCAAAATATTCTTAGATCCAAACCTAGACTGATTCCATATCTTTTTTGGTTTAAGTTTCTGGTTATATCTTAAGGTTGGTGCCTTATAATTTGTGACTCAGTGTGTCCTTTTCCATGGAAAACTACCTATTAAAAGGTGAAATTCATACAATTGGGGGAAGAACACTTTATACTACCTCACAAACATTTATTGGGTAGTTACTTTGTGCGAGCCAGTGGGCTTGGTACTGGGGATGCAGATATTAATGATGCCATCCCTGTTCTCAAAGAATTCCCAGTCTAATGAGAGAAAGTAGTATTTAAGGTGAGTGCAAAAAGGTTTCTGGGTGACATGATAGGAGTGTTTAGAAGGCAGCAAGAGTATAAGTGCATCAGAGCTGGAGAGGCCACTCCTACCTCATAGGTCAGGAAAGGCTTCAATGAATAGGTGATACAAGCCAAGTTTTTAAAGAAGACAACATATTTGACAATTGACTGGGGAAGAAAATGAGAAAAATATGGATAAAGAGGTAGGAGGAAAAGACGGAGGTGGGGGAGGGTTTGAGTATTAAGAAGCAGAAGCCTTACAAACAGAATAGAGTAAGTAAAGGCACCAGGGAAAATAATCCTATGGCACCTGGGGAGAAACTCTAAGCAACTAAGGCAGGCTGAAGAAAAAGTTGTGAGAGGCAGACATAGCAAGAGACAAAACTGCATAGATAGACTCTGAGAGCATCATCCTGAAGGTACTAGACAGCCATCGAAGGGCTTCAAGTAAAGAAGTAACATGATCAGACTTTCATTTGGGGAAATTATTTCTGCAGAAGTCTGACCATAGGTTGGGCTGTCAGGTGGATCATGGTGGAGACAGGGAGACCAGTTAGGAGATTATTTCAGTGATGGGGGCCTAAAGGCAAGAGAATGAAGAGAATGGAACAAATAAGAGAGATTTTTTTTTTTTTTTTTACAAAGAAAAATATTGGATTTGTCACTGTTTGAATGTTGGTGAGAGGTGGTAACGAGGGGAGGAGTCAGGTGCCTGGGTGGAAGGTGGTATCACTGTCTTAATGAAAGGTTACAGAAGTAATCTTGAGGCATTTTCGTTAGTTAATTCATCAACACAATTTATGTAGTCTACAATAATGTTCTAGAAATGGTGAGAATGAGG
The DNA here is from genome assembly GCF_009762305.2 of Zalophus californianus. NCBI lineage: Eukaryota > Metazoa > Chordata > Mammalia > Carnivora > Otariidae > Zalophus > Zalophus californianus. The sequence goes on from NC_045604.1 coordinate 43,258,104, forward strand.
TGGGAAGTAGAATCCCAGCCAAGAATGTGAGAAAGTTTTGGCCATTTAGGCAGCTGTGGTCTATTTAGAGAGATAGTATTAGTTCACGCTGAATACCACTGTCAACTTATAAATTTTGACCATTTAATTTCTATAATCACCCTGTGAGATGGACACCATTCCCTTCTTACAGATGGATCTCAGAAATTAAATGACTTGACTAAGAACACATGGCAAGTCTGGGGAAGTTCTGGGATCTGACCAGGTTCTGAGGCTCTATACCTGGCATGTATATACCTGGCATCAGCCTAATGCCCTCTGTGGTACAAATGTCACATGGTGAAACTGCTTCCATGCACTACTCCCACATAATCTCATGACTACATAGCCCTACCATACATCTCATAAAGACAACTTCACATGCTGGGCAGGGCGTGTCATGTCAAACCCCGAGTGCTGAGCAGAGAGTGATCACTAAGGACTGAGCCTCCTTCACAGGTTGATATTTGTAAACAATCAGTACCATTGCCTTCCTTTTATATCTCATAGTCAAGGACAAAGGGGAGAAAAGGAGAGGGCCTCAGACTGACAAAATATGCGGCTGATAGTCTTGGGGAAATGGTCAGGCTGACATAATGTGCTAAAAGTGCAGCCAGGACTTGGGGCTTCAGCCCTTCTAGTTTATCACAAATGATTGGGGATACTTTGAGACATGTTGGTGCCTATGTTGAGACTGCTAAGCTTAGATATCTGTAAACACAGAAGCCCTTGCCCATTAGTCTCAAAGCTGGTTGCCTGGGTCACAGTCCCTTCTCCAGGACAGTAACATAGAACTATCTATCAATTTTGGACACTCTTAATGACCCCACTAAGTAATTTGTACCCCTAATCCTCATCCTTAGGCCCCTCTACTTTCTCCAGTTCAAGAGTTTAGGCCAATCCAAAACTGTTTCTCTTCATAAAAAGGCTTCAAGTCTTTGCTCTAACTCTCTAAATCCATGCAGAAATGAATAATGCAGGGAGCCTGGGTGGCTCATCGGTTGAGTGTCCGACTCTTGTTTTTGTCTCAGGTCATGATCTCAGGGTCCTGGGATCGAGCCCTGCATCAGGCTCTGCACTCACTGGGGAGTCCACTTGAGGATTCTGTTTCTCACTCTACCCCTTCCCCTGCTCGTTTTTTCTCTCTCTTTCTCTCTCAAATAAATAAATCTTAAAAAAATGAAATTAATAATTCAATGCAAAAGTAAATACCTTTTAATATCATGGGCTTTGGCCTTTATACACAGTCAAGATAACTCCCAGGTTGGGACAGGGCAGACCCAAAAGATTGATGAATCTTGCAGTTTAGTCTACTTTGGGTGTTTTTCTGCAAGGCAAGTTTATTTAGGGGAATGAATTTAAGAGTTAATGTCCCTTAAAATAGGAAATCAATGGAACCCCCTTCCCTTGTGGCTACCATTGGAGTGTAACATATTTGTGAAGAGAAGCTCTACCTCTTTGGCTATTTCTTAGCTTTCTTTTGCAGGTCTTTGGTCAGACACCATTTTATACTGTTGACAATTCACAGTGGAGCTTGTGGCCAGAAATACCTTATGACTTGGTAAGATTCTTGAATGGCAGAGCATTTGGGATGGGGAGAGAGGGAGCTAAATTTGAAGTGTGGATTGAGAGATGGAGAGATAAAAGGAAGAGGAAGCCCAGAGGGTGACTCTGGAAGAAACTCTAAAGCAGGTAAGCAGGACCTTACAAACAGCATCAAGCCAAGTAGACATTTCTCCTTTTTGTGTTTTTACCACTTGGGCGACAATTGCTGGTAAATTATCTCCTCTATAATCTAGTCTATGGTCAGCAAATGATATCCATCTTTCATGTCCACTGTGATAATTGGGTAGCAAATGTTTGGAACACCATTTAGAACTCTCGAGCCGTACCTAATCAAGAAAAAGTCTGAGAATTGATTGTCAATGCCTGCCATGGGTGCAGGATAGGAAGTGGCAGCCCATTGGCCACATTGGCCACAGTGATTATTTGCATTATAAATTATAGCTAAGGTAAGGTGCCACTCTGCAATTCCTAATGCCCACCCTACGATTCTCCTTCAGAAACATGTCTTTCTCCCAATCTTCTTATCTCTTTATATGTTTTCCTTTTCCTTTATATGTTTCCTACTGTCTTTCTCTTCTCCTTTTCTCCCTTCCTGTTCTCCTTTTCCACTACATACACCTTAGACTTACCAATAACTTCAGCATGCTGTACCAGTGGCATGTGGGATCAGAAAGATCACTAAGCCATACTCACAACAAGATTTTGTTTTTCTCTGAAACCTGGAGAGCTTAGAAAGACACTCCCCTCTGATTCTTATATTTGATTTCCCTAGGAAAACCCCAAAACTCAAAATCTTTATTTTCTTGAAAGAGAAGAAATAACCACCAACACCACAGAAATACAAAGAATTATGAGACTACTATGAAAAATTATATGCCAAAAAATTGGACAACCCAGAAGAAATGGAAATATTCATAGAAACATACATTTTCCAAAAATGAATCAGGTATAAATAGAAAATCTGAACAGAATAATTACTAGTAATAAAATTGAATTGGTGATCAGAAAATTTCCAACAAATCAAAGACCAGAATCAGATGGATTCACAGGTGAATGCTACCAAATGTTTAAAGAAGAATTAGTATCTATTCTCCTCAAACTATTCTAAGAAATAGAAGAAGGAAAGTTTCCAAATACCTTCTATAAAGCCAGCATTACCCTGATACCAAAACTAGACAAAGACACTACAAAAAGGGAGAACTACAGGCCAATATCTCTGATGAACATAAATGCAAAACTCAACAAAATATTAGCAAACTAAAATCAGCAATACATTAAAAGAATCATTTACTAAGATGAAGTGGGATTTATTTTGTGGATGCAAGAATGGTTCAGTGTTTGCAAATCAATCAACATGATATAACACATTAACAAAATGAAGGATAAAAATCATATGATAATCTTAATAGATGCAGAAAACACATTTGACAAAATTCAACATCCATTCATGATAAAAACTCTCAATGAAGATGGTTTAAAAGGAACATACCTCAACATAATAAAGGCCATATATGACAAACCCACAGCTAACATTATACTTGATGATGAAAAATTGAGAGCTTTTCCTCTAAGATCAGAAATAAGACAAGAATGTCCACTCTTACCACTTTTAGTTAACACAGAACTGGAAATCCTAACCACAGCAATCAGATAAAAAAATAGAAGGCATCCAATGGTTGGGAGCAAGATGGCGGAGGAGTAGGAGACCTGGATTTCATCTGGTCTCAGGAATTCAGCTGGATAGGGATCAAACCATTCTGAACACCTACAAACTCAACAGGAGATCAAAGAAAAGAATAGCAACAACTCTCTGAACAGAAAAGCAACCACTTTCTGGAAGGTAGGACGTGTGGAGAAGGGAATCCGAGGTGATATTCGGGAGGATAGACGGCGGGGGAAGGGGCCTCTGTCGGCTGCTTCTGGCAAGTGATAGAGCCGTGGAGCACAAAATCAGAACTTTTAGAAGTCAGCTCCGCTGAGGGACATCGCTCCAGTGGCTAAGCAGGGGATGGAACCCTCGCAGGACAATGTGGTCTCACGTCCCTTGGGGTCACAGAAAGACCATGCATGCCTAAGTGCGGCAGAGCTCCCATGTATCGGAGCAGGGAAGCAGGCTGCCAAGGAGTGGGCTCTCAGCTCAGGGTTGCCGTAAACCGTGATCCACGGCATAGTTGGGCCACTGCTCCTCCAGCAGGGACCCAAAAAGTGGCAGATCCGGGGACACCCCTTCCTCTCCCAGGAGGAGCAGCATGGGAGTACACTGCAGGGATCTGCTGGGTTTGGAGATGCCACATGGGTCGGGTGCGAGAGATAGAAACGCTCAGTCGCAGGCCAGGTGAGCACGGAGCACGGCTGGAGACTAGGGAGATGGGAGTGATTGACTGCTTTTCTCTGGGGCCGCACTGAGGAGGTGGGCCCCCGAGCTCTCGGCTCCTCCAGGGCAGAGATTGGGAGGCCACCATTTTCACTCTCGGCCTCCGAAGCTGTACGGAAAGCTTGCAGGGAACAAAAGTTCCCGACAGCAAACTGAGCAGATTATTTAGCCCCGCCCCGGCAAGGGCGGGGTAAACCGCCTCTGGCAAAGACATTTGGGAACCATGGCAACAGGCCCCTCCCTCAGAAGATCAGCAAGAACAGCCAGCCAAGACCAAGTTTACTGATCAATGAGAACGGCAGAACTCCAGCGCTAGGGGAATACTGCACATAGAATTCATGGCGTTTTCCCCATGATTCTTTAGTCCTTCAAAATTAAATTTTTATTAACTGTCTTTTCTTTTTTGAATTTTTCTTTTTCCCGTTTTCAACCAATATCTTATCAATCCCTTTTTAAAAAAATATTTTTTATTTCTCACTTTTAGAGTCATATTTTATCCCTTCGTAGTAGCTACCCTTATTTTTGATATATATATATTTATATATTTTGGTGTATATATATATTTTCTGTCTTTAAAATTTTGGGAGGCACTTTCTTCTAACAGACCAAAATACGCCCAAAATCTAGTGTGTGGCACTGATCTATGCACCAGCTTGATTATATTTGATCATATTCTGGGTTTTTTTGCTTTGTTTTGTTTTTCTTTGTTTTTACCTTTTTCTTTTTCTTTTTTCTTTCTTTCCCTTTCTTTTCCCCCGGTTTCAGGTCTTTTCTGCATAGTTTAGTGTATATTTTCTGGGGACGTTGTTACCCTGTTAGCATTTTGTACTCTCATTCATCTATTCTCCTCTGGATAAAATGACAAGACAGAAAAAAATCACCTCAACAAAAAGAACAAGAGGCAGTACCGACTGCCAGGGACCTAATCAATATGGACATTAGTAAGATATCAGAACTAGAGTTCAGAATGATGATTTTAAAGATACTAGCTGGGCATGAAAAAAGCATGGAAGTTATTACAGAAACCTTTTTTGGAGAAATGAACTAAAATCTAACCAAGTCAAAATCAAAAATGCTATTAATGAGGTGCGATCAAAAATGGGGGAATCTAGCTGCTAGGATAAATGAGGCAGAAGAGAGAATTAGTGATCTAGAAGACAAAATGATGGAAAATAAAGAAGCTGAGAAAAAGAGATAAACAACTACTGGATCAGGAGGGCAGAATTCAAGAGATAAGCGATACGATAAGATGAAACAACATGGGAATAATTGGGATCCCAGAAGAAGAAGAAAGAGAGAGAGGGGCAGAAGGTATATTGGAGCCAGTTATAGCAGAGAACTTCCCTAATTTGGGGAAGGAAACAGGCATCAAAATCCAGGAGGCACGGAGAACCCCTCTCAAAATCAAGAAAAATAGGTCAACACCCCGACATCTAATAGTAAAACTTAGGAGTCTCAGAGACAAAGAGAAAATCCTGAAAGCAGCTCAGGAGAAGAGATATGTAACCTACAATGGTAGAAACATTAGATTGGCAACAGACCTATCCACAGAGACCTGGCAGGCCAGAAAGCACTGGCATGATATCTTCAGAGCACTAAACGAGAAAAATATGCAGCCAAGAATACTATATCCAGCTAGGCTGTCATTGAAAATAGAAGGAGAGATAAAAAGCTTCCAGGAAAAACAAAAACTAAAGGAATTCACAGACACAAAACCAGCCCTCCAAGAAATATTGAAAGGGGTCCTCTAAGCAAAGAGAGAACCTAAAAGCAACATAGATCCGAAAGGAACACAGACAATATACAGTCACAGTCACCTTACAGGCAATACAATGGCACTAAATTCATATCTTTCAATAGTTACCCTGACTGTAAATGGGCTAAATGCCCCAATCAAAAGACACAGGCTATCAGATTGGATAAAAAAAAAAGACCCACCAATATGCTGTCTGCAAGAGACTCATTTTAGACCCAAAGACACCCCCACATTGAAAGTGAGGGGGTAGAAAACGATTTACCATGCTAATGGACACCAAAACAAAGCTGGGGTGGCAATCCTTCTATCAGACAAATTAGATTATAAAACAAAGACTGTAATAAGAGATGAGGAAGGACACTATATCCTACTTAAAGGGTCTATCCAACAAGAAGATCTAACAATTGTAAATATCTATACCCCTAACATGGGAGCAGCCGATTATATAAGGCAATTAATGACAAAAGCAAAGAAACACATCAACAACAATACAATAATAGTGGGGGACTTTAACACCCCCCTGACTGAAATGGACAGATCATCTAAGCAAAAGATCAACAAGGAAATAAAGACTTTAAATGACACACTGGACCAAATGGACTTCACAGATATATTCAGAACATTCCATCCCAAAGCAACAGAATACACATTCTTCTCTAGTGCCCATGGAACATTCTCCAGAATAAATCACATCCTAGGTCACAAATCACGTCTCAACGGGTACCAAAAGACTGGGATCATTCCCCGCATATTTTCAGACCACAGTGCTTTGAAACTAGAACTTAATCACAAGAGGAAAGTCAAAAAGAACTCAAATACATGGAGGCTAAAGACATTCCTACTAAACAATGAATGGGTCAACCAGTAAATTAAAGAAGAATTTTTAAAAATTCATGGAAACAAATGAAAATGAAAACACAACTGTTCAAAATCTTTGGGATATAGCAAAGGCAGTCCTAAGAGGAAAGTATATAGCAAAACAAGCCTTTCTCAAGAAACAAGAAAGGACTCAAATACACAACCTAACCCTACATCTAAAGGAACTGGAGAAAGAACAGCAAATAAAGCCTAAGCCCAGCAGGAGAAGAGAAATAATAAAGATCAGAGCAGAAATCAATGAAATAGAAACCAAAAGAACAGTAGAACAGATCAACAAAACTAGGAGCTCGTTCTCTGAAAGAATTAACAAGATTGATAAATCCCTGGCCAGACTTATCAAAAAGAAGAGAGCAATGACCCAAATGAACAAAATCATGAGTGAAAGAGGAGAGATCACAACCAACACCAAAGAAACACAAACAATTATAAGAACATATTATGAGCAACTCTATGCCAGCAAATTAGATAATCTGGAAGAAATGGATGCATTCCTAGAGATGTATCAACTACCAAAACTGAACCAGGAAGAAATAGAAAACCTGAACAGACCTATAAACACTAAGGAAATTGAAGCAGTCATCAAAAATCTCCCAACCAACAGAAGCCCAGGTCCAGATGGCTTCCCAGGAGAATTCTACCAAACATTTCAAGAAGAATTAATACCTATTCTTCTGAAACTGTTCCAAAGAATAGAAATGGAAGGAAAACTTTCAAACTCATTTTATGAGGCCATCATTACCTTGATCCCCAAACCAGACAAAGACCCCATCAAAAAGGAGAATTACAGACCAATATCCTTGATGAACATGGATGCAAAAATTCTCACCAAAATACTAGCCAATAGGATCCAACAGTACCTTAAAAGGATTATTCACCACAACCAAGTGGGATTTATCCCTGAGCTACAAGGTTGGTTTAATATCCACAAATCAATCAATGTGATACAATACATTCATAAAAGGAAGAACAAGAACCATATGATCCTCTCTATAGATGCAGAAAAAGCATGTGACAAAGTACAGCATCCTTTCTTGATCTAAACTCTTCAGAGTATAGGGATAGAGGGTACATACCTCAATATCATAAAAGCCATCTATGAAAAACCCACAGCAAATATCATTCTCAATAGGGAAAAACTGAGAACTTTCCCCCTAAGGTCAGGAACATGGCAGGGATGTCCACTACCACCTGCTATTCAACATAGTATTAGAAGTCCTAGCCACAGCAATCAGACAACAAAAAGAAATGAAAAGCATCCAAATCAGCAAAGAAGAAGTCAAAACTCTCACTCTTTGCAGATGATATGATACTTTATGTGGAAAACCCAAAAGACTCCACCCCAAAACTGCTAGAACTCATACAGGAATTCAGTCAAGTGGCAGGATATAAAATCAATGCACAGAAATCAGTGGCATTCCTATACACCAACAACAAGACAGAAGAAAGAGTCGATCCCATTTACAATTGCACCCAAAACCATAAGATACCTGGGAATAAATCTAACCAAAAAGGGAAAGAATCTGTACTCAGAAAACTATAAAATACTCATGAAAGAAATTGAGGAAGACACAAAGAAATGGAAAAACGTTCCATGCTCTTGGATTGGAAGAACAAATATTGTGAAGATGTCCATGCTACCTAGAGCAATCTACACATTCAATGCAATCCCCATCAAAATACCATCCACTTTTTTCAAAGACATGGAACAAATAATCCTAGAATTTGTATGGAACCAGAAGAGACCCCGAATAGCCAGAGGAATGTTGAAAAAGAAAAGCAAAGCTGGTGGCATCACAATTCCAGACTTCAAGCTCTAATACAAAGTTGTCATCATCAAGACAGTATGGTACTGGCACAAAAACAGACACATAGATCAGTGGAACAGACTAGAGAGCCCAGAAATGGACCCTCAACTCTATGGTCAATTAATCTTCGACAAAGCAGGAAAAATATCCAATGGAAAAAAGACAGTCTCTTCAACAAATGGTGTTGAGAAAATTGGACAGCGACATGCAGAAGAATGAAACTGGACCATTTCCTTACACCATACACACAAATAGACTCCAAATGGTTGAAAGACCTAAATGTGAGACAAGAGTCCATCAAAATCCTAAAGGAGAACACAGGCAGCAACCTCTTCGACCTCAGCCGCAGCAACTTCTTCCTAGAAACATCGCCAAAGACAAGGGAAGCAAGGGCCAAAATGAACTATTGGGATTTCATTAAGATAAAAAGCTTTTGCACAGCAAAAGAAACAGTCCACAAAACCAAAAGACAACCGACAGAATGGGAGAAGATATTTGCAAATGACATATCAGATAAAGGGCTAGTATCCAAAATCCATAAAGAACTTCTTAAACTCAACATCCAAAGAACAAATGATCCAATCAAGAAATGGGCAGAAGACATGAACAGACATTTTTCCAAAGAAGACATCCAAATGGCCAACAGACACATGAAAAAGTGCTCAACGTCACTCGGCATCAGGGAAATCCAAATCAAAACCTCAATGAGAATCACCTCACACCAGTCAGAATGGCTAAAATTAACAAGTCAGGAAATGACAGATGTTGGCGGGGATGTGGAGAAAGGGGAACCCTCCTCCACTGTTGGTGGGAATGCAAGCTGGTGCAGCCACTCTGGAAAACAGTATGGAGATTCCTGAAAAAGTTGAAAATAGAGCTACCATACGACCCAGCAATTGCACTAGTGGGTATCTACCCCAAAGATACAAATGTAGGGATCCAAAGGGGTACGTGCACCCCGATGTTTATAGCAGCAATGTCCACAATAGCCAAACTGTGGAAAGAGCCAAGATGTCCATCGACAGATGAATGGATGAAGAAGTGATATATATATATAGATATATCGATATATCGATATATCTATCTATCTATCTATCTATCTATATATATATATAATGGAATATTATGCAGCCATCAAAAGGAATGAAATCTTGCCATTTTCAATGATGTGAATGGAACTGGAGGATGTTATGCTGAGCGAGATAAGTCAATCAGAGAAAGACATGTACCATATGACTTCACTGATATGAGGAATTCTTAATCTCAGGAAACAAACTGAGGGTTGCTGGAGTGGTGGGGGGTGGGAGCAATGGGGTGGCTGGTGATAGACATTGGGGGGGTATGTGCTATGGTGAGTGCTGTGAATTGTGTAAGACTGTTGAATCACAGATCTGTACCTCTGAAACAAATAAAAAAAAAAGAAAGAAAGAAGATGATAGCAGGAGGGGAACAATGAAGGGGGAAAATTGGAGGGGTATTGAACCATGAGAGATGATGGACTCTGAAAAACAAACTGAGGGGAGGGGGGTTGGGGGATGGGTTAGCCCGGTGATGGGTATTAAGGAGGGCAGGTACTGCATGGAGCACTGCGTATTATACGCAAACAATGAATCATGGAACGCTACGTCAAAAACTAATGATGTAATGTATGGTGATTAACATAACATAATAATAATAAAAAAAATAGATTACCGGTTGGAGTGGAAAAAAAGCAATAAAAGGCATCCAATTTGTTAAGGAAGAAGTAAAACTGTCACTATTTGCAGATGACATGATACATATGAAGCCCTAAATACTCGATCAAAAAAATGTTAGAAGTAATAAATGGATTTTGTAAAGTTGTAGGATACAAATTAGTAAACAGAAATCTGTTGTGTTTCTGTATACTACCAATGAAATAGCAGAAAGAGAAATTAAGAAAACAATTGCATTTACAATTGAACCAAAAACGATAAGATACCTAGGAATAAATTTAACCAAGGAGGTGAAAGACCTATACTCTGAAAACTATAAAATGCTGATGAAAGAAATTGATGACACAAACAAATGGAAAGATGTACCATGCTCATGGATTGGAAGAATTAATGTTGTTAGGTCCATACTACCCAAAGCAATTTACAGATTCAATGTAATCCCTATCAAAATATCAATAGTATTTTTCATAGAACTACAACAAATAATCCTAAAATTTGTATAGAATCACAAAAGCCTCCAGAAAACCAAAACCATCTTGCAAAAGAAGAACAAAGCTGAAGGTATCAGAATCCTAGATTTTAAAATATACTACAAAGCTATAAAAATCAAATGTTATTGCACCGACACAAAAATAGACACATAGATCAATGTGGGTAGATCTATGGATAAATCTATCCATAGCTCTATCCATAGGACATAGAGCCCAGAAATATACCCACACTTATATGGTCAATTAACCTATGACAAAGGAGGGAAGAAAATACAATGGGGGGGAAGATAGTCTCTTCAATAAATAATGTTGAAAAAATTGGACAGCTACATGCAAATGAATGAAACCACTTTCTTATACCATACACAAAAATCAACTCCAAATGGATTAAAGACCTAAATGTGAGACCTGAAACCATAAAAATCCTGAAAGAAAGCATAGGCAGTAATCTCTTTGACATCAGCCTTAGCGAAGTATTTGTGGATATGTCTTCTCAGGCAAGAGAGACAAAAGCAAAAATAAACCATTGAGACTACACCAAAATAAACACCTTTTGCACAGCAAAGGAAACCATCAAGAAAATAAAAAGGCAACTAGTGAAAAAAGAAGATATTTGCGGGTGATATATATAAGAAAGGGTTAATAGCCAAAAATATAAAGAACTATACAACTCAACACCAAAAATAAATCCAATTAAAAATGGGCAAAAGACCCGTATAAACATTTTTTCCAAAAATGATGTACAGATGGGGGTGCCTGGGTGGCTTAGTCGGTTAAGCAATGGACTTATGATTTCGGCTCAAGTCATGATCTCAGGATCACGAGATCGAGTCCTGTGTAAGGCTCTGCACTCAGTGTGGAGTCTGCTTGAGACTGCCTGTCTCTCTCCCTCTGCCCCTACCCCCCGCTTGTGGTCTCTCTCACTCATTAAAATAAATAAATAAGCAAACAAACAAACAAACAAATAAATAAAATCTTAAAAAAAGGTGTACAGATCACCAACGTACACATGAAAAGACGTTCAATATCATGAATCATCAAGAAAATGTAAATCAAAACCACAATGAGATACTACCTTATACCTGTCAGAATGACAAGAAATAACAAGTGTTAGTGAGGATGTGGAGAAAAGGGAGCCCTCATTCACTGTTGGTGAGAATGTAAGTTGGTGCAACCACTGTGGAAAACAGTATGGAGATTCCTCAAAAAATTAAAAATAGAACTGCCATAAAATCCAAGAATTCCACTACTGGGTATTTACCCAAAGAAAATGAAAATGGTAATTTGAAAATATGTATGCACACCCATGTTTATGCATTATTTACAATATCCAAAATATGAAAGCACCCTAAGTGTCCATCAATAGATGAATAAAGAAGATTTGGTATATATATTCAATAGAATATTACTCAGCCATAAAAAAAGAATGAGATCTTGCCATTTGTGACAACATGGATGGGACTAGAGGGTATTATGCTAAATGAAATAAATAAAAGAAAAGTAAATACTGTATGATTTCACTTATATGTGGAATCTAAAAAAACAAAACAAATGAACAAACAAAAGCAGAAACAGACCTGTAATACAGAGAACAAACTGGTGGTTGCCAGTTAGGAAGTGGATGGGGGGATGAAAAAAATGGGTGAAGAGAAGTGAGAGGTACAAGCAAAAAGAAAAATTATATTCTTCTTCCTTCTCTGGTGGCTCAATCCCTCAGGGATCCAACCCGTACTCTAAATGACATTAAGTGTGAGTCTTTGTGTCTTTTTGTACATGTTATGCATTTGATATGGGTTAGGAACTTGTGAGAATTATAAGTGTGCTTACAAAGAAGCAAGTTGAATAGAGTTATGACTTGACACCACAGATCAAAATCTCTTCTGCTTCTCTTCTACACAGCAAGACTTAGATCTTTTCTTAAACAACTTCACTCAGGAATAAGGAAAATTTTTGGATAAAAGACCAAGGTTTTCTTTCCTACCAATTCATTCACTCCTTTGGGAGCCTCAGCTCAAGTCTTCACTCCCCTTAGGTACTATTTTTAATCAACATACCTCTGCCTTGGGCCAGATACTGCAGGTATGAAGTTATTTATTGCCCCTTGCTAAGCTGCATTTCTTAGCAGTTCAGTTCCATTTCTCTCTTCTGTTCCCATTTTGTTTGGACTCTAGATGGCAAAGTACAAAGGATTATTGACCTGGTTGGAAAAATACCGGTTACCTTTCTTCTGTAAAACCAACTTGTGTTTCCATTACATTCTCTGTCAGGAGCTCATCAGTTTCATTAACTCCCCAGAAGGAGGTAAGCATGAGAGTGTGTGTGTGGAAAAATGTGGGAAACTAGGCTTCTAGTTTCTGTCCTGTCCCTGTTAGTTCTATAGTAAGGTACAAATACTGGCCACCTTTGTAGCCTTAGATGTGAGGGTGTCTCAGCTTGTACTACAGCAGTAAGTGAAATCTTAGGCTGAAAAATTGGTACCTAGAGCAATAAGCAGGAATCAGATAGGTTGTGTGTATTAGTTGTCTCACTACAGCCAGAAATGAGAGAATTACTGGTGGATATACAACATGGCAAAATTGCCTAAAATATATCCAGAATCAACATATCTCGCCACCATCATTGCTCCAACCTGGTCTAAGCCACCATCGTTTCTCACCTAGCTACTGAAATCATCTTTTAATTAGTCTCCTTGCTTCTTCTCTTGTTCTCCTGCTCACAGCAGCCAAAGAGAGCCTTTTAAAACTTAGTTCAGATCATGTCACTCCTCTGCTCACTGCTCCATACCCCCACCAATGACTCCTGTCTCGGTGTAAAATCCAATGCCCCTACAATGGCCTTCACGGTCCTAGAGATGTGGTTCCATTACTTTTAAGACCTCATCTGCTCCTACTCCCCCCACCTTGCTTACTCCATTTCAGTTATACTTGACCTGCTTGCAGTTCCTCAAACATGCTGGACACATTCTCACTTCAAGGCTTTGCACTGACTGTTCACTCTGCCTGGAATGCTCTTTCTCCATATATCCACATTGGCTCCTTCTCTCACCTCTTCAGATCTCTGTGCAAATCTCACTTCCTCGGTGGAGGCTACCCTGATGACCCTAATGTCCACTCATCCAACTCTTGCCCTAGCACTCTCACCCCCCTTTACCTCTCTTACTTTTTCATTTTTTTCCTGTAGTGCTTATAACATTCAGCCTTACCAGATAATGTATTTATTATGCTTATTGTTTATTATCTGTCTCTTTCACCAGAATGTAAGCTCCTTGAGGGCAGGGATTTTCCGTTCGCTGATGTATCCCAAACACCTAGAATTGTACAAAGTAGTAGACATGTAATAAATATTTGTTGAAAGAATGAATTAATAACATTTCCATCTAGGGCTGAGTTGATCATTTGACTCTCAGCTCCACCCTGGGAAAAGTCAAGATTCAGGAGACACCATTGAGTAAAATGTAACAAAACACCCAATATACTCATCTCCTTCCTTCAATATATATATTGGATTGGCAAAATCACTGTCAGGTGGGGATTATAGAAGGCAAGAGGTCTTGGTCAGAGGGTGTTTTTAATCTGTGGGTTGTACTGTGTTTGTGGGTCCCTCGTATTATGCATGTCACTAGAGGGTCTGTTTTCTTTTTTTTTTTTGTAAGATTTTATTTATTTATTTGACAGAGAGAGACACAGCGAGAGAGGGAACACAAGCAGGAGGAGTGGGGGAGGGAGAAGCAGGCTTCCCGCTGAGCAGGGAGCCCGATGTGGGGCTCGATCCCAGGACCCTGGGACCATGACCTGAGCCAAAGGCAGACACTTAATGACTGAGCCACCCAGGTGCCCAAGGGGGTCTGTTTTCTACCTTCAAGAGTACCACATACTCATAACCGACTCATCTAACTGGCCACTATTTTTCCTCACTCACTCTGACTGAATGGGGGTCTAGCTGTGAAAGGCTGAGAGAGGTGCTGGGGAAAGAGATCATTCTCTCTCTCTTTCTCTCTCTCTCTCTCTCTCCCTCCCTCCATGGACTTTTCCTGGCAGCCAAGATGATGAGATGGAGAAAAGCAGACCAGTGGCTACTCCATAAGTGCATTGGTGGGGTCAGAGGGATGTGGCGCTTCTGTACCTACCTCAACAGCAGTACAGGTAGGTTCTTGGAGTTGTTTCTGGAGCCTTTGCAAGTTCTTAACAACTTCCAGGATGCCCCAGAGCACTTATTGACAGTAAAGTGTGTATATGGGAAATATAATGTTTTATATTGTTGTTTGGGTAGAAGTCTTTGAAAATGGGTCCACAGTGTAGATTAGGGCAAAAGCAATCAGAGTGCCTTTCTTTTATTCATCCATCCATCCATTCATTTAACAGTGTTTGTTGAGCACTGAACAAGAGCCATAAATCCCCACTTAATAAAGCTGCCACAACGGTGGGGAAACAGACAAGGATCAAGTAAATAAACAAATCCCTATAGCACAAGTGTTGAGATGCACTGCTTTCTGTTCTGTTGGGTCCAGTGGTTGATGAATGTGGGAGGTCAGCAGCCAGCACTAGCGGACACTCCAGTTCAGCAGCGTTAAGTTTCATCCAAGCACAAGCTCTAGTTTACGGGTAAAATCCTGTATTTCCGGGGAGCAGATAGGGAAGAACTAGACAGACTATCTTTTAGTTTGTCACTCAGACTCCAGCCCTGGCAAAGTTGTGAAACAGGGAATGTAGTCTTTGGCACCTTTGGGCTCCATTATTCTTCTTCTGGCTGTTCCTAGTCCATGATATAGCAAATGTTCTTTTTTCTTCTCATCTTCATTTTTTTTGGATAAAGCTCAAATGTCTCATGATCCGTCCTCAGAGTCTAGCAGTTTTCCCTAAAGTGACAGTTTTTCTCACAACAACAGAAGTCACAAAGATCCCTATCCATTTTCCCCATGCCTCCATCTGCCCCCTACATTATGACATTACTAGAGATGATGGCTTAACCTAAAGAAGTGACTAATGGTGATATTGGAGGCGACAGAGCAGGCTGATGGTGGGGAGTGGTATCAGCTGCTACACCCAGATGCAACCACTGAAAGGGCAAGGGAGCTCTGTGCTTACCCTTTCTAATCCGTAGGTGAAGAGCTGGTGGATTTCTGGATCCTTGCTGAGAAGATCTTGAGCATAGATGAGATGGACCTGGAAATGAGAGACCACTATCTGTCCCTCCTCCTTGTGCTGAAGGCTACCCATCTACAGGAGGGCTCAAGAGTGGTAACTCTCTGCAACATGAACATCAGTAAGAATTATAAAGCATATCTGAACTGAAATCACTGGGGGATGTAACAAAGAAATCAATTCAGCGTCTGATAACACTCAGTCTCTCATTTTGCCGACTGCTACCCTCTCCATTTTCTATGTATCAGGGATGCCATTGGGAACCCTTAACAGGGAAGGGTTGCAAGAGACCAGTTATCCTTAAACTTCTTCCTGAGATATTACTCGCCAGTAAAGATTGGCTGGAAGGAGTGAGGAGGAATTGGGACAGGGTAACTAAACAGCTCCTGCATCTTCTGAGACTGCATGGCTTGTCTTTTTTTAAACTGAGATTCCCTAGAACAAACTACAGCTCACAGGCCAAACACAGTTCATGTAGCCTATGAGCTAAGAATGTTTTTATATTTTTCAAGGGTTAAGGAAGAAGACCGTGAAGCAGAGCCTGCATATGGCTCTCAAAGACTAATATATTCACTATCTGGCTTTTTACAGGTTTGCCAGCCTCTTCTCTAGAATATCAGATTCATCTAAATTTATTTATTTCTTTGTTTGTTTAGTTATTTATTTATTAATTAAGGAGACATTCCTAACCCAAATGTAAGTGTCTTCCAGAATATTTGCTGTTTGGGATTAGTCACACTCCTCTATTCATAGAGATAATTGAGAATTTATGACATTAAACTCAGGGCTAGTAATGACTCCTTCAAATTATCCAATCTAAACCCCTTCCTACAGGCAGATCTGACTCAGAAATCCCGTTATTAAACATATTTCCTTGTGCCTTTTGCTTTTCTCTACAATAATATCCAGTTGTCTAAAAAAATAATTCAAGGAATCTCATAAACTGGCTTATTTCTATGGGGAAGAAGGAAGGTAATCAGAGAAAGGGGTCACCATTCCCTGAGAAAACCCTAAAAATGTGTTTATTATATATTTGTCCTGTCCACACCCCAGGGTTGCATGAAGAACAAATGAAATGCTATACACAATGACATTTGGAAAAGTTCAAAAAAACACTCCCAACATCATTATCATCACCACCACTACATCATTTTCTTTTTTTAAAATTTTTTATTGTTATGTTAATCACCATACATTACATCATTAGTTCTTGATGTAGTGTTCCATGATTCATTGTTTGTGCATAACACCCAGTGCTCCACACAGAACGTGCCCTCCTTAATACCCATCACGAGGCTAACCCATCCCCCCCCCCAGAACCCTCAGTTTGTTTTTCAGAGTCCATCGTCTCTCATGGTTCGTCTCCCCTGCCGACTTACTCCCCTTCATTCTTGCCCTCCTGCTATCTTCTTCTTTTTCTTTTTTCTTAACATATCTTGCATTATTTGTTTCAGAAGTACAGATCTGTGATTCAACAGTCTTGCACAATTCACAGTGCTCACCATAGCACATACCCTCCCCAATGTCTATTACCCAGCCACCCCATCCCTCCCACCCCCACCACTCAGCAACACTCAGTTTGTTTCCTGAGATTAAGAATTCCTCATATCAGTGAGGTCATATGATACATGTCTTTCTCTGATTGACTTATTTCACTCAGCATAACACCCTCCAGTTCTATCCACGTCATTGCAAATGGCAAGATCTCATTCCTTTTGATGGCTGCATAATATTCCATTGTGTATATATACCACCTCTTCTTTATCCATTCATCTGTCGATGGACATCTTGGCTCTTTCCACAGTTTGGCTATTGTGGACATTGCTGCTATAAACATTGGGGTGCACGTACCCCTTTGGATCCCTACATTTGTATCTTTGTGGTAAATACCCAGTAGTGCAATTGCTGGATCGTATGGTAGCTCTATTTTCAACTTTTTGAGGAACCTCCATACTGTTTTCCAGAGTGGCTGCACCAGCTTGCATTCCCACCAACAGTACCACTACATCATTTTCATCCTTTATGTCTCTTTTCTTTCCAGAGTCCCTCCTGAACCTCTCCATCTGGCATCCCAACCAGTCAACCACCAGGAGAGAGATCCTGAGCCACATGCAGAAAGTGGCTCTGTTCAAAATTCAGAGCTATTGGCTCCCCAACTTTTACACCCATGCCAGGACAGTTATGGCCAAGGAGGAATCATGCCAAGGTCTGATGCGGGAATATGAGACTCGCCTGTGCACCATTTGCTGTACTCACATAGGAGGACTCCCTCTAAACATGAGCATCAAGAAGTGCCACCACCCCCAGAAGCAGTACTCGAGCAGGAAGACCAAGAGGAGGATGTGGCAATTGATAGACCATGGCTTTACTCTGGAAATGGATACCAAGCCAGACACCAACATTATGCCCTCCCAGGAGTTGTATTCTCCAGAGAAGGACACATACAAATACAAATATATGCAAATGTCTTCCCCAAAAGTCACTTCTTCAAAAGAGAGAATAATCAGTTCCCTGGAAAAGGATATTTTCTGTGCCAGGAAGTCCAACACGAAGAAGAAAGCCAAGAGCCACCTCCACATGGAGGGCCTCTTTGAGGCAACGTTCTCTACACACCTGAGGACTGTCACCCCCATCATTAATCACCCCCCCCAGATGACAGTCAAGAAGGCCATCAAGCAAGGCATCTCCTTAGGGTACACCCACTGGGCCTTGTGTGCTGATGCCTGTGCAGGGAGTCCCTTCCGGGACCACCTGAAAAAGCAGAATTTGAAAGTGGAGATCCAACTCTTGGACCTCTGGCAGGACCTGCACCATTTTCTCAGTGTCCTGATGAGTAACAGGAAGACTGGGAATGCCACCTTTCGGCACATGCTGGGGAACCGAATTTGTGAGCTCTACCTGAATGAACAGGTTGGTCCATGCCTACCGCTTAAATTGCAAACCATTGAAGGCCTGAAGGAGATGCTGCCTTCTGGGGATATAAACCCCTGGATTCCCAGAGCCCAGAGGGAGATCTGCAAGGTAGGCCATGCCTCACAGAAATGGGTTAGTATCTGGAAGGTTAGGTCAAGACTGACCAAAAATCCTATATGGTCATCTAGACTGGTTAAGTTAATGATATAATTACCTACATAATTCTTCACATATTGAAGACTTGGTTGATCTCTTAGGAAAAAGCTATACAAATTTCCAAGAAACAGCCAAAATCCAAGGTAGAATGGAAGTGGGCGAGTGGCCAACTTCCACTTTTTATTTCTTCTTTAATTTCCCCTTATATGGAATCTCCAAAACCAGGAACCTCAGAGTGTTCTACTGAGGGAAGTTCTAAGAATTCCGTTCCAAACATTATATATTGAAATGCAGGGTAAACTAGACTAACCATTAAGGAAATGGCCAATTGGTAGGAGTTTATTCTTATCCCAAAACATTAGATAAAAATTATGCAACTATCCTGAAGACTCACAGGAGATGAGGGCCATAGCCTGAATATTGTAGGGTCAATATCTTGACAGAAAACAAATGGCAGAATCGAGTTGGGTAGCAGACGAAAGCCTGATACAAGGGACTGCTTACAAAGGAAAGGGCATGAGGGTAGGGAAACCACAGGAGATAGTGTAACACCTCAGGGCCAGTAAGGGTGGGTCACTTTTCTCCCTCCAAGACCTGAAGAATTGAGGAGAAGGAGCAGTTACCAGACCCAGGAGAGAAAGAGGTGTATGGGGTGGGACACTTGGCAGGAACTCTAACTGTCAGTAGAACTGTATAGCCAGTCCTCTGTGATCTGGCCAGAAGGGATCAAGGGGAATAGCTAATCCCAAGCTCACTCTCCTCCTGCTTTCCCATCTCCTGCTAGGACTCCTAACTAGATCAATCCAATGTGAGGTCAAGGGAGCCTGTTGATGTGGTCCATACAGGTTAATTTCCCAAGGCACAAGCGTAGTGAAGAAGGATAGAGAGTAGATCTGGAAGGGCAGGTGGATATAAACAACTTATTTAGTGCATTAAGATGTATTTGCCTTATAAAGCATGTGTAAACATATTACCTCTTTTAGGCTTCTTAGAACCTCAGAGGCGGACAGGGTAGTACTATTGCCACTGTTGTACAATGGAGGTGAATGAGACTCCTAGAGGGTAAGTGGATTAGTCCCAAAGGCACACAGCAGACTAGTAGAGAAACCAGGGTCAGAACCCAGGAGGTCTTGGCTCTAATACCAGCACAATTTCCAGGACATCTTAGTTATCAACAGTTACACATTGAGTAGGTCAGTCCAGTGGATGCACAGCCACCATAGCTCTCCTTTGCACAGTTCTTTAGTGGAAGGCCAGAGGCCCCGCTTTTCTTTGTAGAGGTATTTGGAGCTAGAGGCTTAGACTGGGGCTGTGTTTCCTGGATCAGCAGATACACACAGCAAAGCCCCCTGCCTGGACCTTGGTCTTCAGCAAAGATGTTGATGGTATTTGTATATAGGTAAGACTAACCTATCACAGTTTCTCAGGTTAAAAATCTTGATATTATCTATGACTTGCCTTTCTGTCTCACACTCATGTATAGTCTATTGGTGAATCCTGTTGGCTCGACCTTAAAAATATATCCAGAATCTGGCATGCCTCCTCTTCCCTGTTACAACCACTCTTGTCCAAGACCCATCCAGTGCCACCTGGGTTACTGCAGTGGCCTCCTAACTGATGCCTGTGGATTTGTCCTCGGAGATGACAAGCGGGCTTATTTCCACACTGGCCATGGTGATTCTGCAAAAACATAAATTGTGTAATTTAACTGAAAATAAGTAAAAGGAAGTGAGTGGGGACCTTGAAAACAGATGGCTTTCTGTCTTCAATAAAATACAAAGTCCTTGCCAAAACTGACAAGGCCTACATAATTTCTCCTCTACCTCCCCTCTTTGGCTTCATCTGCCACTGCCTCTGGGCACATCACTCCAGCCATGCTAGGCATACTGCCTGCTCAGTGGCAGTGCTCCGACTGTGCATAAAGTGCAGATGCTCACACAACTGTGCCCCCCCTCCTTCAGCTGTTTGCTCAAGTCATCTCGTGAGGCCTTCCTTAGCCACTTCATATAAAATTGCATCCCATCCCCACTTTATTTTTCTACTTAGCACTTATCATTATTCAGATCCAACCATCCATTCTTACATACATATGTACATACATACATACACTCTGTGTGAGTGCGTGTATAATACATGTATAATCCTTACAATGTACATGTATGCGTATGTGCATACAATATACATCTATTATATACACATATACTTGTATTATTTTTCAGATAGATGCATAATATGTATATATGTTTAACTTATTTTGCTTATTTCTCCCTATGAGGGCTGGGATTTTCATCTGTTTTGTCAGTACTGTCTCCCCAGCATTTAGAACACTACCTTAGGGTATAGTATTCAGTGCTTGATAGTGCTGATAACATTCATGCTCAATAGATGTCTGTTGAACTAGTCAATCCCAGTTAGCAATGGTCCCTCTTTTGGCCTTGCCGAGGGCTATCTTTTCTGTTTGGAGACAACTAGATTCTGTGAGAACTCTGATTTTCATCCATCTCTTCAATAATCCTCCAATTATCCAATCAACTTTTGTGAATTGCTTATAGCATGCCCACTGATATGTCCATTTCCTAACTTCCAACTCACCAATGTGAAAACAGTCTATGAGCAGTAGGGGGAAAAGTTTTTAAAGTTCTGGCTGTGTCACTGTTTGGCTCTGTGGTCTTGAACAAATCCAAAGTCTAAATTCTTGAATTTCCCTAGGTCTCTTTGCCTCATATATAAAACGAGAATTGGGACAAAACCATATTTTGTCATTGTATTTGTAGATTTAATAAGTTTATAGATACACTAGGAATACTATACTGTAAAAGGAAATGGGTAGACAGAAGTAGGTGTGAACCTGGAAGACAGAGCATCAGCTTAAAATTGCCTTGTGTTCGGGGCACCTGGGTGGCTCAGTCGTTAAGCGTCTGCCTTCGGCTCAGGTCATGATCCCAGGGTCCTGGGATCGAGCCCTGCATCGGGCTCCCTGGTCCTCGGAAGAAGGACCAGGAAGAAGCCCACTCTCCCTCTCCCACTCCCCCTGCTTGTATGCCTGCTCTCGCTGTGTCTCTCTCTGTCAAATAAATAAATAAAGTCTTTTTAAATAAATAAATAAATAAATAAATAAATAAATAAATAAATAAATAAAAATTGCCTTGGGTTCTAACCAAAGAGGGGAGGATTGAGAGAAGGTACTGAAGATGGCAGGAGTAATGAGTTCCACAGACACTGGAAACTATTTACTATCTGGCCTTTTATGCACTGCTCTCAGGATGGGACAGGAGAGTTTACCAAGTGATGGACAAAATGAATTCTGAAGGAAACCCTAATACATTTTAATGGAAAACAATTATAGAGTGAAACCATGTGATAATTGTCTTTCTCTGCTTGACTTATTTCACTTAGCATAATTCCCTCCAGTTCCAGCCATGTCGATGCAAATGGTGGGTATTCATCCTTTCTGATATCTGAGTAATATTCTATTGTATATATGAACCACATCTTCTTTATCCATTCATCTGTTGAAGGGCATCTTGGCTCCTTCCACAGTTTGGCTATTGTGGACACTGCTGCTATGAACATTGGGGATCATGTGCCCCTTCTTTCCACTACTTCTGTATCTTTGGGGTAAATACCCAGTAGAGCAATTGCTGGGTCATAGGATAACTCTATTTTTAACTTTTTGATGACCCCCATACTGTTTTCCAAAGTGGCTATACCAACTTGTATTCCCACCAACAGTGTAAGAGGGTTCCCCTTTTTCAACATAAAGAATAGCACGGAGGATATTAGGGGAAGGAAGGGAAAACTGAAATGGGGTAAATCAGACAGGGAGATGAAACATGAGACACTATGGACTCCAGGAAACAATCTGAGGGTTTCAGATGGGTGGGGGGATGTGGTAGCCCGGTGATGGGTATCAAGGAGGGCACGTGTTGTAATGAGCACTGGATGTTATATGCAAATAATGAATCATGGAACATTACATCAAAAACTAATGATGTAATGTATGGTGATTAACATAACAATAAAAAAGATTAAAAAACTAATGATGTACTGTGTGGTGACTAACATAACATAATAAAAAAACAATTATAGAAAAAATACATATATATTAAAAATAGTAGGTCAGGGGTGCCTGGGTGGCTTAGTCGTTAAGCATCTGCCTTCGGCTCAGGTCATGATCCCAAGGTCCTGAGATCGAGCCCCACATCGGGCTCCCTGCTCAGCAGGAAGCCTTCTTCTCCCTCTCCCTCACTTGTGTTCCCTCTCTGGCTGTGTCTCTCTCTGTCAAATAAATAAAATCTTTAAAAGAATAGGTCAAATTTTATTTATTTTTTATTTGGTTTCAACTAGCCAACATATAGTACATCATTAGTTTCAGATGTAGTGTTCAATAATTCATCAGTTGCATATAACACCCAGTACTCATCACATCACATGCCCTCCTTAATGCCCATCACCCAATTACCTCCCCCACCCCTCCAGCAACCCTTAGTTTGTTTCCTATAGTTAAGAGTCTCTCATGGTTTTTCTCCCTCTCTAATGACTTCCTATTCAGGTTTCTCTCCCTTCCCCTATGATCCTCTGCACCGTTTCTTATATTCAACATGAGTGAAAACATATGATAATTGTCTTTCTCTGATTGACTTATTTTGCTTAGCATAATACCCTCTAGTCCCATCCATGTCAATGTAAATGTTAAGTATTCATCCTTTCTGATGGTTGAGTAATATTCCATTGTATATATACACCACATCTTTAACCATTCATCTATTGATGGACATCTCAGTTCTTTCCACAGTTTGGCTATAAACATTGGGGTGCAGGTGTCCCTTCGGATCACTACATTTCTATCCTTCGGGTAAATATCTAGTAGTGCAATTGCTGGGTCATAGGGTAGCTCTATTTTTTTTAAGCTTTTTTTTTTAAGCTTTTTTTTTTAAGCTTTTTATTATTATTATTATGTTCAATTAGCCAACATATAGTACATCATTAGTTTTTGATGTAGTGTTCAATGATTCATTAGTTGCAAATAACACCTCTATTTTTAACTTCTTGAAGAACCTCCATACTGTTTTCCAGAGTGGCTCTCCCAGCTTGCATTCCCACCAAGAGTGTAAGAAGGTTCCCCTTTCTCTGCATCCTCACCAACATTTGTTGTTTCCTGTCTTATTAATTTTAGTCATTCTGACTGGTGTGAGGTGGTATCTCATTGTGGTTTTGATTTGTATTTCCCTGATGCCAAGTGGTGTGGAGCATTTTTTTGTATGTCTGTTGTCCATTTGTATGTCTTCTTTGGAGATTATTTTTTCTTTGGGTGTTGAGTTTGATAAGTTCTTGATAGATCTTGCATGCTAGCCCTTTATCTGATATGTCATTTGCAAATATCTTCTCCCCTTTTAGTTTTGTTGACTATTTCCTTTGCTGTGCAAAAGCTTTTTATCTTGATGAAGTCCCAATAGTTCGTTTTTGCTTTTCTTTCCCTTGCCTTTGGAGATGTGTCTAGCAAGAAGTTGTTGCAGCCAGGGTCAAAGAGGTTGCTGCCTGTGTTCTCCTGTATGATTTTGATGGATTCCTATCTCACATTTGGATCTTTCGTCCATTTTGAGTTTTTCTTTATGTATGGTGTAAGAAAATGGTCCAGTTTCATTCTTCTACAGGTAGCTGTCCAACTTTCCCAGCACCATTTATTGAAGAGACTATACTTTCTCCACTGGATATTTTTTCCTGCTTTGTCAAAGATTGGTTAACCATAGAGTTGAGTGTCCATTTCTGGATTCTCTATTCTGTTCCATTGATCTATGCATCTGTTTTTGTGCCAGTACCATACTGTCTTGATTATTACAGCTTTGTAATATACCTTGAAGTCCGGAATTGTGGTGCCACAAGCTTTGGTTTTCTTTTTCAACACTCCTCTGGCTATTTGGGGTCTTTTCTGATTCCATACAAATTTTAGGATTATTTGTTCCAGCTCAGTTGCATTTCTATACACTAATGATGAGATAGAAGAAAAAGAAATTAAGGAATCGATCCCATTTACAATTGCACCAAAAACCATAAGATACCTAGAAATAAACCTAACCAAAGAGGTAAAGGATCTGTACTTTAAAAACTACAGAACACTTACTAAAGAAATTGAGGCAGACACAAAGAAATGGAAGAACATTCCATGCTCATGGATTGGAAGAATAAATATTGTTAAAATATCTATTCTACCCAGAGCAATCTACACATTCAATGAAATCCTTATCAAAATACCATTGACATTTTTCATAGGTCAAATTTTAAAAAGTAATTATAGGTTTAGATATTGTTTTATTATATCTATTATTTATTACTATTATTTTGCTGCAAATCTGACTATTTCTTCTAATGGAAAATGTTTATTAAGCACTGTTTGTTAAGATACCAATTAGATCACTTATTCACTAGTTATTAGAGTCACAAATCTTTTAAGCTAGAAGGAACATTAACAGGGTACTTATTTCACACATGTTTATTTATTATTCATATTTAGCATATATGTATCTAGAGATTATCCACTGGTCAGTCACATCATATTACATTATATATTGCTGATATTAAATCACTGAGCTGATTTTTCTCAGGAATATAGTTCACTCCAGTTCCCCAGGAGCCCAGGAGATCTGATGAAGTTACTATAACTTGTACTCCTCGACTCACCTTTAGGCAGCATGACTGGGGCGGTTTGTGGAAACAATCTTATATTCCTTAAAAATTACTGTTGTTGACTCATTTCCTGCAAAATAACGCCTAGACTACTGAGCAAGGCATTCGAGTCCCTCATGGAGAGTCCCAACCAACCTTCACTGCCTCATTCCTTGCCACTACCCCACCCCTGTGCTCTTTGCAGGATGTATAGCTTGCCTATGCGAGAGTACTCATGCTGGAGTACTCGTCATCCTTAAACATGTCCTTTCCCATCTCTGTGCCTTTGCTTAAGTGCCTCCTACTGCCTGGAATGCGCTTTACTCAACTTCCATATGGTGAGCTCCTACTTATCCTGCAATATGCAAATTCTGGTTAAAATTTCCTTGCCTTTATGAATTCTTTCTGGATTTCCTGGACTCTGCTCCCAGAGAACTTTGTTCACCCTTATACTGTGGCATGTGCTGTCCTGTGCTGTGCATCATGCTAGAAGGTGAGCTCCTTGAGAACAAGGTTTGTAGCATATTGATCTGTATATTCCCAGCCATTTGCATAGCGCCTGGCAGAAAGGAGGACCTCAGAAACTATTTTTCAAATAGATGAATGAATAAAGGTGAGAGTACAGACAGATAAACCTAGCTGAGCACTAGCTCTTAGGTATTTTTGTTGTTATTGTTTTTTGTTTGTTTAATGTAATGAAATATTCTTCACAAGTGGGTAAGGTCTTCAAGTGGGAGATATTGAGAGAAGACACTTCAAAAAAGATCTTTGGTTTTCAGGACCATCAAATGAGATGGTACTTTATTTAGAAAAGAACAAGGAAGTATGAAGATGCCAAGTAATTGTCTTTCAGTAATTTGTTATTCTTTTCTTAGGTAAATATCAATTACGATTCTCTGAGATTCAGAGAGAGACTGCACAAGCTGCCATATTCAGGGAGACATAGGTTGCCTCCTGGTTGGTCATGGCTAATGTTTGCTGTTCCATTATAGCTCCAAATTAGAGAATCCAGAATCTGCAGTCTGCTCTTCTCCCACATGATCACTAGCACAAGAGATGCAGCAAACTGAGCATCACCTCATAACGCTTATGTCCTGTTCGGATTTCAGGTGCTCAGCTCCTGGTATGATGAATTTCTGGATGAAGAGGACTACTGGTTTCTCATTTTTACAGTAGGAGGGACTTTGAGTTGGGGAAGAATCATGAGGTTGTGGGAAGAAAAAAGAGTAACTGCTCTCTTAGAAGCCTTATTTGTCAAAGTAAATGAAATTTTTATTTTTCCTAGAGGCCACTGGGCATTGACATGGTCCCTGATAGTCTAAACATAAACCTCAAGGGAAAAGACTCAAGTGCAATAGCTGATTGTGAAGAAGTCACATTCATATAGAATTTCTCCCTTATAGAAATGGGTTTGATTAGAAGAGGGTGGAGGTTGGTGTGTAAAGGAGCAATGGTTCTTAACAAAATGAAAGCAATCAGCATAAGTTCATGCCACAAGGAGGCACAGGAGGACTGGGCTGTTACAAAAATCTTGCTGCTGGTGTAGTTCCTATAGCAAATGCTCTTTGCCCCCATCCCCTTCTCTTAGACTCAGACCAAGTTCATCAGCAGCAAATGGCATAAAAAAGGATCTGTAAGTAAAGAAGAGAACATTCTTCTTTACAAGAGGTGTGAGGAATCCCTGGAGCTAAGCCAGGGTTTGGCTAACATGGAGGAAATGGATTCTATGCAGTGGCAAAAGATAGCTACTGAGGACCTGAGACAAGGCGGGTCTCTCCAGGTAGAACTAAAGTCTCCAGTGTTCCAAGCAGGTAAGGGCAGTCACCATAATTTTTTGACCGTTACTAACATATAGGCAACTGGGAAATATTAATATTTAACATTTAGTGATTATTTACTGCACATCAGCACTGTGCAATGCAAAGATTGCCTCATTTGATCTTCAAAATAACCTATGAGGTAAGTACTGAGTAACAGCGGCACAGAGAGGTTAAGTGACCTACCCAAGGTCACACAGTAAGTGGCAGAGCCAGGATCTCACTGACTGGCCACTTAAGTTTGGCCAGACTCGTGCCCATCAAAGCATCACCTTAGTTACAGAATAATTCATTTTTGTACATCTGATAAGCATATTCCACCTTACCACACCTCCTCCATAGTAAGGTCCAAAGCATTTCTGTGAATAGATTTTTAATAGCTACTCCTCTCTCCCAACATAACAAAAGCAGCTCACTCAGGTAGTAGAGAGGAGTGGGTAGGAACACAAGGCTCTGCTTTCCCAGAGGACTGGGTTATATCCTAGGTCCACTAGTGACTGTAAACTTGAGCAATGTATTTAACCTCTTTGTAAGCCCCAGTTTTCTCATCTTTAAAATGGGGCTAATCATAATAAGTTTGCTGTTTGTTGTGAAGAAGCACCAACGTCACCTATGAAAGCTAGTACCACAATGCTTGGCAATAGTTAAAAGTCCAATAATGTCAGCCATTAATATCCAAATTGAACAAACTGCTTTAATTATCTATGCTGGGGCAGTCAGAGTACTGCAGTATTTCTCAAGCTTCAATCCACAATAAACACATTTAACTTCAGGGAACATGTACTTGTATATATGTGTGTGCATATATGTGGAAAAACATTTTCACAAAGCAATACTTACCCTTATTATATAAGATGATTTCCTCCAATATTCTCTATTCTATTTTATTCTATTTCATTTTGTAAAAGCTGGCAATGACAATTTTTCGACGTATTATTGAGTCATGACCTGCACTTTTAAAAACACAGAAGAGGAATAAGCCAAAGCTTTGAAAATTCAATTCCACTGCCTCCTTGCTCAATGAGCCTGGGCGAGTTACTTCATCTCTTTGAGCCTCATTTTCTCAACTATAGAGTAGGGATAACGGCCCCTACGTGGTAGGATTGTTGAGGGGATTGGAGGCAATGCATTTACACAGCAAACAGGTGCTCAATAAGTACTTGTTAGATTATACTAAAAAACACTCAGCTTTTTAAAAACTTTGATGTGCACTGCATATACAAAACAAGATGCTTTGAATGCTTGCCTCTCAGAGCCATGCTTGGGCATGAGTTATTAAATCTAGCATGAACAAACCCTCTGTTTCATATCAGAGTTTCACCTTCTCTCTAAATCCTGAACATGCCAGAACCTGTCCCAGAAATCAAGAGAAAGGTGGAAGAAAGGATGGCTGGTAAATTTCGCCGCACACATACTTGGCAATAGGCATTGCTTTGGTGGACTTGGAGTGTCAGGGATGGCCAGGAAGAGTGAGAACCACTCTCCATGAAGATGCTTCTTCCCTCCCCCAGCATACATCATTATTTCCTCCACCACTGCTTTTTTTGAAATGCAAGTCTGACCTGATAAAGTCCTCCTATATATATGCCTAGCCCAGGGCCCTGACTCCTAGGTAGGCTGATGCCTCCACTCAGGGTACACCATAAACTCACAGTGCATCAGAGCTAGAATACTCTCAGCTTTTATATGAGAAAATGAGTCTCTGAGAAGTGGAAAGACTTGGCCAAGTTTGCTTAGCAAGGGAGGGATTGGTCCAGGACTAGAAACCTGATCTATTGTAGGAATGATCTACTGCTCTTACAACTTACAGCCAGATTCCCCGGGCTGAGAGATGATAATGAGAACAATGACAATGCTGACATAAGAACAACTAACATTTGTGGGTCCGTACGCCAGCATTCCTTAGACTCCCACCAGTATAATCTTCAGAAAGTACTGGACTGCCTTGGGAGAGTTTCTGAAGAACTGTGTGCATTTAGACTTACTTTAAACTCCAGAACTCACAACATGATTGAGTGTTTTCACCTTGGTAGGAGGCAAGGTGCTGCTAATCTGCATCTATTGTCCAGTACATGACTAAAACTTCCCTTGATGTCTCAGCCTTCCTGCCTCATCTTATTTTGGATGCAAAAAGGTATATTCCCTCTCAATTAACTATGTATAGCTATAAATAATGTATGCTATTTCTAGAAAAAATAATTTGCTCTTGAAGGACAATGATTTGCAACTATTAATGATATTCACATATATGAGCTGTCAATTGTGGAAGTAATTCCCAAAGACAGAGCCAAGCAAGAGAGAAAGTTCCTAGCATGTTATCTCCCATATATTATCCCTAAGTGTGTCAGATTCTTTGAAGCAATAGCAGAATATTTGAAATACATTTGCAATTCTTTCCCACAACAGATGGCTACTTTGAAGGGGTCAGTATTCATTTGGATAAATTACTTCTTGTATATGTGTTAACAATTAGTACCTCTTTCAAAATCATATTTCAGTTACCCTAGTCTCCCTCAGGCAGAATATCTCCATGGGTCAGGTGTCCCCAAGAAGGGCAGAATCCTCCCATTCTGGAGAGGAGGGAAGGCTTTATTTCCTTGCTTCTAATTTGGCCTGAGGAGCTTGTATTCCTTGTGTAAACATTTTATTAAAACATTATTATCTTACTTAAATAACATTTTAAAGGTAACACCTTCAATAAAAGTGTATGAATCTTTGAACCAGAGTGGACAAACCAGGCTCTATCCCTTTTTCCCCTACTTGACAGACATAGAGAAAATGTCCTTTGAGGATCTCTGCTATAAGTTTCCAAAGGTGGCCATACAGAAGATCAGTGACGACTACAAAATATATTGTGAAAAAGCACCTAAAATAGGTAAGAGTTGACAACTCAGAGAGAGAGTTGAGACAATCTGGTAAGAGAGTCTCCAACCGCAAGAGGCATAAGCCAAGAGAGGAACCATGCTTCTTTTGAAATGAGGGATGGTCAGGGGAGAATTGCCACGGCTTTTTTTCTCCTACACAGCCACAGAAGTGCATCATGAAACTGACAGGCAATTTATAAATGAATGAGGGTGGTGATGAAAATTGTTAATTCCTACCTTCTCACCTAGTTATCATTCTGGGGTTTTATAATGCAGATTTGTCTTCTACCAAGTTTCTTAGAGTTGGAGATGTGTGGAAGGAGATTTGTTGGCGTGTGTTCTTAGTAATAACCCCTTTAAAGAAATAAGGAAAGCAGAATTGGAAAGGTAGAGGCTGAACTGCAAGGCAGTTACAATAGACCTCAGCAGATCCACAGAAGAAGCTCTAAAACTAGGATGGCCTTTCAGATTTGTCCCTCACTGAGACAAAGGATTTTTTTTTTTTTTTTTTACATTCACATTGACTCATAAGGGATTTGCTGCCTGCGGGGAGGATATAACCTAGGGTCAGGCAGCACCCTTTGGCTGAGACAATGCCCGGAGGGGACCTCAACTATGAGCTGTCTGTAGCCAACACCCCAGGCAGCTGGGAATGAATGCTTTGGTCCTAAAAGGAGGATTTAAGCTGTGCATCAGCTGTGCACCACAGCATCCTGTTGACTTTCTTTGTATGGAAATTTCACTCCATCTTGGAATAGCTACCCCAGGATTCTGGTTGGTTCCTTTTCCTAAGGAACTTAGACTAGAAGGGCTGACTCACACTCCTATGGCTTATCTGGAGACCACAACGAATACTCCTCTTCACCCTCCTTTGCTACCCATCCTAGAGTCCCTTTATTTCCAGCTAGTGTCTCTGCTGGTCTTGGGAGACTTACCTGGGAGGATGACATAGACTATCATCCCTAAGAGGCCTGAGCTCCCTGGTCATCATGACTTCTCAGACTATAGTTACTACGCTTGGCAATTTATCATCAAAATTGGGCAGCAGAATACCAAGAGTGCCAAATGAATTTTCCACTGCTCCTGCTGTGTTACTGATGACCCTGATGCTAAGAGTCAATTACCCTCTCAATACAGTAACTCCTTTTCTTGCCTGCTAGCCTCTTAACCTAAGGAGCTTAAAGCGACTGAGTGCCTACTCTGTCCCGAGTAGAAGCATTCCCCCTCTGGGAACCAGGATCTCTAGACCAGCACTGTCTAGTACAGGAGCACTAGTATCATGTGGCCATCGAACACTTAAAATGTATCTGATACAAATAGGTTACACAAAATACATATTATTAAAATTAACTTCATCCTTTTTATTTTATCCTTTTTAATGTGACTACTAGAAAATTTAAAATTATATATGTGATTCATGTTATATTTCTATTGGACAGCACTGGTCTAGACCCATGGAACCTAACGTTGTAAGGATTAGAAATTTCCCTAAGTAAATCATTGACACTGATGTTAAATGGCTCACTCCTACTTTTATCCCTTGTCCCCATACCCCTTGTATTCTACTTACTGGGGACACGATACCTTATAATGGTCTTCAGTTTATCCTGGAGGATGATGTACCATTTCCCAAGATCATAATCAAGCTGGTTTCACAGTTGCACCTTCAAGAAATGGCTCCATTGTTCTACCAAACCAGCAGCCCTCCATTGTTGATAGAACTAGTGGATCCCATCATCATATGTCCATTGTCAACCTCCTGGGCTGTAAGTGTATTCCTTGGTCAGAGGAAACCTTACATGGGATCTCATTCAGGGATCTTGTAAGTCCCCTGATAGCAATGCTCACTGATGCCTTGCAGGCAGGAATCCTTGTCAGTTACAGGCAAGATGAATTGATGCCCTTTCCAGAGTAGAAGTGATCCAGTGTTATCAATTTGTCACCAAGTGGGTGATTGGTTTTCTATGAGAGTTATTGAAATATGTGGCCTTGGCATCTGTCCCTGTCACTGACAAGTTGAACATTTGGCAGCAGTGGTAACTAAATCAGCCTTGGTGAGTATGGGGCCCATGCCATTGGGTGCATATACAATTTCCATCCCTGCCATCTAGCTACTCTGTTCATGAGTTCATTGTGCCAGCACTGAGGTGGATTATGACACAGATTTGCTGACATCAACCATCCAAGTCATTTTGTCTACTTGGTTATTTAAGTGCCTCTTTCACAGTGGTTGTTTATTAGTGAGTATTATTTTTGTTCTTCATGCTTACTCTCAAAGATTCATCCACATGTGTCTTCCTTACTCCCAGTATTCTTTTTTAAAAAGACTTTGTTTAGAGTAGTTTTAGGTTCACAAAAATATTAAGAGGAATGTACAGAGATTTCCTATATAGCCCTTGCTCCAACACTTGCACAACCTCCCCCATCATCAACATCCCCCATCAGAGTGCTACATTTGTTACAATTGATGAACTTATATTAACACATTATAATCACCCTAATTCATAGTTTACCTTAGGGTTTACTCTTGGTAGTGTACTTTCTATGAGTTCAGACAAATGACATGTATCCATCATTATCATATCATACAAAGTATTTTCATCGCCCTAAAAATCCTCTGTGCCCTAAAAGTCCTAATAAGCTCCACCTATTTATCCCTCCACATACTGCCAACCCCTGGCAACCACTGATCTTTTCACTATCTCCATGGTTTTGCCTTTTTCAGAATATCATATAAGTTGAAATCATATAATATATAAACTCTCTAGATTGTCTTCCTACACTTTGTAATATACATTTAAGCTTCCTCCATGTCAAATTTTGTCTTGATAGCTTATTTCTTTTTAGCACGAAATAGTATTTCATTGGTTTAATGTACCAGAGTTTGTTTATCCATTCACCTACTGAAGGACATCTTGATTGCTTCCAAGTTTGGGCAATTATGAATAAAGCTGCTATAAACAACCATGTGCAGGTTTCTGTGCGGTCATGAGTTTTTAACTCCTTTGGGTAAATACCAAGAAACACAATTGCTGGATCTCACGACAATAGCATGTTCAGGTTTATAAGAAAGTGCCAAATTGTCTTCCAAAGTGGTTGTACAATTTTGCTTTCCCACCAGTAATGAAAGAGAATTTCTGTTGCTTTACATCATTTGGTGTTGTCAATTTTGCAGATTTGAGCCATTCTAATAGGTGTGTAGTAGTATCTCATTGTTGTTTTATTTGCTTTTTCCTGATGATATACAATGTGAAGCTTCTTTTTAAATGCTATTTTCGGGGCACCTGCGTGGTGCCATTGGTTAGACATCCAACTCTTGGTTTCGACTCAGGTTGTGATCTCTGGCTCATGGGGTCAAACCCTAGGTTGGGCTCTGTGCTCAGTGCAGAATGTGCTTCAGATTCTCTCTCCCATTGCCCCCCCCCACTTGTGCACTCTCTCTCTTTCAAATAAATAAGTATTCTTAAAAATGCTATTTTCTATCTGTATACTCCTTTGTTGAAGTATCTGTTAAGGTTTTGACTTTTTAGTCAGTTTATTTGTTTTCTTATTGTTGAGCCTTAAGAGATTTTTGTATATTTTGGAAAACAGTTCCTTATCAGATATGTCTTTTTGCAACTATTTTCTCCCTTCTTCTAGTCTTCTAATTGTCTTTCACAGAGCAGAGTATTTATTTTGAATGAAATACAACTTATCAATTCTTTTTTTTCATGGATTGTGCCTTTGCTATTGTATCTAAAACGTCATTGCCAGATCCAAAATTATCTAAATTTTTCCTATGTTATCTTCTAGGAGTCTAATTATTTTGCATTTTACTTTTGGGTCTATGATCCACTTTGAGTAATTTTTTATGAAGGGTATAAGGTCTCTGTCCACATTGATTTTTTTTTTTTTTTTTTGGCATGTGGATATCAAGTAATTTCTGCACCATTTGTTGAAGAGACTATCTCTGTGGCACTGGTGGCTCAGTCAGTTAAGCATCTGACTTCTGCTCACATCATGATCCCAGGGTCCTGGGATCCAGCCCCATGTCAGGCTCTCTGTTCAGTGGGGAGTCTTCTTCTCCCTCTCCCTCTCAAATAAATAAACAAAAGTCAAAAGATAAAAGAAAAGAAAAGAAAGACTATCTTTGCTGCATTCTAGAGATGCAGCATTATGACATAAAGACAGACCTGCCTTTGCTCTTTTGTCTTATATCAGCTGTCTGTATTCATGTGGGCCTATTTCTGGGCTTTCTCTTCTGTTCCATTGTTCTGTTTGTCTGTTCTTTCACCAATACCACATTGTCTTGATTATTGTTGCTTTACAGTAAGTTGTTTTTTGTTTTTTTATAGTAAGTCCTGAAGTCAGTGTTAGTCTTCTAACTGCTTTCCTTCAATATTGTGTTGGTGATTCTGGGTCTTTTGCCTACCAACAGAAACTTTAGAGTTACACACAGGTGTAACTCATTTTATTGCACTTCATTTTATTATGCTTTGCAGATGTTGCATTTTTACATATTGGAAGTTTATGGCAACCCTATGTTGAGCAAGTTTATTGGTGCCATTTTTCCAATAACATTTACTCACTTTGTGTATCTGTGCCATATTTTGGTAATTCTAAAATATTTCAAACATTTTTATTATTTTATTTGTTATGGTGATCTGTAATCGGTGATCTTTGATGTTACTAATGTAAGTGTTTTTGGGGTGCCACAAACCTCACCCGTATAAAATAACAAACTTAATTTGTGTGTATTCTGACTACTCCAATGACTGGCCATTCCCTCTCCTTGGGCCTCCCTCTTTCCTGAGACCCAACAATATTGCAATTAGGCCATTAATAACCCTACAGTGGTCTCTAGGTGTTTGACTGAAAGGAAGTGTTACACATCTCTCACTTTAAATCAGAAGTTGGAAATGATTAAGCTTAATGAGGAAGACATGTCAAAAACTGAGATAGGATGAAAGCTAGGCCTCTTGCACCAGCTACCCAAGTTGTGAATGCGAAGGAAAAGTTCTTGATGGAAGTTGAAAGTGACACCCCAGTGAATACATGAATGATAAGAAGGTAAAACAGCTTTATTGCTGATATGGAAAGTTTTAATGGTCTGGATAGAGGATCAAACCAGACATAGCCTTTTCTTAAGCCAAAGCCTAATGCAGAGCAAGGTCCTAAGTCCCTTCAATTCTGTGAAGGCTGGGAGAGGTGAAGAAGCTGCAAAGAAAAGTTTGAAACTAGCGGAGGTTGGTTCATGAGGTTTAAGGAAAGAAGCCATCTCCATAACATAAAAGTTCAAGATGAAGCAGCTAGTGCTGATGTAGAAACTTCAGCAAGTTATCCAGGTGTAGCTAAGATAATTCATGAAGGTGGCTACACTAAACAACAGATTTTCAGTGTAGACAAAATAGTCTTATATTGGAAAAAGATGCCATTTGGGATTTTTCATAGTTGGAGAGAAGTCAAGGCCTGCCTTCAAAGCTTCAACAAACAGGCTAACTCTCTTGTTAGGGTATAATGCAGCTGGTGACTTTAAGTTGAAGCCAATGCTCATTTACCTTTCTTATTTTTAAGTGTAGGTTCCTTAAAAATTATGCTAAGTCTATTTACCTATGCTCCATAAATGGAACAACAAAGCCTGGATGATAGCACATCTGTTTATAACATGGTTTACCAAATATTTTAAGCCCGCTGTTGAGACCTACTGCTCAGAAAAAGATTCCTTTCAAAATATTACTCCTCGTTGACAATGCACCTGGTCACCCAATTGTTCAGATGGAGATGTACAAGATTAATGCTATTTTTGTGCCTACTAACACAACATTCATTCTACAGCCCATGGATCAAGGAGTAATTTTGACTTTATAGTCTTATTATTTAAGAAATAAATTTCTTAAGGCTACAGCTGCCATACATAGTGATTCCTCTAGTAGATTCAGGCAAAAGAAGTTGACAACCTTCAGGAAACGATTCACCATTCTGGATGTCATTAATAACATTCATGATTTGGGGTACCTGGGTGGCTCAAATGGTTAAGCATCTGGCTTTGGCTCAGGTCAGGATCTCCAGGTCCTGGGATGGAGCCCTGAGCTGGGCTCTCTGCTCAGCAGGGAGTCTGCTTCTCCCTCTCCTTTGCCTCTCCCACTCACTCTCTCTCTCTCTCTCTCTCTTAAGTGAATAAATTTTAAAAATCTTAAGGAAAAAAAGAACATTCATGGTTCACGGGAAGATATCCAAATATCAACATTAACAGGAGTTTAATAGAAGTTGGCTCCAATTTCCATGGATGACTTTGAAGTGTTCAAGACTTCAGTGGAGGAAATAACTGCATATGTGGTAGAAATATCAAGAAAACTAGAGCTAGAAAGGGCACCTGAAGATGTGACTGAATTGCTGCAATTTCATGATAAAACTTGAATGGATGAAGAGCTGCTTCTTATGAATGAGCAAAGAAAGTAGTTTCTTGAGATGGAAACTACTTCTGGTAAAGATGCCATGAAGATTGTTGAAATGACAACAAAGGATTTAGAATATTACATAAATTTAGTTGATAAAGCATGGCAAGGTTTGAGAGGATTGACTGCAATTTTGAAAGAAGTTCTGTGGGCAAAATGCTATCGAACAGCATCACATGCTACAGAGAAATTGTTTGTGAAAGGAAGAGTCAATTGATGTGCAAACTTCATTGTTGTCTTATTTTAAGAAATTTGCACAATCACCCTAACTTTCAGCAACCACCACCTGCATCAGTCAGCAGCCATCAACATCAAGGCAAGACCCTCTACCAGGGTTACAATGCACTGAAAGCTTTGATGATGGTTAGCATTTTTTAGCAATAAAGTGTTTCTTAATAAACCAAACAGACTACAGAATAGTGTAAACATAACCCTTACATGCATTAGGAAACCAAAAATATCATGTCGTTTGCTTTATGGTGATACACACTTTATTGTGGCAGTCTAGAACTGCATCCAAAATATCTCTAAGGTATGCCTGTATCCACAAATAAGTAGCTGGAATTTTGATTGTAACTGCATGAATCAAGGTGGGAGTAACTGACATCTTGACAATACTGAGTCTTCCTATCCATGAACAGGGAAAACCTCCCCATTTATTTTGTTCTTCTTTGAATTAGTTCAATAGAGGTTTGTAATTCTTCACATAGGTTTTGTACATATTTTGTTATATGTATGCCTAAATGAAACAAGCATTTCAGTGTGGTTGTGCTAACATAAATGGCATTGTGTTTTTAATTTCAAATTCCATTTGTTCTTTTCTAGTATACACGAAAGTAATTGGCACTTGCATATTAACCTTGTATTCTGCAACCTTACTATAATTGCTTATTAACTCCAGAAGATTTCTTGTCAATTCTTTTGGATTTTCTACATAGATAGTCATACATATACAAACAAGAAAAGTTTTAATTCTTCTTTTCCACTCTGTGTAACTTTTTTTGTGTGTGTGGAAATAATGCAAACATTTATTGTCTATATCAGACAAGAACACAGCTAAGTAATCCAATTCTACTGCAGCATTATAAAAATTATCCCTTCACCACAGTGTAAGATTTAAATGCATCTGCACAAGGGTGCACACTATATAAAAGGAGTAAGGTGGCTGCTGCCCTGCCAAGCACTTCCGGTCCCTACCCAGGTCATACTGCAATACTGGTGGTCCCAATGGTTTTATCCAAATGAATTGTGTTTAAAAAATAAAGCTTTTAAAAAGACAAGTCAAAATGCCTCAGAAACCATATCTCCAACTCAGACTTCATCTATTTAAATGTTGTATCTACCTCCAACTAATAAACCTTTCACTCAAACTGAGCAATAAATCTTCCACAATGAAGTATCTTCCATGCCCAATTAATCCAAAGGAAAAAAACTGAAATGATTAGTAAAGAAAAATGTAGGGACTAACACACCCTTTTAATAAGTTTTTAAATATTTTTAAGGTTTAAAAAGTGTTTAAAGTTTGTAATTCCTAGTAGGAAAACATTATCTGAATGAATACCCTAACGGCAAACCACTATAGAATGTTTCAGTTGCATGTGGGGCAGAGGGGTAGGGATTCTCTTCACAGCACCCCAGCTTTCTTCATGAGAAGGTCAGAGGTACACTGGTTTGTATTATTGCGACATCCATTAGGTGATCGTTGCTTTTCCTTCAGCAAGGGCTTTATTTGTCAGAAGGGCATTATGCTTGACCTCCAAATTTGGCTGGCAATTTACTGATGAGATTCATAACCTTTGGATTGCTCTGATATTTTGACATATTCGCTGGGTTCTGGGCCACATCCTGGAAGGCCACCATAACTTCTGGATCCTGCATGGCTGCGAGAACCTCTGGATCACCAAGAATTTCATTGAGCCCAGGCATTCCTGCCATTCCAGGCATCCCCCCTGCCATTCCAGGCATTCCTCCAGGAAAATTACCAGGCATTCCCCCAGGAAAGCCACCTGGGAAAGAGCCATACTGAGTTCCTGATTGTCGTCTGGCTTCTTCCTCCCTCTGGGCTCTCTCATGTTCTTCCCAAGCCTTCTTAACCCTTTCTTTTCTTTCTTTGATCTCTCGCTCTTCACGTTTTCGCTCATACTTTCTCCGATGTTCAGCAATTTTCTGGGCCCTCGGTTGAACTTCTTTCAGCATTGCACTAGCATCTTCATCGTAATCCAGTTTACAAGCAAGGGCAAGATCATGTGCTGCTTCTTCCCAATGGCCCAGAAGTCTGTGTGCTTTCCCTCACCACTTATAAGGCTGAGCTGCATCAGGATTTATTTCAATAGCTCTGTCACAGTCTCGAATGGCAGCATTTGGCTTCTGTAATTTGATGAAGACACTGGCTCTCTTGGCATAGAGAATGGCCAAGCGAGGCCTCAGTTTGATGGCATCTGTGAACAAGTCAATGGCTTTCTGTAGTTTGCCATCATTTAGGGCATCAATGGCAGCCACTTTTTTATCATTTGCCTGATCCATCATTTCCTCGGTTATCTCTACATTTTCATCTCCCATTTCTTGAGGGGCATCAGTATCTGGTTCAATCACACCTTCATTGTCAATTTCTAGATCACTTTCCTCACTTGATGGTTCGTCTGTCTTTATGTTTTCCTCTGCCTTCTTACTATCTGTTTTTTCTTCCTCGTTATTGTCTTCTGATTTAGTTTTATGAGTGGCAGGTGGTATTTTACCCCCCATGCTCTCCACCCACTCCTGCAGGAAGCGCATTTCCTCAGTGTGCAGAACGCTCGGATCCTGCTTACACATTTTCACGAAGGCCCGAAGCTCGCTCACTTTGTGGGGGTCCATGGTCCAGAGGCGGTGGCAGGCGGCAGGCGGCAGGCATGGCTGAGGTTGCGGCCCGATTCCAGGTCCATGTACTAGCTCAGCGTGATCGTGTAGAAGCTCCACTCTGTGTAACTTTTACTTCCTTTTCTTATCTTATTGCATTTGCTAGAACTTTCAGCACAATGTTGAAAAGGAGTGGTAAAAGGACATCCTTGTACATGATGTTAGTTAAAAAGCTTTAAGTTTCTCACCATTAATTATGGGGTTAGCTGTAAGGTTTTTTGTATATTTATATTACACTGAAGAAATGTCTCCGTATTTTTAGTTTACTGAGAGTTTTTGTCATGAATGGGTGTTAGATTTTGTCAAATGCTATTCAGCATCTATTGATATGATCATGTGATATTTCTCTCTTAGCCAGTTGATGTGATGGATTACATTAATATTTGAATGTTGAACCAGGCTTGCTTACATGTTGAACCAGGATTGCTTACAATCCTGGTATATAATACTTTTTATAAATTGTTGGATTAGCTTTGTGAATATTTTGTAGGGTTTTTGCAGCTGTGTCCATGACAGATACTGGTTTGTGGTTTTCTTTTCTTATAATGTCTTTGACTTTTGTACTGGGGTGATGCTAGTCTCATAGAATAAGTTGGAAAGTATGTCTTCTGCTTCTATCCTCTGAAAGAGATTGTAGAGAATTGGAATGATTTCTTTCTCAAATGTTTGGTAAAATTCACCAGCAAACACATCTGGGTCTGGTGATTTCTGTAATGATGTCCCCCATTTCATTTTTGATAATAGTAATTTATGTCCTCTCTCTGTTTGGTTTTTCTTTTTTTAGTTAGCCTAGCTAGAGGATTACTGACAGTATTGATCTTTAAAAAAAAAATAGCTTTTGAGGGCGGAGCAAGATGGCGGAGGAGTAGGAGACCTGGATTTCGTCTGGTCTCAGGAATTCAGCTGAATAGGGATCAAACAATTCTGAACACCTACGAACTCAACAGAAGATTGAGGAAGAGAGTAGCAACAACTCTCTGAAGAGAGAAGCGACCACTTACTGGAAGGTAGGACGTGCGGAGAAGTGAATCCGAGGCAATATTCGGGAGGATAGACGGCGGGGGAGGGGGCCTCCGTCGGCTGCTTCTGGCAAAGGCTAGAGCCGCAGAGCACAAAATTGGAACTTTTAGAAGTCTGCTCCACGGAGGGATGTCACTCCAGTGGCTAAGTGGGAGGTGGAAACCTCGCGGGACAGTGTGGACTCAGGACCCTGGGGGTCACAGAAAGACCGGGGGTGCCTGAATGCAGCAGAGCTCCCAGGTATCGGAGCGGGGAAGCCGGCTGCAGAGATGGAGCCGAGGCGTGGACTCTCAGCTCGGGGTGGCCATAAACTGTGATCCGCAGCCCAGCTGGGCCACTGCGCCTCCAGCAGGGATCCAACAAGCAGCCGGGGTGACTCCCCTTCCTCCTAGGAGGAGCGGCGTGGGAGCGCACCGCAGGGATCTGCTGGGTTTGGAGACTCCACACGGGGTTGGGTGCCAGAGATAGACACGCTCGGTCACAGGCCGGGTGAGCACGGAGTGTGGCCGGAGACCGGGGAGACGGGAGTGATTGACTGCTTTTCTCTGGGGGCGCACTGAGGAGAGGGACCTCGAGTTCTCAGCTCCTCCAGGCAGAGAGTGGGAGGCCACCATTTTCACCCTGGTCCTTCAAAGCTGTACCGAAAGCTTGCAGGGAACAAAAGCTCCTGAGAGCAAACCCGAGCAGCTTGCTTAGCCTGGACCGACAAGGGCGGGGCAATTCTGCCTCCGGCAAAGACATTTGGGAACCACGGCAACAGGACCCTCCC
Organism: Zalophus californianus; assembly: GCF_009762305.2. Lineage (NCBI taxonomy): Eukaryota > Metazoa > Chordata > Mammalia > Carnivora > Otariidae > Zalophus > Zalophus californianus. The sequence goes on from NC_045604.1 coordinate 43,299,359, forward strand.
CCAGAAGATCAAAACGAACAGCCAGCAAGCCAAGACCAAGTTTACCGATCAAGGAGAATGGAAAAACTCCAGCGCTAGGGGAATACTGCACATAGAATTCATGGTTTTTTTACCATGATTCATTAGTTTTTCAAAGTTAATTTTTTAACTGTTTTTTGTGGGGTTTTTTTGAATTTTTCTTTTTCCCTTTTTCAACCAACATCTTATCAATCCCTTTTTTTTTTAAAGATTTTATTTATTTATTTGAGAGAGAGAGAGAATGAGAGATAGAAAGCACGAGAGGGAAGAGGGTCAGAGGGAGAAGCAGACTCCCTGCTGAGCAGGAAGCCCGATGCGGGACTCGATCCCGGGACTCCAGGATCATGACCTGAGCCGAAGGCAGTCGCTTAACCAACTGAGCCACCCAGGCGCCCAATCGATCCCTTTTTTTAAAAAAACATTTTTTATTTTCATTATTAGAGTCATATTTTATCCCTTCATAGTAGTTACCCTTATTTTTGGCATATATATATAAGTTCTTCTCTCTTTAAAATTTTGAGATACAGTTTCTTCTAACAGATCAAAGTATACCCTAAACCACTAGTGTATGGCTTTGTTCTAGTCTCCTGCCTGATCAGTCTCTCCCTTTTTCTTTTCTTTTCTTTTTTTTAAGTCTTCTTCTTTCTTCTTTCAAACATATTATCTTACCAATTCTGTTTATAAAACCTTTTATAATTTTCATCTTTACAGTCATCTTCCATCCCTTCATTGTATCAACCCTTATTTTGTACATATATAAGTATTTCTTCCTTTAAAATTTTAGGAGGCACTTTCTTCTAACAGACCAAAATACACCCAAAATCTAGTGTGTGGCACTGATCTATGCACCAGCCTGATCATATTTGATCATATTCTGTTTTTTCTTTGTTTGTTTTGTTCTGTTTTTGTTTGTTTTTATCTTTTTCTTTTTCTTTTCTTTTTCTCTTTCTTTTTTCTTTCTTTCCCTTTCTTTTCTCCTGGTTTCAGGTCTTTTCTGATTTGTATAGAGTATATTTGCTGGGGACGTTGTTAAAATGTTAGCATTTTGTTCTCTCATTCATCTATTCTCCTCTGGACAAAATGACAAGACGAAAAAAATCACCTCAGCAAAAAGAACCAGAGGTAGTACCATCTGCCAGGGACCTACTCAATACGGACATTAGTACGATATTGGACCTAGAGTTCAGAATCATGACTTTAAAGATACTAGCTGGGCTTGAAAACAGCATGCAAGTTATTAGAGAAACCCTTTCTGGAGAACTAAAAGAACTAAAATCTAACCAAGTCAAAATCAAAAAGGCTATTGATGAGGTGCAATCAAAAATGGGAGCACTAACTGCTAGGATAAATGAGGCACAAGAGAGAATCAGCGATATAGAAGACCAAATGATGGAAAATAAAGAGGCTGAGAAAAAGAGAGATAAACAACTACAGGATCACGAGGGCAGAATTCGAGAGATAAGCGATACGATAAGACGAAACAACATTAGAATAATTGGGATCCCAGAAGAAGAAGAAAGAGAGAGAGGGGCAGAAGGTATATTGGAGCCAATTATAGCAGAGACTTCCCTAATGTGGGGAAGGAAACAGGCATCAAAATCCAGGAGGCACAGAGAACCCCTCTCAAAATCAATAAAAATAGGTCAACACCCCGACATCTAGGAGTAAAACTTAGGAGTCTCAGAGACAGAAAATCCTGAAAGCAGCTCAGGAGAAGAGATATGTAACCTACAATGGTAAAAACACTAGATTGGCAACAGACCTATCCACAGAGACCTGGCAGGCCAGAAAGGACTGGCATGATATCTTCAGAGCACTAAACGAGAAAAATATGCAGCCAAGAATACTATATCCAGCTAGGCTGTCACTGAAAATAGAAGGAGAGGTAAAAAGCTTCCAGGACAAACAAAAACTAAAGGAATTTGCAAACACAAAACCAGCCCCAAAAGAAATATTGAAAGGGGTCCTCTAAGCAAAGAGAGAGCCTATAAGCAGCATAGATCAGAAAGGAACACAGACAATATACAGTCACAGTCACCTTACAGGCAATACAATGGCACTAAATTCATATCTTTCAATAGTTACCCTGACTGTAAATGGGCTAAATGCCCCCATCAAAAGACACAGGCTATCAGATTGGATTAAAAAACAAGACCCATCAATATGCTGTTTGCAAGAGACTCATTTTAGACCCAAAGACACCCCCACATTGAAAGTGAGGGGGTGGAAAACCATTTACCATGCTAATGGACACCAAAAGAAAGTGGGGGTGGCAATTCTTATATCAGACAAATTAGATTTTAAAACAAAGACTGTAATAAGAGATGAAGAAGGACACTATATCTTACTTAAAGGGTCTATCCAACAAGAAGATCTAACAATTGTAAATATCTATGCCCCTAACATGGGAGCAGCCGATTATCTAAGGCAATTAATAACAAAAGCAAAGAAACACATTGACAACAATACAATAATAGTGGGGGACTTTAACACCCCCTGACTGAAATGGACAGATCATCTAAGCAAAAGATCAACAAGGAAATAAAGACTTTAAATGACACACTGGACCAAATGGACTTCACAGACATATTCAGAACATTCCATCCCAAAGCAATGGAATACACATTCTTCTCTAGTGCCCATGGAACATTCTCCAGAATAGATCACATCTTAGGTCACAAATCAGGTCTCCACTGGTACCAAAAGATTGGGATTATTCCCTGCATATTTTCAGACCACAATGCTTTGAAACTAGAACTCAATCACAAGAGGAAAGTCGGGAAGAACTCAAATACATGGAGGCTAAAGAGCATCCTACTAAAGAATGAATGGGTCAACCAGGAAATTAAAGAAGAATTTAAAAAATTCATGGAAACCAATAAAAATGAAAACACAACTGTTCAAAATCTTTCGGATACAACAAAGGCAGTCCTGAGAGGAAAGTATATAGCAATACAAGCCTTTCTCAAGAAACAAGAAAGGTCTCAAATACACACCCTAACCCTACACCTAAAGGAGCTAGAGAAAGAACAGCAAATAAAGCCTAAACCCAGCAGGAGAAGAGAAATAATAAAGATCAGAGCAGAAATCAATGAAATAGAAACCAAAAGAACAGTAGAACAGATCAACGAAACTAGGAGCTGGTTTTTTGAAAGAGTTAAAAAAATTGATAAACCCCTGGCCAGACTTATCAAAAAAAAAAGAGAAATGACCCAAATCAACAAAATCATGAATGAAAGAGGAGAGATCACAACCAACACCAAGGAAATACAAACAATTATAAGAACAAATTAGGAGCAACTCTATGCCAGCAAATTAGATAACCTGGAAGAAATAGGTGCATTCCTAAAGATGTATCAACTACCAAAATTGAACCAGGAAGAAATAGAAAACCCGAACAGACCTATAACCACTAAGGAAATTGAAGCAGTCATCAAAAATCTCCCAAGAAACAAAAGCCCAGGGCCAGATGGCTTCCCAGGGGAATTCTATCAAACATTTATAGAAGAATTAATACCTATTCTCCTGAAACTGTTCCAAAAAATAGAACTGGAAGGAAAACTTCCAAACTCATTTTTTGAGGCCACCATTACCTTGATCCCAAAACCAGACAAAGACCCCATCAAAAAGGAGAATTACAGACCAATATCCTTGATGAACATGGATGTAAAAATTCTCACCAAAATACTAGCCAATAGGATCCAACAGTACATTAAAAGGGTTATTCACCATGACCAAGTGGGATTTATCCCTGGACTGCTAGGTTGGTTCAACATTCTCAAATCAATCAACGTGATACAATACATTAACAAAAGAAAGAACAAGAATCATATGATCCTCTCAATAGATGCAGAAAAAGCATGTGACAAAGTACAGCATCCTTTCTGGATCAAAACTCTTCAGAGTATAGGGATAGAGGGTACATACCTCAATATCATAAAAACCATCTATGAAAAACCCACAGCGAATATCATTCTCAATAGGGAAAAACTGAGAGCTTTCCCCCTAAGGTCAGGAACACGGCAGGGATGTCCACTACCACCTGCTATTCAACATAGTATTAGAAGTCCTAGTCACAGCAATCAGACAACAAAAAGAAATGAAAAGCATCCAAATCAGCAAAGAAGTCAAAACTCTCACTCTTTGCAGATGATATGATACTTTATGTGGAAAACCCAAAAGACTCCACCCCAAAACTGCTAGAACTCATACAGGAATTCAGTCAAGTGGCAGGATATAAAATCAATGCACAGAAATCAGTGGCATTCCTATACACCAACAAGACAGAAGAAAGAGTCAATCCCATTTACAATTGCACCCAAAACCATAAGATACCTGGAAATAAATCTAACCAAAAAGGGAAAGAATCTGTACTCAGAAAACTATAAAATACTCATGAAAGAAATTGAGGAAGACACAAAGAAATGGAAAAACTTTCCATGCTCATGGATTGGAAGAACAAACGTTGTGAAGATGTCAGTGCTACCTAGAGCAATCTACACATTCAATGCAATCCCCATCAAAATACCATCCACTTTTTTCAAAGAAATGGAACAAATAATCCTAAAATTTGTATGGAACCAGAAGAGACCCTGAATAGCCAGAGGAATATTGAAAAAGAAAAGCAAAGCTGGCAGCATCACAATTCCGGACTTCCAGCTCTATTACAAAGCTGTCGTCATCAAGACAGTATGGTACTGGCACAAAAACAGACACATAGATCAATGGAACAGAATAGAGAGCCCAGAAATGGACCCTCAACTCTATGGTCAACTAATCTTTGACAAAGCAGGAAAGAATGTCCAATGGAATAAAGATAGTCTCTTCAACAAATGGTGTTGGGAAAATTGGACAGCGACATGCAGAAGAATGAAACTGGACCATTTCCTTACACCACACACAAAAATAGACTCCAAATGGTTGAAAGACCTAAACGTGAGACAGGAGTCCATCAAAATCCTAAAGGAGAACACAGGTAGCAACCTCTTCAACCTTAGCCACAGCAACTTCTTCCTAGAAACATCCCCAAAGGCAAGGGAAGCAAGGGCCAAAATGAATTATTGGGATTTCATCAAGATAAAAAACTTTTGCACAGCAAAAGAAACAGTCCACAAAACCAAAAGACAACCGACGGAATGGGAGAAAATATTTGCAAATGACATATCAGATAAAGGTCTAGTATCCAAAATCTATAAAGAACTTATCCAACTCAACACCCAAAGAACAAATAATCCAATCAAGAAATGGGCAGAAGACATGAACAGACATTTTTCCAAAGAAGACATCCAAATGGCCAACAGACACATGAAAAAGTGCTCAACATCGCTCGGCATCAGGGAAATCCTAATCAAAACCTCAATGAGAATCACCTCACACCAGTCAGAATGGCTAGAATTAGCAAGTCAGGAAACGACAGATGTTGGTGGGGATGTGGAGAAAGGGGTACCCTCCTCCACTCTTGGTGGGAATGCAAGCTGGTGCAACCACTCTGGAAAACAGTATGGAGGTTCCTCAAACAGTTGAAAATAGAGGTACCATATGATCCAGCAGTTGAACTACGGGGTATTTACCCCAAAGATACAAATGTAGGGATCCAAAGGGGTACGTGCACCCCAATGTTTATAGCAGCAATGTCCACAATAGCCAAACTGTGGAAAGAGCCAAGATGTCCATCGACAGATGAATGGATAAAGAAGAGGTGGTATATATACATAATGGAATATTATGCAGCCATAAAAAGGAATGCGATCTTGCCATTTGCAACGATGTGGATGGAACTGGAGGGTGTTATGCTGAGTAAAATAAGTCAATCAGAGAAAGACATGTATCATATGACCTCACTGATATGAGGAATTTTTCACCTCAGGAAACAAACTTAGGGTTGCTGGAGTGGTGAGGGGTGGGAGGGATGGGGTGGCTGGGTGATAGACACTGGGGAGGGTATTTGCTATGGTGAGCGCTGTGAATTGTGCAAGACTGTTGAATCACAGATCTGTACTTCTGAAACAAATAATGTAATATATGTTAAGGAAAAAAAAGAAGAAGAATAGCAGGAGGGGAAGAATGAAGGGGAGTAAGTCAGAGGGGGAGACGAATCATGAGAGACGATGGACTCTGAAAAACAAACAGGTTTCTAGAGGGGAGGGGAGTGGGGGGATGGGTTAGCCTGGTGATGGGTATTAAAGAGGGTACGTTCTGCGTGGAGCACTGGGTGTTATGCACAAACAATGAATCATGGAACACTACATCAAAAACTAATGATGTAATGTATGGTGATTAACATAACAATAAAAAACTTTTTAATCCAAAAAAAGCATGTAATAAACATTGTAGAATAAAAAAAAATAGCTTTTGATTTCATAGATTATTGTTTTCCTGCTTTCAATTTCATTGATTTCTACTCTGATTCTTATTATTTCTTTTCTTCTACCGACTTCGGATTTTATCTGCTCTTCTTTTTCTAGTTGCCTACATTGAAAACTTAGATGATTTAGATCTTTCTTCTTTTCTGATATATGCATTCAATGCTATAAATTTCCCTCTAAGCACTGCTTTCCGAGCATTCCCACAAATTTTGATGTTATGTTTTTATTTTAATTTAGTTTAAAATACTTTAATTTTTCTTGAGATTTCTTCTTTGACCTATGTGTTATTAAAAGTATATTATTTAATCTCCATGTTTTTTGAGATTTTCCAATTATCTTTCTGTTATTGGTTTCTAGTTTAATTGCATTATGGTCTGAAAGTAGATATGGTATAATTTCTATTAAATTTGTTAAGATGTGTCTTATGGCCCAGAAAATCATCTATTTTGGTGAATGTTCCATGTGAGCTTGAGCAGAGTGCGTATTCTGCTGCTGTTGGATTTGGTCTATAGATGTTAATTATATCCAGTTGATTGATGGTGTTGTTGAGTTCAACATGCCCTTACTGATTTTTTGCCTTCTGGATCTATTTCTGATAGAGGAATGTTGAAGTCTTTACATATGATTGTGGATTTATATATTTCTCCTTGCAGTTCTACCAGTTTTGCTCATGGAGTTTGATGCTCTGTTTGTTAGGTGCATACACATTAAGGATTGTTATGTCTTCTTAGAGAATTGACTCCTTTATCATTATGTAATGCCCTTCTTTATCCCTGATAGCATTCTTTTCTTTAAGTCTGCTCTGTCTGAAATTAATATAGCTACTACTACTTTCTTTTGATTAATATTAGCATGGTATACTTTTTCTGTCCATTTACTTACAATCTATATATGTTTTTATATTTTAAGTGTGTTTCTTATAGATAACATAGAGTTGGGTCTTGTTTTTTGATCCACTCTGACAATCAGTTTTTTACTTGATACATTTAGACCATTAACATTCAAAGTGATTATTGATATAGTTGGTTTAATATGTACCATATTTGTAACTGTTTTCTATTTGTTGCCCTTGTTTTTTGTTCTTATTTTTGCCTTCCATTCTGTCTGCCTTTTATGATTATAATTTGAGCATTTTATATTCCATTTTCTCTTCTTTCTTAGCATATTGGTTATTTCTTTTTTTAAACTTTTTTTAGTAGTTGCCCTAGAGTTTGCAATATACATTCACAACTAATCCAAGTACACTTTCAAATAACTATATAACACTCACAGGTATTTTGCATACTTCATAATAACAAAATAATTTAATTCCTTTCTCCCATCCATTATATCATTGAATGCATTGTCACTATCATTTGAACACATTGTTACTATTATTTGAATACATTGTTACTATTTTTATTTTGAACAAACTGTTACCCAGTAGATCAACTAAGAAGAAGAAAAATAAGTTTTTAACTGTCCTTACTCATTCCTTTTAGATGCTCTCCTTTTCTTTATGTATGTCCAAGCTTCTGACCTATATTATTTTCCTTCTCTCTAGCAAATTTCTTTAACATTTTTTACAAAGCTGGTCTACTGACAAGAAATTCCCTCATTCCTCCCCCTTTTTTTTTGTCTCAGAAAGCATTTATTTCTCCTTCACTTTTAAAGAGTAATTTTGCAAGATAGAGAATTCTAGGTTGGTGAGGAGTTTTTTCTGTCAACACCAAATATTTTGCTCCATTCTCTTATTGCTTGTATAGTTTGTGAGAAGTCAGATGTAATTCTTATGTCTGTTCCTCTCTAGGTGAGATGTCTCCCCCTGCCCAGCTTCTTTCAGGAATTTTTTGTTACCTTTGATTTTTTATGGTTTTAAAATGATTTGCATAGATGTAGTTGGTTTTTTTGTTTGGGTTTTTTTTTTGGCATTTTTTTCTGCTTGGTGTTCTCTGAGTGTATTCAACATTACTTTGGGGGATGTCATCAGTCATTATTGTTTCAAATATTTCTTCTGTTTATCTCTTTTCATTCTAGTATCCACATTATACATATGTTACACCTTCTGAGTAGTTCTTACACAGTTCTTAGATATCTTGTTTGGTTTTGGTTTTGGCTTTTATCAGTCTCTTTGTGTTCTTTGCTTTTAAGTTTTCAAGGTTTCTATTGAGATATCTTCAAGTACAGAGATCTTTGCTCAGCTATTTCTAATCTATTAATGAGGTCATCATAGGCATTCTTAATTTGTCAGTGGTTTTGATCTCTAATATTTCTTCTTGGTTCTTTCTTGGAATTTCCACCTCTCTGCTAACTTTGCCCATTTGTTTGTGCATGTTGCCTACTTAATCCAACCGAGTGCTTAGCATATTAGTCATAGTTGTTTTAAATTCCTAGTCTGATAATCCCCAAATCTCTGCCATGTTTGGTTCTAATGTTTGCTCTTCTCTTTAAATTATGGGGCTTTTTCCTTTTGGTGTGCCTCATATTTTTTTTCTAATAGTAGGACATGATGTACCAGGTAAAAGGAACTGCTGTAAATGGATCTTTAGTAATGTGGTGGTGAGGTGTGGGGGGAGGGCAAGCATTCTGTAGTCCTAGGTCTCAGTCTCTTAGTAAGCCTATGCCTCTGGACTGTGAACTTAAAAAGAGCCAGGAAATTAACACTGGTACATTACTATCCTTTAATTTTCAGGCTATGCTCAAGTTTCACCAAATGTCTCTTTATTATCTGGAACAGTTCCTCAAATATTTTGACTTTTATATCCTTGACACTTTTGAAAATTGCAAGGTTATTTTTATAGATGTCTCTCAATGTATTGTCTGATGTTTTCTCATGTTTAAACTTGGATTATACGTTCAGGTTATTCAGAACTATCACTGCAGTCCTTTTCAGTGCAGTAGGTGGTGCACAGTTTTGCTTTGTTCCATTACTGGTAATATTTCCTTTGATCTCTTAGTTATATGGTGCCTTCTAGGATTTTCCACTATAAATTAATTTTTCCCTTTTGTAATTAATAAATATTATGTGTGTGGAAGAGAGAGAGTACTTTGAAATTATGTAAATATCCCATTCTTTACCACACTTATAACTTATTCATTTAGATATATAAATGACAGATGATAGATAGATTATAGATAGATAGATAGATAGATAGATAGATAGATAGATAGATGATAGATAGATGATAGATAGATGGTAGATAAATGGATATAGAGATTCAGTATTTACTGATATTATTTGATGGGTTTTAATCTATTACTATGGTTATTTATTTTGGTGTTCAAATTATCTCCTACTTGGTCAGTGTCACTCCATTCAAATCAGGCTTCTGTTTCCTCTTGACATGTCTCTTGAGCATTGTCTTGGTTTCTTGTATGAGATATTTGTTCCAAGCTCATCTTGCATTCTCCCTAATCTAGCCCTAGAATCAGCCATTTCTCTAAAGAGTGTGATTCCTTCTCTTAGAGAATGATATTTAGAAGTCAAGATCCAGGAATTAGGTTAGCTCATTGCTATTGAGATCACTGCAATCAGATCTTCTCAATGGACAGAACTAGAGAACATATATGTTTGTATGTATGTGCATATGCATACACAGACACATTTATAGCTATGTTGTTCCATATCTATACAAAAAAAAACCATGAGATCCCACCAATATCTCCAATTTAATCCAACACAATTGAGTTCATTCTAGTTTTCTACTTTTCCATATTTTTACATCTCTTCTCTGACAATGAGAAAATTGACTCCCATTGCCCTAAATGTATTTACTTATTTGATTAATTCTTTCTATGTAACTAACACCTTGTCTACACTGCCACCACCTTCCTCTTGCTGATGCCCTCCTCCCCTTACCTGGACTCCAACACCTTACACCAGGCCCTTTCCATGCATGGTACCCTCCTCACCTTGCTTGAATTTCAACACCATTTATAGGATGCTTCTTCTTGGGGAAACACTCCTCACTCTGTTCTGATGACCTCTGCCAAGATGCTGCTACATGTAGCCATTCCTCCTTGCCATTGGGGCTCTGACTTCCCACACCTGGCCATCCCCCTTCCATGGAGAGGTCTTCCTTATTTTTCTCAGGCACTGATGCTCCATACCAGGCTGCCCCCATTTCTTGTGTAGACTCTCTCCTCATCTTGGTTGAACTCTGTCACCCGGCACCAGGTGACCCCTTAACATGGATGTCCTCAACCTGCTTAGGTTCTGATACCCTATGCTAGGCCATACCTAATGAGAATATCTTCCCCATTCTTTTCTGTTTAAGATTTATTTATTTATTTATTTATTTATTTATTTATTTATTTGGGAGAGAGAGACATCAAGAGCCAGGGAGGGGCAGAGAGAGAGAGAGAGAAGGAGAGAAGCAGGCTTCCCACTGAGCATGGAGCAGACACCTGGCTTGATCCCATGACCCCAAGATCAGAACCTGAGCCAAAATCAAGAGTCAAACATAACCAACTGGGCTACCCAGGTGCCCTTATCTTTCTCATTCTGTTCAAGTTTCCACACTTCATGCTGGTCTTCTCCTTTGTGTCCCAGTGTGGGTGCCCTTCTCACCTCAGTTGAACTTCATATGTTGGGCCTCCCTTTGTGTAGATGCCCTCCTCATCCTTCTTGAATTCTGAATTCTCCAATCCAAGTTGCCCTTCATGTGGATACTCTCCTCACCCAGCTTGGCCTTTAGCACCCAGTGTAAGGCAGTACTTCTGTGGGGAAAGTCCCCCTTACTGTACCTGGAATCTGTGGCTCTTTCTCCCTTTCGGTACTGACACCTATCTTGTTCTGCCCTTAGTAATGATTTCATAACTTAATTTTTTAGGGTATAAAGCCATCTCTTCAGTTTTTTAAGGGTGGCATTAGTCTCTGCCACATATCCCCAGAATGTGATATTGTTTTTATCATCTTGAGTAGGGGCATGGAAAGAGTTTAAGAGACTTCCACTTGATTTTTCTCACCATAATAGTTCTTACGCCTTAGACCAAGGAAGTAATGTGGGGATCCTGCAGCTACCAAATAATTCCATTCCAGTATACATTTAGGGATTGGAGAAATGACTACTGAATGGATTTGTGGGCCCAGTGGACCCACTGTGCCCACTGTGAGCTGTACCTGGGCCAGGACTCCATTTATTACCTGATCTTCATAAGTGCCTTCTCTAGTGGGGTTGATAATGACATTCTGGGGATCCAGATAGTGTTAACTAGGACCCTGTGTTCAATAGTCCTTAAAATGACTGGATATTTCCCTTCCAGTTACTGGAATAAATGCCCAAAGGTCCCATGGAGAGGGACTATGAGTATCATTAGAATTTGCTTTCCATAATGTTGAAGGGTCTTCCTTCATGGAGACCTTTCTTCAGTCAGTGCATTCAAGGTCTCTCAGGTTTAGAAACTGAGCAAGGGATTGTGACTTTCCTTGGTGCAAGTGCTCTCAGTTATTTATCCTTGGTATCTTTTGGTTGTATATATTAAGCAGTAATTTTTTTTTTGGCTGCCTATCTATTTAATCTCTAGGAACACCATGTTCTATTAACCATACCCACAGCTTGCTGAGGGTCAGGTGGTCCTAGCTACCACCCTGTTGTTCTATTGCCAATTGATTGTTCATTACAATTGTAGCATCTTCCTTACTTCTGGCAGTAAAGTGCCTCCACCTCACCTCTATGATTTTGGGATTTGATTTCCATTGCTATCAGAGACCTCAATTTAGTAATAGTTAGCCCTGACCTACAGAGAAAAGTGTGTTGTTGGAAAACCCAGAGTTGGTGTGTTAAGAATATGCAGACTATGACTTGCTGAGTGAGAAAGCTCAAGCCACCCCCACAGGGTTGGCAGGTAATTCCCTTGGCACCTGAGCTCCCACTGTGGGGAAGAGAAAACCCTAGGGCCATTTTGATTGAAAATACAGTTTCAATACACTCACACAGAAAAAGTAAAGTCACAAAATTTATTACTTTCAAGTCCCAAAATGGGGTGCAATGAGAGAGAGGAAAAGCATTCCCACATCCCAGGTCACCAGTGAGCAAGAGAGAGAGCACAAGCAGGGTAGCAAACACCTATTACTTATAAGGAGGTTGGGGCAGCTGTCACTAATGGACCCAACTCTGAATGGCCATTTTAAAAGATACCCCAGGAAAAGCAAGGTGGGAACTTGGGGTGAAAATCCTAAGCTTGGGTCCTTATCTAAATGTCCATACTCTGGGTGTACGCAGAATTGTCAACACTGCAAAAATGCCTAGGCAGCTACTCAAAATGGATGTTTTGTCATCACAGAAAGTCACCAAGAAGCTCCTCAGTGGGTGGCTAATGCTGCTCTCATCAGTGCTTCCCCCTCCATCCCCCCGCCCCCCACTCTTTGGCTTTAATGAAAGGATTGAGCCTTCTGTGGCACATTGTTGGCTGGTGGGTTTTTTAGTCTTATGCAATTTATCTTCTGTAGCAGTCTCAGTTTTATGAGCCATTTGATGTCTTCCTCACCTCTTTGTTTTGGCCACTAGAATTTCTACTTAGTATGAGCCATTGCTTTCTCCGAACTTCTAAGAGTCAGCCTAGCAGTGTTGCAATGCTTCCCAGGATCCCTGCTAGGCTCTTAAATCCTATATCCTAGGAGAACAATCCCATATTAATCAACTCTCCCTTAACCAAGTTTATATTCTGTCCCCTTTGAGCCAGCACCCTCAGCAGTATTCCCATACATTGTCTCCTAGCTTTTGCCAATACATGTTGGCTAGGTTCACTGCTCCTATGAAAGGCTCACTTCCCTGGGTTGAGCAGCTCCTCTTTCAGCTGAGGGCCTCAACTGTGTACCATCACCAGGCAAAGTTTACAGCAGGTTAGGAGAAGGAATGCTTCAACTTAGATGGGGTGGGGTGGGATCTGAGCTGCATACTACAGCATCTACTACAGTATTCTTGACCCAGAAGAAGTTTAGGATATATTAACGAGCATGGTTAAATCAGTATAGTCACAGGGAGAACTTCTATGTCTACTCTGATTGTGTTTCTCCAGGCTCTACTCCTATGTACATAGTTTATATAACTTTATTCTGTGCATAGCTTAATAATCTCTTAATATGATCTTGTGACCTCATGCATTTAGCATGCTCCCACCCCAATATCTCAGCTCTGTTCTCCCTGACAGAAGGGAATCAAGAGCCAAAGCGCCATGGCTTTTTTAAATTTTTCCCAATATGGTATTAAAAAATTTCTACTTCAAATCACCCAGCCTCTGTTCTTTTCTCTCTTCTTAGCCCTTATTTGCCTCTTTTCTAATAATTACTAATAATTGTGAAGAATAGGAAAAGGAAGAATATGTTTGATCATCAACTGCCCTTTTGAACAAAGGTCACCTTTATGTTACCTCCCAATTTTTAATCCCTTCCTATTTCCCAAAGGTAATGGTAATTTAGTTTTATCTGGTTTTTTAAATTTACATAATTTTTTTATATTTATAGAAATTAAGTCATGCAGTATGTACTCCTATGACTGGCTTCTTTAATTCATCATTATGTTTGTGAGTTCAATAATGTTGAATGCAGCCATTGTTGATTTATTTTTAGTAATGCAGAGCAGTTGCATAACCCTCACCTAAATTTTTTTTCATTATTTCCCCCCCAAGGAGCCTCTTTAGACATGAATTTTAATGCCATAGATATACTATATATCTGTGGTATATAAAAGAGTAAGACTTTTCTGACCCTCAAAAACTAATTTTCACCTATTGGAAACAATATCATCCTTTGAGAATGGATGCTATAGAATATTCTAATATATGAATATACCATTTTTAATTCATTCAAAAGTGATGAATATTTGAGTTGTTTCAGTTATTTAATGCTCCTATGAACATCTTTGTGCATATTATTTGATGCACATATGAACACATTTCTGTTGAATATGTACCTAGAATTTCTGGGTCATAAGATGTGCATATATTCAACTTTTGTAAATAATTCCCAACACTTTTGCAAAGTGTTTGTACATGTTTATGGTCTTATCAACAAGGTATGAGAATTCCAGTTGCTCCACAACTTCACCAATATATGATGTACCAAATTTTCATTCTTAGCTATTCTTGTGGGTATGTGGTGATGTCTCATTCGTTGTTTTGACATCTATTTCCCTATTGGGTAATAATACTGAGTGCTTTATATTTGTTTAATATTTAATTGGATATGAGGTGTGTGTCCGTGACATTCTTATTTAAGTCTCTTGCCTACTTTTCTATTTGGTTTCTATCTTTTTTTTATTGATTTGTATGGGTTATTTATATATTTTATACATGAGTCATCTATCAGTCACATGTCTTATAAGGATAATATTCTCTCTCTCAATGGTATCTCTAACAAACAGAATCTCTTAATTATAATCCAGTTAAATCCAATTGTTTCTTCACTCCAAGTAGCTTTACTCCATAGAGATACTCATGTTTTTAACCATAAGCTTCTTTGCATTGCCTTTAATGTTAAGATCTACAGTCTTAACTCTTTAAATGTTATACTACAGAATTCACCAGTGAAGCCATGTGGTCCTTGTTTTTGCTTTGTTGAGAGGTTTGTCATTACTGATTCAGTCTCTTGTTATAGTATGTTCACATTTTTCATTTCTTCTTAAGTCTGTTTGATAGTTGTACATTTCTTAGAATTTTTCCATTTACCTAGATTATCTAATTTATTGGCATACAGTTGTTTATAATAGTCTCTTTTTATTTCTATAAGGTTGGTAGTAATATCTCTACTTTCATTTCTGATTTTAGTAGTTTGAGTCTTTTATTTCTTGTTCAGTCTAACTAAATATTTATCAGGTTTTTTTTTTATCTCTTCAAAGAAAAAGCTGTTGGTTTTGTTGATTTTCTTTATTGGTTTTCCATTCCCTATTTTGCTTAATTCCATTCTAATCTTTATTATTCTGTCTTTCTGCTAACTTTGGGTTTAGCTTGCTATTCTTTGTCTAGTTCCTAGAGATGTTAAGTTTCATTTACTGATTTGGTATCTTTTTTCTTCAATATCTGCATTTACAAGAATAAATTTCCCTTTGAGCAGTGCTTTGCTACATCCCATACGTTTTGGCATGTGACATTTTTTATTTCATTTAGCTCAAAATTGTACTTTTCAGCTACAGAATTGCTATTTTATTTCTTTTTGCCATTCCTGTCTTTTTATTGATACTCTATTTGGTGAGACACCATTCTCTTGACTTCCCTTAGCTCTTTGAGCATATTTAAGACAGTTGATTTAAAGTTTTTGTCTAGGAGCTGAGGAAAGATGGCAGAGAAGTAGGGGACCCTATTTCAACTGGTCCCCGGAATTGAGCTGGATATCTACCAGACCACTCTAAGCACCCACGAAACCAGCCTGAGATGTAAGATCTGGATCTTTACAAACAGGGTATCACAGGAGGTTGGTTTCGAGGTACGAAGCGGGGAGCTGTGATTCCACGGGCAGATATCAGAGGATAAATGGCAGCAGGAGGGTGCCTAGCCATGGGGATTCTGCACAGCAGGTGAGCGACAGCCTCGCGCGCTGGGGACGGGGCACAGACTCGCAGAGGCGGGGAAAGACGTTAGGACAGCCCCCAGGGTGGAAACCCAGAGCGGCAGAGTCTCGGGCGTGAACTGGGAGCGCTGGCGGTTTTAGAAGCACAAAGGGCAGAGACGTGCTCCGACCTGGAGGCAGGACTGGGGGCACTGCAGAGGGGCGCACAACCCAGGACGCTGCAGTTTATAGCAGCACAGACAGAAACGGAGACAGCGTGGCCTGGAGAGCTCACTGAAGAACAGACTGCGATCTCTCTGTTCCGAGGCAGAGGGTTGGAAACAGTCTCTTCTGCTCTGACTCGTGGAAGAGACATGGAAAGCTGCCAGGGAAAGCCACCAGAGAACAAAAGCCCCAAAAACTGATTCCTGCTGAGCCCATCCCCTGCCACACGGGGGCAGGGCAACTCCGCCCAAACAGGGTTGCCTGAGTAACAGCAGGGCACGCCCCTCCCCCAGAAGACAGGCTGGGAAAACAAGAGGCCAGCAACCCTAAGGTCCCAAGAAAACACAGGTGCATCTTGCTTGGGTTCTGGTCAATAATTTGGACTCTATACATTCCCTCAAACACCCATCAACAGAATGACTAGGAGGGGGAGCCCCCAAAATAGAAAAGACTCAGAGATTATGACTTACGCTGCAGATTTACAAATGGATGCAGATATAACCAAGATGTTGGAGATGGAATTCAGGTTAGCAATTGTGAAGACAATGACTAGAATGGAGAAATCAATTAATGGCAACATAGAGTCTCTAAGGGCAGAAGTGAAAGCTGAATTGGCAGAACTTAAAAATACTATAATTGAGATCCAATCCAACCTAGATAATCTAACAGCTAGGGTAACTGAGGCAGAAGAACGAATAAGCAACCTGGAAGACAATATAATAGACAAAAAGGGAAAAGAGGAGGTCGGGAAAAACAACTCAGAATCCATGAAAATAAAATCAGAGAAATAAGTGACACCATGAAGCGTTCCAATGTCAGAATAATTGGAATCCCGGAGGGAGTGGAGAGAGAGAGAGGACTAGAAGATGTATTTGAGCAAATCGTAGCTGAGAACTTCCCTAATCTGGGGAATGAAACAAACATTCACGTCCTAGAGGCAGAGAGGACCCCTCCCAAGATGAAGGAAAACAGGCCAACACTCCGGCATGTAATAGTAAAACTTGCAAATCTTAGAACCAAGGAAACCATCTTAAGGGCAGTTAGGGGGAAGAGATTCCTTACATACAGAGGGAGGAACATCAGAATAATCTCAGACCTATCCACGGAGACCTGGCAAGCCAGAAAGGCCTGGCAAGACATATTCAGGGTACTAAACACGAAGAACATGCAGCCAAGAATACTTTATCCAGCAAGGCTGTCATTTAGAATGGATGGAGAGATGCAGAGCTTCCATGACCGGCAGAAACTGAAAGAATATGTGACCACTAAGCCGGCCCTGCAAGAAATATTAAGGGGGGTTCTATAAAAGGAGAAGGACCCCAAGAGTGATATACAACAGAAATTTACAGGGACAATCTCTAAAAACAAAGTCTTCACAGGCAACATGATGACAATTAATTCATATCTTTCAATAATCACCCTCAATGTGAGTGGGCTAAATGCTCCCATAAAATGGCACAGGGTTGCAGATTGGATAAAAAGACAGGACCCATCCATATGCTGCCTAAAAGAGACTCGTTTTGAACCTAAAGATACATCCAGACTGAAAGCGAAGGGATGGCGATCCATCTTCCATGCCAGCGGACCTCAAAAGAAAGCTGGGGTAGCAATTCTTATATCAGACAAATTAGATTTTAAACTAAATTCTGTAATTAGAGACACAGAAGGACACTATATCATTCTTAAAGGGTCTATCCAACATGAAGAGCTAACAATTGTAAATATCTATGCCCCCAACATGGGAGCAGCCATCTACATAAGCCAACTGTTAACCAAAATAAAGAGTCATATTGATAACAATACGTTAATTGTAGGAGACCTCAATACTCCACTCTCAGCAATGGACAGATCATCTAAGCAGAAAATCAACAAGGAAACAAGAGCTTTGAATGATACATTGGACCGGATGGACCTCATAGGTATTTACAGAACATTCCACCCTAAAATCCCAACAGAATACTCATTCTTCTCAAGCGCACATGGAACTTTCTCCAGAATAGACCACATACTGGGTCACACATCAGATCTCAACTGATAACAAAAGATTGAGATTATTCCCTGAATATTCTCAGACCACAATGCTTTAAAACTGGAACTCAATCACAAGAAAAAATTTGGCAGGAATTCAAACACTTGGAAGCCAAAGACCACTCTGCTCAAGAATGTTTGGGTCAACCAGGAAATCAAAGAAGAACTTAAACAATTCATGGAAATCAATAGAACAAAAACACATCGGTCCAAAACCTATGGGATACTGCAAAGGCAGTCCTAAGGGGGAAATACATAGCCATCCAAGCCTCATTCAAAAAAGTAGAAAAATCCCAAATTCACCAACTAACTCTACACCTTAAGGAACTAGAGAAAAAACAACAAATGATGCCTAAGCCACACATTAGAAGAGAAATAATTAAAATTAAAGCAGAGATCAATGAATTAGAAACCAGAAACACAGTAGATCAGATCAACGAAACTAGAAGTTGTTTCTTTGAAAGAATTAATAAGATCGATAAACCACTGGCCAGACTTATCCAAAAGAAAAGAGAAAGGACCCAAATTAATAAAATTATGAATGAAAGGGGAGAGATCACGACTAACACCAAGGAAATAGAAATAATTATTAGAAATTATTATCAACAACTATATGCGAAGAAACTGAGCAATCTGGATGAAATGGAGGCCTTCCTGGAAACCTATAAGCTGCCAAGACTGAAACAGGAAAAAATGACAACCTGAATAGGCCAATAACCAGTAACGAGATTGAAGCAGTGATCAAAAACCTCCCAAAAAACAAGAGTCCAAGGCCTGATGGATTCCCTGGGGAATTCTACCAAACATTCAAAGAAGAAATAATACCTATTCTACTGAAGTTGTTTCAAAAAATAGAAACAGAAGGAAAACTTCCAAACTCATTCTATGAGGTCAGCATTACCTTTATCCCAAACCAGGCAAAGACCCCATCAAAAAGGAGAATTTCAGACCGATATCCCTGATGAATATGGATTCCCAAATCCTCAACAAAATCCTAGCTAATAGGATCCAAAAATACATTAAAAGGATCATCCACCACGACCAAGTGGGATTTATCCCCGGGATGCAAGGGTGGTTCAACACTCGCAAATCAATCAATGTGATAGAACACAGTAATAAGAGGAGGGAGAAGAACCATATGGTCCTCTCAATTGATACAGAAAAAGCATTTGACAAAATACAACATCCTTTCCTGATTAAAACTCTTCAGAGTATAGGGATAGAGGGAACATTCCTCACGTTCATAAAATCCATCTATGAAAAACCCACAGCGAATATCATCCTCAATGGGGAAAAGCTGAGAGCCTTTCCCTTAAGATCAGGAACACATTAAGGATGCCCACTCTCGCCACTATTGTTCAACATAGTACTAGAAGTCCTAGCAACAGCAATCAGACAACAAAAAGAAATAAAATCTATTCAGATTGGCAAAGAAGAAGTCAAACTCTCTCTTTTCGCAGACGACATGATACTTTATGTGGAAAACCCAAAAGACTCCACCCCCAAATTACTAGAACTCATACAGCAATTCAGTAATGTGGCAGAATACAAAATCAATGCACAGAAATCAGTTGCTTTCTTATACACTAACAACAACACTTCCATGCTCATGGATTGGAAGAATAAACATTGTTAAAATGTCTGTGCTACCCAGAGCGATCTATACCTTCAGTGCCATCCCGATCAAAATTCCAATGACATTTTTCAAAGTGCTGGAACAAACAATCCTAAAATTTGTATGGAATCAGAAAAGACCCCGAATCGCCAAGGAAATGTTGAAAAAGAAAAACAAAGCTGGGGGCATCATGTTGCCCGATTTCAAGTTATATTACAAAGCTGTGATCACCAAGACAGCATAGTACTGGCACAAAAACAGACATATAGACCAATGGAACAGAATAGAGAACCCAGATATGGACCCTCAACTCTATGGTCAAATAATCTTTGACAAAGCAGGAAAAAACATGCAATGGAGAAAAGACAGTCTCTTCAATAAATGGTGCTGAGAAAATTGGACAGCCACATGCAGAAGAATGAAACTCGACCATTCTCTAACACCATACACAAAGATAAACTCAAAGTGGATGAAAGACCTCAGTGTGAGACAGGAATCCATCAAAATCCTAGAGGAGAACATAGGCAGTAACCTCTTTGACATCACCCACAGCAACTTCTTTCAAGATACATCTCCAAAAGCTAGTGAAACAAAAGCGAAAATGAACTTTTGGGACTTCATCAAGATAAAAAGCTTCTGCACAGCAAAGGAAACAGTCAACAAAACAAAGAGGCAACCCACAGAATGGGAGAAGATATTTGTAAATGACACTACAGATAAAGGGCTGGTATCCAAGATCTATAAAGAACTTCTCAAACTCAACACCCAAAAAACAAATAATCAAGTCAAAAAGTGGGGAGAAGATATGAAAAGACACTTCTCTGAAGAAGACATACAAATGGCTAACAGACACATGAAAAAATGTTCATCATCATTAGCCATCAGGGAAATTCAAATCAAAACCACACTGAGATACCACCTTACGCCAGTTAGAATGGCGAAAATGGACAGGGAAAGAAACAACAAATGTTGGAGAGGTTGTGGAGAAAGGGGAACCCTCTTACACAGTTGGTGGGAATGCAAGTTGGTACAGCCACTTTGGAAAACAGTGTGGAGGTGCCTCAAAAATTTAAAAATAGAGCTACCCTATGACCCAGAAATTGCACTACTGGGTATTTACCCCAAAGACACAGATGTAGTGAAAAGAAGGGCCATATGCACCCCAACGTTCATAGCAGCAATGTCCGCAATAGCCAAACTGTGGAAAGAGCCGAGATGCCCTTCAACAGATGAATGGATAAAGAAGATGTGGTCCAGATATACAATGGAACATTACTCAGCCATCAGAAAGGATGAATGAATACCCAACTTCTACACCAACATGGATGGGACTGGAGGAGATTATGCTAAGTGAAATAAGTCAAGCAGAGAAAGTCAATTCTCATATGGTTTCACTTATTTGTGGACCATAAGGAATAGCAGGGAGGACATTAGGAGAAGGAGGGAAAAATGAAGGGGGTGAGATCGGAGGGGGAGACGAACCATGAGAGACTGTGGACTCTGAGAAACAAACAGGGTTTTAGAGAGGAGGGTGGAGGGGAGATTTGTTAGCCTGGTGATGGGTATTAAGGAGGGCACGTACTGCATGGAGCACCGGGTGTTATACGAAAACAATGGATCATGGATCACCACATCAAAAACGAATGATGTATTGTATGGTGACTAACATAACATAATAAAATTTAAAAAATAAATAAATAAATAAAATAAAGTTTTTGTCTAGTAAGTACAATGACTGGACTTCTCATGGACACTTTCTATTGATATCTTTTTTTCTGTGAATGGGCCATACATGGTTTTTTTTATATGCCTTATAGTTTTTCCGTTGAAGACTGGACATTTTGGACATTATCATGTGGCAACTATGAAAATCAGATTGTCCCCTCTCCTTCAAGTTTGCTACGGCTGCTTTTGTGGGTGTTGTTTTTTTCTTTGGTGAAATTTCTCAACTATTTTTGTAAAGTCTGTATTCTTTGTTATGTGTGACCACTGAAGTTCATGTTCTGCTAGCTTGTGGCCAACCAGTGTTTTGAGAGTTTCCTTAACTGTGAGAAAGAAAGAAAAAAGAAAAGGAAACAAATAAAACAAAAGGAAAAATTACTCTACTGGTCTTTGCAGATTAGCTATGTGTTGGAATACTCTTTCAATGCTCAACCAAGCTATTTACAACTCTGCCTTAGCCTTCATTTTCCATTTGCCTGGACACTGAAGTTCAGCCAGAGGTGAAAGTTTTGGATCTTCTCATGACTTTTCTGAGCACACATCCAGTTTTGGGCATGTGAATACCTTTCTTGATTCCCCACTATATGGGGGAGCTTCCATGTATCTACTTTTACAACCTCACCTTTCCCCAACTTTATGTTGTCTGATGTCCCAACTGTAGGCCCAGACTACTGTAGCCAGTACTTGTGCCTATAAATGCTTTCAACAAAAGTCACATGAGATGCCTCTCAGCCCTGAAAATACTCTAAATCGGGAAAAACAAAGGCTAATCCTTATGCTAGTCCTTCAGGGAGCCAAAAGACAACTTCATTTCAAAAAAGACAAACACATTATTTGAAAATTAGATCCATATTGCTATCTCTGGCAATAGCAACCTGCATTGAGAATGTAGGCTGCTGTCATATGGCCACCACTGATGTGGGATGGGGGAATGGTAGGTGGACAGCTTAAAATGCCACAACACTTTCTTAGCAGACTTCAGCCTCTTCTTTCTTCACTAAGCCTTCCCCTGTTATTATAAGTTCTTGACCAGGTCCAGAGTTCTGTAAAACCCTGATTATGACCATTTTGCCACATTTTTAGTTGCTTTTATGGAAGATGGATCCCTGGAGCTCCCTACTTATCATTTTCTGTGATGTCATTCCCTATTGTACTTTTTAATCCACGAATTTAGTGTATTTCTCTACTTATTTAAGTTTTCCTTAATTTCTTTCAATAATGTTTTATGGGGACACCTGGGTGGCTCAGTGGGTTAAGCATCTGCCTTCAGCTCAGGTCATGATCCCAGGGTCCTGGGATCGAGTTCCACATCAGGCTTCTTGCAGGGAGCCTGTTTCTCCCTCTGCCTGCTCTGCCTGCTGCTCTCCCTGCTTGTGCTCTCTCTCTGACAAATAAATAAATAAAATATGTAAAATTAAAAAAATAATATTTTATGTTTTTCCATGTAATATTTTATAGCTTCCATTACATTTGTTTTTAGGTCTTTGATGTTTTCTGATACACTTGTAAATGGTATAATTTTTAAAGTTTCTTTTTTTAAATTGTGTCCGGCATGTAGAAATATGTTGATTTTTACATATTGGTCTTGTGTTCTACTGCTTTATTAAATTATAAATTCTAAAAATTTGTTTGATTTTTATACACACAATTGTGCCATCTGCCAATAAAGAGTTGTATTTACTGTGCTAAAATATTTGTACCTTTGATTTCTTTTCATTACCTCATTGGTCTTACTAGGTCCTCCATTACCCTTTTAGATAGAAATGGTGTTGGCAAGCACACTTGTCTCAATCTCAGGGAGAGGTTTAATTACAAACTTAATTTCT
Organism: Zalophus californianus; assembly: GCF_009762305.2. Classification (NCBI taxonomy): domain Eukaryota; kingdom Metazoa; phylum Chordata; class Mammalia; order Carnivora; family Otariidae; genus Zalophus; species Zalophus californianus. The sequence goes on from NC_045604.1 coordinate 43,322,621, forward strand.
TTAAAATATATGGGACTTTTCAGACTTTCTATTTCTTCTTGTGTCATTTTAATATTTTGTATTTTCTACAAATTTGTTGATTTCATTTGAAATTTCAAATATTTTGTTGTTTATGATACCCTCTTATTACAATTAATTATCTGTAAGGCATATAATGTTGGATAGTATTCTGTATATGCAAGTAGATGTATTTGACTAAGTATGTTCAGATTTTCTATATCTTTTTTAAAGATTTTATTTATTTATTTATTTATTTGAGAGAGAGAGAGAGCATGAGTGGAGGCGAGGGGCAGAAGGAGAGGGAGAAGCAGGCTCCCTGCTGAGCAGGGAGCCCAATGCGGGGCTCAATCTCAGGACCCTGGGATCATGACCTGAGCCAAAGGCAGACACTTAACAAACTGAGCCACCCAGGCCCCAGATTTTCTATATTTCTGATGCTAGTTTTAGTTTACATTTGTATCCATTATTGAAAGAGAAATTTTTAAATCTCCACTCTGGATTTTTCCATCTTTTTTTAAGACTTACAGTTTTGGGGGCCCCTGGGTAGCCCAGTCAGTTAAGCATCCAACTCTTCATTTTGGCTCATGTCATGATCTCAAGGTCATGAGATTGAACCCCACTGGGCTCCACGTTCAGCGGGGAGTCTGCTTGGGATTCTCTTTCCCTCTGCCCCTCCCCACACTCACTCTCTCTTTCTCTCTCCCTAAAATAAATAAATAATTCTTTTTAAAAAAACAACTTGCAGTTTTTCCTTTATATTATTTGAGGCTACACCTCTAGATACAAGCAAAGTTGGAATCATTATAGCTTTCTGGTAGAGCAATTCATTATTTCTATTAATGCTTCTTACTTTATTGTTTACTTTGTCTAGTATTATCTAATCTAATTAGATATCTGATTATATCTAATACTCATCACCTTTCTTTCTGGGTAGTGTTTGCCTGTTATATCCTTTTCCATACTTTTATTTTTTAATATCTCTTTCCTTTATATCTAAGGTGAACCTCTTCTAAGCAGAATCTCTCTTTTTTTTTTTTTGGTATTTGCATTTTTGTTAAATCCAATTTGAGAATTGCCTTCTAATTATTTAGTCTGATCAGATTCACTGTAACTTCTCATGTATTAGGCTTTAAATGTTACCTTACTGTTTTCTATTTGTCCCTTCTGTTCTATGTTCTCTTTTCTCTCCTTTTGGCTTTCTTTAAGATTACAAATTTTTTTTTTGTTAATAATTCTATATACTCTTTCTGTTAATGTGTTGTTTTTACATGTTTTCTTCTCTTACTGGTTACCATATAGATTTCAAAATGCATCCTTGACATATTAAAGTTTAATGTAAGTTACTACTTTTATTGCATATATATTACTGTTTTATAAATCAATATTCAGTTAGGCTTACTCACATTTTCACTTTTTCTTTCTTTTTCATCATTTCCTACTCCTCTAAGTTGCCTCTAAGAACACCTTTTGGCATTTCCTTTAGTGTGACTTTTAAAATTATCTTTATTTTGGTTTTATTTGCTAAGAATACAGTCTTTGGCTGTAGAATTCTTGTTGGAATTATTTTCTTTTAGCACTTTGAAGATATCATTTTACTATCTCTTGGCTTCCTTAGTTCATTTTGAGAAGTCAGCCTGAAGTCTTCACTGGCATTGTTTAGTAGAAGGAAATATTTATTTTATTCACTGTCCACCCCCCACCCATTTTCTCTTTGTTTTTACTTTCATGCAATTGTACTAAGATATATCTAAGTATTTATACTACTTGTGGTTTCAGGACTTCTTGCATTTCTGATTTGATGTCATTTGTCAGTTTTAGAAAATTTTCAGTTATTATCTCTTCAAATATTTGTCCTGCTCCATTTTATTTCTTCCCTCTTTCTGATAATCTTACTACACGTATTTTTGACAAAATACTGCTTATGTCTTATATGATTTTTTCTTTATTTTCCGTATATTTCTCCATATGTCTCAATCTGCATATTTTCTTTTGATCTAACTCCTAGTTCAGTAATTCTCACTTTGTTGTGTATATTTGTCACTAAACCAATTTACTAATTATTAATTTTCTTAATTTCAGTCATTAAAATTTTATTTTCAGAATTTTTTCTTTGTATGATACTTAGTCTATGTTGATATTTTACTCCTTTTAATTCCTTGAACTATATTAATAATAGTAATTTTAAAGTCCATATTTGGATTTTTTGTATTGATTTCAACTATCGATTTTTTTCCCCTTGGTTTTTGGTCAGGTCTTTTTAAATACCTTGTTATTTCTGCTTTATTTGTGAACATATTTGGTTAAAAAAATTTTTGTAGAGATAACTTGAGTCTCTGGGTAATGTTATTTTCCTCTAGAGAGGATTTTATCTAACATCTGACATACACTAAACTAGTAGCATCCAAATAACCTTAATCCATCTAGGGACTGAGTTGGTTCAAAGCTGGCTTTTATTCCTTTTGATGGATGAGCTATTTCTGATTTCCCTTACTTCTTGGGATCACAACTGAAAGACTGGGATACTTATCAGAGCCCCTTTTCCTTTGCTGGTTTGCAATTTTGCCTTCTTCTGCTGAGACTCTACCAGAAGCCTGTTAAATTTTTCAGTAGCACCTGTCATAATTGATAAGTGTCTTGAGAATAAAAGCAGTTCCAGGGGTGTTTTTGGTTCATTTTCTAAAGGCCAATGGTTTTGTCTTCTGACCTGTTGTGATTTTAACACTGCAAATACCTCTAGGGTATCAGCTTAACTTTCTGGTTTCTAACATCCTCTTTGTTTCTAATTTCTGTTTTTATTTTGTTTTGTTGTAATTTTCTACAAGCTTATTTATGAGTTCAAAAATGTGTTATTTTTTTATCAGCATTTATAAGTATTTGTATCGGGAGGTTTTCAGGTTTCTTTTGTGTGGATTTTTTTTATATCTAGTCTTCCATAGTCTGGATTTTTTTTTCACCTATTCAATTGCATTTATTTAGAACCAGTATATACTTCTATTGCTTTCAAATCTTTTTTCTATGCTATCACTGCTAGTATTACCAAACCATACAAAAATTTTCTGTGGGAGTATAGTCTATTTAATAAACATTTTAAAGCATTAACTACATAACTAGGACATGTTCTAATTTCTGGGGGTGAGATAAGTAATATATCATCCTTGCCCTTAATGAGTTGATAGTCTATATTTTCTTCTACAATACTCGCCTCAAAGGGCTTTCCTAAGATACTGAGATCCTTGGAATCTATTATTCTTCAGTAGTAATGTTTTAATATACTTTTTGAAATAATGGTTTTTATATAGGGAACCAGACACCCATTCTAAATTGTGTATGGCGTGATAGAATACCTTTTAAGAAGCTTGCAGTGGAAACAGTGTCCTCAGGAAAGAAAATGATTTCAGTTAAAGCAAGAAGATACAGGGAACACTTAAAGAGCTCAAGATTCTGTGAGAGTTTGCTGATTACAGAGCAGCAGTTCCAGAAAGCAAGTGAAAGGGCATAGGATGGGATAACAGAAGTGTCAAGGCCGACTGAATGTCTTGTGGAGTATGGTCTAGTCAAAATGGCCGATTAGGGGAAGGATAGATAACATTTGGTGTTAAAATGAAAAGAAATACAATGGACTTGGTCTTAGGAGTCTTCTGAGGAAGGTGGGTTCTTGGCCTAATGGCCAACAGACTTAGAAAACAATCTGGACTGAAGTCAAGGGTAAAGATCATCCCCAAGTCTCTTTTCAGCAGTAATGTCCTGAGATGCTGGCAGTTGTGGGGACTGTGGTTTTTCCACATGCACTCAATGTCTGATAAATATCCTTTTTATAATTTGTCCCTTCTTGTTCTCTAAAATGTTCTTTATAATATGGTGTTACCTAAATTTGTGATTTTTCATTAGATTTTGCAGTGGAAATTGTCAGAGAACCAAAGGTGTTTTCACCCTCACATAGGAAAATGTCCTTCCTAAGAAAGACTGGTGCAAGGAAGCCCTCATTAAGACCCAGGTAAGACATAGGATCTAGTTAAAGCAATATTCTTCAGACACAAGCTCTCTTTAATCTCAATATGTTTAATGCTGAATTTATCTTCCTGTATATGGATTTTTTTACTTCTTTCCATATATCATACACATATGCAAGATACACTTTGTAATTTATTATTTATTTATTTATTATTTATTTATTTTAAAAAATTTTTAATTTTAGTTAGTGAACATACAGAGCAATATTGGTTTTCTGGAGTAGAATTCAGTGATTCATCACTTACATACAACACCAGTGCTCATCATAAGTGCCCTCTTTAATACCCATCATCCGTCTAGCCCATCCCCCACCCATCCCTCCATCAACCCTCAGTTTGTTCTCTATCATTAAGTGTCTCTGATGGTTTGTTTCCTTCTCTCCTTTTTTCTTTTCTGCCTTCCCCTATGTTCATGATTTCTTTTTAATTTCCATATATGAGTGAGATCATATGGTATTTGACTTTCTCTGACTGACTTATTTCACTTAGCATAATACATTCTAGCTCCATCCATGTCATTGCAAATGGCAAGATTTCTTTCTTTTTTTTTTTGATGGCTGAGTAATAATCCACTGTGTGTGTGTATATATAATATAATATGTATATATGTATATATATATACCACATCTTTATCCATTCATCAGCTGATGGACATTTGGGCTCTCTCCATAGTTTGGCTATTGCTGATAATGCTGCTATAAATATCGGGGTGCATGTACCGGTTTGAATCTGCATTTTTTTAAGATTTTATTTATTTATTTGAGAGAGAGAGAATGAGAGATAGAGAGCACGAGGGGGAAGAGGGTCAGAGGGAGAAGCAGACTCCCGCTGAGCTGGGAGCCCGACGTGGGACCCGATCCCCGGGACTCCAGGATCATGACCTGAGCCAAGGCAGTCGTTCAAACCAACTGAGCCACCCAGGCGCCCTGAATCTGTATTTTTGTATCCTTTATGTAAATACCTAGTACTACAATTGCTGATCATAAGGTAGTTCTATTTTTAAGTTTTTGAGGAACCTCCATACTGTTCTCCAGAGTGGCTGCACCAGTTTGCATTCCCACCAACAGCGCAAGAGGGTTCCCCTTTCTCTGCATCCTCACCAACACCTGTTGTTTCTTGTGTTGTTATTTTTAGCCATTCTGACAGGTGTTGAGGTGGTATCTCATCATGGTTTGGATTTGTATTTCCCTGATGATGAGTGATGTTGAGCATCTTTTCATTTGTCTGTTAGCCATTGGATGCCTTCTTTGGAAAAGTGTCTATTCATGTCTTCTGCCCATCTCTTAACTAGATTATTTTGGGGGGGGGTGAATTTGGTAAGTTTCTTTATAGATTTTGGATACTAACCCTTATCAGGTATGACATTTGCAAATATCTTCCATTCCATAGGCCTGACTTTTAGTTTTGTTGATTGTTTCCTTTGCTGTGCAGTTTTTTATATTGACAAAGTCCCAATAGTTCTTTTTTGTTTTTGTTTCCCTTGCTTCTGGCAACATGTCTACTAAGAATTTGCTATGGCTGAGATCAAAAAGATTACTGCCTGTGTTCTCTAGGATTTTGATGGATTCCTGTTTCACATTTAGATCTTTCATCCATTTTGAATTTATCTTTGTGTATGGTATAAGAAAGTGGTCCAGTTTCATTCTTCTGCATGTTGCTGTCCAGTTTTCCCAACACCATTTGTTGAAGAGACTGTCTTTTTTCCATTGGATATTCTTTCCTGCTTTGTTGAATATTAGCTAAACATAGAGTTGAGGGTCCATTTCTGGGTTCTCTATTCTGTTCCATTGATCTATGTGTCTGTTTTTGTGCCAGTACCATCCTGTCTTGATGACCACAGTTTTTATGATATAGCTTGAAATCTGGAATCATGATGCCTCTAGTTTTGTTTTTCTTTTTCAGAAATTGCTTTTGCTATTTGGGGTCTTTTGTGGTTCCATACAAATTTTAGGATTGCTTGTTTTAACTCTGTGAAAAATGTTGGTGGTATTTTGATAAGGATTGCATTAAATGTATAGATTGCTTTGGGTAGTAAAGACATTTTAAACGATGTTTGTTCTAATCCATGAGCACGGAATGCTTTTCCATTTCTTTGTGTCCTCTTCAATTTCTTTCATAAGCGATCTATAGTTTTCAGAGTATAGACCTTTTACCTCTTAGTTAGGTTTATTCCTAGGTATCTTATTGTTCTGGGTGCAATTGCAAACGGTATCGATTCCTTGATTTCTTTTTCTGCTGCTTCATTACTGATGCATAGAAATGCAACAGATTTCTGCACATTGATTTTATATCCTGCAACTTTGCTGAATTCATGTATTAGTTCTAGGAATTTTTTTGGTGGGGCCTTTTGGATTTTCTACATAGCGTATGATGTCGTCTATAAATAGTGACAGTTTTACATTTTTCCTTACCAATTTGGATGCCTTTTATTTCTTCTTGTCCGATTGCTGAGACTAAGATTTCCAGTACTATGTTAAATAGTAATGGTGAGAGTGGATATCCTTGTCTTGTTCCTGACCATAGGGGAAAGGTCTCTCAGTTTTTTCCCCATAGAGAATTATATGAGCTATGGTTCTTTCGCATATGGCCTTATGATGTTGCAGTATGTTCCCCCTATCCCTACTTTCTTGAGGGTTTTAAATGGATGCTGTATTTTGTCAAATGCTTTTTCTGAATCTATTGACAGTATCATATGGTTCTTATCCTTTCTTTTATTAGTGTGGTGTATCACATTCATTGATTTGTGAATATTGAACCACCCCTGCAGCCCAGGAATAAATCCCATTTGATCAATGTGAATAATTATTTTAACATACTGTTGAGTTAGATTCGCTGCTATTTTTAGTGAGTATTTTTACATCCACGTTCATCAGGGATATTGGCCTGTAATTCTCCTTTTTAGTGGGGTCCTTGTCTGGTTCTGGAATCAAGGTCATGCTGGCTTCATAGAATGAGTTTGGAAGTTTTTCTTACATTTTTATTTTTTTGGAACAGTTTGAGAAGAATAGGTATTAACTCTTCTTTAAATTAATTCCCCAAAACAAACAAACAAACAAATAAATTCCCCTGGGAATCCATCTGTCCCAGGACTTTTGTTTATTGGGAGATTTTTGATTACTGGTTCAATTTCTTTGCTGGTTATAGGTCTGTTCAAATTTTCTATTTCTTCCTGTTTCAGTTTTGGTAGTTTGTAGATTTCTAGGAATTTGTCCATTTCCTCCAAGTTGCCCAGTTTGTTGGCATATAATTTTTCATAGTATTCTCTTATAATTTTTTATATTTCTGTGGTGTTGGTTGTGATCTCTATTTGGGTCCTTTCTCTCTTTCTCTCTCTCTCTCTCTCTCTCTCTTTTTTTTTTTTTTTTTGACAGGTCTGGCTAGAAGTTTATCAATTTTACTAATTCTTTTTTTTTTTAATTTTACTAATTCTTTTGAAGAGCCAGGTCTTAGTTTTGTTAATTCATTCTACTGGGTTTTTGTTTGTTTGTTTCTATATTGTTTATTTCTGTTCTAATCATTATTTCCCTTGTTCTGGGTTTTAGGCTTTATTTGCTGTTCCTTTTCTAACTCTTTTAGGTTTAAGGTTAGGATGTGCATTTGAGACTTTTCTTCCTTCTTGACATAGGCCCGTATTGCAATATACTTCCCTCTTAGGACTGCCTTTGCTGCATCCCAAAGGTTTTGGACTGTTGTGTTTTCATTTTCATTTGCTTCCATGTATTTTTTTTTTTTTATTTCTTTAATGTCCTGGTTAACCCATTCATTCTTTAGTAGGATGTTCTTTAACCTCCATGTATTTGAGGTCTTTCCAAATTTTTTCTTGTGGTTGACTTCAAGTTTCACAGCATTGTGGTCTGAAAATATGCATGGTATGATCTCAGTCTTTTTGTTCTTGTTGAGGGTTGATTTGTGACCCAGTATGTGATCTATTCTGGAGAGTGTTCTGTGTGCACTCAAAAAGAATGTGTATCCTGCTGCTTTAGGATGAAATGTTCTGAATATATTTGTTAAGTCCATCTGATCCAGTGTGTCATTCAAAGCCACTGTTTCCTTGTTGATTTTCTGCAGAGATGACCTATTGCTGTAAGTGGGGTGTTAAAGTCCCCTACTATTTTTGTATTATTATCAATGGGTTTCTTTATGTTTATTATTAACTGATTTATATATTTGTGTGCTCCCAGTTTGGGATCTTCTTGATGGATCTTCTTGATGGATAGATCCCTTAATTATGATATAATGCCCTTCTTCATCTCTTGTTACAGTCTTTGTTTTAAAATCTAGTTTGTCTAAGTATGGCTACTCTGGCTTTCTTTTGACATCCATTAGCATCATAGTTGGCTCTCTATCCCCTCACTTTCTTTTTTTTTTTTAAGATTTTATTTATTTATTTGAGAGAGAGAATGAGAGAGAGAGAGAGAGCACATGAGAGGGGGGGAGGGTCAGAGGGAGAAACAGACTCCCTGCTGAGCAGGGAGCCCGATGCAGGACTTGATCCTGGGACTCCAGGATCATGACGTGAGCCAAAGGCAGTCGCTTAACCAACTGAGCCACCCAGGTGCCCTCTATCCCCTCACTTTCAATCTGCAAGTGTTTTTAGGTCTAAAATTAGTCTCTTGTAGGCATCATATAGAGGGATCTTGGTTTTTTATCCATTCTGACATCCTATGTCTTTTTATTGGTGCAATTAGTACATTTACATTCAGAGTGATTATTGAGAGATATGACTTTATTGCCATTGTGTTACCTGTAGATTTGGTGTTTCTAGTGATATTCTCTGGTCCTTACTAGTCTTTATTGCTTTTGGTCTTTTTTTCTTCCCTAAAGAGTCCCCCTTAAAATTCCTTGCAGGGCTGGTTTAGTGGTCACAAACTCCTTTAGTTTTTGTTTGGGAAACTCTTTATCTCTCCTTCTATTCTGAATGACAGCCTTTCTGGATAAAAATTCTTGGCTGCATATTTTTCCCATTCAGCAAGTTAAATATTTCCTGCCACTCTCTTCTGGCCTGCTACGTTCCTGTGGACAGATATCTGCAAATCTGATCTGTCTCCCTTACAGGTTTAGGACTTTTTCCCCCCCCGTCCTGCTTTCAGGATTCTTTCCTTGTCTGTGTATTTTGTGAATTTGACTATGATATGCCTTGGCAATGGTCGGCTTTTGTTGAATTTAATGGGCATTTTGGTGTCTGTGTCCTTCCCCAGATTAGGGAAGTTTTCAGCTATAATTTGTTTGAATAAACCTTCTGCCCCCTTTTCTCTCTCTTCATCTTCTGGGACTCCTATGATATGAATATTATTATGTTTTAACAAGTTGCTGAATTCCCTAAGTCTACCTTCGTTGGTCCATTACCTTGCTTTCCCTCTTCTTTTCAGCTTCATTATTTTCCATAATTTTATCTTCTGTATCACTGAATTGCTTCTCTGCTTCATCCATCCTCATTTTTATGGCCTCCATTTGGGATTACATCTTGGTTATAGCGTTTTTAATTTCAGCCTGACTAGATTTTAGTTCTTTTATCTCTGAGATTCTCTAGTGTCTTCTATGCTTTTTTCAAGTCCAGCTAGTATCCTTGTAATTGTTGTTTTAAATTCTAGTTCAGATATCTTACTTATATGTGTATTGATTAAATCCCTGGCTGTGAGTTCTACTTCCTGACCTTTCTTTTGGGGTGAATTTCTCCATCTTGTCATTTTGTTCAGGAAATAAAAGAAGAAAGAAAAAAGAAAAACAAACAAACAAAAAAACAATGAAAAAAAAGACCCCAAACAAACAAACAAAACCCCTAGATCCTTGGTGTGTTTTGGTCAGCCTGTTAAAAGAATGTAGATCCCAAAATTTAAAAAAAAAAAATTAAGAAAAAACAAGGGAAAAAACCCTGAAAGTAAACCAAAAATATATATATGTAATATATATAAATAGAATTTTAAAAATAATAATAATAAATTAACAAGAGGAATTGAAAAAAAATAAGAAAATAAAGAAAAAGCACTCTATGATCAGTAGACTTGGTGTAAGCCAGTTGTTTGTGCTGGTCTTCTGGTAAAGGGCCTGCTGCCCTGATTCTCGGGCTGACTTGTTTCAGTGGAAATGCACCTCCAGGGCACAGGGGGCGGGGTTTGCTGTAAGCAGCTCCAGCCTCCACTAGATGGTGCTGTTTTGCTCCCTGAAAGCTTTTCAGCACTGATGGGTGGGATGAATATGGCAGCACCCCGCTCTCTAGCCCTGGAGTTGAAAGTTCATGCCCCCCACTCTTCAGTGAGCCCTTACAGAAGAGCAATCAGTCACCTCACTTGTATCCCCAGTTTCCATCTGAACCCTGAGTTCACCCTGTCTGTGTCCAAGCTTTTTATCTCAGGCACATGGCTGAGTTTCAAAACTCCAAATTTTAGGGACTCCTGCAGCACAGACCCATGCTGCTCCTCCAGGGGAGGGTCTCGCTGCACTTTTGCCCTTTGCCAGGGAGTCCCAGGAAAGCAGTAACATGACCGTGCATAGCAGGACTGTAGTGGTTTGAAGTTAATGGCAAAACAGAGCAAAAGCCAGCACCAAGACCCACTGCTCTCAGTGGGCTTTACCCCCTACTATGACTGGGAACAGTCAGCAGGTTAGTGCCACCCATTCTTCTTGCAACCCAGGGGATCCTGAGACCATGCTGTGACTGCTCAGATTCTGCCCCACTTTGCCACCTGAGCACCTTTAAGCCAGGTACATCCCTCATAGTAGCAGACTTCTAAAAGTTCAGATTTTGCACTCTGCTCCTTATAACACTTTGTGGTAGACTCCATAAGTAGGCTCCCTCCCTGCCGTTGTATCCACAGCTATATCTCCCACAAGTCAACTCTCTTCACCTCCTATCTTCCAAATAAGGCTGCTTTTCTACTTGTAGACTTGCATTTTTTTGTTCTCTCAGACCTCCAATTGATTTCTTGGGTGTTCACAATGATTTGATAACTATCTAGTTGTGTTCAAGGGACAAGAAAAGCTTAGGGTCTCCCTACTACTCTGCCATCTTAACTCCTCCCCACACACACTTTGTATTTTAAACCCATTATTTGTTTCTAAAATTGACACCATGCAATATATATTATACAATAACATTTTTTAACCTAAAAAACTATCATGGACATCATTTCATATCAGTATGTAGAGTTCTACCTCCTTTCATGGTATAGATATAGCATGTTTGTGGGTTTTTTTTTTTTAAGATTTTATTTATTTATTTGTCAGAGAAAGAGAGAGCGCACAAGCAGAGGGAGTGGCAGGCAGAGGGAGAAGCAGGCTCCCTGCTGAGCAAGAAGCCTGATGTGGGACTCAATCCTAGGACCCTGGGATCATGACCTGAGCGAAAAGCAAATGCTTAACCGACTGAGCCACCCAGGCGTCCCCAGCAAGTTTTTTTATGGACATTTTTATGGACTTTAACAAAAAAGATTTATTTATTTATTTAAGAGAGAGAAAAGGTGAGCACGGAGTGGGGGGAGGGGCAGAGGGAGAGGAAGAGAGAGACTCTCCAGCAGACTCCCCACTGAGCAAGAAGCCTGACACAGGGGTGGATCCCATGACCCTGAGATCATGATTTGAGCTGAAATCAAGAGTCAGACACTTAACTGACTCACCCAGGTGCCCTTTTATGGACTTTTTAATGGACATTACATTATTTTTAATTTTTCACGGCCATAAACAGTACCACAATAAATATCTTTATACATATTTCCTTGCTATTTGTTTTTCTGGATTGTGTACTACTGTAGAAGCCTCCTAAATGGTTCCTTACTTCATGTCTCTCCCCCTTATAATCAGTCCTAGAGTCAATCTCATTAAGGTTTCACTGCTAGGAAAAAACTCTGTGGCCCTTTCTTTCAGAGGTGTCCACTCACCTTTCTTTCTACTTTACCTTAGCATAAGTGCCACCTCTACATTCAAAGTTTTTCAATTATATGTATGCTATGATTTCCTCTTCTCTGAATACTAAATTTCTGAAATATGACACAAACACCATGTACTACTTTTTACTGCTCTTTGTTTTTTAAGTATGTTTTGCATCTTCTCAACTTGACTGTGATTTTCTTGTAGGCCATGTCATCCATTCAATAATTCATTTTTTTATTCAGTAATTACCTATTAATTACTAGGTATATGAAAAGTCCTTAAAGAAGATAAAGATGTAGTAACACACACAAATTTGGTAGTCAAAGTTACTGGGAGAATATTTTGCACAGAGAAAGCTTTCTGAAGTATGCTTTCAGTTACTGATAACATTCATTGAGAGTGGTAAGTCCTCTGTCTCTTCTAAATACACTAGATAGACCTCCCTTCTCTTCAAGGAACTGAAATTATTCTCTGAGCATCAATCATTTATTCCTTTTGCTGTTCCAATTTGTACCACTCACCACTCTCCATTATGTCTACAGAAATACTTATTTTCCAATTTAGTTGAGTATAAGTATCACAGAAGTCATATAGTCCAGTTTCATATCTTCAGTTAAGACCAAAAGAGAATGGCCCAGGGCTATCACAGTTGCAATTCTCTTAAACTTGGTCCCTAGCCCTCATTCAATATAATAAACAGTCATTGATCATATACTGTGTCCCAGACACTAATGTTACAAAAAATGAAATGTAGTCCTTGCCTTTAATCTAACACAGAACTAAATAAAATACAAGGCTGACCTTATAATGTTATAATAAAATATTGGCTAATTACTATAAGAGTATAGGAAAGAGAAGGAAATTCTGAGTGAGGACTAGGAAAAGTTAGAGTCAGAAGAGGCCCCAAACTACATGTACAAATTCATGTGCATGTGCAAAGAAATGAGAGTATTTTGGGGGTAGGGCTAAACCTTCCAAGCTAAAGAAATGACACCAACATATAAACTCACAAATATAAAAATACTTAAAAACTTTAAAATGTCCAGTGGTGTTAAAGCATAGAATGCATGAGGTGAAGGGACATAAAGCATAAGATTAGAAAGTCAGATTGAGACCAAATAATAGAAAGAAGGTTTTAAATGAATAATTAAGGAATTTGTATTGCTTAACTGGAAATGAGAATTCCTTGGCATTTGTTGGAACAAGAGTACCAGAAATAACTGTTATATGGATTTAAAAAACATTACCCTGGCAGAAATAGTAATGATACATGAGGAGTCTGAGAATCAGAGACTGAAGACAGAAATAATAGTCAGAAGTTCACTGCAGTTGTTCAGACAAGTGATATTAAAAGTCTTAATTAAACAGTGGGAGTAGAAATGGAAGAGAAGATACAGCTTTTAAAATGACTGAAGAGGAAGAATCAGACTTCTGGAATGGTGGAGTAAGAACGTCACAAATTGTCTCCCCTTTAAAGCAGTAATAAAACTGGACAAACTTCTCAAAAAAATTCAGAACTCTGTAAATTATTTTATCTAAAACATCAGTTTTAAAGAACAGCAACAAAAAATTATGAGACATACCCCCCACCCCCCAAGAAAAAACATAAAGTATAGTTCATACACAGAAGGAAAAAAGCAGTCAATAGAAGCTGTCTCTGAGGTGATTTAGATATCGGGCTTACCAAAGTCTTCTAGGCAAATTGCTTCATGAAATAAAGGAAACCATGTTTAAAGAATTAAAGGAAAGTCTTAGGACAATGACTCATCAAATAGAAAATATTAATAAGATAGAAATTGTAAAATAGAACCAAATAAAAATGTGGAATTGAGAAGTACAATAACTAAAATGAAAAACTCACTAGAGAGAATCAACAGCAGATTTGGCAGAAGAAACAGTGAACTTGAAAATAGCTCAATAGACATTATCCAGTCTAAAGGAAAAAAAGAATAAAGAAACAGAAACAGAAACAGAAACAGAACCTCAGGGACTTGAGAGACTCCAGTAAGCACACCAACATGCAAATAATGGAAATCCCAGAAAGAGAGGGGCAGAAAATTTTTTGAACATATAAAGGTTGAATATTTTCCAAATTTTATTAAAGCCCTAATTAAAACATACAAAAAGCTTCATGAATCCCAAGTAGGAAAAACTCAAAGGATCCACATCTAGACACATCATAGTCAAAATGTTGAAAGACAAAGAGAAAAATCTTAAATGCTACAAGAGAAAAATGACTTATATTCAAGGGAACTACAAAAAGATTATTTACTTCACATCAGAAACAATGGAGACCAAAGTTAGAATGATATATTCAAACTAAACTCAATGAAAGTAGAAGGAAGTAAATATAGTGGAAGTCAACAAAATGTAGACAAAAATAGAAAAAATCAAGGCACAAGTAGGTTTTTTGTAAAGATAAAAAAAAAAAAAAAAGAACCAATAGCTATACTGGCCAAGGGGGGAAAATGAGATGACACAGATCACCAAAATCTGAACTGAAAGAGAACATAATCACTGACTCTACAGAAATTAGATTTTTGAAGAAATGCAAGGAACAAATTAGACAACTTAGATGAAATTAATAAGTTTCTAGAAATAACCAAATTTCTTAAACTGACTCAAGAAGCAGAAAATGTGAATAAATCTATAACAAGAGAAGAAATTAAATTAGTAACTTAAAATATTCTCACAGAAGAAAGTCTAGATACAGATGGCTTCATTGGAGAAATCTATGCAATAGTTAAAGGACAAATAATACCAATAATAGTCCATGAACTCTTTGAGAAAATGGAGGAAAAGAAACACTTGCTAAATTATTCTATGAGGTCAAAAAAGTATTATCCTGATCCCAAAGTCAAACAAAGATGTCATAAGAAATGAAAGTTACAGACCAATTTCCCTCTCAAATCTAGATATAAAAATCCTCAACAAAATATTAGCAAACCAAATCCAGAAAGATATAAAAAATATTATACAGCATAACCAAATGGGATTTATCCCAGGAGTGCACAGTTGCTCTAACATCCAAAAGTCAATTAATACAATATGCCATATTAATAAAATAATGGGGAAACCTCCACATGATTATCCCAATTGGTGAATGAAAAGCATTTTACAAAATCCATCACCCATTTATGATAAAAATTCTCAATAAAATTAAAATGGAAGTATACCATCTTATTCAAATAAAGGTCATCTATTAAAAAAACTTACAGCTAACATCATACTTAATGAAATAGGTATATAAAGGAGGAAGAATAAGTTGGACAACATGTGGATGTGTGTATAGAGGTTTAAATAATAACTATGACAAAGATGAAGTTGAATGGACAGTTGAAATTTTGAAATGGAGGTCATGAGAACTAGAGATAGGCTATCAGTGAAAGTCAAAATAAAATGAAACCATTTCCTCATAGCAATGAAAACTGAAACCCCAGAGGATGCAGACATTACGCAGGGGGAAAAAATCATAAAGCAAAAGTAAAGAAGATTGAGGATAAAACATTAGGAGCACCTATATTTAAGAAAATGTGAAAGTATAAGTCAGTAAAAGAAATTTAGAAATATTGATCAATAACAACTGATCACTAATGCTCTGCCTCACTGAAATGAGTGCCAGTTAGAGGTTGCTTTGAATGGACAATGAAAAAAGAGGGTTTCCTTGGAAAAAAAGACATTATCTCCTTTAAAATACCTCTCTTCCTCTTCTATTGGGGTTGTCAAATGATTGGACCATGCTTAGAGGAAGAGATTACTAAAAGGTGATAGATATATAAAAGTTTATAGGGTAGTTATATAAAAGTTTAAATTTATCTCCAAGGAAATAGGCATAGTAACCAATTTATTCACTCCACTTTTCACACGTGGCTAAAGTCTGGGGTCACCATCCTTTTCTCTTCACCAATGATGCTTTCTTGTTTTCCAGAAACTTAACAGAAGTCCTCCTAAATACACACCACTTGGAGTTCTTCAGAGAGTTCCTCAAAGAACGGAAGGCTGAAAGCCCCTTGCAATTCCTGGTAGCCATACATAAGATCAGTATTGAGACAAATGAAAAAGTGTACAAGTCTCTCTTTGAAAATATAATCAAGACTTTCTTCCATGGCAAAGCCTCAGCTGGTATACATCCTCTTCTCCCGTTCCCTTCTCCCTTTAGTATCTTAGGAGAAGAGTTTGGCAGAGAACCTGTCTCATGTGAGCCCCCTGAAAGAGCAGAACAGAGCAGTGGCCACATGGGCAGTACTGAGACAAAGATTAAGAGGGACAATAAAAGGAGAGAGCAACAATAATAAATCTAAAGTAAATACTACTATGAGAAGTCAAGCGCAAGACACTTGTACTTAAATGTGAAATAGATCCTCTCATTTAACTCTATTCAGCACTGAAAATAGGATTTTATTTAATCTCCATAAGATAGGAATGAATATCTCCATTTTACTAATGAGGACGATGAAACACAGAAATCTTGAATTCAAACTCAAGTTATTTGACCCTTAAATCAACTGGATAGTAATTTAGATACAAAAGCAAGAGTTAGCTGTGTATAAAATTGGAGTATTCACCTATTATGGGTTATAGAGAGAGTTGTCCTGGGAAGAACTGTCTCCCTGAAAATCTTTGTTTAATAAATTTTGTTTACTTGCCTGTGGAGGGAGGGCAATCTGACCCACGTAAATTCATCTTGGCCAGAAACAGAAGTTGCAAGTGAAGTGTTGACCTCTTATTCTAGAGGGAAAAAAGGGAGGTGAGCATAATCCCATCCTCGAAGTAAACAAATCTATAGCAAAGCAATGAAGATAAAGTCTTTTATTTTGGCACAAATTTAATTTGGAACAAATGGGTGTGTGTGTGTGTGTATTTGTTTGTGATAACCAAGATAAGGTTATAAATTTTATGAAAGTAAAAAAAGGTAAAACTGGCAAATGTTTATGTGTAAGAAATATTTACTTGTTGATTCTCAGGAATAAGACAAAGAAGAGTTTGCAGATCTTGTCCTTGATAAGTTTTCAAGTCTTATTAATGAACACAATAGTCTCTGAACACCTGGAGAATCATATTGCCCTCAAGATACTTATTTGTAATCTTGGATTCCCTCCCCATCTGCCCTAGCAATTTAACTTTAATCCTTTACTCTTCTGCTCTCTTCCTAAACCAAACACTTTAAGCTAGCTGCAGAAATGAGTCTTTTAAATATTTCCTTCCCCTTAAGCACTCATTTTTCAAATTTGAATGGAAGTAAACCAGGACTGTATTTGCTCTACAATTATGCTTTTGAGATTTTCAAACAAATTTTGGAGAGCTCAGAGTCTAACCAGAGTAAGGATAAGGGACTGAGTCTCCAAGATGAAAGAACACACCAGCTACCTCAGAAAAAGTAGACAAGGAGATGATGACTTTTTTCTCTCTCTTGCATTTTTTAGAAGAAATACTGCAGTGTGATGCCCCTATTATCAAAGAAATCTCTCAAATGCGTCATGTCAGCACAACCACACTGTTAACGCTACAGGGCTTTGTCATGAAATCTCTGGAAGAAAAGTGGTAAGTATTGCTCGTGAAGCAATAATTCTTTCTGGAGCTGCTCATTGGCTTCTGAAAGCCATAGTACTCAAGGAGTCTCAAATTTATTCTTACAGTTCACTTCCAGAGCTTCCCTACAAGAGAAAAATCAAATTTATCTTGAATCCTCTACCTACCTACCTGTGCACGTGTGTGCATGCATGTGTGTGTGCGTGCACATACACACTTCAGTTCATTTACCTGAACAGTGAACAGTACGGTATTGATAGGCTGACATTAGCAAAGAATTGAAATGGTAAGAAGAGTATTTGTGAGTGTCTTACCATTCCCCAGTTCCCACTTTGCCTTCCTCCAAAAGCTGAGATAGTTTTGCCTTGATTGTTACCTTTTATGTACCAGGTGTTTGCCTTCTTGATGTTCTTGGTCTCCTTCTGGCAGGTTTAAAGATTACCAAGAGCTGTTCCCACCTTATCCTCGGGAAGGGCATATTGAAGTACAAACTGCTAAGAAGCCCTCAAAAACCGCAGCTCACCTACAGGAATCCCAGGTCAGTGAGGAAGACAGTGAAGACAAGACACTGGGTTACAAGGAAAGCACTGCTTAGGCATTGTCAACCATGCAAAGAGTTTCCCTGTTAGTTTATTTATTTACCCAAACAACTTACTCTTTGGTTATGTTTCTTATTCCGTGTTTTACAAAGGAGGACCCTGAGGCTCAGAGAAATTGTTACGGTGGGAATTTAAGGAAAAATCCTTGCCTTCACTCTGTGACTAGAACCAATTTTGTGATAGACACAGCGGTCAGATACATGGAGATCAAAATGTCAGGTTTTTTTACTGCTAAAAACTAGTTTGAAGGACATGGATTGGCCATAAAGCCAGATGGGTTTAATAATCCTCTCTGCAGCCAAATTAAACTTAGTTACATGTGCAGTCCCTGGTATAACGGAACAACTTAGGCCTCCTGGGTGAACCCCTTATTGAATGACAAAGGGCAGGCCTAAACACAGGAATCCTGCAAACAGAGAATGCAGAGGGTTGGGAGCAGAACATACCCATTTTCTTCTTCCAAACTCATCAGTTATTTAGCTCATTCTTTCTCCATGACAGCAGTAAAAAAAAAAAAAAAAAAAGGAGGGCAGGGGAAGAGACAGGATTTTTTTCCAGTTTACACAAAAGCATTTTAAATGACAGTATACAATTTTCCAAAATATAGTTTTGTAAGAAAATGGCAATAATTAAATATTGTCTTTACAAAGAAGTTTCATCAGTAAATTCCAGTGCACTTCAGACGCCTGTCCAGTAAGACACATGCTCCCCCCAGACAGGAATGTTACTCAGGAAAGTCTCCTCATATGATTTGAGAAAAAAAATACGTGTTCCTTTTAAATAATCACTTGCCCAGTGTGTTGTAGAGTTGGTTAGTATCAGAAAAATTTGAGCCCAGCTCTGACTCCAAAAATCATGCTAAGATATTTCTGAAAATAAAAATGGACTATGCCCATATGAAAATGTCTACTCCTTCCTTTCTCTTCTTTTTTCCCTCCATGCATGAGTCAGCTCCGTGTCAGGGTACCATGAATGCTCATGTAGGACATTAAAAAGAATATTGCACCCAGAACCAGACTTCGTTTTAATTTCAAGTCTTCCAGTTGCTCTTAGACAGGAAAAGA
Organism: Zalophus californianus; assembly: GCF_009762305.2. NCBI lineage: Eukaryota > Metazoa > Chordata > Mammalia > Carnivora > Otariidae > Zalophus > Zalophus californianus. The sequence goes on from NC_045604.1 coordinate 43,341,689, forward strand.
TAAAAATAAACTGTCACGTATTTAGTGCCTACTTTGTACCAAGCACTACATTGGAGTTTACATATATAATCACTAATCCTCACCGCAACCCTGAAGGCTATTGTTTCTCTCTTACACATGGAAACACTGAGACACAGATTAAGTACATTGACCCAAATTACACAATTAGAGAAAAGCTAAGCTCCAGACTCCCAAGTTTCTGATCCCAAAGCCAGTGATTTTTGTATTTCAGTACTGGCCCTCTAAAGCCATGCTTACACTGAAGATCCCTCTTTGTAGAATGAAACAACTGAACTAGTTGATCAATAAGATTCTTTCTGACTCCAAATATCAATTTGTCAAGGGGTAAATGAATTACAGAATGGTCACTGGGTATTAAGAAACAGGCAAGGAACTTATAAAATGCATTTGTGTGTGTGTGGTGTGTATGTGCATGTAATTATACTTTCTCTTTTTAATGATTAGAAATGATTTTATTCATTTCCTTATTTCTTCAACATTTCAAATTTGCCTGAGCCATTATTCCCTTCTTGTGAGTTATGCTTATCTCCGACCCCTGTTTCTTCCTATTTTTAGCACTCACCCTCTCTCTCCTAATCATGGCATCTCAAATCTTACTGCTGAAAGACTGTAGTCGAAGGAGCATTGCCAATGGCCCCGTGCCTGGGTAAAGCCAGAATCTTCTGCCCACTAGGCACTTAATTTGGAGAAGGTTTGCAATTCTCTGTTTTTCCTCACCTTTAAATTGGAGCTAAAGATTATTCCTCATAAAGGAGGTGTTGTGAGGATTAAATATAATGAATGTCAAGTTTCTGGCACATAGTAGACTTCTAGGGAACATCAGCTATACTAATGATTATGGCATACCCGTCTCTCTTTCCCTAGGGAAGAGGCTGGATGAAAATGATTTGCTTTATTAAGAGCTTTTGCAAGTACCGCAGATTTGTGTCTGATCCCAGGAAGCGCCAGGAATTTGAAGAATATCTTCACCTAGAACTACAAAATAACAAGGAAAGTAAGTCGCTTCTCTATTTACTGTCTTTCCTATTGACATTTCAGACACAGGGGTTAGCGCAGGTAAGAAGCTGCAGAGCTGTTGCTTTGCATCATACCTGTGTTAACCTGGGGTCTAGCAAGAACTCTAGTTCCTGGGTGCAAAGCCATGCTCAGGCCTGCTTAGAGAGAATGTGAGTCCAGTGGCTTCTGCTGACAGAGCCAGCAAGGGTGAAAAATGACTAGTCTACAGTGCAGCAAGATCTTACATTTCACTAAACTGTTGTCCATAGTATAGATTTATTCAACTACTTCATTTGTTAGTTCATTCATTCATTCAACACACTTTTTGAGAATCCACTATATGGCAGGAACTTTGCCAGGTGCTGGGGATACAGTAGTAAACATGCAGTATAGGATAGGTCTTCATGGCACTTACATTTTGAGGGCAAGACAGAAAGTAAGAGCCACAGATTTTGGAGCCAAATATCCTGGGTTTGACTATGCCATTTTCTAACTGAAGGACCTTGTGAAAGAGATTCTGTGCCTCAGTTTTTTCATCTGCAGAATGTAATAATAATGGTGCTTATCTCATAGATTGTTGTGGGGATTGAGTGAGTTAATACATGCAAAGCATCTTTACCCATTACTATAAAAGGGTTAGCCAATGTTATTGCTATTATTATGTGGTGAGTAATCCCAATGGTAATTGTAGGGAGACCCTAGTTAGTCAAGGAGGAGGATCAGGGAAGACTTCTAGAAAATGACAAATTTGTCTTCTGGAATGAGCAAGTTAGACAGGCAAAATAGGTGGGGAGCAATTTCTAGGTCTGCATAGAATCCTAAAATAAGAAAGAGCATGGCACATTGCAGGAACGGCAATCAGGCCAGTTGGACCGGAGATTAATGATTTTGATTAATTAAGTAAGATTAATGAGATGACAAAAGTGCCTGAGATAATACTGGAGGAATTGATAATGACAAATCTCATCTCTCTTATTTTTTTGAGTTTTTTTTAATTTAAATTCAATTAATTAACATAGTGTATTATTAGTTTCAGAGGTAGAGTTTAGTGATTCATCAGTTGCATATAACATCCAGTGCTCATAACATCAAGTGCCCTCCTCAATGCCTATCACCTTCATCTCTCTTGATGACTTTTGAGTTGTTTCAATTGTCAGTATAACAAATAATGCTGCAAAACGTACATATTTTGCAATCATGTATTTCTATGAGATTAATTCCCTAAAATGGGAGAAATGGGTAAATGGTTAAAAATAGTTAAAATTCAGGGGCACCTGGGTGGCTCAGTCGTTAAGTGTCTGCCTTCGGCTCAGGTCATGATCCCAGGGTCCTGGGATCGAGCCCCGCATCGGGCTCCCTGCTCAGCGGGAAGCCTGCTTCTCTCTCTCCCACTCCCCCTGCTTGTGTTCCCTCTCTCGCTGTGTCTCTCTCTCTCTGTCAAATAAATAAATTCTTTTAAAAAAATAGTTAAAGTTCAGCGCTTTAAAAACATTACACTAATTAAATTCTTACCAACAGTATAAGTAAATGCCACATTGTCATCAACCTGGGGTATTAAGCATTTCTTAAAAACTGACAGTCTGGTAAATGAAAACTAATGTGCCATTCGTATGTATATTTCTTTAGCAATTGAGTACCTTTATTTGCTGGTCATTCATATTCCTTTCTGAATTGTTTATGTCCTTTGTCCATTTTTCTATTGGAATTTTAATTTTAATATTATGATATTTTCTAATTTGCAAAAGTTTTTGTATGTATGTTTTAGGAACTGCTTCACAAACATTTAGGATTTTTGAATAGTTCTAGCTCTTTTGTTTCCTCTTTTAAATAAAATTAGTTCAAACCCTTATGCCCCAGAATAGTAGAAAGTCTAATTTCACCCTACTTCAGCTTCCCACATCCTTAGCTTTGTATGAGACAGCCCAAGAAGAGTGCTTCTGTAGCTCAGTGGGAGATCTACCTGCCAGTGGTCTGTTTTCTTTCACTGTCATTTAGACTTTTCTGGGATTGTTATGTCCTTCAATCAATTGACCCATTTATCATTACAAAAAATACTTTATCGTTGGTAATATTCTTTTCTCTGAAATCTACCTTGTAGATTAAGATAATCAATCCAGCTTTCTTTTTATTAGTGTTAGCATGTGGTATCTTTTTCAGTTCCTCTACTTATAACCTATTTCTGCCCTTCATTAAAGTGTTCCTTAAATTCTATGCTAAAGCTAGCATAGAACTGGGTCTTGCTTTTAAAAAAAATAATACAAGCTGACAATCTTAACCCAATTGAGAGTCAACTGTTAAATGTTCAGGACATTTTTTGTGAACCATCAATAGCTGAAATCAACTATGGTGGAAGTATTTATTATAGAAATCAGCAAATACCACAAATCAGATCTCCCCCACCCTTACCAGAGCTGGTTTGCAAGTATATCACTGCTCCTAGATTTCTTGAGTGGATTTAGCACACTCTTTTCCTAAAATCCCTGACCATCATACCAACTTCCACTACTATTCAAACTTTTTTTTTACCCTTCGAACTCAAGTCTAAGAGATAGAGATTGTTAGGATAGGAAGGAGGAGGCTCTGCTTTATTTGGTGCTGTAACCCTAGGACCTAGCACAGGGTCTGGAGCATAAGACGTGCTAGCTATTTATTCAATGTTGTAGTACCCTCCCATTTTACATATAACACTTCTCCAAAAGGAATTCCACTTACACCAATAGGAAGCACCATACCCACATCAATGATTCCTGAACGGATATCCAGAATAATGAATTTTATAGGAAGAACAGTAAATTCTAGAGCTGGACTAGACAATTTTCTTAAACCCAGCCAGGCAATTAACCAGGGTTTACTTGCCAGATACAACCTAAAACTGTTGTCTTCGCAGCCCTAAATCCCTATGCATGGGTTTCTTTGTATATATCCTAGTCAAGAAACTTTCTAAAATAAGTGTCTTGTTTTTCTGAAACACAATCCAAACCTTCTTGAATCTTCTATCTTCTTCTTTACTCATTTGTCTGTTTTCTACTCTACTGCCCTACTCTCTATTTCAATAAACTTCTTTACTCTTGATGTTTTGGCTTTTTTGTTGTGCTGCTTTCCCAGTTTCCTTCTAAATTACTTCCCTGATAAACCTAGAATAAGCATCATCAGAACCACAGACTCCATTTTGAAGGTCACATCTGCGTATTCAGTTTCTGCAGAAATGTTAGGGATTAGCATACCGGTACAATTGTATTTTCCATGAGAAACGCACCAGGAAAACACCTTTCAGTACTCGGTTGATTTTTTTTTTTTTTTTTTTTTTTTTTTTGGTGTGTATGTGGTCATACCATCTGAGCAGATTGCTTTTTCATCAGTCCTTCAAGTCAAAGTAAAACGTTGAGCCCAAGGGTAGGAAATCACTATTTGGATTAGGCCCAAAGATGGGTCCACAGTTTCCTTTCCTCATTTTAGTTATGCCCAAGTCAAAGGCTTCAAGTTTAAGAGTGACTTCATCAAACTAGATTTTAATTCTTCTTTCTCTCTCAGATTTCTCCACATCACCAAATGTATCAGGACGCCCAACCACATATGCCACAAACGTCCGGAATGCAGACCTTGAGAATGGTGATATAATACTTATGAGGCGCCGTATTTTTGGCCACAGAATTATCATTGTCAACTTTGCAATCAATGATTTGTATTTTTTTTCTGAAATGGAGAAGTAAGTTTCCCATCTCTTCCTATCATGGCTTTCCCTGATTAGTACCATCCAGCAAAGTCTGGAGTGGCCTATAAGTGCCACAGTGATTTCCGCCCTGCCAGGCTGCAATCTCCAACTGAAAATCTCACTGAATTCTGTCTGTCACTGTATCAATTTCTGCCATTCTTCCCTTTAGGTCCTAGAAGCTCTTCAGTATTATGGAGTTGCCAATATTGAAATGATTGAAATATTGAAATGATATTTATACCCAGAAAGTGGAGCACTTTTTTTTTTTTATTATTTGTTAATATGATAGAAGATCTCTATGGAGCACCATAGGGCCAATAGTTCCTTAGTTAGAACAAAGAATTATAATAATAAAAATTGTGTGTGTCTATATGTGTATGCATGACATTAAACAAATATATAGGAATAAAATATATATATATTTATTTATTCCTTGCTTTATTCATGCATCTTATGAAAAAAGCAAGTTGGAGGTCATTCCATTACAGCTTTGGTGAAATATATAGAGCAAAACATCTTTCTGGTCTGGATCAGATTATTCTTACCTGTTGTTTAGTGTGGTTTCTACTTAGAAATATTTCTTTGAGCAGGGAGGGGCAGAAGGAGAGAGAGAAAGAGAAGCCTGAGCAGGCTCCATGCCCAGCGTAGAGCCCAACACGGGGCTCAGCCTCACAACCCTGAGATCATGACCTGAGCCGAAATCAAGAGTCAGGTGCTTAAGTGACTGAACCACCCAGGCACCTCTCTACTTAGAGATATTCTTAACCACGTGTGTCTCATGTGTAAATCTCTCCAATTTGTGAGCCCAGGGCCTGAACTTGCAAAACAATCATACTGGGGTAAAGAAGTTAGTCAATGGTTCTCAACACTGGTGCACATCAGGGTCGCTGGGGGCTTGTGAATACTGCCAATGCCAAGGTCCCAGAGATTTGGATTTCACTGTTCCAGTGTAGAGCCTGGGAACTGGTACTTTAATAAGCTGCTCGTGTGATTCTGATGTGCAGCACAGTTGGGAACACGAGTCTAGCACATCTGAAAGGGAGAATTGACTTAAAATTTTCTTGAACATTTGCAGATAGAAACAAGTGACTCTAAAAGAAATAAGAGTCTCTACTTCTTTCTCTGTCCTCATCAATGGGAACATCTTTGCCATTATCAGGAAGGGCATGTTCCTGAAATACTGATTTGAAATTTGGAATACATTTCCCCCATAGAAATGATGGTACTACATTAGGTACCTTATGTACTAAAGTAGAATGACTTATGAATCTATATTTTAGAATGTGGTGGGCTTTTTTTTTTTTTGAGAACTGTTAAAAGTTCTAAACTAATTTAAAAATAAAGATAGAGATGCATAAATGATATTTAAGTTGATATAAGTTGGAAGTCTCCTGTACATACATACAGGTTATTCAATCCTCTATATTACTTCACTCATTGTGTATCATTATTATTATTGTTTTTGCTTGCCTTTGGTTGACTAGGTTTTTAAAATTTTAATTCCAGTATAGTTGACATACAGTGTTATATTAGTTTCATGTGTAGAATATATTGATTAAACAATTCTATACATTGTTCAGTATTCACCATGATAAGTATATTCTAATGACCTATTTCACCTACCCCCCACCCACCTCCCCTCTGGTAACCATCAGTTTGTTCTCTATAGTTAAGAGTCTGTTTCTTGGTTTGTCTCTTTTTTTCTTTGTTTTGTTTCTTAAATTCCAAATGTGAGTGAAATCATACGGTATTTGTCTTTCTCTGACTGACATTTCACTTAGCATTATATCCTCTATCTCCATCCATGTGGTTGAAAATGGCAAGACTTCATTCTTTTTATGACTGAGTTATATTCTATTGTATAAATATACCACATTTTCTTTATCCATGAATCTATCAATGGACACATGTACTGCTTCCATAATTTGGCCATTATAAGTAATGCTACAATAAACATAGGGGTGCATATATCTCTTTGAATTAGTGTTTTCATATTCTTTGGGTAATACCCAGCAGTGGGATTATATGGTAAATCTATTTTTAATTTTGTGAGGAACATCCATACTTAAAGAGATATTATTATGTTAAATCATACTAATGTACTTTCACTCACCTGTCAAACTTTTGATGTAAAGTCAAAGCCATTCCTCTAATTGGAGATCCACATAATTTTCTTGCATAAACTATACCCAAAATGCTATCTGCTAATTCTAAACTTTCTCTTTTTAAAGTGGAGTGAGAATTTAAAGGCAATTTAATCCTTCTGGATTTTTATACTTGTTTTTTCAAGGTTTTAAATTGCTTTGTCACACCTAACTCAACAGCAACTTTTTTAAAAGCAACTTGCGTTTACTGGAACATTCCAATACATTCAAATTTATTTTCACAGAAACAACAAATACCTTTTCCTTTTATGTTCATATTTTATCAATTTTCATAAATTACCAATTACAGTAACAAGTACCACAGACAAAAATATTTGAGAAGAAACATGACTAATTCTCAGTATATATCTGCCTCAACTCACTGGGAAAATGTGAGAGTATATTACAGAAAGCACAACCAGTGTGTATATAGTGAGCATGTCGTAGGCATCGGTCAGTGTGTTTTCAGAAGAGCACCTGGTCATTCAGCACACTAGTTAGGGGAATTTGGTTAGGAGGTCTTCCACTGCACCCCAATGAGGGTCAGTTCCACAAATGCTTACTGATTGCTTGGGCACGGGATTTGACATTGGAGATACAAAAGACATGCTCTCTATTCGCTAAGATCCTGCAAACCAATCCGGATGGCAGACAAAACACAAACGAGAGTTAAGAAGTAGGGTGATAGGTGCAAGAAGTGCATTTAGACAACTAAAAACAAAAGCAGCACTTTGTTTACCATGTTCACTGCTGAATCCCTGCTCTTGGAACTGCACCTGGCACAGAGTAAACCCTTTTAAATGTCCACTGATGGAATAAATAAGTGGATATGCAAAACAAGCTTATAATGGGAAAATCTTGGTATTCTACTCTTAGGAAAAGTTCAAATGGTTAAGATTTAAAGAGGCCTGAGAGAAATAAACCGTACTTAAATCAAGATAAGGTATAACTGACAGGTATTTGATGGTTAGTAAAAGAATATGTTGCTAGGAGACAGAAGGTAGTTGCCAGAGGCTGGGATATGGGAAGAATAGAGAGTTATTGTTTAATGGCATAGAGGTTCAGCTGGGGAAGATGAAAAAAGTTCTGGAGATGGATTGTGTTGATGGTTGCACAACAAAGTAATGTACTTAATGCCACTGACTGTATGTTTAAAAATGGTTAAACTGGTAAATTTTATATTGCATATATTTTACTATAATAAAAAAATTAAGTAATATGCAGCTTCAAAGAGTGGTGGTAATTGTGAGAGCATCAGCACAGGAGAGGAAAGAAAGAGCAAGATAACCCTTAGCCCTTAAAGTCTTCAGAGGCAAAACTGGTACAGAGGTCAGGATGGAGGCAGGATGGGATGCATAAGGGAGTTTATGGTAAAGAAATACACTTAAAGAAGTACTTAGCATATTACCTGACACGTGGTATGTGCTCAATTTGTATTTGCCTATGGAGGCATTATGATTGAATGAATTAAGTTGCAACCTGGCCCAGGATTGACCCTGTCATTTTTAGGTCAGAAATGGGTCTGGGCTGGCTGCCCTATTTAGTTGCTGCTTTTATCTTCTCCTCACTGATTTCCTACTTACCGTTTCTTTTCATTAGATTTAATGATTTGGTGAGTTCAGCTCAGGTGCTGCAAGCCAACCGGGCATACAACGAGAATGATGTGGTCCTAATGAGGTCCAAAATTAACATCATCCTAAAGCTCTACCTGCATTCTGAAATCCCTCCAAGGCTGAGGGTAAGGGGGATTCCCACTCCTCTCTGGGCTTTTGCCAAGAAGCATTTCTTCCACAAGAACTCTGAAAGCACCTCCTAAGTCTTGGGTCAACCATATGTCCTTCACCTAGCAGTTGCATGAAAAGCTGCTGCCTTCTGGGGAGGGGGTGGTCTTATAGGTCCTGGGGGTCAGGAGAGGTTTTCTGCCTTCCCTGGAGCCTCTGCCAGTAACAGGCTCTCACTCTGTGGGTAGGTGAACATCTCTGAGTCCCAGAAGGATGCCATCCTTGCTGCCATTGCAGAGGGCCACCTAGATCGGAACATCTTCCACGGGACTATCATGTCTCTCTTCCCTGTCATTATGTACTTCTGGAAAAGGTAACTATTTCCCCTTGCCCAAGGACCATGAGGGCAGGAAAACACATTTGACTTTCTAGAGAGTTTTCTGTCTTCCTCTAGCCCTCTGCTTCGCAGTTCCCAGTCTGTTGGGAACTACAATGGTGTATTCTTATCCTACTTGATACACTCCATCCCTCACACTCCCACGCTGAAACTGAATCAGAGGATGGAAGGCCAATTAAGACTGGGGATCAGAGTGCCTGACCCCCACCTCCCCTGTGCTTGTTTGGAAAAAGGATGTTAATTTTCTTCTTTTTCTTTTTTTAAGATGTTAGTTTTCTTAGGCATAGGTTCCTCACTTAAAAGTGAGTATGGACCAGGTAGCTACCTGGGAAGAAATTCTGTCAAGGTTAACACAACTGTACTTGTGCTTAAGGAGCTTCAGTGAGACAGTAAGACAGAAGAGTTTTACTCTGTTATCTCCAAATCCCATAATTACCATTAGAGGCACAGTTGCTAGATATTTCCATTTTCAAGAGGAGCTTAGAAATTTAGGAATTTCTTTTGTTGTTAAAGACTTATTTATTTGAGAGAGAGAGAGTGAGTGCAGGGAGGTGGAGAGGGAGAGAATCTTCAAGCAGACTCCCCGCTGGGCACAGAGCCAGACACCGGGATCCATCTCATGACCCATGAGATCATGACCTGAGCCAAAACCAAGAGTACATCACTCAACCAACTGAGCCTCCCGGGTGCCCCAGAAATTTAGGTTTCTCTGTCATATCTCCCAATGTTAAAGTGGCAAATGTGGCAACTAACTCAAAACTAAAACATGGTGAGGAAATTATGAAGGCCAAAGAGCAAAAATGAAATAAACAAAATATCTGCAGGACAAATGCGACCTGTGGCTCCTGGTTTCTAACCTAGCTTGTCAAGGTTTGGGTTGAGACGCTGGCCCAGGTTCTCCCAGATGGTTATTTACTCTTATAGTGCACTATAGCGCCAGCCTATACCTTCCACATAGTGAATGACAGTGCCCTGTATGACAGTGACCAGAGGATGAGCAGCTGAAATGTTCCAAGACAGGGCTAATTAGGATATTTAGATTATTATGTGATTCCAGCTCTTAGGGGATGCCCTCCGCCCCAACACACACATGCATAAATGTTACCTTATTAGAAGAGAAGGATAAATGTTGCTTACCAATCTCCAATCTTTATTTTAAAATCTCTTTGATAACTAGAACTACCCGACAACCCAGCAATTGAACTACTAGGTATTTACCCAAAGGATACAAAAATACAGATGCAAAGGGATACATGCACCCTGATGTTTATAGGAGCATGATCAACAACAGCCAAACTAGGAAAGAGCCCAAGTGTCCATCAATGAATGAATGGATAAAGAAGATGTGGTATATATATATGCAATGGAACATTACTAAGCCATCAAAAAGAATGAAATCTTGTCATTTGCAACAACGTGGATGGAGCTAGAGTGTATTATGCTAAGCAAAATAAGTCAGTCAGAGAAAGACAAATACCATGTGATTTCGCTCATATGTGGAATTTAGGAAATAAAACAGATGAATGTTTGGGAAGGGGAAAAAAAAGAGAGAAGGAGGGAGGGGAGGCAAACCCTAAGAGACTCTTAATGATAGAGAACAAACTGAGGGTTGATGGAAGGAAGCGGGTGGGGGATGGGCTAAATAATTGATGGATATTAAGGAGAGCACTTGTTATGATGAGCACTGGGTAGTATATGTAAGTGATGAATCACTAAATTCTACTCCTGAAACCAATATTACACTATAAGTTAGCTAATTAGAATTTAGATAAAAATTTGGAAGAAAAAAATAAATAAATATAACTCAGTTCCATTTTAAAAAAATGAAATCTCTACGATAATAAATTATTTAATACAGGATTGAAAGAATTAAAAATTGAGGTTCAAGATAACTGGTTTATCCTTTGAACACCACTTGTTATCGAGCACAAAGTCTAGACTTGATTCTAGTTCTACCAATCAGGATTAAATAGAAATTTGTCCTGAAACCTTCTGGAGGATCAGAAACCCCTGGGAAATGCATGCTGCTTCTGGCTTGAGTCAGTGCTCAGCACTGCCTCATACCTATTTAGGAAGTATAGGAGTGCTTCAGGGAGGCTTTGAATCCCTAATCTTTATGCAACTGGTTCTTCACTTACTTTCCTATATACTTCTATATAAAGAGTTTTATATTGCACAAACTGTGTCTACATATGTTATCCCAGATGAACCTCTCAACAGCCCTATGAGGTGGGTGAGGCAAAGTGTTATTATCCCTATTTTACAGATGAGTAAATTGAGGTTAAAAGGGGGTAAGAGACACTTAGGATCACTTGGAAGTGGTAAAACCAGGATTAGAAACCAGGTCTCTTATTTTCTTAAACACCATAAAGAATGCATTGTGGCACACTGGAAGCTCCATGATGGGAGGTAGACCCATTATAGCAAGTGGAATTAGAGAAACCAACTGTGATCAAATAGAATGCCCCTTGGAGAAGGGAAAGAGGGTACCAGTTAAGACTATCAGAGCAAAGGCAGGATAGAAAATAAATCCAATCTTTGCCAAGACCAACCTCCAAGTGGTCCAATGCAAGGGTAGGCTGAGGAACAGCAAGGCATTAGGGGCCAGGGAGGAAGAGATGAAGAGTGTTGTGAGGGATTCCAGGGAGCAACAGTTCTCAGGTTGCAGTGGGTATGTGAATGCAAGTTCATGTGAGGAGCAGGGGTCTACTCCAGGGAAAGGGCTGCTGGGAATGTGATGACAGGGTCACGACCTTCGGTAAGGGACAGGATGAAACCAGGGATTGGGACCTAAGAGGAAACCAGTCAGAAGCTCTGGCTGCACCAGGTGAGGTTAAGTGGGGAGTTCATAGTCTGATGCTCAAGCAAGCATCAGAGGGATTGACTCCTCCTCAGACCTGGATATAGCAGATTCTTTACAGACTCCATTCACTGGTTCCAGAAGGGAATCCCAACATACTGTCCATACCGGGTCCTCAGTGGAGCTAGGCCTGGACACAGAGAGGGCTCAGAAGAAGGGCCTCTGACAGGCAGAACTCCAAGGCCAAATCTTTCCTCTTCTCTATTGGACACTCCACTCTCTTTGAGGAGTGGTCTTGACCCAGTTGCCCTGTGCTCAGTGTTCCAGCCTCCTCAGCTGGTAGCTTTCTCCATGTGACCAGAGGCCAATCTTCTCACAGGTTTTGTTCCTGGAAGGCAACCCGCTCTTACTTCCAGTACAGGGGGAAGACATACAAGGATAAACAAACTTCTCCTAAGCCCATGCACAAGTATTCTCCTTGGAGTGGAGGTAAGCTCTACCATGACCTATAGCCCCATTCTCTAGCAAATGAGACTCACGAAGGGAAAGCAAGTGTCCAAAGGACCAACTTAAGACTTCATAGAGGATATTTCCTGGAGGGGTGGGGGGCATCTCATTAACTTGGCTCTCAGAGAAGCATTAGTGTGTTTTATCTGTTGATATCAGTACCAGCAAAAGGGTACCCCACCCATGTACCACACTCCCCAGCGGTACCTCTTCAATAGCCTCAGGATATAGGTCATGGTCCATGTGGTGGGTAAATGGAGGTGGTGACTTGCTTTACTGCTATTTAAGAAGCCCCCTGTTCCAACTATCTCCAGAAACCATGCCATTTGAAAAGCATCTGTTTTATGGTGTTGTGAGAAAATTAAAAAGTGGATGTAGGGTATGATTTAATGTGGTAAATATATATATCTTTACGCATATATATAATTTTTATGAGAGCATGGGAAAATTTCAGAAATAAAGTGTTAATAGGATTATCTCTGTATGGTGTGATTATGAGAGATTTACATATTTATTATTAATATATTCTTAGTATGTTATTCATATGTTGTATATTATTAATATATTTATAAACAAGCAAATAGATATGTTTGAAAACATACACAGACATATGTTTTCTTAGCAGAGCAGTTGAACTCAATCCCTTTCTTAATATCTGCACTGAGATCAACACTTAAGCAAAAGGAAATTTTAAAGAGAGGGAGGAGGGTGCACAGAGCAGTGCCTGGAGAGGGCAAGGCTGGATGTCACTGCAGTGGAGGGTTCTGAGAACCAAAGAGAACAGGTCTGTGAGTCTGAAAACAGTACCAGCATCAGAACAAAATTTGGAGATAAGACAGGAGTCTTAAAGACACCAGAGAATTGTCCTGTGAGAGAACTGAACATTCCATGGTTTTAGCTCAAACCTATGCAGTTCTCATGTCCATTTTTACAGATACTTAACCCTGCCCCCCTTCCAGCCTCCTCACAAACAAGTATCCCACCCCCTTTGGGGAGTACAAATGAGGCCTTTGAACCTTAATCTATCCCTAGCTTGCATGAACAGTGGGAGAAGCAGCTCTGGCTGGTTGTAGAGCTAAGTTCCTGCCCCTCTAAGAGGTTCCTCACTTAAGTAGGAAATAAATCCTCTACCTCCCTGGCTGCAGCTGCCCCAATGGTCAATGAATGTTGCTCAGTATCCTTGTTTCTGCCTTGTAAAATGTCACATCAGCAGTCTTTTCAGTATGTGGGGAAAAGTGTCCCTGGGGGTACAAGGGCTTATTTGGGGTGAGGGTGGAGGGGTGGAAGTGGGGGCATAATAAGAGGGAAAGAAAAGGGAGGTGGGTAGGCAGGGTGGGCAAATGATACTCAGAACAGCGAGAACTTAGTGGCAACCAAAGAGCTTCCACCTTTGGCTCATTTCCTATTGCTGAGCTCCAGGGGAGTAAATCCCCAAATCTTTTCTGGTGTCTGAAATTGGAAGAGGGTAACAGGATGCCCTAAATTAAGGAGTCAGGGCACTTGGGTCCCTGGCCTGAAGAGTCACTGTGTATGAGCTGAGGAACCTTGAGCATCTTGCTTCTCCTCTTTCCACCCCAGACCCATGACCTCAAATACAGAGGTTTGGATTTAGATAATGTCTATCATTAACAACCTATACTCCAGGGAATATTGTCAAGAACTTCCTTGCTTACATATAAACATTTATTTTGTTGGGTGTTATAAGGGATTTTAATACTCCCTCTCCTTCTTCTCCAGGAGACCATGCCATCTTAAGATTCACCTTACTCAGAGGTATTGAGTGGTTTCGGCCTCAACAGCGAGAAGTAGTAACAAGTCCAGTCCAAAATTGTGAGTTGGAGTTGGAATCCCGCTGATCTAACTATTTAGATGGTGACACTAATCCAGTTTGACCAATCTCCTTATTGACCACAAGGAGACTGAGGTCCCCAAAATGTGAAGCAATTTGCTTCAAACCGCACAGCATGTGAGTGGCAGAGATGGGATGAGAAGCAGGTCTCCTGACTGCCTTTCTGGGGCTCTGTGCACAGCTCTCATCTGAATAATTGTATCTTCCTAGTTCTTTTATAGCCCCTTGAAGGCAGGTGCCTTAAGCTTCTCTGTATCTCTGCTGGCTTCTCTGCATGTGGTCTGGATCTTTATGAAGACACAATCATAAGGTCCCAATTGTTATTTTCCCCTCCCTCTGAGAGCACCTGCTGGCTTGACTGGGACCTCTACCCATACCTCCTGCTTCCTGGAAGTGCCTGCTACTGATCGTCTTATCCCTGTAATAAACACTCTGGTCCTAGCCTCCCATATTTGAGCCATGTTATATCCTTTTCGCCCTCCATCTTCAGCCTCAAGGAGTTAATCCCACTTCCAAGTGTTAAAGTTGCCTTGGTTTCCACATGGTCTCTCCTGACAAGCCTTTTTTTTTTCTATACCAATTGTTCACTTCTATTTCCAGGTTGGAGATAGTGCTTCTCTCTACTGCTTATGGACATAAAATGCCAACTTGCCTCTTCTGCCCATTTGCATATGTCCCCTCATTGCTTAATGGGGGAGGCCACGATGGAATATTGCCCATGAGCCATAGGGTCCAAACAGCCCTAAAGTTTTGTGATTCTGTGTTCATCTGGCTTAATCTCCTTATGTTACTTCCCTGGGTCTGTGGGGTCGGCATCATGACCTTTGCATCCAGATAAAATGTCTCCTAAGACCAAAGGTATTGCAGCATTCAAACCAGGTCTCCTTAATGTCCCTGGAGCATCACTGCTTCACCTTCCATTTCCCAACTCCTTCCCCGAAGGTGTTTCCCTGGAAGCTGTTCTGGGATGGACTTCCTGGGCTGGAGACCCTCCAGTGAGTGCCTGTGCCCTAAGTTCTGAAGCAGTGTTTCTCTATATTTATCTTTATCTCTATATTTATCTCTATATTTCTCTATATTTATCTATACTTATCATACATATATATGATAAAAATATTTATCATATATTTATATAATATCTCTATATTACCTTACCCCATCAAGACATGCACTCTCCACCGTGCAGCTGTGTCCTGTCCTAGGGTAGAAAAGAGTCAGAAGTCCTCTTCCTCAGTTCAGAGCTGCTTTGTCCAAGTGTACAATGGGAGATGGGGGAGAAACTTCCCAGAGACCTAGCTCCACATCCTGACACTCTTTAGCATATGGAAACCAAGAAGTTGAGCTTGCTTCTTCCAGAGAGTCCTATAGTCAAGATAGTTAAGGAAGGGTTTCTCTGTGGGTATCCCAGCTAAGACAGGCACTTTTAGGAAGTTGGATCCCCCGACCCACCTTCCAGGAGAACATTATTGCTGGGAGAAGAGTGTCCTAGATGATCTTTTATTACCAGCCTCCCTAATACTCCAGCCTTCAAGGTAAGTTGCATAAAATGGAAAGAAGAAGAATTGTTCTACTGGGCAGGATATTGGCGAAAAAAGCATGAAGGACTTGAGCCTGTCAAAATCTGATTCAGCCTAACTCACTTCTGTACAAGCACCAAAGTGGAATTAATGCTAAGTTCGGGCTCTGAGAAAATCCCCAGGGGGTCATGGAAAACACAACTGGGCCAGAGAGCTGCTTGAAAGTTGAGGTTATAGATAGCAGGCTCCGTGACTAGAAGGCCCGGTTTCCTTACCAGCCATCCCACCTTCTCAGACCTTCTACAAAGCCAACAGGAGTCTAGAGCTGCCCCAGTATCACTTGCCTGTGCTGGTGCCTGGAAGACAGGAACTTTGGAGTTCTTTGTACAGAAAGACAATGCATAGCTTCAGGGGTTAATAGTTCTTAGAGAGGAAGGTGAGAATAAGAATGCAAGGAGCTCTATCCGGAGGTCAAAGGGTTTTGGTTTGGACCACTGCCATTCCTAAAGGGAATGACAGCAACAAACCAGCAACAGTATGCCAGTTACCTCATTGCCATTCTAATAACTGGCCACTCTTCTCTCTTCCTTCAGACCAAAATTACCTGGCACCAAAAAGGAGAAAAAGTAGTCAAGTCAGGCTCCCAACAGAGGCACATCATCTTTCAGAAGCCTCCTAACACTGACAGAAATTTTCTGGTCAGAAATGAAAAGCCCTGGTGTCATCTGCCCTGGAATGATCCATGGGATGTCAGCCCAGACATGGTAGGATGGGACTTCAGTGGATAAGATGTGAGCAGAGAGCATGAACAGAAGCACCTCTACCCTCCTTGATCCTGGGGGTCCTGTCAGAGATGGTCTTTCCACAATGGGCATGTAACAGATCACCTGACTCTTAGAGTCAAGAGACCTGAGTTCTTAATTCACTCTGGAGGTGCATGGCCTTGAGCAAATCTCTGACTCACGGTTGTCAAAGAATCCCATGAGAAATGTATGTAGATGGCATTAAACACTTTAGTAAACAAGGTGCTGTTTTTATCAACAGTAAACAGATGGGATCTTAATGCTAGGATCTCCCACTTGTACAATGACTCACATCCATTCTTAGGAAATCCTCACAACCCTGTGAGTAACCAAGTTAAAAATTACTTATTTTTAAACAGATAAAGAAACTGACACACACAGAAGGTAAGTGGCTTTCCCCCAGACCACCAGGTAGTAAGTGGCAGAGTCTGGACTAGAACACACCACTCTGAATCTTTGGCTGGTTCTCATCCCATGGTCACCCTCAGTGTGGCCAGAGCTTCCTAACTTAAGACAAAAATAAGGAAATAAAGAAAAAGAAGAAAGGGAGGCAGAGAGAGAAGGAGGAGAGAGAAAAGGCAAAAAGGAAAAGAGAAAAAGAACATGAAATTTAAAGTTTTTATAATACTATGCAAGTCAAACAAAACTTGGCTGTGGGCATCATTGGCCCACAGACCAACAAATGCAATCTTTGCTTTAAACTTTTTCTTTCCCTTGTAATTATGTATGGGTCCTGGGTCTATCTTAGAAAACATTAGAAGGGAGGAAGAGAAGTCCAAACAATAGGCCCATGAGGGTCACTGACATCAAAGGAAAAGGCCAGGGAAGGATGCTGGCCTCCTCTAGTATTAGTATTCTAGCTAACATAACAAATTACCAATAAACAACACAAAATTACTATCTTATGGTGCTATAGGTCAGAAGTCTGACCTGGGACTCATCAGGTTAATGTCAGGTGTGCAGAACTGCATTCCTCTCTGGAAGCTTTGGGGGTGAATCCATCCCCTTGCTCATTCAGGTGGTTGGCAGAATTCAGTCCTTGCCATTGTAGCACTGAGGTTTTGTTTCCTTGCTGGCTGTCAACCTTTCTTTGCCTGACTGAAAAAGGCTCAACTCCTTAATGACATATTATATAAGACCACTGACAATTTAACCCCAATCTGGATTTCCAGATTCATCTCTTGCCTCTCTTCCTCATGCATTCCATTCCCCAGCAACGTAGTGTAAAATGTCCTTCCCTTTCCCATTCCCCCTGGTAGTCAAGGTGATAAGAGACATCCCAACAGTGACGCCTCCTGGTTGTCTCCTCTCTCTTCCCACCAATTCCTCTGCTTCTGCAACACTTTTTCCCCCTCTTTGGAGATCCTTGTTTATATAGATCCCTCACCTACTAAACTATAAACCTTTGTAGGACAGAGACCATGTCCTGTTTTTCTTCATGCCTCCAATACCTAGCAGAGTGACATGCAGATAATAGTTGTGCAGATAATAGTTGCCCCGTAAATACATGCTGATAGCACGAGTAAATGAAGGGTGCTAGGTTTGGGAATGCAGAGGAAAAAAGAGAATGTGCACTTTATGCCTGCCATGACCTTCCAATTAATTATGCTGACTTCACAATTAGTGTAGACCGTGATGTTTACCAGAAAAATCAAATCAGTAATCAAATCTAATTGTGACTAGCCCATTAAAGAAGAAATGTCAAATTTTCCTTATGAATTTTTTTTATGTTCCAATAACTCTTGATACTTTAAGAACTCTCTATTTTTTTAGGAAGTTCATACAACCCATTCAAACTAAATAGTAACAGAAAGAGGCAGGGGAAAACAGCAAGAGAGACAGAGATCCACCTTCCACCTTCCACCTTCAGAAGCCTTCCAGCTGCATGTGTCAGGAAATGACATAAAATCTTCCCTCTTTTTACAAAAGTGTGAAAAAATGTCTGTCCTTCATTTTGAAAGCCTCCAACTGGTCCAAAGTGTTGCTGCAAAGGAAAGGGCAGCTTGTGTGTAGCACCTTGGGGTGCCAGTCCTCACCCCTATACTTCAACCAGAGCTGCAGATCATTAACCAGAATAAAGATGTCCATATTCGCAATTGGTGGGCCTCCCATACAAGGAAAGGGCACAGGAAAATAATATGTTGCTCCCCAGAGGCTCTTAAGGTCATTTTCCATTCAAGAAATTCATGGAAATATTACTTCCCATTCTGGATTAAGACCATGGACCAGCCAGACCCATCCAGAAGCTCTGACACATGGGTCCTCCCCTGAACAAGAGTCTGGGCCAGGAGGACCGGCTGCCATTCCTATGAGCTCATACTTTTCCAGGAGGCAGGGTAGTTTTAAATCCCATCTCCACTGCTTAGTACCTTCACAATCATCAGCAAATTACTTAACCTTGTTGAGTCCCAACAAGTGTAAAATAAAGATGTTAATGTCTACCTCCAAGGTTTGTTTGGAAACCAAATTGGAACAATGTAGGCCAAGTGCTCTGCATTGGGCCAGGCACAGAGCTTGCAGAGAGGACATTAGTTGCTCCCCCTCTTTCTACCTTTTCCCTAAATTTCCTGGAACATGAAGGAAATGATTGACCAGGAGTGACATAGTTGAAGAGTTAAATCCTGAAAAGAATCTGAATGCTTTTCTTCATGCAGTTCATGAGCATTGAGTAGCCAGGACATCCACAAACCCATGAATTTCTGTGTAATTTCTACATAGTCACTTGGAGGATTTCCTTTATGTCCTATGAATCTACTATTAATAGGAGGTAAAAAAAAATTTTTTTTTCCTCCTGAGCCCCTAACAGATACTTTAAAATATTCACAACTCTTCATGGAGCATTTACTATGTGAGAGCTGGGATGGAAATCACCAGATTTATTTTACAGGTGAGCTAATGGAGATCTGTAGAGAAGTCTCTTCTTGCCTCTTGCTTGCATGGTTACTGAGAAGTAAGATGTAACTCTTATCTTTGCTCCTAAAGTGTTTTATTCCTCTGGCTTCTTTCAAGATTTTTTCCTTTATCTTTGATACTCTGTAGTTTGGATATGATGTGCTTAAGTGTAGTTTTTTTTTGGCAGTTATTCTTGGTGTTCTTTTAAACTTCCTGGATCTGTGGCTTGGCTTCTAGCATTAATTTGGGGAAATTCTCAATCGTTATTGCTTCAAATATTTATATTTTTCCTTTCTTTTTTTTTTCTGGTTTTCCCATTACATGAATGTTACACCTTTTGTAATTGTCCCACAGTTATTGGATGTTCTCTTCCCTTTTTCTAGTTTTTTCTCTTTTTACCTTTCAGTTTTGGAGGTTTCAATTGACAAAGCCTCGAGTTCAGATTTTTTCTCAGCCGTGTACAATCTACTAATGTGCCCATCAAAGGCATTCTTCATTTCTGTTCAGTTTTTTTTTTATCTCTAGCATTTATTTTTTATTTTTTCTTAGAATATTCATCTCTCTGCTTACGTTACCCATCTGTTCTTGTCTTTTGGCCACTTTTTGCATTAGATCCCTTAGCATAGTGGTTTTAAATTTGTGGTCTGATGATTCCAACATCCCTGCCATATCTTGGTCTGTTTCTGATGCTTGCCCTGTCTTCAGACTGAGTTGTTTGCCTTTTAGTATGCCTTGTAGTTTTTTGTTGAAAGCCAGACATGATGTACTTAGTAAAAAAAAAAAAAAAAAAAGTGTGGTAAACAGGCCTTTTATAATGTAGTGGTATGGTGTGAAAGAAGAAAGAACATCCTACAGACACACCTTGTTTTATTGCACTTCACTTTACTGCACTTTGCAGACATTGCATTTTTTTAAAAAATTGAGGTTTGTGGCAAACTTGTGTTGAGCAAGTCTATTGGCACCATTTTTCTAACAGCATTTGTTCACTTCAGGTCTCTGTCATATTTTGGAATTCCTGAAATTCTTACAGTGTTTCAAATTCTTTCATTACTACTATATTTGTTATGGTTCTCTGTGATCAAGTGATCTTTGATGTTGTTATTATCATAATTGTTTTGGGGAGCACAAACTGTGCCCCTATATGACAGCAAACTTAATCATAAGTATCATGTGTATTTTGATAGAACAGCTCTACCAAGTGGCTATTCCCCTGCCTCTCTCCCCTCAGGTCTCCCTGTTCCCTGAGACATAACAATATTGAAATTAGGCCAGTTAATAACTCTACAATGGCCTCTAAATATTCACGTGGGGGGAAGAGTCACATGTCTTCCCACTAGAAATGATTAAGCTTAGTGAACAAGGCATGTCAAAAGCTGAGACAGCCTGAAAGCTAGGCCTCTTGTAGCAAAGAGTTAGCCAAGTTGTGAACACAAAGGAAAAGTTCTTAAAGGAAATTAAAAGTGCTATCCCAATGAACACACAAATGGTAAGAAAGCAAAATGGCCTTATTGCAGATATAGGGAAAGTTTCAGTAGTCTGGATGGAAGATCAAACCAGCCACAACATTCCGTTAAGCCAAAGCCTAATCAGAGCATGGCCCTGACTGTCTTCAATTTTATGAAGGCTGAGAAGGGTGGGGAAGCTGCCGAAGAAAAGTATGAAGCTAGCAGAGTTTGGTTCATGAGGCTTAAGGAAAGAAGCCATCTCCATAACATAACAGTGCAAGGTGAAGCAGCAAGTGCTGATGTAGAAGCTGCAGGAAGTTATCCAGAAAAACTAGCTATGATAATCAATGAAGGTAGCCACACTAAACAACAGATTTTTATTGTAGATAAAACAGTCTTATATTGAAAGATGCCATCTAGAACTTGCATAGCTAGAGAGAAGTCAAACCCTTGCTTCAAAGCTCATTTGTTAGGGGCTAATGTACCTGGTGAATTTAAGTTGAAATCAATACTCATTTCCACTCCAAAAATTCTAGGGCCTTCAAGAATTTTGCTAAGTCTACTCTGCCTGTGCTCCCTAAATGGAACAACAAAGCCTGGATGATAACACATCTTTTTATAACATAGTTTACTGAATATTTTAAGCCCACTGAGACCTATTGCTCAGAAAAATATATATATATTCCTTTTAAAAGATTACTGCTCATTGACAATACACCTGGCCACCCAAGAGTCCTGATGGAGATGTACAATGACATTAATGTTGTTTTCATGCCTGCTAATGCAACATCTATTCTGCAGCCCATAGATTAAGGAGTAATTTTGACTTTCAAGTCTTATTATTTAAGAAATACATTTCTTAAGGCTATAGCTGCTATAGACAGTGATTCCCCTGATGGATCTGAGCAAAGTAAATTGAAAACCTTCAGGAAAGTATTCACAAATGAACATTAAGAACATTTGTGATTAATGGGAAGAGGTCCAAATATCAACATTATCAGGAGTTTGGAAGAAGTTGATTTCAACTGTCATGGATGACTTTGAAGTTCAAGACTTCAGTGGAGGAAATAACGGTAGATATGGTAGAAATAGCAAGAGAACTAGAATTGGAAGTGGAGCCTGAAGATGTGACTGAATTGCTTCAATCTCATGGTCAAACTTGAATGGATGAGGAGATGCTTCTTATGGATGAGCAAAGAAAGTGGTTTCTTGAGATGGAATCTACTCCCGGTGAAGATGCTGTGAAGGTTGTTGAAATGTCAACCAAAGATTTAGAATATTGTGTAAACTTAGTTGAAAAAGCAATGGCAGGCTTTGAGAGGATCAACTCCAATTTTGAAATAAGTTCTCCTGTGGGTAAAATGCTATCAAACAGTATTGCATGCTACAGAGAAATCATTTGTGAAATAGTCAATTGATGTGACAAACTTCATTGTTGTCTTATTTTAAGAAATTGCTGCAGCCACTGCAGTCTTCAGCAGCCACCACCCTGATCAGTCAGCAGTCATCAACATGGAGGCAAGACCCTCTACCAGCAAAAAGCTTATGAATTTCTGAAGGCTTCAATCATGGTTAGCATTTTTAACAATAATGTATTTTTTAATTAAGGTATGGACATTGGTTTCTTAGACACAAAGCTATTGCATACTTAATAGATTACAGTATAGTGCAAACATAAATTTTATATGCAGTGGGAACAAAAAAATTCACTTGACTCACTTTATTCACATTATTGTAGTGGTTTGGCATTGAATCTATGATATAGCCAAGGTATGCTTGCATAGTCTTATGATTAGATCATAGGCTTTTAGTGAGCCTGTGCTGCTGGACTGTCAATTTTGCAAATGCTTAGCAGTTTTTCCTTTTTTTTTTTTTCTTTACCCATTTAGGTGGTCCAGGATGGCCAGAGGGGGCTGGATTTGTGTATTTGCCTTCTCCCACATGGAAGTCTAGAGTAGCTGGAGTTGGCTATTTTTCTTTCACTTGGGTTGGTTAGACTCTGATAAAACCCCAATATGTTAGGTCTGGTAAAATAGTTTCTCTTGTGGGCATGCCTTTCTCAGAATTCTCTGGTGTGTTCAAAATGGTTACTTTTTGCCTCCCTCTCCTGGAAGCCCAAAAGGATTTTTCTCTGATCTTTACTGTGAGAACCTGGTAGAGCTCCTGGAGGTAAAATGCACAAAACTGTGAGTCCTGCTCCTGTGATTGAGTCTTCCTGGGATTTGTTTTGTTTTGTTTTGTTTTATGTCCCCAACTTGTCCTTACAGAACCTCTAGCAATTTATCAGTTACAGCTTAAATTTCTTCCCCCATTTTTTGGTTCTCACTGAGGTGGGTTTCTGCTTTGGTAAGTTGAGATTCTCTGTACTCACCTGTTTCAGTTTGCCCTGTGATCTTCCTCCTTTGATAGATCTAAGAAGGCTTGTTGATTTTTTAGTTTGTTCAGTTTTTTTACTTATTGATAGAATGGGGTGATGACTTCTAAGCTCCTTATATGCTGGATCAGAAAACTGAAGTCCTGGGAGATTTTTTAAAAGGTTGAACCTGGGCCTACAAAGTTTCTGACTTAATTGGTCTGGGATGGAGCCCACATGATTCTAACATAGAGCCAGGGTTGAGAACTACTGACAGGTGCCACATACATTTTACTGCTGAAGGAGAGAAAATAGGCAATGAGAATAAGTACAGAGGGCTTTGTCTTCTTGGTCATTCTAGTCAGCCTTCTGTGGGCTAGATCCAGTTCTTTTGGTATTATCAAAGGAAATAGCTACATGACATTTTACATCTTTTAAAATATATTCACAGTGTTGTACAGTCATCAATACAAACAATTTTAGAACATTTTTTGTGATCTGCAGTTCAACTTGGGGAGTACTGCCATCTTAATATTAAGTCATCCAATCCATGAACATGAAGCATCTTTCCATTTAGCATAATAACACTGAGACTTATATAATCTTAAAACAAAAATCAGCATTATAGGTATGTCTTGCTTTCTAGAGCAGCTGAATTTGGTAATAGTCGAATAAAAATCCATCCTTATATCAAATTATTTTCTTAATTAAGACTTTATTTTTAGAGCAGGTTTAAGTTCAGGGCAAAACTGGGGAAAGGTACAAAGATTTCTCATATACTCCTACCCCACACACATGCATAACTCCCCCATTATCAGCGCCCCCACCACCACCACCAGAGTGGTATATTTGTTACAACTGATGAAACTACGTTAACACATCATAATTACCCAAAGTCCAGAGTTTACATTAGGTTCACTCTTGGTGTTGTACATCTAAAGGGTTTGGACTAATGTGTAATGACATGCCATCATTACTGTATCATACAGAGTATTCTTACTGCCCCTAAAAAGCCTCTGTGCTCTGCCTATTTATCTCTTCTCCCCTGATAGCCTCTGGCAACCACTGATCTTTTTCCTGTCTCCATAGTTTTGCCTTTTCCAGAATGTCATCTAATTGAAATCATACAGTATGTAGCCTCTTTATATTGGCTTCTTTCACTTAGTAAAATGCATTTAAGGATCCTCCATGTCTTTTCATGCCTTGACAGATCATTTCATTCTAGCACTGAATCATAGTTAATTGCCGGGATGTCCCAGTCTGTTTATCCATTCACCTACTGAAGGACATCTTAGTTGTTTCCAAGTTTTAGTAATTACGAATAAAGCTGATGTAAATATCCATGTGCAGGTTTTTGGGTAGACGTGTTTTCAGTTCCTTTGGGCAAATACCAAGTGGCATGACTGCTGGATCATATGGTAAGAATATGTTTAGTTTTGTCATCCAAAATGACTGTAGCAGTTTGCATTCCCATCCACAATGAACGAGAATTCCTGTGGCTCCACATCCTCACCACCATTTAGTGTTGTCAGCGATCTAGATTTTGGCCATTTTAGTAGATGTGTAGCAGTATCTTGTTCTTGTTTTAATTTGTATTTCCCTTATGACATACAAGATGGAACATCTATTCATATGCTTTTTGTCTATCTGTATATCTTCTTTGATGAGGTTCCCATTAAAGTTTTTGCCTATTTTTTAATTAAATTATTTATTTCCTTATTGTTGAATTAAGAGTTCTTTTCACAATTTTAGATAACATCCTTTATCAGATATGTCTTTTCCATATGTTTGTTCCTGGTCTGTGGCTTCTCTTCTCATTCTCATGACACTGTCTTTCACAAAGCAGAAGTGTTTAATTTGAATGAGGACCAGCTTACCAGTTTTTCTTTCATGGTTGATATCTTTGGTTTTGTATCTAAAAAGTCATAGGCATACCCAAGGTCATCTAGTTTTTCCCCTGTGTTTTTCTTCTAGGAATTTTATCATTTTTAACTTTAAATTTAGATCTGTAGTATATTCTGAGTTAATTTTTGTGAAGGGTGTAAGGTCTGGGCTTACATTCATTTTTTGGCATATGGATTCCAGTTGCCCCAGCACCATTTGTTGGAAAGACTACCTTAGCCCTGTTGTATTGCCTTTGCTCCTTTGTCCTTTATATGGGTCTATTTCTGGACTCTCTATTCTGAAAATTGATCCATTTGTCTGTTTTATCCATTGATAAATTTGTCTCTTCTGCTGATCTATTTGTCTGTTCTTTTGCCAATACCACATTGTCTGGATTAGTGTTGCTTTATTATAAGTCTTGAAATTAGGTCCTCTGACTTTGTTCTTCTTCTTAAATATTATATTGCCAATTCTGGGTCTTTTGCTCTCCATATAAACTTTAGAATAATTTTGTTGATATCTACAAAATAACTTGCTGGAATTTTTATTGACTTTACATTTAATATATCGATCAAGTTGAGAATTGACATCTTGATAATATTGAGTCTTCCTATACATAAAAATAGAATATCTCTCCATTTCCTTTTTTCTTTAATTCAACAGATTTTTGTAGTTTTCCTAATATAGATCTTGCACATATTTTGTTAGATTTATATCTAAGAATTTCATTTTGGAGGGTGCTAATGTAATTGGTATTGTGCTTTTAATTTCAAATTCCACTTGTTCATTGCTGGTATATAGGAAAATGATTGGTGCTTGTATATTAACTTTGTACCCTGCAACTTACTTTAACTACTTATTAATTCCAGCAGATTTTTTGTTGATATTTTGGGTCTTCTACATAGATAATTATGTCATCTGCAAACAAAACAGCTTTATTTCTTCCTTCCCAAAATGTATACTTTTTATTTCCTGTTCTTCTCTTATGGCATTAGCTAGAACTTATAGTACGTTGTTGAAAAGGACTGGTGAGAGGGGACATCCATGCTTTGTTTCTAATCCTAGTGAGAAAGCTTAAGTTTCTCACTACTAAGTAAGATGTTAGCTGTAGCATTTTGGTGGCTGTTCTTTATGAAGTTGAAAAAGTTCTCTATTCCTAGTTTACTGAGGATTTTTATCATGAAATGGTATTGGAATTTGCAAATACTTTTTCTGCTTCTATTGATATAATCACGTAGTTTTTTCTTCTTTTTTAGTCATTTGATGTAATTGATTACATTAACTGATTTTTGAATATTAAACAAGCCTTGTATACCTGAGAGAAATCCAACTTGGTTGTGGTATATAATACTTTGTATATATTACTGGATTAGATTTGCTATTATTTTGTTGAGGATTTTTGCATCTGTGTTCAAGAGAGATATTGATTATGTTTTTTCTTGTAATACATTTGTCTGATTTTGGTATTAGGATAATGCCGACCCCATAGAATGAGTTAGTATTCCCTCTGTTTCTATTCTCTGAAAGAGACTGTAGAGATTAGTATAATTTCTTTCTTTAATGTTTGATAGAATTTACCAATGAACCCATCTGGGCCTGGTGATTTTTCTTTTGGAAGTGTACTAATTATTGATCCAATTTCTTTAGTAGATATCGGCCTATTTAGATTGTCTATTTCCTCTTGTGTGATTATTGGCAAATTGTGTATTTTAAGGAATTGGTTCATTTCATCTAGGTTGTCATCTAGAGCTGTTCATAGTATTCCTTTATTATCCAATTAATGTCCATGGGATCTGTAATGATGTCCTCTATTTGATTTATGATATTCATAATTTTTGTCCTCTCTCTGTTTTTTTAGTAGCCTGGCTAGAGGTTTATTGATATTATTGATCTTTTCAAAGAATCAGCTTTTGATTTTATTGATTTTCTCTCTTAATCTCTTGTTTTCAGTTTCATTGATTTCTGCTCTGGTTCTTATTTATATTTTCATGCCTACTTTGGATTTAGTTTGCTTTTCTTTTTCCAGTTTCCTAATGTGGAAACTTAGATTATTAATTTTAGGTCTTTCTTATTTTTTAACATATGCATTGAAGGATATAACCTTTCATCTAAGTGGTGTTTTTACAGTATCTCATAGATTTTGATAAGTTGTATTTTGATTTTTATTTAGTTAAAAATATTTTAAAATATTCTCTGATATTTCTTCTTTGACCTGTGTGTTGTTAGAAGTATGTTATTTTATCTCCAAGTATTTTGGGATGTTCCAGTTACTGTTCTGTTACTGATTTCTAGTTTCAATGCACTGTGGTCTGAAAGTACACATTGTATGATTTCTAGTCTGTTAAATTTTTTAAGGTGTGTTTTACGACCCAAAATGTGATCTATATTGCTAAATGTTCCATGTGAACTTGAGCATAAGGAGTGTTCTGTTGCTGTTGGATGAAGTAGTCTATAAATGTCAATTATATCCAGTTGATTGATAATATTACTGAGTTCAACTGGTGTTCTTACTGATTTTATGCCTGCTGAATCTGCTCATTTCTGACATAGGGGGTGAAGTCTCCAACTATGATAGTGGAATTATCTATTTCTCCTTGTAGTTATTTGTTTTTGCTAATGTAGTTTGACACTCTGTTGTTAGGTGCACATATGTTAAAAACTGTTACACCTTCTTGGAGAACTGATCCTTAATGCCATTATTTAATTTCTTTCTTCATCCCTAATAACTTTCCTTTCTTTGAAGTCTGTTATGTCTGAAATTAATATGGCTACTCCTGCTTTCTTTTGATTGGTGTTAGCATGGTGTATTTTTCTCCATCCATTTACTTATAATCTATATGTGTTTTTTATCTAAAGCAAGTTTCTTGTAGACAACGTGTAGTTAGGTCTTGTTTTTTGATGCACTTTGACAATTTCTGTATTTTAATTGTTATATTTAGATGACTGATGTTCAAAGTGATTATTGATATAGGTGGATTGTTATCTACCATATTTGTTGTTGTTTTCTATTTATTGCCTTTGTTCTTTATTTCTGTATTGTCATCCACTCTTTCTGTCTCTTATGGTTTAAGTGAGCTTTTTGTATGATTTCATTTTCTTGATTTAATTTTCTCCTCTTTGTTAGCATATCAGTTATACTTCTTTTTTGAACTTTTTAAAAAAATTTGCAATATGAATTTATAACTAATTCAAGTCTATTTTCAAATAATACTATACCACTTCATGGGTGGTGTAAGTTCCCTATACTCACAAAATACTCCTAATTCCTCCTTCCTATCTTCTGTATAATTGTTGTCCTTCAATGCATTTATATATATACAAATGATAAGCATATATACGTACATATATATACAACATACATACATATACATACATGTGTATATATATATACACATATATATACATATAGTTGGTAAAATAATTTTTTTGCAGCTTACATTAATAAATGTCCAGGGAAATTTTTTTCTCTTTAAATTTTTTTATTGTTATGTTAATCACCATACATTACATCATTAGTTTTTGATGTAGTGTTCCATGATTCATTGTTTGTGCATAACACCCAGTGCTCCACACAGAACATGCCCTCTTTAATACCCATCACCAGGCTAACCCATCCCTCCACCCCCCTCCCCTCTAGAACCCTCAGTTTGTTTTTCAGAGTCCATCGTCTCTCATGGTTCATCTCCCCCTCCGATTTATTCCCCTTCATTCTTCCCTTCCTGCTATCTTCTTCTTCTTTTTTTTCTTAACATATATTGCATTATTTGTTTCAGAGGTACAGATCTGTGATTCAACAGTCTTGCACAATTCACAGCGCTCACCATAGCACATACCCTCTCCAATGTCTATCACCCAGCCACCCCATCCCTCCCACCCTCCCACCACTCCAGCAAGCCTCAGTTTGTTTCCTGAGATTAAGAATTCCTCATATCAGTGAGGTCATATGATACATGTCTTTCTCTAATTGACTTATTTCACTCAGCATAACACCCTCCAGTTCCATCCACGTCATTGCAAATGGCAAGATCTCATTCCTTTTGATGGCTACATAATATTCCATTGTGTATATATACCACCTCTTCTTTATCCATTCATCTGTTGATGGACATCTTGGCTCTTTCCACAGTTTGGATCTTGTGGACATTG
The DNA here is from genome assembly GCF_009762305.2 of Zalophus californianus. Taxonomy (NCBI): domain Eukaryota; kingdom Metazoa; phylum Chordata; class Mammalia; order Carnivora; family Otariidae; genus Zalophus; species Zalophus californianus. The sequence goes on from NC_045604.1 coordinate 43,370,876, forward strand.
CTGCTATAAACATCGGGGTGCATGTACCCCTTCGGATCCCTACATTTGTATTTTTGTGGTAAATACCCAGTAGTGCAATTGCGGGTCGTATGGTAGCTCTATTTTCAACTGTTTGAGGAACCTCCATACTGTTTTCCAGAGGGGTTGCACCAGCTTGCATTCCCACCAACAGTGGAGGAGGGTACCCCTTTCTCCACATCCCCGCCAACATCTGTCATTTCCTGACTTGTTAATTTTAGCCATTCTGACTGGTGTGAGGTGGTATCTCATTGAGGTTTTGATTTGGATTTCCCTGATGACGAGCGATGTTGAGCACTTTTTCATGTGTCTGTTGGCCATTTGGATGTCTTCTTTGGAAAAATGTCTGTTCATGTCTTCTGCCCATTTCTTGATTGGATTATTTGTTCTTTGGGTGTTGAGTTGGATAAGCTCTTCATAGATTTTGGATACTAGCCCTTTATCTGATATGTCATTTGCAAATATTTTCTCCCATAGTGTCGGTTGTCTTTTGGTTTTGTGGACTGTTTCTTTTGCTGTGCAAAAGCTTTTTATCTTGATGAAATCCCAATAGTTCATTTTGGCCCTTGCTTCCCTTGCCTTTGGCGATGTTTCTAGGAAGAAGTTGCTGCGGCTGAGGTCGAAGAGGTTGCTGCCTGTGTTCTCCTTTAGGATTTTGATGGACTCCTGTCTCACGTTTAGGTCTTTCAACCACTTGGAGTCTATTTTTGTGTGTGGTGTAAGGAAATGGTCCAGTTTCATTCTTCTGCATGTGGCTGTCCAATTTTCCCAACACCATTTGTTGAAGAGACTGTCTTTTTTCCATTGGACATTCTTTCCTGCTTTGTCAAAGATGAGTTGACCATAGAGTTGAGGGTCCATTTCTGGGCTCTCTATTCTGTTCCACTGATCTATGTGTCTGTTTTTGTGCCAGTACCATACTGTCTTGATGACGACAGCTTTGTAATACAGCTGGAAGTCCAGAATTGTGATGCCGCCAGCTTTGCTTTTCTTTTTCAACAGTCCTCTGGCTATTCAGGGTCTCTTCTGTTTCCATACAAATTTTAGGATTATTTGTTCCATTTCTTTGGAAACAGTGGATGGTATTTTGATGGGGACGGCATTGAATGTGTAGATTGCTCTAGGCAGCATTGACATCTTCACAAAGTTTGTTCTTCCAATCCATGAGCATGGAACATTTTTCCATTTCTTTGTGTCTTCCTCAATTTCTTTCATGAGTATTTTATAGTTTTCTGAGTACAGATCCTTTGCCTCTTTGGTTAGATTTATTCCTAGGTATCTTATGGTTTTGGGTGCAATTGTAAATGGGATTGACTCCTTAATTTGTCTCTCTTCTGTCTTGTTGTTGGTGTATAGGAATGCCACTGATTTCTGTGCATTGATTTTATATCCTGCCACTTGACTGAATTCCTGTATGAGTTCTAGCAGTTTTGGGGTGGAGTCTTTTGGGTTTTCCACATAAAGTATCATATCATCAGCAAAGAGTGAGAGTTTGACTTCCTCCTTGCTGATTTGGATGCCTTTTGTTGTCTGATTGCTGTGGCTAGGACTTCTAATACTATGTTGAATAGCAGTGGTGATAGTGGAAATGTCCATGGAAATTTTTAACCACCTTCAACACATATATACAGTTTAAGTGAAGCAAGGCCATACACCAAAAGTATTTCTGTTAAATTAAGGAGATAAATGTTTTTTAAAAATAGAATAAAGAAAATTCAAGGTGAAGTCATGTAATCTCAGAAAGAGAAAGACTTCCTAAGCATGACACTATGGTAAAAATCTGAAAAAAATTAATGATATATCATTATACATAAAGATCTAAAGTTTTTATTCATCAAAATTTTACATAGACAAAATTCAAATATAATTTAAATGGAGGAATGCATAGAACATATTTGATAAAGAAATTAATATCATTAGTCCATATAAGAGCTCTTTAAAAATGACAAAAAGTGAACAGCTCACATTTTTTTAAACGGAGAAATAACATGAACATTTACATGAAAATATTATTCACAAATGGATGATATAAATTTTTGGCTTCAGAGTAGTCACAGAAATCCAAAATTATACAGGAGAGTCTATTTTTTACCTACCAAACTGACAAAGATATTTGGGGGGTCTTTTCTTCTTCTTTTTTTAAAATAAACTTCCTCTTGCCAGCCTGAGGGAAAAAAGACACCCTCATATAGAAAAAGGAGAAGTTTACGTGATACAACTCTTCTGGAAAGCAATATGGTAATATAAAACAAAAATATGAAGACCCTTAAATCAGTTATTCCAATTCTAGAAATTTAACTCTAAAGAATAATAGGTATTTACAAAGACTAATTTCAAAATAATTGTAGTGTCATTACTATAGAGAATTAAAAAAGAAAAACACTAAGTGTCCAACAAGAAGAATGCAATTAAATAAATCATGGTGCAGGCTACAAACAAATATTTAATAAAATAAGAAAATATTCATGATTAGAAGTGGATGCAGAAGTAGTATTATGCTGTGACTCAAGCTATTATTAATAATATATATATATATATGAGTCCCAAATATTATTTGATAACTACATAAAGAATATGCATCTTTGGGGTGCCTGTATGGCTCAGTCGTTAAGTGACTGCCTTCGGCTCAGGTCATGATCCCTGGGTCCTGGGATTGAGTCATGCATTGGGCTCCTTGCTCAGTGGAGAGCCTGCTTCTCCCTCTGCCTGCCGCTCCCCCTGATTATTCTCTCTCTCTGACAAATAAATAAAATCATCAAAAAAATGAAGTTAAATTAACTTTCCTTCAATGAACTAAAATTAAACATACACACACACATATAGACACATATTTCACATATTTCAAGCAACAACTATAATTTTTTTATTTGCAAAAGGATGAAGTTATGTGCTTAGAGTAGCTTCTTGGAATGTTATTCATATTAATAAGAGGAAGCAAATAAAAATAAGTCAAAAGATGTTTAAACAATCTTTGATAACATAATTGATAGAATATTATACAGTCATTTCAAATACTATAAATCAATATACACCAGTATATAAGACCAATTTTTGGGGGGGACTCTATGCTTGTATATATTGTTTTTTAAAAAGCAGCATCACATCCGAAGGGGCACACGCACCCCAATATTTATAGCAGCAATGTCTACAATAGCCAAAATGGAAAGAGCCTAGATGTCCATCAACAGATGAATGGATAAAGAAGATGTGGTACATATATATATATAATATAATATATATATAATGGAATATTATGCAGCCATCAAAAAATGAAATCTTGTCATTTGCAATGACATGGATGGAACTAGAGGGTATTATGCTAAGCGAAATAAGTCAATCAGAGAAAGACAATTATCATATGATCTCACTGATATGTGGAAACTGAGAAACAAGGCAGAGGATCATAGGGGAAGAGAGGAAAAAATGAAACAAAACAAAACCAGAGAGGGAGACAAACCATAAGAGACTCTTAATCTCAGGAAACAAACTGAGGATTGCTGAAGTGGAGGAGGGTGAGAGAGATGGGGTAGCTGGGTAATGGACATTGGGGAGGGCATGTGTTATGGTGAGCGCTGTGAATTGTGTAAGACTGATGAATCACAGACCTGTACCCCTGAAACAAATAATACATTATATGTTAAAAAAAAAAAAAAAAGGCAGGGCGCCTGGGTGGTTCAGTTGGTTAGGCAACTGCTCGGCTCAGGTCATGATCCCGGAGTCCTGGGATCGAGTCCCGCATCTGACTCCCTGCTCAGTGGGGAGTCTGCTTCTCCCTCTGACCCTACCCCCTCTTGTGCTCTCTCTCTCTCTCTCAAATAAATAAAATTTTTAAAAATCTTTAAAAAAATAAAATAAAAAGCAGCATCACAATGGAGCAATACAATAGAAAGTCAATTATGCAAAACTCTTCCATGCATGTAAATAAAGTGAGGTGGAATATGGAATATTAAAATAGTTTGTTGTCGTAATGAGTGTGTGGGTGTTTTTTTTAATTTCTGATGCTCTCATGGTATTATTTATCAAATAATATGAATTATAATACAAATTAGATTTATAAGATACAATAATTAATCTTATAATAAATTTGATTACTCTTTTTAAAAATTAATTTGTATCTTAAAACTCAAGTTTATTTCCATTCTGGTTATTTTTGACTCACCTTACTTATTTAAAAAAAAAGAAACCCAACACCCAACAAGTTTTGTTTTGCTTTTAATTCACTTCCCATCCAAAAACATACAAGAATCTGGACTGAAATCTGGAAGGACCCCGGCCTTGATCTGCCTTGGCACTGGCTGTGTCATTGGGCAAATCATTGAACATACCTGAATCTGTATTGCATACATTGAATGGGCATTACACCACCTAACTTGGGAAAGAGGCAGGTTGGTTGCTATTCAACCTTGGGGCTAGTAGAACTTCACCATGGAGGACCATGATTTATTCCTTATCTTGGGTCACCAAACTGGAGAAGCAAACTGAAGACACAGTTCAAGGACAATGGCAAATAAACTCTACCCTCTGGAGACTCTTTGCTGCCATGGATATTGGCACACCAGTATATAAGACCGATGTTTTTTGGGGGGAGGACTCTTTGCATTATTTCCCACTCACTAGTTTTTCATATTGTCCTAAATGGCATAGGAGAAATGCCAGTCAGCCAAGAAGACCTGATCTGTAATTCTGGGGTGGGGAAAGAAGCTGTTTTAAGGCCACTGACCTGCCTACAAGGGCTGCCTGAATCAGCCATGGGGGGATAAGGATGTACATACAGAGAGGAGGTCTGGGGAGGTGGCTTCCAGTCTAGAGCAGAAGTGAAGAGAAGTGCAATACGGTGAAATAGAGGAGACACCACCCTGAATCCTCTCACCCCAGGTGGGTTTCCACCACTGCAAGTACTGCATGCCTTACGTCCGGGCCAAACACGAGGATGTGGCTGGGAACATCTACCAGGTGACCTTCAGTGAGGCGTCACTGCCTAAGGGCCATGGAGATTTCATCCTGGGCAATTAGAGCCACACGCACAGCGTCATCGGTGTCACTGAGCCCTTCCAGATCTCACTGCCCACCTTGGAGCCGGCCAGCAGCAGCACAGACAGCTCAAGTGCCAGTTCCGAGGATGAGAATGACAGTACCCTGGAGCTGCTCGCACCCAAGTCCCGTAGCCCCAGCCCTCGCAAGTCCAAGAGACACCGTAGGGGCAGCCCAGGCCTGGCCCGCTTCCCTGGCCTTGTCCTGCGGCCTTCATCCCGTGCACGCCGTGGTGCCAGCCACAGCCCCTCACCCCAGAGCCGCCGCCTGCCCCCGGTGGCCCCCAACAGGAGCAATGACGGTGGCAGCCGGGGCAGTAGTGAGGAGGGGTCCTCTGGGCTGCCTGGTCCCTGGGCCTTCCCACCGTCCGTGCCTCGAAGCCTCGGCTTGCTGCCTGCCTTGCGCCTGGAGACCATCGACCCTGGTGGTGGGAGTTCCTGGAGACCTAATCAGGAGGCCCCACCCCCCAGTAGCCAGGGCCAGCAGGGTAAATTGCCATTTCTCTGCCACTGTACATACTTTCTTGCATTCTTGAGTTTCTATTTTTTATAATTTGTGTTCAAGGGTGGTGATCTAAATGATTTAGGGAGCCAAAAAGGCCTTATAGACTTAGGTCTGTTTCGATTTGGTTTATTTTCAATAGGTGTAAGCCTGTTTTGTCTATATACATGAGGTTTAAAGCTATAGCCTTTATCTTAATTCCTCAGCTGTTCTTATCAGGTCAGTCAGTTCTGTTTTTCTGGCTCATGCAAATACTGTAAATAATGCTGTTCTATCCTGTAGGATACAGGTTTTAAGCTGACCTTTTAATTTGTTCTGTTGCTTCCACATGTATCAGTGAGAATGTATGTCCTCTATCACAAGTCAGAGTTAATAGTCCTAATTTTAAAATAATGAAATATAATAATGAAATTAAATATATTAGTGGCTTCCACTGTAGTTTTCCATGGAGATGTTTTAAGGGATAATATATTAGGTGTTGGTCATCTTAACCTCCAGTTTGCTGCTACCCAAACAAAGATCTTTGCAAGTTAGTATTATTTTCTCCAGATGCTCTTAGGGTATTGATTCATTTTTGCATCAGTGGTAATGGGTTTGAAGTGCATGATCTCTACTCTGGGGGAATCCGGTTTTGTCCTCTTTGGACCTTCTATGTCCAAAGCAGGTTGTTGGAATTCCATTCTAATTTTTGTCATTTCTTGTCTGGTATTAGCATTCTCTTCAGTGACTCTGATTGGTTCCATATTAATCATTTGTTGTAGTTTTGTCTATTATCATGGGCTTCTAGCTTCTAAATAATGTTACTGTTGCAGGACTTCTTTTTCCTGGTGCCCACAGCTCTTGGTCATGCCTCTTTGAAGAATGAAGAGGTAATCAGAGGAAGAGTGGCGGGCAGCAAAGCAAAGTTCATTGAGCGATAGTAAAATTTATTGAACGATAAGACCATGCTCCTGAAGAGGGAGGGGACCAGAGAGGGTTGCCAATTTGGCATTTAAATCTAAGGGTTTTTATGGGCTCTTTAGTGTGGACTGTTTTAATCTGATTAACCCTCCTTGCACCTGTCACCCAATCAGGTTTTTGTCCACAAGCTCATCTACCTACCAGGCAGTTGTTCATGTGGGAAAGTGGGAAAGGGGGGAGGGCTCCTTCCAGGGTGGTGTTTCCTGGCCTCTTGATCCCTGAGGTGGCCCTAAGGCATGGCAGCCAGTGCAGGCCACCCAATCAAGCTCTTTATTTAAATATTTCGTTGGCTGTTGAGCTGGCCCCCAGGCCTGAGTGAGGACACCCAAGGCCATTCTCTTCCTTTCTGACAAGTTGTAAGTCTTCCCAGTAGGAAGACTTAAAGCTGGGGCACTGAGTAAAGCCTAGAATAACAGGATGGGGTCTTTTTCCGTTTAAGAGTAGTTTCCTCTGGGCGCCTGGGTGGCTCAGTCGGTTAAGCGACTGCCTTCGGCTCAGGTCATGATCCTGGAGTCCTGGGATCGAGTCCCACATCGGGCTCCCTGCTGAGCAGGGAGTCTGCTTCTCCCTCTGACCCTCCCCCCTCTCGTGCTCTATCTCATTCTCGCTCTCAAATAAATAAATAAAATATATATTAAAAAAGTAGGGATGCCTGGGTGGCTCAGCCGGTTAAGCGGCTGCCTTCGGCTCAGGTCATGATCCCAGGGTCCTGGGATCGAGTCCCACATCGGGCTCCTTGCTCAACGGGGAACCTGCTTCTCCCTCTCTCTCCCTCTGCTTGTGCTCTCTCTGTCAAATAAATAAAATCTTAAAAAAAAAAAAAAGTAGTTTCCCCTTAGGAAGGGGAGGGAGTCGGGGGGGTGGCAGGGGTCCTTTTCCCTGCCTGCCTTTTTTCCAGCTATCCTTCGTTATACCAGGGTCAAAAGGGTTGAAATAGTTATTATCCTCAGGGTTTAGATTGGTGCCTTAGAGGCAAAAGGCTCTGGATTTCTTCCTACCCTGGAGATAACCTTTTGTGCTAGCACTTTTCCTTTCTGCCTGTTGGCATCTGTGTTAACTAATGCTTCTGATAAGAGCACTGGATTATCTTTCTTAGTTGCTCTTTTTAATTCATGATATAACTGACTGGGTTGGGTGATCAAGCCAATATCTGGAGGTTTTAAGTTTTTCCCAAAGTCTTCAACAGGTCTCTATGGATCCTCAGACTTTAATAAACAATCCATTCTACCCCTAAACTACCACTTGAATAGTTTTGGTAAGGTTAGTAAGTGAAGCGCATATTTGCTATTGCTTTGCTGCCTTTAACAACTGTGTTCAATGTGTGTTTTATCGTAGAGATGCCTAATAGGATTCCAAATCATTTATAATATGGTAAAGCAGAATAAGATAATTGTTGTGGCCACCATTAACATCCAAATTATAGTAGCTCTATCAATTTTATCTATTCAAAGGCTGGTTATAATCTCAGTAGGATGCCATGGATAGTAAACAGTATATTAAGTTTAAAATTTGTCAAGCCATTAATGGGCTTTATCAGATTTTGGTTAATTATTAACTTATTATAACTTATCACTTGTTTTTAATTTACATGGAATATGACATATATTTCATAGCAATGATCAATGTTAATTATTATTAATTTGGTTCAGGTTGCAGGCTATTGCAGACTATACCATTTGTTTTGTTTGAGGAGGTGAATTAAAGCTCAGATACTGAGTTTGTCTTTGCCAAAAATTTATTCAACATAGGTGATGTGGGAAGCAAAGGCAGAAGAAAAATTATTAAATTTCCTTACTACTTACAGCCCATTGACAAGTCCTTGAAACAGGAAGAGTGACATTCCTCTAGGGACTCAACTGCTTTGATGTTGATATTTTGCTAAGGGCAAAAGGCAATCTTAGCCCAACCCCCAAGATACTGTGAGTCTACTTTAACATATAAAAATTCCTTTGGAAACTCCCTTTATCTCTAAACCCCCCAAGATACGTGTTGGCAATCATCCCCAAGCATATGACCCACCGATATACATCTGAAGGGTTTCATAACTAAGGTTTTATTAGACGGTAATAAATGACCTTTTCCCAACAATAGCTAGCCCCCTCAAGGTCCTGGAAACCTTGCTTCCAAAATTCCTTAGAGACACGCTATCCCTAACTTCCTCCCAGCTTGAAAATATCTAATCAACCACCCCTCGTGACCCCAGTGAACTCTTTCTGCCCATGGGTTCTCTCCCCTGTGCTTTAATAAAATCACCTTTTTGCACCAAAGACCTCTCAAGAACACTTTCTTGGCCATTGGCTTCGAATCCTAACATCTTCCCTATATCAGTAGGTTCACTGTGAAATTTTACAAGCCAACTGCACACAGAATAAGGTGTTTTACTAAGCCAGTTAAGAAATACCATAGTCCAAACCAATGATAGATGAATCACACTATTGTTCCAGGCAAGGGGAGATGAAATAAAGTCCAGATTTAGCTGAGGTGCACTTTTGTTAAAAATAAAAAAAATTTAAAAAATATATAGCTGAGCAAATTAGAATATCTAATTGATTTTATTAAGCAATTTATGAATCCAGCAGCATCACATATAGCAAGTAGAGAGATGCTCTGAGGAGTTGTACAAAATTGATGGTTTTTATAGGAAGGACAGTGGGGCAAGGAAGTTATTAGCAAAAGAAAAGAAAGGATTGTTTCAGGCCTGGGCATCTTCTTTTAAGGGGAGAGTAACCAGCAGGGTTTGTTATCATGCAGATAACCTTAAGGAAGCTGATGAGGAAATTTCAGACTGACTTTTAAAAGGTCCCATTATGGTGCTCCTGCATAGCTCAGGTTAAGCATCTGCCTTCAGCTCAAGTCATGATCCCAGAGTCCTGGGGTCACGCCCCACATAGGGCTCCCAGCTCATCGGGGACCCTGCTTCTCCCTCTACCTCTGCCTGCCACTCCCCCTGCTTGTGTGTGCTCTGTCAAATAAATAAAAATGTTTTAAAAAATAAAAAATAAATAGTGGAGCAAGATGGCAGAGGAATAGGAGACCTGGATTTCGTCTGGTCTCAGGAATTCAGCTGGATAGGGATCAAACCATTCTGAACACCTACGAACTCAACAGGAGACCGAAGAAAAGAATAGCAACAACTCTCTGAACAGAAAAGCAACCACTTTCTGGAAGCAAGGGACCCACCAAGCGGCAGATCCGGGGAGACTCCCCTTCCTCCCCCCGGGAGGAGCGGCGCGGAAGCGCACTGCAGGGGTCTGCTGGGTTTGGAGACTCTACAGGGCTCGGGTGCCAGAGATAGAAATGCTCAGTCACAGGCCGAGTGAGCATGGAGTGTGGTTGGAGACCGGGGAGATGGGAGCGACTGACTGCTTTTCTCTGGGGGCGCACTGAGGAGCTAGGCCCCGAGTTCTTGGCTCCTCCGGGGCAGAGATTGGGAGGCCACCATTTTCACTGTCATCCTCCAATGCTGTATGGAAAGCTTGCAGGGAACAAAAAAGCGCCCGAGAGCAAACCCGAGCAGACGGCTTAGCCTGGATGGACAAGGGTGGGGCAATTCCGCCTCCGGCAAAGACATTTGGGAACCACGGCAACAGGCCCCTCCCCCAAAAGATCAGCATGAAGAGCCAGCCAAGACCAAGTTTACCGATCAATGAGAACAGCGGAACTCCAGCGCTAGGGGAATACTGCACATAGAATTCATGGCTTTTTTACCATGATTCATTAGTCTTTCAAAGTTAATTTTTTAACTGTTTTTTTTTTAATTTTTCTTTTTCCCTTTTTCAAACAACATCTTATTCATCCCTTTTTTTAAAAAAATATTTTTATTTTTCATTTTTAGAATCATATTCTATCCCTTCATAGTAGTTACCCTTATTTTTGGCATATATATATATATAAGTTGTTCTCTCTTTAAAATCTCGAGATACAATTTCTTCTAACATATCAAAATATACCCTAAATCTCTAGTGTATGGCTTTGTTCTAGTCTCCTGCCTGATCACATTCTCTCCCCCCTTTTTTTCTTTCTTTCCTTTTTTTTAATCCTCTTTCTTTTTTCAAACACCTTCTTATCAATTCCTTTTTAAAGATTTTTTATAATTTTCATCTTTACACTCATATTCCATCCTTCATTGTATCAACCCTTATTTGGTACCTATATAAGTCTTTCTTTCTTTAAAATTTTAGGAGGCACTTTCTTCTAACAGACCAAAATATACCCAAAATCTAGTGTGTGGCACTGATCTATGCACCAGCCTGATCATATTTGATCATATTCTGTTTTTTTTGTTTTGTTCTGTTTTTGTTTTTATCCTTTACTTTTTTTTTGCCTTTCTTTCCCTTTCTTTTCACCTGGTTTCAGGTCTTTTCTGATTTGTTTAGAGTATATTTTCTGGGGACGTTGTTAACCTGTTACCATTTTGTTCTCTCATTCATCTATTCTCCTCTGGACAAAATGACAAGACGAAAAAAATCACTTCAACAAAAAGAGCAAGAGGTAGTACCATCTGCCAGGGACCTACTCAATACGGACATTAGTGCGATGTCAGACCTAGAGTCCAGAATTATGATTTTTTTTAAAGATACTAGCTGGGCTTGAAAAAAGCATGCAAGTTATTAGAGAAACCCTTTCTGGAGAAATAAAAGAACTAAAATCTAACCAAGTCGAAATCAAAAAGGCTATTAATGAGGTGCAATCAAAAATGGGGGCACTAAATGCTAGGATAAATGAGGCAGAAGAGAGAATCAGCGATATAGAAGACCAGATGATAGAAAATAAAGAAGCTGAGTAAAAGAGAGATAAACAACTACTGGATCACGAGGGCAGAATTCAAGAGATAAGCGATACGATAAGATGAAACAACATTAGAATAATTGGGATCCCAGAAGAAGAAGAAAGAGAGAGAGGGGCAGAAGGTATATTGGAGCAAATTATAGCAGAGAACTTCCCTAATGTGGGGAAGGAAACAGGCATCAAAATCTAGAAGGCACAGAGAACCCCTCTCAAAATCAATAAAAATAGGTCAACACCCCGACATCTAATAGTAAAACTTATGAGTCTCAGAGACAAAAAGAAAATCTTGAAAGCAGCTCGGGAGAAGAGATATGTAACCTATAATGGTAGAAACATTAGGTTGGCAACAGACCTATCCACAGAGACCTGACAGGCCAGAAAGGACTGGCATGATATCTTCAGAGCACTAAATGAGAAAAATATGCAGCCAAGAATACTATATCCAGCTAGGCTGTCATTGAAAATAGAAGGAGAGGGCGCCTGGGTGGCTCAGTTGGTTAAGCAACTGCCTTCGGCTCAGGTCATGATCCTGGAGTCCCGGGATCGAGGCCCACATCGGGCTCCCTGCTCGGTGGGGAGTCTGCTTCTCCCTCTGACCCTCTTCCCTCTTGTGCTATCTCTCATTCTATCTCTCTCAAATAAATAAATAAAATCTTTAAAAAAAAAATAAAAAAAAAAAAAGAAAATAGAAGGAGAGATAAAAAGCTTCCAGGACAAACAAAAACTAAAGGAATTTGCAAACACGAAACCAGCCCTCCAAGAATTATTGAAAAGGGTCCACTAAGCAAAGAGAGAGCCTAAAAGCAGCATAGACCAGAAAGAAACACAGACAGTATACAGTCACAGTCACCTTACAGGCAATACAATGGCACTAAATTCATATCTTTCAGTAGTCACCCTGAATGTAAATGGGCTAAATGCCCCAATCAAAAGACACAGGCTATCAGATTGGATTAAAAAACAAGACTCATCAATATGCTGTCTGCAAGAGACTCATTTTAGACCCAAAGACACCCCCACATTGAAAGTGAGGGGGTGGAAAACCATTTACCATGCTAATGGATACCAAAGAAACCTGGGGTGGCAATTCTTATATCAGACAAATTAGATTTTAAAGCAAAGACTGTAATATGAGGAAAAACACTATATCCTACTTAAAGGGTCTATCCAACAAGAAGATCTAACAATTATAAATATCTATGCCCCTAACATGGGAGCAGCCAATCATATAAGGCAATTCATAACAAAAGCAAAGAAACACATTGACAACAATACAATAATAGTGGGGGACTTTAACACCCCCCTGACTGAAATGGACAGATCATCTAAGCAAAAGATCAACAAGGAAATAAAGACTTTAAATGACACACTGGACCAAATGGACTTCACAGACATATTCAGAACATTCCATCCCAAAGCAACAGAATACACATTCTTCTCTAGTGCCCATGGAACATTCTCCAGAATTGATCACATCCTAGGTCACAAATCAGGTCTCAACTGGTACCAAAAGATTGGGATCATTCCCTGCATATTTTCAGACCACAATGCTTTGAAACTAGAACTCAATCACAAGAAGAAAGTCAGAAAGAACTCAAATACACGGAGGCTAAAGAGCATCCTACTAAAGAATGAATGGGTCAACCAGGAAATTAAAGAAGAATTAAAAAATTCATGGAAACCAATGAAAATGAAAACACAACTGTTCAAAATCTTTGGGATGCAGCAAAGGCAGTCCTGAGAGGAAAGTATTTAGCAATACAAGCCTTTCTCAAGAAACAAGAAAGGTCTCAAATACACAACCTAACCCTACACCTAAAGGAGCTGGAGAAAAAAACAGCAAATAAAGCCTAAGCCCAGCAGAAGAGAAATAATAAAGATCAGAGCAGAAATCAATGAAATAGAAACCAAAAGAACAGTAGAACAGATCAACGAAACTAGGAGCTGGTTCTTTGAAAGAATTAACAAGATTGATAAACCCCTGGCCAGACTTATCAAAAGAAAAGAGAAATGACCCAAATCAACAAAATCATGAATGAAAGAGGAGAGATCACAACCAACACCAAAGAAATACAAACAATTATAAGAACATATTAGGAGCAACTCTATGCCAGCAAATTAGATAACCTGGAAGAAATGGGTGCATTCCTAGAGATGTACCAGCTACCAAAACTGAAACAGGAAGAAATAAAAAACCTGAACAGACCTATAACCACTAAGGAAATGGAAGCAGTCATCAAAAATCTCCCAACAAACAAAAGCCCAGGGCCAGATGGCTTCCCAGGGGAATTCTACCAAACATTTCAAGAAGAATTAATACCTATTCTTCTGAAACTGTTCCAAAAAATAGAAATGGAAGGAAAACTTCCAAACTCATTTTATGAGGCCACCATTACCTTGATCCCAAAACCAGACAAAGACCCCATCAAAAAGGAGAATTACAGACCAATATCCTTGATGAATATGGATGCAAAAATTCTCGCCAAAATACTAGCCAATAGGATACAACAGTACATTAAAAGGATAATTCACCATGACCAAGTGGGATTTATCCCTGAGCTGCAAGGTTGGTTCAACATCCGCAAATCAATCAATGTGATACAATATATTAACAAAAGAAAGAACAAGAACATATGATCCTCTCAATGGATGCAGAAAAAGCATTTGACAAAGTACAGCATCCTTTCTTGATCAAAACTCTTCAGAGTATAGGGATAGAGGGTACATACCTCAATATCATAAAAGCCATCTATGAAAAACCCACAGCGAATATCATTCTCAATGGGGAAAAACTGAGAGCTTTCCCCCTAAGGTCAGGAATGCAGCAGGGATGTCCACTATCACCACTGCTATTCAACACAGTATTAGAAGTCCTAGCCACAGCAATCAGACAACAAAAAGAAATCAAAGGCATCCAAATCGGCAAGGAGGAAGTCAAACTCTCACTCTTTGCTGATGATATGATACTTTATGTGGAAAACCCAAAAGACTCCACCCCAAAACTGCTAGAACTCATACAGGAATTCAGTCAAGTGGCAGGATATAAAATCAATGCACAGAAATCAGTGGCATTCCTATACACCAACAACAAGACAGAAGAGAGACAAATTAAGGAGTCAATCCCATTTACAATTGCACCCAAAACCATAAGATACCTAGGAATAAATCTAACCAAAGAGGCAAAGGATTTGTACTCAGAAAACTATAAAATACTCATGAAAGAAGTTGAGAAAGACACAAAGAAATGGAAAAACTTTCCATGCTCATGGATTGGAAGAACAAACTTTGTGAAGATGTCAATGCTACCTAGAGCAATCTACACATTCAATGCCATCCCCATCAAAATACCATCCACTTTTTTCAAAGAAATGGAACAAATAATCCTAAAATTTGTATGGAACCAGAAAAGACCCCGAATAGCCAGAGGAGTGTTGAAAAAGAAAAGCAAAGCTGGCGGCATCACATTTCCGGACTTCCAGCTCTATTACAAAGCTGTCATCATCAAGACAGTATGGTACTGGCACAAACACAGACACATAGATCAGTGGAACAGAATAGAGAGCCCAGAAATGGACCCTCAACTCTATGGTCAACTCATCTTTGACAAAGCAGGAAAGAATGTCCAATGGAAAAAAGATAGTCTCTTCAACAAATGGTGTTGGGAAAATTGGACAGCCACATGCAGAAGAATGAAACTGGACCATTTCCTTACACCACACACAAAAATAGACTCCAAATGGTTGAAAGACCTAAATGTGTGACAGGAGTCCATCAAAATCCTAAAGGAGAACACAGGCAGCAACCTCTTTTACCTCAGCCGCAGCAACTTCTTCCTAGAAACATCGCCAAAGGCAAGGGAAGCAAAGGCAAAAATGAACTATTGGGATTTCATCAAGATAAAAAGCTTTTGCACAGCAAAAGAAACAGTCCACAAAACCAAAAGACAACCGACGGAATGGGAGAAAATATTTGCAAGTGACATATCAGATAAAGGGCTAGTATCCAAAATCTATGAAGAGCTTATCAAACTCAACACCCAAAGAACAAATAATCCAATCAAGAAATGGGCAGAAGACATGAACAGACATTTTTCCAAAGAAGACATCCAAATGGCCAACAGACACATGAAAAAGTGCTCAACATCGCTTGTCATCAGGGAAATCCAAATCAAAACCTCAATGAGATACCACCTCACACCAGTCAGAATGGCTAAAATTAACAAGTCAGGAAACGACAGATGTTGGCGGGGATGTGGAGAAAGGGGAACCCTCCTACACTGCTGGTGGGAATGCAAGCTGGTGCAACCACTCTGGAAAACAGTATGGAGGTTCCTCAAACAGTTGAAAATAGAGCTACCATACGACCCAGCAATTGCACTACTGGGTATTTACCACAAAAATACAAATGTAGGGATCCGAAGGGGTATGTGCACCCCAATGTTTATAGCAGCAATGTCCACAAGAGCCAAACTGTGGAAAGAGCCAAGATGTCCATCGACAGATGAATGGATAAAGAAGAGGTGGTATATATACACAATGGAATATTATGCAGCCATCAAAAGGAATGAGATCTTGCCATTTGCAATGACGTGGATGGAACTGGAGGGTGTTATGCTGAGTGAAATAAGTCAATCAGAGAAAGACATGTATCATATGACCTCACTGATATGAGGAATTCTTAATCTCAGGAAACAAACTGAGGCTTGCTGGAGTGGTGGGGGGTGGGAGGGATGGGGTGGCTGGGTGATAGACATTGGGGAGGGTATGTGCTATGGTGAGTGCTGTGAATTGTGCAAGACTGTTGAATCACAGATCTGTACCTCTGAAACAAATAATGCAATATATGTTAAGAAAAAAAAAGAAGATAGCAGGAGGAAAAGAATGAAGGGGGTAAATCGGAGGGGGAGACGAACCATGAGAGATGATAGACTCTGAAAAAGAAACTGAGGGTTTTAGAGGGGAGGGGCGTGGGGGGATGGGTTAGCCTGGTAATGGGTATTAAAGAGGGCACGTTCTGCGTGGAGCACTGGGTGTTATGCACAAACAATGAATCATGGAACACTACATCAAAAACTAATGATATAATGTATGGCGATTAACATAACAATAAAAAATTTAAAGAAAAAAATAAATAAAAAATTAAATAAAAGGTCACATTGCTGGGTGCATGGCCGGCTTGGTTAGAAGAGTGTGCATCTCTTGATCTCAGGATCGTGAGTTAGAGCAAAGGACTCCATTTTGGATTTCTCTTTAAAATTTATATATATTTTTTTAATTTGAGAGCGAGAACGTGCGCACAAGCAGGAGGGGCAGAAGGAGCAGACGAGAGAGAATCCCAAGCGGACTCCATGCTGAGTGCAAAGCTCCACAGCCGGGGCTCCATCTCACCACCCTGAGATCACCGCCTGCGCTGAAACAAGGCTGGGACACTTAACTGAGGGCGCCACCCAGGCACCCTGGATTTCTCTTTTTAAACACTTTAGAGGAGTTGAAATCAAGAGAGGCTTAGCCAAGTGAGAACTAACATCCAGCAGCCAGCGCAAAAAAAAAAGTCCTCTGTTGCTAGGCAACAAGGGCAGTGGCGTTGTTTGGCAAGATGATGTTCACAGGGACACTACCTGGCTGTGCCCCTGCTTAAAAGAGACTTGTCTTTACTGGGGCAGAAGGTAACTGTCCTGAGTTCTTTGAGAGCTATTTTAAATCAGCGAAGTTTTTGATTGCTCAGAGCAAGCATTCTCCAGTAGCCCCGCACAGCTCTCAGTTTTAGTGTTCTAACGTCTCCTTGACGGTTCCGTCGTATGTTTTCACCGATAAGCCGGCAGCCAGGTCCCGCCAGCTGCTGAGTTCTGATGGGCGAGAACAGATGAGATGACAATGTCCTGAAACAACTTACTTCACTGTTACACCGAAACAACTTCACCTCTAAAAACAGTTTGTCTTTGTCATAAACAAGTGGACTTGAAATCCTACCAAACCAATAGACAACATAGGCAGAGCTGGAGGAACGCAGACTGCCTGGCCCTCGGGGGCGGGGAGGGCTGTCCATTGTATTCTTGGATAAGAGACACCTGGGAGGCTCGATTGCTGGAGAAGCCCAGGACCCCCAACGGGCAGCCACTCCGAAGGAGGACAGCCTGTCGCCAATTTAAAGCTGCCCCGCCCCTACCCTCCCAACAAAGATTTTCATGTGGCGGTTCCCTACAGCCGGAGGCAATTCGGGTGACTGGGTTCTGATCAGAATTTCACAGGCCTGGGGTGTCCCCTGCAGCCCTAGTCCCGCTGACAAGGCCAGGACTGCATGTGCCCACTGCGCAGGTCGGGATAGCTAGGGGCCTGGAACAAAGCAATGTGGAGGGAGGACAGGTCACAGGACGGAGCTCTTAGGAGTACAGGTCAACAGCCTACATCTGCAAGGCCTACCTACCCACTGTGGAGTTTTCCCCACAAGGCAAGGCTGGGGGTTTTCTATCTGCTTTGCCAGGGAGGGGCCACACTGGCAGGACAGGGGAGCCTCCATTTAGACACATTTGGGAGTCCTGGTCCCTAGAGACGCCTAGGACTCCACTGGCTGCAAGTTCACATGGCGGCTGTCGCCTATTTGCAGCTTTCGGCTGGCTCAGAATGATTTTTCAGAAGATTGGCTCCCCCCATGCTGGAGGCTACGCAGGTGATTGGGGCCTGGTGGGAGGTCGACTAGTGTAAAGGGCGGGGTCTGCCCGAGTTCAGCCTCCGAGTGCATACTGCGCATGTGCAGGCTACACAGGTAAAGCCAGAACGCAGAACAGGGCAAAGTTGGGCAAGGCCCAGTTACCTGAGGAGGCTTTTGGAGGTACCCGACGTCTGCCTAATCCCAAACCTTCACCTACGCAAATAAACATTCCCACTGAAGGCAGACCTGGAGTAATATGGAGCGAGTGCCTTGCCAGAGTTAGATCAGCGAGCTGGCTGGGGTATCCTCCAATAAGGACACCTAGGAATCTTGATCGCTGTAGAAGTCCCGGACCCCAGCTGACGGTAAGTCTCTCTGGGCTCTGAACGACTCCCATTGGTTGTTTCAGAGCGATTTTCAGGGTGTTGGGTCCCTGCACCCTTGAGGTTGTGCGGGTGGCTGAGGATGAGTCCTATCTCCAGAGGCCTGGTGGCCTCAGCTGCCAAAAGGATAGCTAATGGGGCACATACTCCTGGCAAACGCCATACAGGTTAACATAGCCGTGGACCTGAGAAAAGATGAGTGTCGTGTGAGGCCAGGTCACAAGAGCAGGCTATTGGCAGTACCAGGCATCTGCCTAATTCTAGGGCTTAACCTACCCAAATGCGTACATTCTCCAACAAGCAGAGCTGGAGGAATCCGGCCTGCCTTACTAGGACCAGGTGGGGTGCCCCCTTATAGGATACACCTGGAATCCTTAACGGCTCAGGGGTTGGGAGCCCATCAGACAGCCAGTTCAAATGGGGACTGACAGTTCCTAGTTTAACCTAGAGCCTCAGAAAGATTGTGGGGATGTGGGCTCTTTCCCCACGGAGGCCTGGCAGGGGATAGGCAACTGGTTTGAGCTTCACAGGCCTGAAGGACTCCAGCAGCCGAAAGCTGGCAGACAGGGTGCAGAATGTGCATTGCAGGCCCCGAGGATTGCCCGGATCCTGGAACAGGGCAATATCGGGTACGACCAGGTCCCAGGAGGGGATGTCGAGGCTACCAAGGCATCGACTTAATGCACAAGGCCTACCTACGCATTGTGGAATTGTTTCCTCCGAAGGTAGAACTGGATGTTTTTCAACTGCTTTGCCAGGGAGGGAACCTGCTGGCAAGACAGCTCATCCCCCATTTGGAGGCACCGAGAAGTCCTGGTCCCTAGAGAAGCCCAGGACCCCATCAGGCAGCAAATCCATATAGGGACTGATTGTCACCAATCGGCAGCTTTCAGCTCAGAGCAATTTTGGGGAGATGGGCTCCCTCCAGGCTGAAGGCTATGCAGGTGTTTGGGGCCTGGCCAGACTCCCATAAGCTTGGAGGGCTGGGTCTGCTTGAGGCTGGTTTCAGGGGGGTGTAGGGCATGTGCAGGCCATACAAGTCAGGACGGCCAGAGACACGGAACAGGGCAGAGTTGGGCAAGTCCTGGACACCCGCAGGGACTTTTGAAGGTACTTGGCATCTGACTGATTCCAAGACTTTACCTACCCAAATCCACATTTCCCACTAGCGGTAGACCTTCAGTGATCTGGACTGCCTTGCCAGGTTTGGATCAGTGGGCTGGCTGGGATAGCTTCAATAGCAGACCCCTGGGAGCTTAGATTGCTGCAGAAGCCCAGCACCCAAGCTGGTAGTAAGTCTACATGGAGTTTGACTCACCCATTTCAGAGGGCCCGGCTGCCTAAAGCTGACTTAGGAGGTGGGTCCTGCACATGTGTGGGCCTCCCAAGTCAGGGTAGCCGGTCCTTGGAACTGGGAAAGCACCTGTAGAGGCCCTGTCACAGGAGGGGGATGATGTGGGTACCTGGCATCTGTCTAATATCAAGGCTTAACCTGCATAAAGGCTCATTTTCCCCCTGAGGGCAGAGCAGGAGGAATCTGGACTACCTTGGCAGGGTGGGCTTGGGCAGATCGGTCTGGGTACCATTCAATAAGAGATACTTAGGAGCTTTGGTCAGGAGAGAAGCCCCAGACCCCATTGGCTAGCTGGTTCAAATGCAGACAGACAATGGCCAGCTTAAGCAAGAGTCTCTGAAAAGTGTTCAGTTGTGGGGTCTCCCTACCCTCGAAGTTAGCAGGGGGTTTTGTACCAGCATGAGCTCCACAGATCTGGAAGACCCCAGCACAAAGGCAGCCTGACAGGGTGGGTACTGTGCACATGTGGGCTATGTGGGTCAGGCTAGCCAGGGACCTAGAACAGGGCCAGGTCTAGGCCAGGTCCCAGGAGGGGTTATTGGAGAAACTGGCATCTCCCACATTCCAAGCGTTAACCTCCACACATGTGCATATTTCTCCTGAGGGGAGAGCTGGAGTACTCTGTACTGCCTTGAGAGGGCTGGGTCAGGTGGGATGGCCAATAAGCAACAACTGGATGCCTTCATGGCTGCTAAAGCCTGGGACAATAGCAGATGGTAAGCATACTGGGGACTGTCATCCATTTTAGCAACTACCTCAGAGCAATTTGGGGGCAGGGGTCGGCCTCCTCCACACGTAAGACTATGCAGGTGGTTGAGGATGGGTCCTAGTCCCACAGCCCTAGACGGCCCTAAGGATGGTTGCCAGACAGAATGGCTGGGGTACTGCTCCCAGTAAGAGACACCTGGGAGCCTTGGTGGCTGGAGGAGCCTGAGAACCCACTGAGCAGCAGCCTGTTCAAATAGGAACTGAGTTACCAGTTTAACCTCATATTTCCAGAGAAGGGAATGTGTGGGGCTCTTTACCCCCTTGAAGTCTCGCAAGTTTTTGTTCACTGGCATGAGCTCCACAAGCCTGGAGGACCCTGAAAGCAAACGGAGAACTGACGTGCAGAATGCATTGCAGGGTGAGCAGGTTATGGTGGCCAGGGACCTGGAACAGGGCAATGTCAGTGAGGCCGAGTCACGGGTAGGGCTTATTGGGGAGACCTGGCATCTGCCTAATTCCACCGCTGAACCTACAAGAATGTGTGTATTTTCCCTGGAAGCAGAGCTGGAGGAATCCTGAATGCCTTGCTAGGGTGGGACCTGGAGCCTAGCCCGCGTAGCCTCCTGTAGGAGACACCAGAGCACATCGGCAGCCAGTCCAGTTGGGAACTGACTGTGGCCAGATTACAGCTGGGGCCTCCGAAAGAATTTCGGGGTGGGCTCCCTTTACCCTGAGGCCATTCAAGCATTTGGGGATTAGCCTCCACTCTATAGGCCTGGAGTCCCTCCCACCCCCCACCCCGTGTAGTTCAAGGTCAGGGGACAGCGTGCAGCCTTGATTGCTGGGGAATCCCCAGACCCCCTCATGCAAACAGTCCAACTGGGGCAGACTGTTGATAAAGCTGTTGCCTCAGAAAAATTGGCTGCGGGGAGGGAGGTGTTGGGCTCCTGAACCCTGAGGCCATTCAGGTGGTTTTGATCATGCCAGAACTCCACAGGCCTGGAGTGCCCTCTGCAGCCCAAGATGGGTGACGGGGTGGGGACGGCACGTGCACGGGCCAACAGGTCAGAGTAGCCCAGCACCTGGAACAGGCAATATCCAACACAGCAGGGTTATGGGAGAGGGCTGGGGGTGGGGGGGTGTCAACCTCAAAATAAAAGTGCCAGTTATTTTTACTAGCAAAGCGAGTTTTGCGGGGGGTGGGGAATAGAGGAATTGCGATTCGGGACAAGCAAACTATGGCAAATCATAGGCGAGCTGGAAGAAAGGGAAGGTCAGCTTTTATTAGGTTTTTAGGAAAGTGGGGAGGGTTTTTTTTTTTAAAGATTTTATTTTTTGAAACAGAGAGAGCACACATAAGGAAGGCCAGAGGGAGAGGCAGACTTCCCGCGAGCAGGGAGCCCAATGTGGGGCTCGATCCCAGGACCCTGGGGTCATGACCCGAGCCAAAGGCAGACGCTTAACGACTGAGCCACCCAGGTGCCCAGTGGGGAGGGTTTTTGAACAAAAGTTCATTGGAGAAAAGTGCGAAGTTGTGGTGGTTTCTCATTGGCTATAGGAGGTGGTCAGTGCACTGTTGCTGGGATAAGGAGAGCTCTTCCTTCCTTAAAAGCAGGAGGTAAATTCCTATATGAAAAATGTCCTCCCTTGTCAAGGTAAGAATTCTCTTCCTTCCCCTTGCCGGATATGCAGGCTGCGAGGAGTGGTAGGAGTATGACCGCTCCCTTTTCAGAGCTTCCCCCATTCAATTTTTAATAGGGTTTCCTTTACTCGGTTTCATAGGGGTAGCAGGATTCTGCCTAATTCCAAGCCTTAGCTTCCACAAATGCAAATAATCCCCTTGAAGGCAGAGCTGGAGGAATCTTGAATGTTGTGCCAGGGTTGGATGGGGGACGGGGGTGCTGGCTGGGGTATCCTTCCATAAGAGACACCTAGGAGGACTGGTTGGTGCAAAAGCCCAGGATATCAGCAGACATTAAGTGTCTATGGGGTCTGACTGTCACCCATTTTAGCAATCGCCTCGTAGTGATTTTGAAGTGGTAGGCCCCCTTCACCCTTGAGCAATGCAGGTGGTGAGGGATGGCTCCTAGCTCCACAGGCCTGGAGAGCCCTGGTTGCACAGAGGGGACATTTTGGATTTATTGCACATGTGCAAACCCCACAGACAGGGACCGATAACTGGGTAAGTGTCAGGGTCACCTGAGCTGAATGGGGGGAGGAGGGACCTGGATTCCACCTTATTCCAAAGCTCAACTGACACAAATGTACATAGTTGCCCTGAAGATACAGCTGGAGAAATCTGGACTGCCTTGCCAGGGCATGGCTGGTTGGGATGGCTGGGAGTCTTGATTGCTGGAGAAGCCTGGGACCTCATCAGGCAGCCAGTCCAAATAGGGACAGACTGTCACATAATCTAAACCACACTGAAGCCATTCAGGGGGTTGAGTCATGGCCAAAGCTCCACAGGCCTGGAGTGCTCCCTGCATCCCAAGGCCAGGTGACAAGGTAAGAATTGCCCTGGGATGAGCCCCACAAACTAAAATAGCCAGGGACCTGGAACTGGGCAAAAACTGGCAAGGTTGGGTCATAGGTGGGGTGCTATTGGGGGTACAGGGCCTACCCACCCATTGTTTCATAGTTCCCCTGAAGGCAGAGCTGGAGGTTTTCCAACTGCCTTGCTGGGGAAAGGCCATGCCTGCGGAAAAGGTATCCTCCACTGGGAGCCAGCTGGGCATCCTGCTTCCTAGAGAAGCCTGGGACCACATCAGGCAGCAAGTCCACATGGGGACAGACCATCCCCAGGTTAAAGCTACCACCTCAGACAGATTTTCAAGGTCCCTTCCATCCTGAGGCCATTCGGGTGGTTGCATTCCAGCCAGAGTTCTCTAGGCCTGGAGAGCCCTTTACAGCCCAAAGTTCACTGACAGGGTATGAAGTTCACAGGCTATGCAAGTCAAGGTAGCCAGCTACCTGAACTGGGCAGTGTCAGGAGGGGCTGGGTCACCAGAGGAGGCATTTTTGGGGTTACAAGGCATGGGCCTAATGTGCAATGACAACCTACCCATTCTGGAATACCCCCCCCTGCCTTCAGGGCAGTTTTCCAACTGCCTTGCCATGGAGCAGCCATGCTGGCAGGATAGGGTATCTTCCTTTGGGAGGCACCTGGAAGTCCTGGTTCCTAGAGAAGCCCTGACTCCAACAAGCAGCAAGTCTACGTGGGGACTGCCACCCATTGCAGCTTTCTAATTTTTTTTTTTAAGATTTTATTCGACAGAGAGAGAGCACATGCACAAGCAGGGGGAGCAGCAGAGGGAGAGGGAGAAGCAGGCTCCCCACAGAGCAGGGGGAGCCTGATGCAGGACTCGATTCCAGAGACCCTGGGACCATGACCTGAGCCAAAGGCAGTCGCTCAACCAACTGAGCCACCCAGGCGCCCTGCAGCTTTCTAATTACAGTGATTTTCAAAAGGTGGGATTCCTCCACACTGGAAGCTCTACAGGTGGTTGGGGCTGGCCAGAGTTTCACAAGCTTGGAGAGTCCGGTCTGCTCAAGGCTGGCTTACAGGGTACAAATGTGCATGTGTGCATCTCCAAGTCAGGGTAGCCAAGTATTTGGGACAGGGTAAGCATCCAGGGAGGGCAGCTCTTAAGTTCATACTGTTGGGTTGCATGGCATCTGTCTAATTACCAGCCCGAACCCACACAAGTGCAGTGAATGCAAGGCTAGAGTAATCTGGATTACCTTGCCATGGCTGGATAAGGCTAGCTGGGTGGGGTATCCTCCAATAAGACTCCTCTGAGAGGCTTGATTGCTATAAAAATCTGGGACCTCAGACAGTAAGGCTAAATGGGGACTGAACTAACTATTGCCCATCTTAGCAGCCACCTCAGAGCAATTTTCAGGAAGGGAGGCCTCCACCAATGTTTGAAATGCAATGTTAGGAAATGAATTTTAGTTCCACAGGCCTGGAGGTCCCCGACTACCCAAAGGTTATTTTCAGGGCATATACTGTTGCATGTGTGGACCACGTAGATCATGGCAGCCAAGAAACTGAAATAGGGCAAGATTTGGGAGAGAGTAGGTCACAAGAGCGTGCTGTTGGGGTACCTGGCATCTGCCTAATTCTAAACCCAAACCTATACAAATGTGCATATTCCCGCTGAAGACTGAGATGAAGAATCTAGCCTGCCTTGCCAGAATAGAACCAAGTGGGGTGCTATAGGATTCTCTCCAATAAGAGATACCTAGGAGCCTTGTTGGTGCAAAAACCTGGGACCCCAGCAGACATTAAGTCCACATGGGAACTGACCATCTCTCATTTTAGCAGCCACCTCAGTGATTTTCATGAAATGGTTTCCCTCCAACATTAAGGCTATGCAGTAGTTGTAGAGCGGCCCGAGCTCCACAGGTCTGGAGGGCCTGGGTTGCCCATGGGCAGCTGACAGGATGCATACTGCACATGTGTGGGACATGCAGGTCAGGCTTGCCAGGGATCTAAAACAAGGTAAGTGTCTGGAGACACTGGGCCATAGGAGTGGGTTACAGGGAGTTCCTGGCATCTAATTCCAAGCATTAAGCTACACAAATGTGCATATTGGCACTAAAGGCAGAGCTGGAGGCATCAGGTGGGATTTCTGGGGTGCCCTCTGAAAAGATATACTTGGGAGCCTTGATTGTTGGAGAAGCTCAGGATCCCATCAGGTAGCCAGCCCAAAGGAGGACTGACAATTGCCAGTTTAGGATAGAGCCTCAGAAATACTTTTGGGGGGTGGGCTGTCACCAAACTGAATGCCAGCTGGTGGGGCACTGATCAAAGCTCCACAGGACTGGATGGTTCTGGCTAACCAAGGCTAGATGACAGAAGGCATACTGAGCATACATGGAATGCTCAGGTCAGGGAAGCCAAGCACAAGGACCTGGGCAATGTCGGAGGATCCAGTTCACATGATTGGGCTTTTGGATGTTCATGGCATCTGCCTAATTGCAAATCCTAACCTACACAAATTTGCATATTTTCCTTGAAGATAAAACTATTAATCTGGACTGCCAAGACTGAGCCAGGTGACCTGACTGGGAAACCTTTATTAAAGACACCTGGGAGCCTTGGTTATTGGTAAGCCCAGGTCCCCATTAGGTAGCCGGTCCAAATGGGAGCTCTTTGTATCTTAAAGCTAATGCCTTAGAAAGATTTTTTGGGATTCTGCACCCTGTACCCTGTGGGTATGCAGGTGGATGAGGACCAGTTGGAGCTGCAGAGGCCTGCAGTGCCCAACTGCCCAAGGCTGGTATGTGGGTGCATACTTCACATTTGCAGGCTGTACATGTCGGGTTAGACAGGATCTATTACAGGAATAATGTCAGCAGAAGCCTGGTCATATGATGGGGCTGTTTAGGGTATAAGTCATCTGCCTATTTCCAAGCCCTAACTTAAACAGATGTTCATATTTGCCATGAAGGCAGATCAGAAGTAAGATGTACTGCCTTGCCAGGGTGGTGTCTGACAGATGGCCAGATACCCTCTAATAGGAGACACCTGTTACCTTAGATTTCTAGAGAAACCTGGAACCTCATCAGGCAGCCAGTCCAAGTGTGGACTGACTTGCCTGTCTAAAGTTGCCTCCTCAGAAAGATTTTTGGGTGAGGGATCCTTCTACCCAGGAAGCTATGCAAGTGGTTGGAGACGAGCCTGAGCTCCACATGCCTGGAGGGCCCTGGCTGCCTGTGGCTAGATGTTGGGGGGGGGGGGGCATATAGCATATGTGTAGGCCATGCAGGTCAGGACAGCCAGAGACCTGGAACAGACCAAGTATTGGAAGATGCCATGTTACTGTGCGAGCTTTTGTGGTTCAAAAGCATCTGCCTAAGTCCAAGCCTTAACGATCGTTAATGTGCATATTTCCCCTGAAGTTACAGTTGGAGGAAACTAGATGCCCTTCCAGGGTGAAGCTGAGCAGTCTAGCAGGGGTATCCCTCAGTAGGAGACCTGGGTACTGTGATTGCTGGAAAAACTTGGGTCCTCATCAGGCAGCTAGTCAGATGTAGACTGACTGTTTAATGTTGATGCCTCAGAAAGATTTTGAAGGTAGGCTTTTTCTGCCTTGGAGGCTAGGCAGGTGGTTGTAGACTGGCCCAAGCTCCACGCGGGAGGGCCCCAGCTGCCAAAGTATGGCTGTTAAAGTGCATACTGTGCACATGCATGCTGCACATGCTGAGAAGCCAAAGACCTGGAACTGGGGGGTGTCTGGAGTATTCTGGTCTCGAGAGCGGTCTCTCGGGGGTCCACAGCATCTGCCTCATTCGAAGCCCTAACCTACACAAATGTGCATGTGGGGGTCAAGGGTAGTCTGCCCCAAAATGTGCCACTTCAGCATATTGATTATTTTGAATTAGAAGTTATTTAATAGCCAATGCAAGAATACCCAGACCCCCCCTCAACATTTATCTTGAGAAAGCAGGAAATAGATGTCTCATATGAAAGATACCCTTTCTGTAGAAAGGTGGTAGAAAGACATCCTTATCACCAGAGATAGAGAATTCAGAGAAGAGAAGTCTATTTAAATAAATATTGTTACTTTTACTAATTTACTACCCTAGCCCAAATTCCATTTAGAATTCCTTACTAATTGTAGCCCTCAAACATTAGTTTTTCTTTTTACTGTCAATTCCTCACAAGTTTATTGTTTCTTTGTCTAAAAAGTATGAAAGCTACCTGCGTTGGTCATTTCTTTGGGTCTCAATTTTAATATTGGGCCTATATACACAGTTAAGTTTTGGGTTTTTTCTCCTGTTAATAGGGCTCCTATCCATTTAATTCTTAGGCCAGCTAGAAGAATTTTGAATAATAAAGGAAAATCTTTCCTCCCCAATAGTTGGCATAGTTAGCAGGATAAAATTCTGGCTGGACATTGCTGAAGCTGAGAGATCCTGGGACATCTGACAAAAGCCAGCAGAAGGAATTCTTATCACAGCAGCCCTGGGGAAAGTCCTCTTTCTCTCTAAATTTAGATCAGTGGGAGAAAATATTTGTGGAACTAGTTTCTTGGGCTTAGCAATTCTGGTAAATTTGGTAGCATACTCTTGGTTTGACTGATCCATTTTTTCCCAGAGATGGTCACAGTTTTTCTTCTTCTGTTTGTGTCATTTGTCATAAAAAGGAATTGCCATAGAGAAAGGCAGGCATAGGATCTATCAGCCCGCTGTCTGAGCCAGGTTCACAAAGCAGAGAGTTCATGATTCTCATAAAACTGGCTGGCGTCTGTTTAGACAAATTTTGCTGTGGGTCCTATATGTAAAAATTGAATGAGGTTTTTCATTTCACTGTGTTCTATGTCCTAAGAGCATGGATTTCTGACCAGTGACAATATTCTCTCTGGTCTCCACCATCTGGAGTGTATACTTACTTGGATGTACCTTAGTGGCCAGTGAAATTGCCTGGGATTGCAAGATATATAGTTGCAAGCAGTAGTCTCTTTGCCAGCCATACCAGCTCTCAGAAGAGTTTGTCATAGGAAGTCCCAGCCCTTAAGGGACTTTATCATCTTAATCTTTGTTGCTTGTTGGTGCTAGAAAAGTCTCATTTCAGTAGCATGTGCTCAGTGTCACAAGTTAGCAGGCGTTTGATTAGAGGTGTCTCAAATTTTCCTGGGACCAGAGCTACCATGTTTACTATACCACCCTTACTGCCTGTGCAGCAAAGGCTTTTGCTTTCTTAAACTATTTTTGGGAGTAAACTTTTGGATCACTGGGCTACATCATCTCTGCCCTCTCCAGGGATGCCTCTTGCATCTATGAGCTAAGCCTGGAAAACTGCCTCCAGGTCATTCCATAGAGGCTTATTGGTTTGAGTAGCTGTTGAGGATTAGTAAGATCCTACTTGTCAATGGCTAGCCAGTGGATCCTTTAAAAGAAAAAAAAAATCCTTACAGAGCTCTCAAAATTGTCTTATTAGTATTAACAGCTAGCCTTAGGGACTCCCTTGATAAGATCAAAGAACAGAAATTAGACTTAACACAAAAAGTAATGTCCACATCTAGTGTAAATTTCCCTTCTCACAACCTGGTGCCACCTTCCTGTTTTAACTTCCCTTTCCCTGCATGATCTGCAGAGAGCACTCTGGACTAATCTCTAGATTCAAAATATACAGGTTACTCATATAAATGCTGAAAGCTAGGAAATGAATTTAACGCAAGGCCCAGAGACTGGTATTAAGGCTGGATTTGCTCCTACTTTCCAGGGCTCTGTAATCAGGTTCTGCCAGCTTCAGGCATTCCTATGTGATGTCCTTTGCAGATGTACCCTAGATACCCCACCAAAATGAAATTCATGTCCCCTGAACAGCAGCACATCTCTTAAATTACAAAACCCTTTTACCTCCACTTTCAGAAGGTCCTACCAAGTTAGAGAGGAATTAGAAAAATCAGTGGCCATTCACAACATTCTCCTCACAGATAAAACAGGTGACCAAAATTTCTCCTGGGCCCTCCTACGAAAGATCAGCAGAAGGAATGTTTAGGGACTCATAGAAGCGAACGTTGAATTATGTACTCAGAAACAAGGCTTTTATTAAAATGTTTTATACGGATTCCTATTTTAGTCAAAATCTTTCTGATATAAAGTAGTAAGTTTGATTGAAAAGGTAGGTCAGTCCCTTAATACTTAGGCTGTAATCCATTTCTTTTGGGGGAATTAAAAACAACTTCATCTTGCAAATCTCTACAAAACCAGAAATGCAAGTCTAGAAACAAGTCAAAGCCCACCTATCTTTACTAACCTCCAAAGCTTGCCTATTTCTGTCGAAGAGCTTGCAGATAAAGGCCAGGATATTGGAACAAAATCGTCCTGTACTTCAAAAAGATATATTGCAATTACCCTGAAACTCTTAGGAAAAGAAAAATTACATTCTTTCTCTGTTCCTTAAAGTTACAAATCTTACGTCTTTGAAATGTAAACACAGGCCACAATCATGTGAGCCTGAAGGAGAAAAAAAGGGAAGAGGCCTTTTTAAAATACAGACAGCTAAAAGGGCCCTTGTGCCCAAACTCTAGCACAGTTTAAGATTACTTCCAGGGACAAATACAAATCTTAAAGGTCATCTCCATATATGTATGTTGTACATTATTTAGTATTTTTCTACCTGTGGATGGTATTGCCAAAATTAATTTGTAAAGAAACTTGAATTGGCTTAAATTTAAGCACATAAAATTCTCAAAAATAAAACCCTACAGATGAATTTCAGGTTATGTGATCTGGGAAAATTTTTGGTGTTAAAACTATTTAAGTCGGTTGGTTTAATTAAAACAGACAAGCCTTTAAAAAAAATGGATGTGTTGGGGTGCCTGGGTGGCTCAGTCAGTTAAGCTCTGACTCTTGAGCTCGGCTCATGTCTTGATCTCAGGCTCTTGAGTTCAAGCCCTGATTTTGGGTGTGGAGCCGACTGGAAAAAAAAAGTAGACATATCTTTAAAGTTATCAGCATTAAGTATACTTCTGTACAGGTTTATTAATCAAGTAAGCTCATGTTATCCCTGTTATAAAATTTGTGAGCAAATATCTTAGAATAATAATTGACTTTAATGTCTCAGGAAGTTCTTGTGGGTAATCTAAACAATTCTTGGGAGCAAAGGATTTAGATAGATGTAAGTAAAATATTTATAAATTAACTTTTAGCAACAACAATTATATTTTACAGTATGCATACTTAAAAATAGCTTCCAAAAATTTTTGGTCACTTGAAACTGTACAATTTTGCTAAGTTGGGTGATGAGTTAATTTAAATTCATTGAATATCTATATTTCCAAATAAGATAAAATAATGAAACATTAATGACTGAATATAGGTTTATCTACTTCTGTCTTCCCAATTAAACTAACGATAAAATTTGGGTTTGGGAGTATACATGTTTTGTGTTTATTTAAACAAATGGACACACATATGTCCAGAATAAAACGTATTCACAAATTTGTCAATCTAAAAAATCAGATGTGACATTTCATAATTGCTTACTACTTAAATCTAACTAGACATTAATTTCTAAGGTTTAAGAATTCTAATTAATATATGTGCTTAAAGCTACTAGAAATAAGAAAGGAAACATCTCCATATGAAAAAAAATAGCAGGATGTATGCTTTCGATTAAAGGGAGGTATGAGAAATGGAAATGCATTTTTGTTAAGGGAAAAAGAGAGTAATTTTGTTCAAAGGCTGGAAAAGAGGGACAGCATAAGACAAAATCTGAGTGTAAAAAAGAAAGTTGTAAAAGGTTTGCGGAGGGGTGCCTGGGTGGCTCAGTCTGTTGAGCATCCAACTCTTGGTTTCCACTCAGGTCATGATCTCATGGGTTGTGGTATGGAGCCCCACACCATTGTCTGTCTGTCTCTCTCAAATAAATCTTTAAAATAAAGGTTTATGGAAAAAGAATCTTTGAAAAGGAAATTTATGTCTGGCCAATACTGGCTAAGATGGGAGTAAATTAAAATGAGTCCACACTGACTTTATAAGTGATTAATCTATCTTTATGCTTTTAACTGTAATTTTTCCTTCTAGTTATGGCCTTTTCTTTCCATTTAAGAATTCCCTTTAATATTTCTTGAAAGGCTGGGTTAGGAATGATGAACTCCTTTAACTTCTGTTTGGGAAACTCTCTTTTCATTCTGAATGATAATCTTTCCAGGTAGTGTACTCTTGGTTGTATTTCCTTTTTTTTTTAGCACTTTGAATATATCATGCCACTTTTTTCTGGCCTGCAAAGTCTCTGCTGAAAAGTCAGCTAATAGCCTTCTGGGGTTTCCATTGTGTGTAACTGTTTTCTTTTCTCCTGATGCTTTAAAATTCTTTATCGTTACGTTTTGCCATTTTAATTATTATGTGTCTTGGTGTGGTCCTCCTTGGGTTCATTTTGTTAGAAACTCTCTATGATTTCTGGATCTGGGTGTCTGTTTCATTCCCCAGATTAGAAAAGTTTTCAGCCATTACTTCTTTAAATAAGTTTTCTGTCCCCTTCTCTCTCTCTTCTACTTCTAGTATGCCTATAATGTGAATGTTATAATGCTTGATGATGTCACCAAGTTCCCTTAACCTACTCTCATTTTTATTATTGTTTTCTTTTTGCTGTTTCAGTTTGTTTGCTTTCCACTACCCTGTCTTTCAGATCACTGATCTGTTCTGCATCCCCTAATCTGCTGTTGATTCTCTCTAATAGATTTTTCATTTCTGTTATTGACTGGTCCTTTCAAATTGTTTTTTTCTATCTCTTTGTTGAAATTCTTACTGAGTCATCCACTTTTTTCTCAAGTCAATTATTTTTATGACAATTCAAGTTCTTTATCAGACATATGCTGATCTCCATTTCATGTAGTTCTTTTTCTGTGATTTTTGCCTTGTTCATTCATTTTGGACATATTCCTCTGTTTCCTCATTTGTCTAGTTCTGTTTCTATGTATTAGATAGATCTGCTATGTCTTCTAGTCTTGAAAATAGTGGCCTTGTATAGAACAACTCCTGTGGTGCCTTATAGCACAATTCCTGCCCCCCCCCCCCCCCGCCGGTCCCCAGCTCACCAGCTCCAGGCACTCCAGGGTGTCCCCTGTCTGGGGTGGGTATGTCTTCTTGTTGTGGATGAGCCTCAGTTGCCTTCAGTCCAGCCAGCTATAATAACCCACTCTGCCTTCTGTGGGCACACAGGACAGGGTTTGCTCCCTGTTCCATTCAGAGGCCTGGCTGTGGCCACTGTAAGCTTATTGGTGGATGGGGCTAGCAGTCCACGTAGCTGTCTTGCAGTTAGCCTGTCTGGTGCAGCTGCAGCTACACCAAAGGGGAGGGCTTGCTCCCTGTGCAGCCAGCCAAGAGATCTGGCCACAGAAACTGTGTGTGCTGGTGTGTGTGGTTACCTCCCACCACCCCTCTGACCCCAGGGCAAGAGTCACTTTGGACTGATACCTGACCAGGCTAGGACTGCTTGCCAGGTGTGGGGCAGGAACCACTTTGTGGGGCCATATATTGATTTGCAGAAGTTTAAAAAGCATATGATCAAAAAAAAAAATCTCCTTATAACAGGATATAATTGGAAGCATTGTTTAAATCCCCAAAGCTTTGACTAGAATATCATATTTGAGAGAAAAAAAATGCAAACTCAGTTATAAACAGGCAGTTTTAAGGAACCAAGGTTGACTTTAGGGAGCCAATAAAGCCCCTTAGAAAAACAGCCTGATACTTCGTTTATAGGGTTCTTACTAGGTAAGTAAATAAGATGACTTCCAAGCACGTGTTAGAACCTCTGGATATTTTAAGCACCTTGAGAAGAGAGGAAGTAGCCTAAATCTGTGTGTATTACAGGCAAGTCTGATGGCAAGTATTTGGCTTTTTACCCTTGAGAGGTTAAAAGTTCAATCTGCAGATTCCTTATGAAAAGTTCCAGCAAAGCAGATATAAAAAGAGGCTATATCATCAATTGTTATTTTGTACTTATGTAAATGATCAGGTCTGGTTTATTAAAACTAAATTTATTTTACAACTAATGTTAATTTGGCCAACTCTAAAAATGTGATCACTTAAGAGAGAAAAGTTATATTTCAGTAACACACCTTTGTGGATATTAGATTCTATTTCTGTTAATCATCTTTGAGGTTTTGTTTTTCATCTGTAAATCAGATTCTGAATTCTATTTTCCTCCTGTGTCTGGCTATACCTCTCAAAAATAACATTTTCAATTTTCTCCATCCTTTCAACTTGGAATCATTGAGAACTAAAACAGCTCTTTTTCCTGAAGCCCTGCAAACTGAATATGAATGTCTTGATAAAAACTTCAGGGAGGTCACCCCAATAGCTCATATATAGATAATCTTCATGCCTGTTGTTCTCTGAGCCTCAAAAAGATCACCAGAGACATAGAAACTATAGGAAAATCTGTAAGATTGAGAGTGCCTGCCCTCGATCTGAAGTTGTTTTGAGCCTGACTTCTATGCTGTTATTTGTGGAGAAGCCCAAGTTCCACAGGCCTAGAGGCCCTGGCTAACCAGGTGCATATTGCACAAGAGCAGGCCATGCAGGTCAGGTTAGGCAGAGACCTGGAATAGGGCAAGTGTTGAGAGAGGCTGGGTAACAGGAACTGGCTGCTGGGAGTCCATGGTAGCTGCTTAATTGCAAGGCTTAACCTACACAAATACACATATTCCCTCTGAAGTTAAAGCTGGAGGATTCTCAACAGCCTTAA
Organism: Zalophus californianus; assembly: GCF_009762305.2. Taxonomy (NCBI): domain Eukaryota; kingdom Metazoa; phylum Chordata; class Mammalia; order Carnivora; family Otariidae; genus Zalophus; species Zalophus californianus. The sequence continues at coordinate 43,404,474 of NC_045604.1, forward strand.
CAGGATTAGGCCGGGAGGGCTGGGCCAATAACAGACACCTTGAAGCCTGGAGATTGCTGGAGAAGTTCTGGACCTCATCAGGCAGCCAGCACAAAAGGGGACTAATTGCCACCACTTTAAAGCTGCTGCCTCAGAAAGATTATGAGGTCACCCTGAGGTCATTTAGGAGCTTGGAGTTCAGCCAGAGCCCCACAGGCCTGGAGTTTCCCTTGAATCCCAGAACCAGGTGACATGGGAATGACTGTACATGTGCACAGCATGAAGGTTGGGGTAGCTAGGGACCTGGAACAGGGCACCATTGGGTGAGGTCAGGTCACAGAGCATGCTATTGGGGATACATGGTGTCCTCCTACTTCCAAGCTTTTACCTGCACAACTGTGTGTATTCACGCTAAAGCAGAGCTGGAGGAGGACTGCTTTGCCAGGTGGGGACTGGACAGCTGGCCAAGGTATCCCCCAGTAAGAGACTCTGAGGAACCTTGATTTCTGGAGAAGCCTGGACCCTATCAGGAAACCAGTCCAAAATGGAGATTGACAGTCACTAAACCGGCTACCTCAAATTTGGGGGGGTTGGCTTCTTTCTACTGTGGAGGGCAAGTAGGTAGTTGTGCATGGTCTCAGTTCCACAGGCCTGCTGGGCTCCTGCAACCAAAGGCCTACTGACAAGGTGTGGGCTGTACGTGCATGGAATGCACAAGTCAGGGTAGACAGGGATATGGAACAGGGCAATGTACGGGGAAGCCAGGTCATAGGGTAAGGCTACTGGGGATACCAGCCTAACCTATACAAATGTATATATTCCCCCTGAAAGCAGAGCAGAGGAATATGGACCACCTTGCTGGGGCTGGATTAGGTAGGCTGGCTGACATACTTTCCAATGCTAGACTGCTGGGAGCCTTGATTGCCGCAGAAGGCTGGGACCCAGTGAAGAGTTAAGTCCGCATGGGGACTGACTGTTGCCCATTCAGTGGCCACCTCAGTGATTTTCAGGAGATGGATTTTCTCCGCCCTTGAAGCAATGCAGGTAGTTGGGGACCTATCTGAGCTCCACAGTCCTGGAGGGCCCCAGCTGGCTCTGGGCAGCTGACAGGGTGTAGACTGCACATGGCAGGTGAGGCAGGTTAGGGTAGCCAGGGACCAGGAACAGGGCAATGTTGGTTGAGGCTGTGGTACAGAAGTAGGTACAGCAGGTACCAGGCATCTGCCTAATTTCAAACCCCAGCCTACACAAATGCACATATACCCGCTGAAGGCTGTTTTGTTTAGGGAAGCAAATAATGCTCAAAGACTGATTTTGTCTTTGCCAACAATGTATTTAATACTGATTCACTGCAAATTTCACATGCCAATAGCGTACAGAATAATGTCTTTTAATAAGCCAGTAAAGAGGGTGCCTGGATGCCTCAGTCGGTTGGGCGTCTGCCTTTGGCTCGGGTCATGATCCCAGGGTCCTGGGGTCAAGTCCCACGTCGGGTTCCCTGCCCAGCAGGGAATCTGCTCTCTCTACCCCTACACCTGCTTGGGCTCTCCTTCTCTTTCTCTCTTGCTCTCAAAAATAATAAAAATAAATAAGCCCATAAAGAAATATACTCCAAACCGATGTTAGATGAATCACACTATGGTTCTAGGCAAGGAGAGATGAAAGTAGTAAAGTCGAAATTTAGTTGAGGTGTATCTTTATCAGAGTTGGTATCTGGGAGAGACGGCTAAGCCAACCAAGAGCTGAAGTCCACCTGCCAGTACAAAAGTAAGATTCCTGTGTTGCTAGAGCAGACTGCTAGCGAACGACCACGCTAGTGTTAACAGGCAAGGTGATCATCTTTGTGAGGCCTCTGTAGAACTTTCTCCACTGCTTGTGAAAGAGTGGCTTTTCCCAAGCAGGAGCTAATTGCCCCAAGGTCTTTAAGAGCTGTCAGTTCAGCAAAGTGTCATCTTGCTCTGACCAAGCACTCTCAGATCATCTTCACAAACTCTTAGTGTTTATAGTCTTAATGCCCCCTTGCCATAATTGCTTCTTTATATGTTTTTATAAACACTGGGCCCCCTCAGCAGCTGAGCTATTATTGAGTTCTTATCAGTGGGAACAGTTGAGATGATGACATCCTGACACAACGTACTTTAGTCTTATATTGAAACAACTTTGCTTCCAAAAGCATTTTTTGTCTTTGTCATAAACAAGTGTATAGGAAATCATATATACAACACTGAATCCTGTGATTTCCAAATCTAAGTTCACCAAAATATTAATCCACCCTGTGATTCTGTATTACACAATGTTAATCATATTTGGGGAGTATTTTTCCTTTGATGCACATTCTTTTACACCAGAGTTTAATGACCATATTCCTAATACTATGAATATAAACATAATAAAGAACTCTTTAGCATGGTACCATATTGAAAGACCAAAGAACAAAAACTTAACCTTAAACCACTCTGTTGAACTTCCTTGACAAATATGTACCCAAGTGGAGACCATTTTTATAAAGCTCCAGGGTTACAAGCCTGCATAGCACTATTAAATACGTACTTAGTTGTCATAACATCAGAATTCAAGCCTGTCATTATTTTAGGGCTGCATGTTTTTGTTCCCTTTTCAATTCCTGCAAAGTTATTTTGACTTTATTAGTCTCTTCTAAACGTGCCTTTACTTATCCTAAGTTTTCTAATATATTTACATTTATCAGATTGATTTGAGGAGGTCTAATGTGAAATATGTCTACAGTTATTTTAATAGTTGCTTCATCTTCTACCGATCTGGGATAGTCTCTTTCTATTGTGAGATTCATTACCTGTTATAGTTTTATACATCCCATCATGTTGTGTTCCTTATTTTTCCCTTGAACGCCAATAGGTTAGGGTGAGCATTGGCTTAGAACATTCTATCCTGGTCCAGTGTTCCATATTGTACATAACTGGTTGAGGAAGCTTCAAGGCCATATTTGTAGGTCCTTACACCATAGGTATATCCACAGTCCAGCAGTAAGAAAGGTACTATGGTTCCATTACAACAACATGTACTTAGGAACATGTTTTCCTTTTACCCTAAGGGAGCTTTCTGTGGCCTGTAGGCTCTACTCTCCCTGTTGATATTGTAAAAGTGTGCACCCCAATATCATGTTTTTTTTCCTTTAAGTGCCAATATTTTAATTTTCAGTTGCCCAAGGAATCATAGCCATTAGGGTATGTGGTATCTACTTTACTTCTTGTTGGGCTGTCTGTTATCTCAGGCAACCAGTATTACCCCAAGATGATAGCTATTCTAAGAGTATTCCACACATCAACATATCTTTATTGTAACAACTGGCAATCTATAGTTAGAGGAACATATTTTATGTCCATCTTTATTATAGTTGACATACAATGTTATATTAGTTTCAGGTGTACAACGTAGTGATTCAACAGTTCTATACATTATGCTACCACAGTCATACAATGTTATTACAATATTATTGACTATATTCCCTATGCTGTACTTTCCATCTCTATGCCTTATTTAATAACTGGAAGTTTGTACCTATTAATCTCCTTCACCTATTTTGCCCATCCCCTGTTTATTCTCTGTATTTATGGTTCTATTTGTTTTGTTTGTTCATTTGTTTTGTTTTTTTGATTCCACATAAAAAGTGAAATCAAATGGTATATTACTTTTTCTCTCTACTTCTCTTAGCATCATACCCTCTAGGTGCATCCATGTTGTCACAAATGGCAAGATCTCAGTGTTTATAGCTGAGTAGTATTCCATCATTATGTACGTATACCAACTTTTTTATACATTCACCTATCAACATATCCTTAGGTTACTTCCATATCTTGGTTATTATCAATAATGCTGCAATAAACATAGGGGTGCATATATCTTTTCAAATTATTGTTTTTATTTTCTTTGGGTAAACACCCAGTAGTGAAATTACTGGACCATTTGGTATTTTAGGAAACTCCATACTGTTTTCCATAGTGGTTGCACCAATTTACATCTTATCAACAGTGCACAAGTGTTCCCTTTTTCCATATCCTAATTCTTGTTGTTTCTTGTCTTTTGGATACTAGACATTCTGACAGGTGTAAGGTGATACCTCATTGTGGTTTTGATTTGCATTTTCTTTTTTTTAATTGGCTCTATGCCCAACATGAGGCTTGAACTCATGACCCTCAGATCAAGAATCACATGCTGTATGGACTGAGGCAGCCAGGTGCACCTGATTTGCATTTTCTAAATGATTAGTGTTGTTGAGCATCTTTTCATGTGTCTGTTGGCCATCTGTATGTCGTCTTAGGATTTTTTAATCAATTTTTTTTTGGTATTGAGTTGCATAAGTTCTTTATTTATTTTGGCTATTAATCCCCTATTGGATATATCATTGGCAAATATCTTCTTCCATTCAGTAAGCTGACTTTAGTTTTGTTGATGTTTTCCTTTGCTATGCAAAGGTTTTATTTTTGTGTAATCCCAATTGTTTATTTTTGCTTTGTTTCCATTGCCTGAGGAGATATCTAGAAAAATGTCGCTAAGGCTGATGTCCAAGAGATTACTACTTATGTTTTCTTTTAGGAGTTTTATGATTTCAGGTCTCACAGTTAGGTCTTTAATCCATTTTGAGTTTATTTTTATGTATAGTGTAAGAAAGCAGTTTCATTTTTTTGCATGTAGCTGTCCAGTGTTTCCAACACCATTTATTAAAGAAACTATATTTACCCATTGTATATTCTTGCCTTCTTTCTGATAGAGTAATTAATCATACAAGCATGGGTTTCTCAGGTCTCCTCTGTTCCATAGATGTGTCTATTTTTGTGCCAGTACCACACTGTTTGGATTACCGTAGCTTTGTAGTGTATCTTGAAATCTGGGAATGTGATATCTTCAGTTTTGTTATTTCTCAAGATTGCTTTCTCTATTTGGGTATTTTGTGGTTCCATACAAATTTTAGGATTATTTATAAAAAATGCAATTGGTATTTTGATAGGTCTGTATTGAATCTATAGATTTTGCTTTGGGTAATACAAATATTTTAACAATATTCTTCCAATCTGTGAACATGGTATATCTTCCCATTTGTTTGTGTCTTCAATTTTTTTGGTCAGTGTTTTATGGTGTTAGACTATAGGTCTTTTACCTTCTTGGTTAAATTTACTCCTAGGTATTTTATCCTTTTTTGGTATAATTGTAAGGGAAGTTGTTTTCTTAATTTCTATTTCTTCTACTTTGCTATTGGTGCATAGAAATATAACAGGGCTCTGTATGTTATTTTTTTATCTTGCAACGTTACAGAATTCATTTATTCTAATAATTTTTTGTAGGAACAAAAAATTATTCTATACAAAAAAATTGTATAGAAAATCTATACGATTTTCTATATGTATAGAATCATGTCATTTGCAAATAGTGACAGTTTTACTTCTCCCTTACCATTGTGTATGCCCTTTATTTCTTTTTCATATCTGATTGGTGCAGCAGGACTTCCAGCACTATGTGAGTAAAAATACAGAGTGGACTTCCTTGTCTTATTCCTGATCTTAATAGAAAAGTATTCAGCTTTTCACAATTAAGTATGTTAATAAAAAAGTGACTGCCATCGTTCCTCCAGGTAAACCTCCTGCAAGTCCAACAAGGAACTGCAAGAATTTCCTTCCTTTAGTGAATTTGTTTCTGGCATAGGTTATAAATTGGACATATGGATAAAATGGAACATAATTTCAGGATTTGTATCTGGCTTGAAAGTTCTGCATACTAAATTTCAAAGCATAGCCTACTATTGTACGTTCCAATATGACCAGGATAGGTTTTACTAACCTCAATTCCCATGTTCTTGAGGGTAGAAACTTGTGGTGTGAGAGAGAAGCCTGATGTACACCATAAAGGATAATGATATGTGTTATATGCTAAGTTTTCTACATGTTGCTATACACCTAACAGGTTGTCCCTATTCTTGTAAAGACTGAACATGGTATCCATGGATTGATTGATTGTTTTCTAATAGATGAATATGGATTCAGTTAATTGAGTGTAGTAACTGATCAATTTCTGGCCTATTAATATTTAAAGATACAATTGCTCATTCTGCCTATTCAGCAGCTACTGTTTTACAAAATACTGGCACAGAAAGTATCTCAGAAATGAAATTGAGGTTATTTTCACAGTCTGCCATGTATCTGCGTACTCAATTCAGTAAGATATGATAAGGAACATAGAAAAGTCAATATCTGATTGTCTTGGTATATAAGCTGGGTTATAACAAGGGCCAATTAGTAGTTTAGGCCAGTCTTCATCCTTCAAGTCAGTCTCTAGTAGGGGATATCATTTAAGAGATTCTTTGGAGACTTCCACTGCTTCATCAGATTCCCTGAGTCTTTGGTTTTTCCATTGATTAAAGGTTTCTCAGTGAGCAGATAGTGCTGATCCTGACAGGTGAGATGGAGAGGTTGGGCTTGGTAGTATAGATGATGCTAGTGATGCTGTCGAGTCCTCATTTAAAATAAGGTGACCCAGGATGGTGATCTGCGAAGGAAGTAGAGGATATCACAGACAGTGGAGTTGTATTGGGACTGGAAGGTGCCTTCCACTTTGGAATGATAGCATAACTACTATTGCTGAAACTGTTAGAAGAGAAACCCATACATATAATAAGTATGATATCCAATACTGAGCAATAGGTAAAATAGTATGGCCAGCAAGCAGAATGGTGCACTGATCCACTTCATAATATTGTTAGAGTTGAAGATGCATAGTGGCTTTTATTTTGTAGGCCTAAAGTTCTAGGGAACGTGTGTGTGTGTGTGTGTGTGTGTGTGTGTGTGTGTATTTACATTCAATAGGAGTTTTTCCATCCTTTGTATATCTATGCTTTAGAGATCTTGTCACCTCCCATTTTGTTTTAGTCCAAGCTTTCACATCTAGATTGTTAGGAAGCAACCTAAGCTTTTGCTTGAACAAATCATTATACTTTTCAGTTGACCCAGAGGATGTAGGATTATAGGATAAGTGGAAGTTCCACATTGTGCCTTATTTCTTTTTTTTTTTTTTTTTTTTTTTTTTTTTTTTTTTTTTAAGATTTTATTTATTTATTTGAGAGAGAGAATGAGATAGAGAGCATGAGAGGGGAGAGGGTCAGAGGGAGAAGCAGACTCCCTGCCGAGCAGGAAGCCCGATGCGGGACTCGATCCCGGGACTCCAGGATCATGACCTGAGCCGAAGGCAGTTGCTTAACCAACTGAGCCACCCAGGCGCCCCGTGCCTTATTTCTTTGCCCAGTCTTATACTCACGTTCTTATAAAGTGGTGCTCTGATTTTATGATGGTTGGGATACCAGAGCAAGCATCCATATTTCTAATGCTCAGATTGTAGATTCTTTATTAATTTTCCTGAAAGAATAGGGTAATCGTACTTACCATGTGTCTACAATGATGCATGCATACAGTTTATTCTCTAATATAGGCAGGTGTCCTATATAATCATTTGTATAATTTTGAATAGTCTGATTTATCTGAAGTATTTATTAATGACCTCCATGCTTTAAACTTTTAGCAATTCTCATATTTAATTTGAAATTGGAGGTATTTAATGGTACATACATGTCTTTTTCCTCTAACCATATTCTAGTGCAATGTGTGCCAGCATGACCTATTTGATGCTGTGCCCATAGAATGATTCTGTTATTTGGCATAGCTGTGTGTTCAGGTTGTAAGCCCATTGTCCTTCTTGCTTATATAAAGTTATGCTTTGAATTGGTTTCCTCACTAGCCATAAATTATTGGGTTAGTTAAGTTAAACTTTGACACATTTCTACCTCTTTACCTACTGAATTTGTCTACCTGGTTATTAAGTTTGGTTACTTCAGAGTTCTGAGGTGTAGAGACATCTGTGATAAATAAGGAGATAGTGCTATTTTCTGCCCTATGTCCTTACCTCATTATGTTCTTATTTGGTATTTTACAGTAATTTTCCCACCATGTTCATGTCCAAAATTCCTATTCCATTAGCTACTGTCCATGAGTCTGAGAAAAGATATACCTCACTCACTTCCCTTAACAGATTATTCATTCATCAATTTATGGCTATTTGTTCATCATACTGTGTTCTCCAGAACCTGATTCTGTCAAGACCATCATTAGTCCTCAAGGCCACAGTGTGCCAGCCTTCTTTAGATGGTGTGATGGAAGCCGATCCATCTAAAACCCATTCATCATTGAGTGCCATGGACCAGAGTTGTCTCCATTGCCCAACTGCTCAAGCTTAAATAGGTTCATCCCTCAGAAATTCTGTAAAGTCCACTTCCGGAATTTTGGAGGTTTACTCAGTTCATGCAGAGGGCTGACCCTCCATCATTTAGTCCTGCTTGGAAACAGACATTCTCTATGTTAGGACTTTATGGTCAGGAATAATTCCCCTCTGTTTTTCAGGGGTCTGCTTAACTCCAGAACAGGCTATTGGAGTTTAAGTATAATTAACTTACTTTCTGTTAGTGGCTCTGTAGTTTTCAGGGCCTCATACTGTGCCAGTTGAGTCTTACAATTCACTGATACCTGTTGAACCATGGGAAAATCTTAGTCCAAAATTCAATCTAGTAAAATTGAGTTCCTGCGATGTCTTAGTCCATAGACACCATGTTGCAAACCCTTGTGAATATAGGCACTTTAGTTTCTTGGTTTTTTAAAAGATTTTATTTATTTGAGAAAGAGTGTGAGGGAGCATGAGCTGAGGGGAGGGGCAGAGGGAGAGGGAGAAGCAGACTCCCCACTGAGCAGGGAACCCAACAGGGGGATCCCTCCCAGGACCCTGAGATCATGACTGGAGCCAAAGGCAGATGCTCACTGAGCTACCCAGGCACCCCTAGGCACTTTAGTTTATATTAGGAGTCCTCAATAGCTGATACCAATGTATTAAAAGTTTGAGAGCATTTTGAAATAAGTTAAGCCTGTCTCTTGAGTCTCTGTCTGTCTGAATTTCCTATCTTTTTTGCTATTATAAATGTGTTTTGATATTATCCCCATTTAGTGGCATGTGCTATTTCCAGCAACCAAACAGTCCTATCAGTTTCTGAGCTGCTTCTTTTGTGGTAGGAATAGGGATGCAATGTATCTTGTTTATGACTGGGTCTGTTATTTTTCTGCCTTCAGAGGACCAAATTATACTTAGAAATTTTCCTGTAGTATGGGGTCCTTGGACATTACTTGGGTCAGTTGTCCATCCTCTGAGTGTAGAGAATTGAATTAACTCTGTTGTAACCCAGGTGTTTCAAGTTATCACCATAAATAACCATGTTATCAGTACAAGAAATGCTAATTTGTGTGTGTGTTGTGTTTTCCTGAAAGGCTTGGAATTCTTGTGTTAGAAGATTGTGGGCTATTACTGGGTTGTTAAGATATCCTGTTGGTAACCTAGAAAACTGGTATCATCTGCCTTCCTATGTGAATGCAGTCATGGGTTGGCTCTCCTTAGCAACTGGAATAGCAAAGAACACGTCAGATAAGTCTATCCCCATGCAATCAGTTCCAGATCCAGTGGTGATATTGCTTATGATAGCACCTATATTTGGGAGTGCTCCCTTAGCTTGGGGAGATTATCTGTTTAAATTCCCAAAATCTGTAAATCTATATCACCTGTCTGGCTTTTTGATAGGCCAAATTAAGTTATTTATATGGTGAGATAGTAGGCACAAGAATTTGTTCCAAGTTCCTGAATGTTTTCCTTATTATTTGTGTGCCCTATTATATCCATTCCAAGAATGTTTTCTAAATTGTGACTTATAGGGCATTTAGTTTTAAAGTCTGTCCTCATTGTTAGGAATCTATGTACCCATGTGTGTGGGGTTAATTTTCCTTCTCATCCTTAAATCGGTCCCTTTTTATTGCTTAAGTTTTCTAAATTAGTAGGATATCCTTGTGTCATTGTTATTAGGACCCTGTATCTAACAACACAGTGGTATAGGTAGTGTTTTTATTTGCAAAAGAGGTTTCTGTTGATATGAGCAATTGTCTCTGGCTTGAGCCAAGAGGAGAGACTGCTGAATCCCTATGGGGAGCTCATAGGGTTTGCTCTCTTTGGCTAGCAGTGATTTGTCTATTAATGGGATTAGGTTTTATAAAGGGACGGTATTTACAGGAAATGGACTAGTGGGTATATGTGGGTTTATTTTCTGTAGGTCTGTTAGTATGAGCTGGTTGTTTCTGTTTCTCTGCCTCTCGTATGTAGTTTGTGGGGTATCTGAGGTTCTACTTTTATCATTTGTTTTCAAGGGTGGTGGTCTAAATGGTGTAGGTGGCCAAAAAGGCCTTGTAGATTTGGGTCTAGATCTATTTTGATTTAGTCTATTTTTATTAGGTGTAGGCCTGTTTTGTCTACATACATGAGGGTTAAAGCTACAGCCTTTATCTTTTGCTTTTAAAGTTTATTTTTTTAGCAGTCTCTACACCCAAAGTGGGGCTCCAACTCCCAACCCCGAGATCAAGAGTCGCACACTCTTCCGACTGAGGCAGCCAGGTGCTCCTCTAGCCTTTATCTTGACCTACTTCTTGAGCTGTTCATACTAATCAGTTTTCCTGTGTTTCTGGTGCCTGCAAATAATGTGGATCCATCCTATGAGGATGCAGCTTAGAAGATGACCTCTTAATTTGTTCTGTTGCTTCCACATCTAGCAGTGTGGGTGTCTGTTCCTATCATAAATCACAGTTAATAGTCTTACTTTCATCATATTAGTAGCTTCCCCTGCTGTTTTCCATGGAGATGTTTTAAGGGATAATATATTAGGTATAGGCCATCTTAATCTCCAGGTTGCTGCTACCCAAATGAAGATCTTTGTAGATTAATATTATCCTTTCCAGATGCTCTAAGATGTTAATTCAATTTAGCATTAGTGGTCATGGGTTTGAGGTATACAACCTCTGTTTCTGTGAGGATTAAGTTTTGTCCTCCTTTGAAACATAAATCTAATAGCCACTGAATTTCTGTGACCAAATCAGTTTGTTAGAATTCTATTTTAATTGTTACCATTTCTTGTCTGGTATAAGCTCTCCAGTGACTCTGATTGGTTCCATATTATCAAATTTATCATTTTGTCTATTACCATGGGCTTAGCTTCTAGTTAATGTTACTGGTGTCAAAAGAGTTAAAATAATTATCATCCTCAGGATGTGGATTAGTGCCCTTAGAGGCAAAAGGATCTGTGTTTCTGTCTACCCTGGAGATACCTTTTTGTGCCAGTGATGACTGCACACGGGATAGAATTGACATGTGAGCTACAAGAGTGAAAACAGAGTTAACCAAAGGTATATAGAGAATAAAGATACAGACGAAGTATCTGGGAGACTCAGAAAGCAAAAGAGAGTCTCATCTTTGCTTGGGATCTGGGGTTTTTACTGAGGATTGTGAGTTTGTTATATGTGTCCTCTCAGGCATCCAGGAACTGGTTAGAACAAAGACGAGGGCATATGTGTTATTTCTTGGAGCCAGGAGGTCTTGGCATTGAGATGTGTAGTGCTGGTGTTCTAGAATATGTGCACGATGGCTTTATCTTGTCCTTCTTTAGATGTTATCTATTCTAGAGAAATCATTAACTGCTTGTCCCTTATAAAGAAGACCTATACTATCTGCATTATGAGGCATGTGTGAAGTGGGGGTGAATGTTCTAGCAAGAATAGAAGCAGGAGAAGGAGGAAAAACAGATTTTTATAGAGTCCTTCAGTTTCCCTATCTCACTAGCACTCTTCTTTTCTACCTGTAGGTGTCTATGTATCTTAATGCTCCTAAGAAGAGCTCTATAATGTCTTCCTTAGTTGCTCTTTTCTTTAAATTTTTTATTGTTATGTTAATCACCATACATCATTAGTTTTTGATGTAGTGTTCCATGATTCATTGTGCATAACACCCAGTGCTCCACACGGAACGTGCCCTCTTTAATACCCATCACCAGGCTAACCCATCCCCCCACCCCCTCCCCTCTAGAACCCTCAGTTTGTTTTTCAGGGTCCATCATCTCTCATGGTTCATCTCCCCCTCTGATTTACCCCCCTTCATTCTTCCCCTCCTGCTATCTTCTTTTTTTTTTTTCCAGTTGCTCTTTCTTTTTAATACAGGATATAACTGGGTTGGATGATCAGACCAACATCTGGAGTTTCCTTAAAGTTTTGCCCAGACTAAGTCTTCAATAGGTTTCTAGGGATCTTCAGAAGTTAACACACAACCTATTCTATGCCTAAACCACCTCTTGAGTAATTTTGGTAGGGTTTGTGAGTAAGACACATTTACTATTTACTCCTGCCAGTCACAAAGATCTATGATATTTTATCAAGATGCTTAATAGAGCATTCCAAATGGTTTTTAATATGGTTAATCAGTATTAAGATAACTATTGGGTGGGGGTGCCTGAGTGGCTAGTCGGTTAAGTAGCCAAATCTTGATTTCAGCTCAGGTCATGATCTCAGGGTCCTGGGATTCAGCCCCATGTCAGGTTCTGTGCTCAGTGGGGAGTCTGCCTGAGGATTCGTTCTTTCCTCTTCCTCTGTCCACCCCCCAAATAAATCTTAAAAAAAAAAAAAAAAAGGAACTATTGTGGGCAACATTAGCACCAAATTTTAAGTGTTCTATATTTCAATGTGGAATTTTACAAGCCAATAGCATATACAATAATGTCTTTTAATAAGCCAACAAAGAAATATATTCCAAATCAATGATAGATTAATCATACTATTGTTCCTGGCAAAGGGCAATGAAAGGAATAGTCTAAATTTAGGCGAAGTGAACATTTTGTTAAACTAAATTCAACCTAGCAAATTAGAATATCTAATTAGCTTTATTAAGCAATTCATGAATAAGGCATCCTCCCATCTAGCAAAGAGCTGCTCCAAGGAGTTGTACAAAATGAAAGGTTTTTATAAGAAGGAGGGGAGAGCAAGGAAGTCATTAGCAAAAGAAAGGATTGTGTTTCAGGCCAAGACATCTTCTTTTAAGGGGAAAGGGACCCGCGGGGTTTGTTACCATGTCACCTCACTGGTGCTGATCAGGAAATTTCAAATTGAAGATCACACTCCCGGGATATGGTGAAAATTCATTAAGTCTTGGTTTACTGTGGTTGAGGGCAAAGGACTCCATTTTGGACTACTTGTTTCTTTTTTTTTAACACTTGATAGGAGTTGATACTGGAGAGAGACAGGTTAGTCGACTGAGAGCTGACATCCAGCTGCTGCTGCAGCGGAGAGAGTCCTGTGTTGCTAGAGCAGGTTGCTAGGGATTGATGGCCAGAGTGTTGATGGGCAAGATGATGTCCTTAGCAAGCCTTCTGCATGGTTTTTGCCACCATCAGTAAAGGAATACCCTTGATCATGGCAAGAACTAATTGCCCCAGTGTTTTCTGAGAGCTATTTTAGATCAGCAAAGTATACCCTTGTGCAGATCAAGCTCACAAACTCTCAGTATTCATAGACTAATGTACCCTTGCCATACTTACTTCTTCATGTGTTTTTATTGATAAGCCCTCAGTGGGGCCCCTCAGCTGCTGAGCTACTAGTTCTCATCAGTGAGAACAGATGAGATGTTGACTTCCTGACACATTTCACTTTATTCTTATATCAAAACAACTTTACCTCTGAAAGCACTTTTTGTCTGTCATAAACAAGTAGATTTGAAATTGTATCAGACCAATACACAGCAACGGAGGAATCTGACTGCCTTTCTAGGATGAGGCCAATTGGCTGGCTGGCCGGCCAGGGGATCGTTCACTAAAAAACACCTGGGAGCCTCAATCAGTGGTAAGCCCAGAACTTCATTAGGCAACCAATCCAAATGGGAATTGGTTGCTGTCTCAAAAAGATTTATGACCAGTGGGCTTCCTCTGCCCTGGAGACTATACAGATGATTAGGCACGGGCCTCAGCTCCACAGGCCTGGAGGGCCTCAGCTTCCCAAGGCTGGCCAACAGGATGTGCCCTGAGCATGTGGTGCAGTTCACTTCAGGGTAGACAACTGGAATAGAGCACAGGTCTTGAGAGGCCAGGTCACTGAAGAGGGCTTTTGGGGGGTACAAGGCATCACCTAATTCCAAGCCATAACCTACATAAATGTGAAGAATCCCCCTGACAGCAGAACTGATGAAAACTGGACTGCCTTGCCGGATGGGGCTGAGCAGACTGGACCAGGTATCCTCCAATAATAGACACATGGAAGAAGCCTCGGACCCTGTTAGGCAACCAGTCCAAATATGTACTGAGTGTAGCCATTTTAAAGCTGCCACCACCGAAAGATTTTTCTGGGGGTGGATTCTCTTTTGCTCTGGAAGCTATGTAAATGGTTGGCTACTGGCCCCAGCTCCACACGGCTGGGGGCCTGGCTACCCATGGCTGGCTGACAGGGTATATACTGCACATGTCCCAGCCACACAGGCCAGGGAAGCCAGGTACCTGGAATGGGGCAAATGTTGAGAGAGTCTAGGTGTCAAGAGCAGGCTCTTGGAGGTCCATGGCATCTGCCTAATTCCAAGTTCTAACCTAAACAAATGCCCATATTCCGCCTGAAGGCATCACTGGAGGAAACCAGTCTGCCTTGCCAGAATGGGACCAGTTACCAAGGCTCCCAGTTATCTCTTGTTGGAGGATATTCCATCAGCCTGCCAGGCTATACCCAAGCAGGGTGGTCCAGTTTCCCACAGCTCTGCTGTTGAGAGAATATGCATATTGGTGTAGGTCAGAGTTTGGAATTAGGAAGATACTTTATACCCCTAATAGCCCACTTCTGTGACTGGCATTGCCTGACACCTTAACAGATCCGTGTAGTCTATGCATGCAGAGTACCTACCTATTAGCTGGCATTGGGCAGCCTAGGACCTCTGCGCTGTGGAGATGCAACCTTTCCAAACCACCTGCTTACTCTCCAGCATAGAGAAAATCCACACCAAGAAAATCTTTCTGGGAAGGGAGCTTTAAACTGGACAGTCTTCATTTGATCTGCCTGGTGGGGTCACAGATTTACCAGAGCAGGGTTCCAAGGCAGCCCACCCCAAAATGTTCAACAACTGCATATTAATAATTTAAAGTTACTTAAGAAACAGCCAGTGCAGGAAGAACACTCTGATACTCCTTTTCCCCAGAAACCAATGAGTAAATCTCTCACATGAAGGACCCTCCTTGTACCAGGAGGTTTGGAAACATCTTTATCATAAGAGGAAATTCAGGACCAAGGAAGCCTATGTGAATGACCCTTGTTACTTTTACTGATTTACTACCACAGCCCAAATTCTGTTTAGAATTCCTTACTAATCAAAGCTCCTGAACATAAGTTTTCTTTATTCTGTCACTTCCTCATAGATTTAGATTTCTTTGACTAAAACACCCAAAAGCTGCACGTGGCGCGCCTGGGTGGCTCAGTCGGTTAAGCATCTGCCTTCGGCTCAGGTCATGATCCCAGGATCCTGGGATCGAGCCCCGCATCAGCTCCCTGCTCAGTGGGAAGCCTGCTTCTCCCTCTGCCTCTCCTTCTCCCTCTGCTTGTGTTCCCTCTCTTGCTGTGTCTCTCTCTGTCAAATAAATAAATAAAATCTTAAAAAAAAAAATGCTGCATGACTTGACCATTTCTTTGGGTCTCAATTTTAATATTGGGCCTCTGTGCACATGTAATAAACTTTGGGGTTTTTAATTCTATTAATGTCTCATATCAATTTAATTCTTAGGCCACCTAGAAGAATCTCAAAGGGTAGAATAAAAGTTTTCCTCCCCAACATTTGGCATAGTCAGTAGGATAAACTTCCCTCACTGGATACTATTTGCTTTGAGGCTTTTGCAGCTGAGAAATCCTAGAACATCTGATGAACAGCCAGCAGAAAGTAAGAATCCTTGGCAGAAGGTAGAAATCATTATCACATCAGTCTCCTGATCTCAGCTTGCCTGGTCTAATGGAGTGAGATTGGTGAGTGTCTATCTTCTCTTTCTTTCTAAATTTAGATCAGAAGGAGAAAATATTTGTGAAACTAGTTTCCTGGGCTTAGTGATTCTGGTAAATTTGGTAAAGTACTCTTGGTATGACTGATCCATTTCCTCACAGAGATGGTCATGGTTTTTCTTTGTCTCTGTCTTTGGAGTCATTTGTTATAAGAAGGAATTACCATAGAGAAAGAACACAGGTCTTATGCCCTTAGAAGACTACTGTTCAAGCCAGCCTCAGAAAATGGTGTGTTCGTGGTTCTTATAAGACTGGCATCTGTTTGGACAAAATTTGCTGTTTGGGTCCTCTATGTGAAAACAAAATGAAGTTCTTCCTTTGTCTCCTGTGTCCTTAGAGCTTGCCTTTATCACCAGGAAGATTATTCCCTCTGGTCTCCACAATCCAGAGGGTGCACTGACCTAGGTTTGCCTTGGTGGCCAGGTGAATAGAATGGGATTCTGAGACACAAAATTACAGGCAGCATTTTCTTTGTTTGGCTGTGTCAGCTGTCAGGGGAATTTGTGATAAGAAGTCCCAGCCCCTAAGGGACCTTTATCATCTTAATCTTTGTTGCTTGTTAGTACTGGAAAGTTCCATTCCACTAGCGCTTGCCCAGTGTCACAGATGAGTGGGTCTGCGACTACAGGTGTCTCACAATTTCAGGAGACCTCTGAGATGCTGCCTTACTACACCATCCTTACTGCCTATGCAAAAAAAAAAATGTTTTTGCTTTGTAAACTACTTTGGGGAGTATACCTTGTGTATCACAGGGCCTGCATCATCTGTGCCCTTCCTAGGGCTACCTCTTGTGTCCACGGTCTGGAACATTGCTTCCATGTTTTTCCATAAAAAATTTGTATTGGTCTGAGTAGCAATTGAGGATTAGTAGGATCCTACGTATCAATGGCCCGAAGATGAGTTCTTTAAAGTGGCTATACCTGAAAGAAAAAATTCTTTACAGAGATCTCTCAATTGTTTTATTGGTATAACAGCCTTAGGGACTCCCTTGACAAGATGAAAGAACAGAAATTAGACTTAACACAAAAATTAGGATCTACATCTAACAAATTATCTTTCTCACCCTCTGGTGCCACCTCCCTGTTTTAACTTCCTTTTCCCTATATGATTTACAGAGAGCACTCTGGCCTAATGTCTAGGCTCAGAGTACACAGATGACTCATGTAAGTGCTGAAAGTCAGGAAATGAATTTCACACAAGCTCCAGAGACTGGTAGTAAGGCCGGATTTGCTCCTACTTTCCAGGGCTCTGTACTCAGGTTCTGCCATCCTAGACCCGCCCCCCCCAACACAAAAGAATTAATGTCCCCTGGACAACAGCAGATCTTTCCAATCATAAAGCCCGTTTACCTCCATCCTCCTCCTTCACAAATTTAGAGAGGAATTAGGAAGATTAGTGGCCATTCACAACACCACCCCTCACCGCCCCCACACAGAAAACAGGTGACCAAAACATCTCCTAGGTCTGCCTGAAAATGATCAGCAGAAGATTGATGTTCAGGGACTAATAGAAGCCAAGTTTGAATTGTGTACTCAGAAAGAAGGCTTTTGTTAAAATACTTTATACAGACTTTACAAAGTCCTAAGTCTCTTGATTCCCATTTTAGGTAAAATCTCCCTGATATGAAGTATCTAGTTTAATTTAAAAAGGTGACTCAGTCACTTAGTATTCAGGCTGTAATCCAGTTCCTGGGAGGGAGGTAAAAACAGCCTCTGCCTTGCAGATCTTTACAACACCAGAAATGCTGGTCTTTAATAACCCCAAACTTGGTCTATTTCTCTCAAAATGCTTGCAGATATTACAAAAGATCAGGATATTAGAACAAAATTGCCCCGTGCTTCAAAAAGATAACAATTACACTGAATCTCTTTAAAACAACAACAACTGGCATTCTTTCTCTGTCCTTTAAAGTTATAAACCTTATGGCTTTGCAATGTAAACACAGCCCCCAGTCACCTGAGACTGAAGGGGCAAAAAGGGAAGAGCACTTTCTAAAATGAAAACTGCTAAAATAGCTCTCATGCACGAACTCTAGCACAACCTCTGTAAGATTAATTCCCAGGACAAATACCAATCTTTTTTTTTTAATTTTTTTATTGTTATGTTAATCACCATATATTACATCATTAGTTTTTGATGTAGTGTTCCATGATTCATTGTTTGTTCATAACACCCAGTGCTCCATGCAGAATGTGCCCTCTTTAATACCCATCACCAGGCTAACCCATCCCCCTATGCTCCTCCCCTCTAGAACCCTCAGTTTGTTTTTCAGAGTCCATCATCTGTCATGGTTCGTCTCCCCCTCTGACTTACTCCCCTTCATTCTTCCTCTCCTGTTATCTTCTTCTTTTTCTTTTTTCTTAAAATATGTTGCGTTACTTGTTTCAGAAGTACAGATCTGTGATTCAACAGTCTTGCACAATTCACAGCGCTCACCGTAGCACATACCCTACCCAATGTCTATCACCCAGCCACCCCATCCCTCCCACCCCCAACCACTCCAGTAACACTCAGTTTGTTTCCTGAGATTAAGAATTCCTCATATCAGTGAGGTCATATGATACATGTCTTTCTCTGATTGACTTATTTCACTAAGCATAAGACCCTCCAGTTCCATCCACGTCGTTGAAAATGGCAAGATCTCATTCCTTTTGATGGCTGCATAATATTCCATTGTGTATATATACCACCTCTTCTTTATCCATTCATCTGTCGATGGACATCTTGGCTCTTTCCACAGTTTGGCTCTTGTGGACATTGCTGCTATAAACATTGGGGTGCATGTACCCCTTCGGGTCCCTACATTTGTTACTTTGTGGTAAATACCCAGTAGTGCAATTGCTGGATCGAATGGTAGCTCTAATTTCAACTGTTTGAGGAACCTCCATACTGTTTTCCAGAGTGGTTGCACCAGCTTGCATTCCCACCAACAGTGTAGGAGGGTTCCCCTTTCTCCACATCCCCGCCAACATCTGTCGTTCCCTGACTTGTTAATTTTAGCCATTCTGACAGGTGTGAGGTGGTATCTCATTGAGGTTTTGATTTGGATTTCCCTGATGCTGAGCGATGTTGAGCACTTTTTCATGTGCCTGTTCGCCATTTGGATGTCTTCTTTGGAAAAATGTCTGTTCATGTCTTCTGCCCATTTCTTGATTGGATTATTTGTTCTTTGGGTGTTGAGTTGGATAAGTTCTTTATAGATTTTGGATACTAGCCCTTTATCTGATATGTCATTTGCAAATATTTTCTCCCATTCTGTCGGTTGTCTTTTGGTTTTGTGGACTGTTTCTTTTGCTGTGCAAAAGCTTTTTATCTTGATGAAATCCCAATAGTTCATTTTTGCCCTTGCTTCCCGTGCCTTTGGTGATGTTTCTAGGAAGAAGTTGCTGCGGCTGAGGTCGAAGAGGTTGCTACCTGTGTTCTCCTTTAGGATTTTGATGGACTCCTGTCTCACGTTTACGTCTTTCAACCATTTGGAGTCTATTTTTGTGTGTGGTGTAAGGAAATGGTCCAGTTTCATTCTTCTGCATGTGGCTGTCCAATTTTCCCAACACCATTTGTTGAAGAGACTGTCTTTTTTCCATTGGACATTCTTTGCTGCTTTGTCAAAGATAAGTTGACCATAGAGTTGAGGGTCCATTTCTGGGCTCTCGATCCTGTTCCATTGATCTATGTGTCTGTTTTTGTGCCAGTACCATACTGTCTTGATGATGACAGCTTTGTAATAGAGCTGGAAGTCCGGAATTGTGATGCCGCCAGCTTTGCTTTTCTTTTTCAATATTCCTCTGGCTATTCGGGGTCTTTTCTGGTTCCATACAAATTTTAGGATTATTTGTTCCATTTCTTTGAAAACAGTGGATGGTATTTTGATGGGGATTGCATTGAATGTGTAGATTGCTCTAGGTAGCATTGACATCTTCACAATGTTGGTTCTCCCAATCCATGAGCATGGAACGTTTTTCCATTTCTTTGTGTCTTCTTCAGTTTCTTTCCTGAGTATTTTATAGTTTTCTGAGTACAGATCCTTTGCCTCTTTGGTTAGATTTATTCCTAGGTATCTTATGGTTTTGGGTGCAATTGTAAATGGGATCGACTCCTTGATTTTTCTCTCTTCTGTCTTGTTGTTGGTGTATAGGAATGCCACTGATTTCTGTGCATTGATTTTATATCCTGCTACTTTACTGAATTCCTGTATGAGTTCTAGCAGTTTTGGGGTGGAGTCTTTTGGGTTTTCCACATAGAGTATCATATCATCTGCAAAGAGTGAGAGTTTGACTTCCTCTTTGCCGATTTGGATGCCTTGATTTCTTTTTGTTGTCTGATTGCTGTGGCTAGGACTTCTAATACTATGTTGAATAGCAGTGGTGAGAGTGGACATCCCTGCCGCATTCCTGACCTTAGGGGAAAAGCTCTCAGCCTTTCCCCATTGAGAAGGATATTCGCTGTAGGTTTTTCATAGATGGCTTTTATGATATTGAGGTATGTACCCTCTAACCCTATACTCTGAAGAGTTTTGATCCAGAAAGGATGCTGTACTTTGTCAAATGCTTTTTCTGCATCTATTGAGAGGATCATATGATTCTTGTTCTTTCTTTTGTTAAGGTATTGTATCACGTTGATTGATTTGCGGATGTTGAACCAGCCTTGCAGCCCAGGGATAAATCCCACTTGGTCGTGGTGAATAATCCTTTTAATGTACTGTTGGATCCTATTGGCTAGTATTTTGGTGAGAATTTTTGCATCCATGTTCATCAAGGATATTGGTCTGTAAATCTCCTTTTTGATGGGGTCTTTGTCTGGTTTTGGGATCAAGGTAATGGTGGCCTCATAAAATGGTTCGGAAGGTTTCCTTCCATTTCTATTTTTTGGAACAGTTTCAGGAGAATAGGTATTAATTCTTCTTTAAATGTCTGATAGAATTCCCCTGGGAAGCCATCTGGCCCTGGGCTTTTGTTTCTTGGGAGATTTTTGATGACTGCTTCAATTTCCTTAGTGGTTATAGGTCTGTTCAGGTTTTCTATTTCTTCCTGGTTCAATTTTGGTAGTTGATACATCCCTAGGAATGCACCCATTTCTTCCAGGTTATCTAATTTGCTGGCATAGAGTTGCTCATAATATGTTCTTATAATTGTTTTTATTTCTTTGGTGTTAGTTGTGATCTCTCCTCTTTCATTCATGATTTTGTTGATTTGGGTCATTTCTCTTTTCTTTTTGATCAGTCTGGCCAGGGGTTTATCAATCTTGTTAATTCTTTCAAAGAACCAGCTCCTAGTTTCGTTGATCTGTTCTACTGTTCTTTTGGTTTCTAGTTCATTGATTTCTGCTCTGATCTTTATTATTTCTCTTCTCCTGCTGGGTTTAGGCTTTATTTGCTGTTCTTTCTCCAGCTCCTTTAGGTGTAGGATTAGGTTGTGTATTTGAGACCTTTCTTGTTTCTTGAGAAAGGCTTGTATTGCTATATACTTTCCTCTCAGGACTGCCTTTGCTGCATCCCAAAGATTTGAATAGTTGTGTTTTCATTTTCATTGGTTTCCATGAATTTTTTTAATTCTTCTTTAATTTCCTGGTTGACCCATTCATTCTTTAGTAGGATGCTCTTTAGCCTCCATGTATTTGAGTTCTTTCCGACTTTCCTCTTGTGATTGAGTTCTAGTTTCAAAGCATTGTGGTCTGAAAATATGCAGGGAATGATCCCAATCTTTTGGTACTGGTTGAGACCTGATTTGTGACCTAGGATGTGATCAATTCTGGAGAATGTTCCATGGGCACTAGAGAAGAATGTGTATTCCGTTGCTTTGGGATGGAATGTTCTGAATATGTCTGTGAAGTCCATTTGGTCCAGTGTGTCATTTAAAGTCTTTATTTCCTTGTTGATCTTTTGCTTAGATGATCTGTCCATTTCAGTGAGGGGGGTGTTAAAGTCCCCCCCTATTATTGTATTGTTGTCAATGTGTTTCTTTGCTTTTGTTATTAATTGCCTTATATAATCGGCTGCTCCCATGTTAGGGGCATAGATATTTACAATTGTTAGATCTTCTTGTTGGATAGACCCTTTAAGTAGGATATAGTGTCCTTCCTCATCTCTTATTACAGTCTTTGTTTTAAAATCTAGTTTGTCTGATATAAGGATTGCCACCCCAGCTTTCTTTTGGTGTCCATTAGCATGGTAAATGGTTTTCCACCCCCTCACTTTCAATGTGGGGGTGTCTTTGGGTCTAAAATGAGTCTCTTGCAGACAGCATATCGATGGGTCTTGTTTTTTAATCCAATCTGATAGCCTGTGTCTTTTGATTGGGTCATTTAGCCCCTTTAAATTCAGGATAACTATTGAAAGGTATGAATTTAGTGCCATTGTATTGCCTGTAAGGTGACTGTTAACTGTATGTTGTCTGTGTTCCTTTCTGATCTTTGCTGCTTTTAGGCTCTCTCTTTGCTTAGAGGACCCCTTTCAATATTTCTTGGAGAGCTGGTTTCGTGTTTGCAAATTCCTTTAGTTTTTGTTTGTTCTGGAAGCTTTTTATCTCTCCTTCTATTTTCAATGACAGCCTAGCTGGATATAGTATTCTTGGCTGCATATTTTTCTCGTTTAGTGCTCTGAAGATATCTTGCCAGTCCTTTCTGGCCTGCCAGGTCTCTGTGGATAGGTTTGTTGCCAATCTAATATTTCTACCATTGTAGGTTACACATCTCTTCTCCCGAGCTGCTTTCAGGATTTTCTCTTTGTCTCTGAGACTCGTAAGTTTTACTATTTGATGTCGGGGTGTTGACCTATTATTATTGATTTTGAGAGGGGTTCTCTGTGCCTCCTGGATTTTGATGCCTGTTTCCTTCCTCACATTAGGGAAGTTCTCTGCTATAATTTGCTCCATTATACCCTCTGCCCCTCTCTCTCTTTACTCTTCTTCTGGGATCCCAATTATTCTAATGTTGTTTCGTCTTATCGTATCGCTTATCTCTCAAATTCTGCCCTCGTGATCCTGTAGTTGTTTCTCTCTCTTTTTCTCAGCCTCTTTATTTTCCATCATTTGGTCTTCTATATCACTGATTCTCTCTTCTGCCTCATTTATCCTAGCAGTTAGTGCCCCCATTTTTGATTGCACCTCATCAATAGCCTTTTTGATTTCGACTTGGTTAGATTTTCATTCTTTTATTTCTCCAGAAAGGGTTTCTCTAATAACTTCCCCGCTTTTTTCAAGCCCGGCTAGTATCTTTAAAGTCATGATTCTGAACTCTAGGTCCGACATCGTACTAATGTCCGTATTGAGTAGGTCCCTGGCTGACGGTACTACTTCTTGTTCTTTTTGCTGAGGTGATTTTTTTCGTCTTGTCATTTTGTCCAGAGGAGAATAGATGAATGAGAGAACAAAATGCTAACAGGTTTACAACGTCCCCAGCAAATATACTGTATACAAATCAGAAAAGACCTGAAACCAGGGGAAAAGAAAGGGAAAGAGAGAAAAAAGAAAGAGAAAAAAAAAGATAAAAACAAAAACAGAACAATACAAAAAAAGCAGAATATGATCAAATATGATCAGGCTAGTGCATAGATCAGTGCCACACACTAGATTTTGGGCATATTTTGGTCTGTTAGAAACAAGTGCCTCCTAAAATTTTAAAGGAAGAAAGACATATATGTACAAAATAAGGGTTGATACAATGAAGGGATGGAAGATGACTGTAAAGATGACAATTATAAAAGATTTTATAAAAGGACTTGATAAGATAAGAAGTTGTTTGAAAAAAGAAAGAAGATTTAAGAAAAAAAAGGAAGAAGGGAGAGAATGTGATCAGGCAGGAGACTAGAACAAAGCCATACACTAGTGATTTAGGGTATATTTTGATCTGTTAGAAGAAACTGTATCTCAAAATTTTAAAGAGAGAACAACTTATATATATATGCCAAAAATAAGGGTAACTACTATGAAGGGATAAAATATGACTCTAAAAATGAAAAATAAAGTTTTTTTTTTTTTTAAAAAAGGGATTGATAAGATGTTGGTTGAAAAAGGGGAAAAGAAAAATAAAAAAAAAAAACAGTTAACAAAAATTAACTTTGATGAACTAATGAATCATGGTAAAAAAAAAAAGCCATGAATTCTATGTGCAGTATTCCCCTAGCGCTGGAGTTCTCCCGTTCTCCTTGATCGGTAAACTTGGTCTTGGCTTGCTGGCTGTTCGTGCTGATCTTCTGGGGGAGGGGCCTGTTGCTGTGGTTTCCAAATGTCTTTGCCGGAGGCTGAATTGCCCCGCCCTTGTCGGTCCGGGCTAAGGAAGCTGCTCGGGTTTGCTCTCAGGAGATTTTGTTCCCTGCAAGCTCTCGGTACAGCTTTGGAGGACCAGGGTGAAAATGGTGGCCTCCCAATCTCCACCTGGAGGAGCTGAGAACTCGGGGCCCCGCTCCTCAGTGCGCCCCCAGAGAAAAGCAGTCACTCCCGTCTCCCCGGTCTCCGGCCACACTCCGTGCTCACCGGGCCTGTGACCAAGTGTTTCTATCTCTGGCACCTGACCCCGTGTGGAGTCTCCAAACCCAGCAGATCCCTGCGGTGCGCTCCCGTGCCGCTCCTCCCCGGGGGAGGAAGGGGAGTCTCCCAGGATCTGCCGCTTGTTGGGTCCCTGCTGGAGGAGCAGTGGCCCGACTGGGCCGCGGATCACAGTTTATGGCAACCCCGAGCTGAGAGCCAACGCCTCGGCTCCGTCTTTGCAGCCGGCTTCCTCGCTCCAATACCTGGGAGCTCTGCCACACTCAGGCACCCCCGGACTTTCTGTGACCCCAAGGATCCTGAGACCACACTGTCCCGCGAGGGTTCCACCCCCTGCTTAGCCACTGCAGCGACGTCCCTCAGCCGAGCTGACTTCTAAAAGGTCCGATTTTGTGCTCCGCGGCTCTATCACTTGCCAGAAGCGGCCGACGGAGGCCCCCTCCCCCTCCGTCTATCCTCCCGAATATCCCCTTGGATTCACTTCTCCACACGTCCTACTTTCCAGTAAGTGGTCGCTTCTCTGTTCAGAGAGTTGTTGCTACTCTCCTCTTCGATCTCCTGCTGATTTCGTAGGTCTTCAGAATGGTTTGATCCCTATTCAGCTGAATTCCTGAGACCAGACGAAATCCAGGTCTCCTACTCCTCCGCCATCTTGCTCCTCATCGACAAATACCAATCTTAAAAGTCTTTTCCACAAATAGTAAAAACACTTCAGCCATCTGAGCAAGTAAACTTTATGGCAACTGTTTATAAACTAGTGAGTTTTGTATTGTGTGTGTATGTGCGTTATAAATGGGTGTTTTTCTACCTCTCAATGTTATTTCCAGAGTTCATTTGTAAAGAGCTCTATTTAATTGGCTTAAAATTAAATGTTTATAAAAATTTAGTATTATGAAAATATAAAAATTTAGTATTATGAAAATTGTCAAAATAGAAACAGTCCAAACGAATTTCAGGTTCACATGATCTAGGAAAATATTCAATAGAATGAATTTATCAGCTTTAAAATAAATTCTTATTTTGCTTGGGTTTACTGAAAGTCAAGTAAGTTCATGTTTAGGTTACAAAATTTTTCAACAAGAACAGAATAGCTTGGAAGAATGGATGACTTTGTGGGGTATGTCATGAAGTGCTTGTGGGTAATCTAACTATAATTGTTAAAAACAAGTAAATTGGGGTGCCTGGGTGGCTCAGTGGGTTAAGCGTCTGCCTTTGGCTCAGGTCATGATCTCAGGGTCCTGGGATCAAGCCCCGCATCAGTCTCCCTGCTCAGCAGAGAGCCTGCTTCTTCCTCTCCCTCTGCCTGCTGCTCTGCCTACTTGTGCTCTCTGTCAGATAAATAAAATCTTTAAAAAAAAATAAATTTAAAAGTTTTAGGTAAACTTTCTAAATAGCTTCCAAAATGTTTTGCTAACAAAAACTTTAAGGTTTCAGGTTAAGTAATGAGTTAAATTAATTACATTGAATATCTAGATCTTCTTTAAATAATGAAACATTTATTACTGAACCTGGGTTTATCTACTTTTACCTTCCTTATTACAGAAAAACTAAAGATAAATTTGGTCTGTTAGTAAACATTTTTTGTGCTTTACTGAATTTTGTACTATGAAAAAGCATGTTTCTAGAAATTATGAAATGTATTCATAAATTTACCTATCTAAAGAATGTTGGTGCAACAATTCATAATTTCTTACCACTTAGACTCTAAACTTTATTATCTAGTGAAATCTAAGTGTTAAAAATTCTAATATATGTGGTTAAATCTACTAAAATTAAAGGAAATATCTCCATATGCAAGAAAAGTATGTGTGCTGTTGGTATTAAAAAAAAAAAAAGGTATAAGGAGTAGGAGCACCTGGCTGGCTCAGTCAGTAAAGCATGTGACCCTTGATCTAGGGTCATAAGTTTGAGCCCCACATAGGGGGTAGAGTTTATTTCTATTCCTCATACCTTTTATTTTTTAAGGAAAAAAAAAATGTAGGGCACCTGGGTGGCTCAGTCGTTAAGCATCTGCCTTCCGCTCAGGTCATGATACCCAGGGTCCTGGGATTGAGCCCCGCATCGGGCTCCCTGCTCGGAGGGAAGCCTGCTTCTCCCTCTCCCACTCCCCCTGCTTGTGTTCCTGCTCTCCCTCTCTCTCTGTCAAAGAAATAAATAAAATCTTTTAAAAAAAATGTAATTTGTCCTAAAGTGAGGCTTATTATTTAAAGAGGAAAAACAAACATTGTAAAAGCCTTGTGAAACAGGAATTTTTAAAGTGGGACTTTAATGTGTGCTCAATTGAGGAAGATTAAAATGAATTTATTTAAAATGAGTTAATATCAAAAGTAAGCTCGTACAAAATTAAAATTTGGTTTTTCTGTTAAAAGGATAAACTTAAATTATTGGTCTGCTTTTAATAAAAAATTGTAAATAATTTTTCTTTTTTTAAAGATTTTATTTATTTATTTGAGAGAGAGAGAGAGCACAGAGAGGGTAGAGTCAGCGGGAGAAGCAGATTCCCTGCCGAGTAGGGAGCCCGATGAGGGACTCAATCCCAGGACTCCGGGATCATGACCCGAGCCAAAGGCAGTCGCTTAACCAACTGAGCCACCCAGGTGCCCTAAATAATGTTTTTCTTTACCTTTAATGCAACCTACCTAGAAAAACAAAGATTCTGTGTGTTGTCTTTATCAGGTCTTTGTTACTTTTTTTTCTCTTTTTAATATTAAAAGAGCTAAGGCTTTTTACAGCTATTTAACTTTCTGTGTTTGCCTGTGAAGTCTTTAAGGCACTTTGGTTAAATTGATAGCTAAGTATGGTTTCATAATGATCTGTGATCCTATTTAATCAAATATGCAAAGCTTCTGATATTTGACAAACTTCCCAAAATCAAATTTTAAAATGAAGTCTTGACCACAAACTAACTTTAAAATATTCAAGGATTCCTAGAATATTTGAAGGATTTGTTCTCCTTATAAAAGAATTTGTCTTATTTCTGTTAAATCACATGGGAAGCATTGTCAAATAAGTGATGATAAACTTTCTTAGATTATATTTAAATATATGTTAAGATTAGTGTTCTAGAAATTGTATGGAACTCCTAGAAATCTGATATGTCCTGGTATGTTATCACTTGCAATTCTAGTTCTAATCTTGAAGTGCTGTGTGTCACAGAAATAACCAAACTACCTTGTTGGTTGCATTGTAATGAACTCTAATCAGATCCTTAACCACTGCAATTTTTAAGACTTTTGGCATTTACAGACAAAAGATTTACTCTGATGCTTTTGCAAAAGTCCTTCATTTACGGAGATTCAGGGAAAAGACTCTGACAAGTACTCTAGAATACAGGTCTCTAATAACGTTAAGACCATACCACTGAACTGGGTAAGAATTTATAGAACTCTAACAGAGAAACTGAAGGCTTCATAAAACTACCAACAAAAGATCAAGATCAACAAAAAATAACCATATGGTTCTGAATAAACTGAGAATGATTATAATTTTTATGACTTTTTGTTTGAAATAGAGCTTGTTATTTCATCTTTTGTTTTCAAGATACAGGAAGGCCTTTCCTCTTAAGCTAATGACTCACAGCAGTTTGATAAATTGTACCTTTGGAAGCAGAATTGAAACATCTATCTTTTTCCCCTACCTGATCTCTCCAGGATTTGGAATCTCTCTCAGTGAGTATTCTTATAGTTTCATAGAAATATTTGCCTGAGTTCAATAAGAATCTGTTCTCTTTGTGACAAGACATAATTGGAAACATTCGTTATATTACCAAGGCTTTGACTAGAATGTCATATTTGAGAGAAACATGCATAGACTGATATGACCAGACAGCTTTATGAACCTAAAGATGACATTATGGAACCAATAAATCCCCTTGGAAATATCAGCCCAATATCTTGCTTACAAGGATCTCAGCAGCCTTATCAGGTGAGTAAAGGTCACTTCCTGACAGATGCAGAAACCTCAGGAGATTAGGGGATCTTGAAAAGAGAGAAAGTAATTCAACTCCATCGGTATTGCAAAGTCTGATGGCAAGTGTTTGGCTTGGCTTTTTAGCTTCAAGGGGCTACTAAAAGTTCAGTCTAGAGATTCCTTATACCAAAGCAGATTTAAAAGAGCTTATATGACCAATTGCTACTCTTGCTGCATTTACGTAAATAATCAAGTTTTTTGAAACTATGCTTAATCTGCGAACAAATTACTTAACTGTGATTATCATTGAGAGGAATGGGGTCATTGTAGAGAGAAAAAAATGCTTCCTTTAAAACAATATTTATTTTTGGATATTAGATTCTATTTCTGCCTGTAAACTCAACTAGATCCTGAACTGTTCTGGTTTCATCCAAACTCTGGCTACAGTTCTCAAAACTAATGTTCACAATTTCCCGTCCTTTTGACTTGAAATCATTGAAACCTACCTAAATCTGCCGTTTTTCCTGAAGCCTTCCAAACTGAGTATGAATGACTCGCTGTAAACTTCAGGGAAATCATCACAACAGCACATGTATGGATGATCTTTGTGCAGGTTGCTATGTGGCCACTCGAAGGATCACCAGAGACATTCAAACTGAAAACCAAGAAAATCTCTAAGCTTGCCTCTGCCTGTTTTCAGTTCATCTAAAGATACTTTGACTCTGACATCTAAAACTCTTCTCAACTTGGTACTCTCGGCACTCTGAAACTGGTTTATAATTTGCTCCAATCCTTAACCATTGTTTTTTTCTTCTTTCCACAGAAATGCCTCTTAATACCTGACTGAATTGTAAGCCTAACTTTGGAACACACATGCATCACTACCTCCTGAAAGGGGTTTAACAGAACTGACTTATTGTCAACACTAAGAGACTGGTTCCATGAGATAGAACAATCGACCAGCTCAGATTTTAGTATGTGAAGTCTCTAGGGAAGTTTCTAGGGAACTCTAGGGGCCCAGGACAGGCCACCCCAAAATATGCCATTTTTAAGAAACAGCCAGTGTAGGAAGAACACTCTGACCCTCTTTATCTCCAGATAGGAGAAAATAAATCTCCAATAGGAAAGATACCCTTCCTACATCAGGAGATAGAAAGACCTTATCACCTGAAATAGGTATTCAGAGCCAAGATTGTATAAATAAGCAAGTCTTGCTACTTTTACTAATTTACTACTTTAGCCCAAATTCTGTTTATAATTTTGTACTAATTAAAGCTAATTTAAGTTTTCTCTGTTTTGTTCATTCCTCACAGATTTATGTTTCTTTGCCTAAACCTATAAAAGCTGCATGTTTTGGTCATGGGGGGGGGGTCTCAGTTTCATTATTGGGCATCTGTGTGTACAAAATAACTTTTTTTCTTGTGTTAATCTATCTCATGTCAGTTTAATTCTTAGACCAGCTTGAAGGGTAGAAGAAAATTCTTCCTCCCCCCAAACCAACAATCAAGTCTCCCAGGTACCTCTTAATGAAAGGCACCCCAGCTGGCCCTACCCGGGCAAGATAGTTCAGATTCCTCCAGCTTTGCCCTCAGAGGGAATATATGTAGTAGTGTAAGTTGGGTCTTGGATATAGGCAGATGCCATGGACGCCCAAGAGCCTGCTCTTGACACCTGGACTCTCTGGATACTTTCCATGTTCCAGGTCCCTGGCTACACTGTCCTGCCTGGCATATGCAAGGGCCTTCCAGGTCTGTGGAGCTCTGGCTGGTCCCCCATCTTCCCTATATCACCTCTGCGGCAGTGAGAGACCAACCCCCAAAATATTCCTGAGGTCTCAGCTTTAAACTGGTGATAGTCTATATTTTCACTTGTCTTCTGATGAGTTCTGGGGTTCCCCAGCAATCAAGGCACCCAGGTACCCCTTATGGGAGGATACTCAGGCCAGTTTGCATAGGCAAACTGTGCAAGGCAGTCTAAGTTCTTTCAGCTCTGTCTTCAGGAAGAATATGCACCTTGGTGTAGGTTAGGGCTTAGAATTGGGAAGATGCCCTGTACCCCCAGCAGCCCACTCCCATGACCTGGCTACTCCTGACAGTTTTTCTGAAACAGGTCCCTAGCTGACTTGCCTATTTCTTCCCCATCAGCAGGCTTCTATAATATGTGTTCTATTTTGAACACAGTTGTGAAGGGCAAGAGGAAATAGAAAATATGCCTTGGTCACTAACCCCACCAAAATTACTCAAGAGGTGGTTTAGAGGTAAAATAGATTATATATTAACTTCAGAGGATGCATAGAGACCTATTGAAAACAGGCTGGACAAAGCTTAAGGAGACTCCAGATGTTGGTCTGGATCACCCAACCCAATGAGTTATATCCTATATTAAAGAAGACATTATAGCACTCTTATTAGGAGCATTAAGTTACACAGATGCCTACAGGCAGAAAGGAAAAGTGCTAGCACAAAAAGTTATCTTCAGGGGAGGGAGACCCTTTTGCTCCTTGGGGTACCAACCCACACCCAGAGCTAACAATTATTTTAACCCTTTTGACCCTGTTTAACTAACTAGAAGCTAGGCCTATGAAAACAGATAAAACTATAACAAATGATAATATAGAACCAATCAGTCACTAAAGAGAAAGCTTATACCAGAGAAGAAATAACAAAAACTAAAATGGAATTCCAGTATACTGATTGTGACACAAAAAGTCAATGACTATTAGATTTATGGTCCAAAGGAGGACAAAACCTGGTCCTCACAGGAGCAGAGATTGTGCACCTCAAACCCCTTACTAGTTATGCTACATTGAATCAACCCCTTAGAGCATCTGGAAAAAATAGTAATTTACAAAATCTTTGGTAGCAGCAACCTGGAGATTAAGATGGCCTCTTCCAAATAAATCATCCCTTACCACATCTCCACAGAAAACAGCAGGGGAAGCTACTAATATGATGAAAGTAAGACTATCAACTGTGATTTGTGATAGGAACAGACACCCACACTGCTAGATGTGGAAGCAACAGAACAAATTAAAAAGTCTAAAAGCTGCACGCCCACAGAAGAGCATTATTTACGGTATTTGCAGGCACCAGAAATACAGGAAAACTGTTAAGAACAGCTGAGGAAGTAGGTCAAGATAAAGGCTAGAGGGGCGCCTGGCTGCCTCAGTTGGAAGAGTATGTGACTCTCGATCTTGGGGTTGGAAGTTGTTGGAGCCCCATTTTGGGTGTACAGATTGCTAAAAAAAAAACAAAACAAAACAAAAAAAACTTTAAGAGCAAAAGATAAAGGCTATAGCTTTAACACTTACGTATGTAGACAAAACAGACCTACACCTAATAAAAATAGACCAAATCAAAATAGATCATCTAGACCCAAATCTACAAGGCCTTTTTGGCCACCTACACTATTTAGACCACCACCCTTGAAAACAAATGATAAAAGTAGAAACTCAAATAGATACCCCACAAACTACATAGGAGAGGCAGAGAAACAGAAACAACCACCTTGTACAGTAAATAGACCTACAGAAAATAAACCCACATATACCCACTAGTCCATTTCCTGTAAATACTGTCCCTTTATGAAACCTAATCCCATTAACAGACAATCACTGCTAGCCAAAGAGAGCAAATCCTTTGAGCTCCCCATAGGGATTCAGCAGTCTCTCCTTTTGGCTCAAGCCAGAGACAATTGCTCATATGTTACACTGGCCATATCAATAGAAACCTCTTTTGCAAATAAAAATACTACATATACCACTATGTCCTTAGATACAGGGTCCTAATAACAATGATACAAAGATATCCTACTAATTTAGGAAATTTAAACAAAAAGGGACCGATTGAAGGATGAGAAGGAAAATTAACCCCACACGCATGCGTACATAGATTCCTAACAATGAGGACAGATTTTAAAACTAAATGCCTTATAAGTCCCAATTTAGAAAACATTCTTGGAATGGATATAATAGGACACAAATAATAAGGAAAACATTCAGGAACTTGTAAAGGAACAAATTCTTGTGCCTACTATCTCACCATATAAATAGCTTAGTCTGGCCTATCAAAAAGCCAGACAGGTCATATAGATTCACAGATTTTAGGAATTTAAACAGAGAATCTCCCCAAGCTGAGGGAGCACTCCCAGATAGAGGTGCTATCATAAGCAATATCACCACTGGATCTGGAACTGATTGCATGGGGATAGACTTATCTGACGTGTTCTTTGCTATTCCAGTTGCTAAGGAGAGCCAACCCATGACTGCATTCACGTGGGAAGGCAAATATATTTACTAGGTTAGCAACAGAATACCTTAACAACTGTTCCCTGTGGTTGGATGTTTCTATGATTTGTCCTGTATGACTGATCATCTGGACTTACATGTATGCAAGCAGGCTAAGAAATGTTTGTGACACTCATGCTATGTGAATAACCTTGGGAGCCTGGGTACTTAAAATATATTATCTGGCCTCCAGGTCAGAACTGGCCCTTCTGTTCTGGGTGCCAAAAGTTATAAATCTTGCCTCACATCCCCTCCTGCTCCAGGCTGGGCTGGCCCCCTGGAATGGAATCTGAGGCAGACACACATAGCCGAGGCTCCTTAAAAATATAACAACATGAAAACGTAGAAATGCAGCTCTTACCATACTGCACATAGGCCAACAAATGTTTAACTTCAAACCCTGTTATTGGCCTATGAATATGGCCCTATGGGGATGGTCAGTTGGAAGGCTCACCTGAGGAGAGGACACTCTGTCCAGGCCTCTCGGGACTCCAGCCTGGCTGTTTCCACCGGGCTTTCCAGCTGATGAGATTGGATGTTAGAAGTACCTGATCGGATGTGACTTTGCCTTCTCATTTATTGCCTATTACCTTCATCTGTGTGCAGATTCCTTTCCTCTTTTTCTATTAGGTTTCTACAATAATAATAGTAAAGTTTTCCTTCCTTTTTGAAAATGAAACACGGCTGTTGTGGATCTTTTCACAGAAGAACAACCCAGTAATAGCCCACAACCTTCTAACATGGGAATTCCAGGCCTTTCAGGAAAACACAACACACACACAAACCAGCATTTCTTGTATTGATGACATGCTTATTTACGGTAACTTAGAAAAACAGACTAGGGTTACAACAGAGTTCCTTATACTCAGAGGATGGACAACTGACCCAAGTAATGTCCAAGGACCCCACACTACAGGAAAATTTCTAGGTACAATTTGGTCCTCTGAAGGCAGAAAAATAACTGACCCAGTCATAAACAAGATACACTGCACCCCAATTCCTACCACAAAAGAAGCTCAGAAAATGATAGGACTGTTTGGATATTGGAAACAGTATGTGCCACTAAATGGGGATAATATCAAAACACACTTGAAAAATAACAAGGAAGATAGGGAATTCAGATGGACAGAGACTCAAGAGACAGCCTTAACTTATTTCAAAAAGCTCTCAAACTTTTAACACATTGGCATCAGCTAGTGAGGACTCCTATAATCTAAAGTGTCTATATTCACAAGGGTTTGCAACATGGTGTCTGTGAACTAAAACATTGCAAGACCTCAAATCTTACCAGATTGCATTTAGGACTAAGAAGTTCCCATAGTCCAAGACCAGATACCAACCAATTGAACCCTATGAGACCCTACAAATCACAGCACCACTAACAGAAAAACAAATTATACTGAAACTCCAATAGCCAATTCTGGAGTGGGTAAAGCAGACCTCTGACAAACAGAGGGGAACTGCTCCTGACCATAAAATCCTAACATGGGAATTGTGTATTTCCAAACAGGACTAATGGATGGAGTTTTGACCACCTGCATGAACTGAAGAAATATCTACAACGCCAATAGTAGAGTTGCTGGAATTTCCAAGGGGTGAGCTTATCCAAGCATGAGCACTTGGATGATAGGGGGCACCCTGGTCCTTGGCACTCAACATTGCATGGTTTACAGATGGATCAGCCTCATGATGTCATCTGAATTATTCTGGCAGGCTGTAACCTTAAGGACAGCGATGGTCTAACCCTGGCAGAATCAGGCTTTGGAAAATCAGCACAAAACACTGAACTAATTATAAAATTGATGATTGAACACTCAGGGAAAATTAGAATGAGACATATGTTTTATCAGACCCATAGGCAGTAGCTAATAGAGCTAAAAGTAGCTCTTGGGTCAAGAACACAGCAGGAAAATGACTGGAAAATGGGAAATAAGAACATATGCGGTAAGGACATGTGGCAGAAAATATCACTGGCTGACATCTCCCTATTCATCATACATGTCTCTACACATCAGGAAAACTCTGAAGTAGCCAAATTTAATAACCAGGCAGACAAATTCATCCAGAGAACGAACAAAGCAAAGAATCCTAAAATTTACCTTAAAACAGAAAAACAAAAATGACTCATGGCTAAGGAGGTAACCAATTCAAAACATAACCATAAACAAGAAAGACACTGAAATATAAAATCCAAATACACAAATATGCCAAATGGTAGGGTCCTTGCATGGGCACATCACCAAAGAGGTCATGCTGGCACACATGGCATTAGAATATGGTTAGAGAAAAGAAATATGTATATACCTACCACATACCTCCCATTTCAAATTAAGAAATAGAATTGCTGAAAGTTTAAAGCTTGGGGGTCATTAATGAATACTCCAGATGAGGTTAAAGCAGACAGACCCTTCAAAATTATACAAACTGATTAATACAGGACATTTGCCTATATCAAAGAATATATGCATACACCATTGTAGACATATGATCACAAACAGGAGCACTCTATCCTTGCAGGAAAATTATTTTTAAAAATCCACCATCAGGATAGAAATGTTGATGCTTCCTATGGTATTCCAACCATTATAAAATCAGATTATAGCACCCACTTCACGGGAAAGTGAATATAAGAATGAACTAAGGAAGTTGGAACTTCAACTTACCCTGCAATCCAATTGCCTCTGGATCAATTGAAAGGTAGAATGGCTTACTCAAGCAAAAGCTTATAGAGCACTTGCTAACAATCCAGATATGAAAGCTTGGACTAAAATAATCTGGGGGTGGCAAGATCTCTAAATCATAGTTATAGAAAGGATGGAAAAACTATTGAATGAATATTGCAGTTATCCACAGAGCTAAGAATTAGCTAAGAATTCCACAGAATCTAAATTAAAATGAAAAGCATTAATTAAAAACATACTAATATATACAGTATGGGGGGAAAATAGCACCGGCCACAAGCAAAACCTACTGGGTGACCAAAGGAAAAAGAATATCATATGAAATTAAGGAAAATAATGTGATATCTCTATAACAATTTCAGGATGAAAGAACATCTTTTATTTTATCTATACTAGATGCCTAATATTTAGCCTAGCATGAGCAGGATGATTGTACTTGGAGGAATATTGACAATAATGGCCATAATAACTATAGATGTCCTTGAGTGGCAAGAACAACAAGGAAGAATAGAAAATTATAGGACACCTACCTTTATTTTGTAGGCATGAATCCATTATGCATCTTTAACTAAGCTGGTCAGTGCAGCGTGCTGCCTGCTGGCTATACTATTCTGCCTATTGCTTACTGTTGGTTCCCATACTCACTGCAGCTATGGATACCCTTCTGACAGCTCCAGCAAGAGTAGTTGTGCCACAGTTCCAAAGTGGAATATGACCTTCTGGTCCAGATACTCCATTGTCTGTGACATCCTCTACATTCTTTACAGATCACCATCCTGGCCACCTTATTGCAGCTGATGTTTTTGACCAACTTCCCAAAATGCATGGGTGCATGGGTGCCTGGGTGGCTCAGTCGTTAAGCGTCTGAACTCTCTGCTTCAATCAATGGAGAAACCAAATACATGAGGCAAGCTGATGAAGCAGTGGAAATCTCCACAAGAATCAATAAGGATCCTGAACAACACTCTCTACTAGACATTGACTTGGAGGATGAAGATTCACCTGAATTACTAACTGGCCTTTGTTATTATAACCCAGTGTATATATCAAGACAACCAGGTACTGACTTTTCTACTTTTCCCTTACTGTTGAGTTCAACATCGGATACATAACCCAGATTGAACTCCTGACTTATTCTGTGTGCTAGCATTTTGTAAGAGAGCAGCTGCTTAAGATGCAGAATGGGCAATTATATCTTTAAGTATAAATAAGCCAAAAAATTGATAATTTGCTATAGTCCCAGTTAACACAGTTTAATCCATAATCACCTATGAACAATAGATCCATGGATATCATCACATCCAGACTTTAAATGAACAGGGACACCTTATAAGGTGTATAGTAAAATTTGTATAGGAAACTTAGCATATAACACATATCACTGTCCTTCATGGAATACATGAGGCTTCTATTTTATACCACATATTTCTACCCCTAGAATATGGGAACCTCTCTTAGTAAAACTTGTCATGGTCTTATTGGAACCTACAATAATAGGCTATGCCTTGAAGTTTAATATGTAGGGTTTTCAAGCCTAGATACAGATCCCCAAATTGTGCTCAGTTTTATGTATCTTTGTTTATGCCCAATTTACAACCTATGCCAAGAAACAGATTCACAAAAAAATTAAGAACCCCTTGCAGTTCCTTGTTGGACTGGTAGGAGGTTTAACTGGAGGCATACGCATCTTGTTTTAGGTCCCTGGCTACCCTGACCTGCATGGCAGGCACCTGTGCAGTACCCCCTGTCAGCCAGCCTTGGGTTCCAGGGTGCATTCCAGGCCAATGGAGCTCCAGCTGACTCCCAGCCCTTGAGTGGCCTCAGGGTGAAGAAAGCCCTCCTCCAGAAAATTTTCGTGAGGTTGCAGCTTTAAACAGCCAATAGTCAGTCCCCACTTAGATGGGTTGCCTGATGTGGTCCTGGGCTTATCTAGCAATCAGGGTTCCCAGTTACTTACATAGTTTTACATATGGAGGTATATGATGGGCCATAATATACACTTTATTCTTGCTGTGGAATGATCCAGCGTGTTTGAAGACCACTGCTCTTATATCACAGTTGAGCAACAAAAGTGTCTGCGTCGCCAGCTGAAATGGGAAGTGCAGAAACAAACCCCCTCTCTGCCCTGTACAGACACAGTGGCAAATTGTCTCACTCTTCGGTAGGCTCACACTTTGTTGCCATGGTTTTTCAGATTTGCACCCAGGCAGCGATCTATTTAAAAGACTTTTCCCCCATTTCTTATCACTACTGGCAAGGCTTGGAATTCTGGTGAAGGCTTCCCAGATATTTATAGCTCTGCCATCAGTTTAAAAGTTGCCTTATTTTTCCAAATCTTGATTCTGCGACTCAATGACGAGGGACCCTCTTCAACAATAATGTGGGGATCCTGTTGCCCCTGCCTGTTCTATCATTCCCGGTGCAACAAAGCAAAGTGAGGATGAGCCTATAAACACGAGTGAACCTCATACCATAATTTCCAAAAAGCATATGGTTTACTATAAATATATTATGTAAGAGCAGTTTACATTTTTTAATGTAATGCAAGCAATTATGCTATCCTCTAAGAGTAAACCCACAATTACTCTGTAACAACTGCCTTGTATCATTTCTTTTCTAGATAAGCTTTGTAAGTTTTTGAAAATGAGAAAATGACATTTGAACTGACAAAGTTAAAACTGTCACCAAAAAATGTTTTTTTAATAAAACTACTAGAAATGATAAAAGTAAAGAAAAATGACTGTCTATGAAAAATAGGTTTAAAGAAGTAAAATGTGTGTTTTAGATAAGGAAAGGTATGAAGGACATGAGGTTTGTTGTTGTTGGTGGTGGTGGTGGTGGTAGTAAAGTTAAAAGAAAAAAATAATTTTGTTCTAAAGTAAAATGATTGCTCCGGAATTTTTTTTTAATTTTAAATAGATATAAAAAGGTGTGTAGAAGGTTTATGGAAAATAAATATTGAGGCAGGAATTCTATATGTAGTCAACCTAAAATTAGAATGGATTTATTTAAGTTAAAAAAAGAGTTTTAATATCAAAAATACACTGGTGCATGGGTGCCTGGGTGGCTCAGTTGTTAAGTGTCTGCCTTCGGCTCAGGTCATGATCCCAGGGTCCTGGGATTTAGCCCCCTGTCAGGCTCCCTGCTTGGCGGGAAGTTTGCTTCTCCCTCTCCCACTCCCCCTGCTTGTGTTCCGTCTCTCGCTGTGTCTCTCTCTGTCAAATAAATAAATAAAATCTTAAAAAAAAAATACACATGCATAAAAGAGCCAAGTTTTCTTATAGGTCTCTTCTCAATAAGGCTTTTCTTTACCTTTAATGTAATCTGCATAGAAAACAAAGATTCTATATTGTGTCTTCAACAGGCCTTTGAGTACTCAAGAAAACCAAGTCTTCTGGATATTAGAAAAGCTAAGTTTTTCTTACAACTTTGTGACCCTCTGTATTTGCCTTTGAAATCCTTTATTGTCACTTTGGCCAAATAGGTAATTAAATACTGCTTCATAATGATCTGTAATCTTATTTGGTCAATCATCCAACACCTTTTGATGTTTTTGACCAACTTCCCAAAATCAAATTATACATAAAATCTTAAAAGTAACTATGAGTATTTCCACAAGATCCTTAGAACTTCTCAAAAGGTTTGTTCCCTCTCCTTATAAAAAGGGAAATGTTACACTATACTAATTAAGCTTATTTGATATGTTAAATTACATGACAAGTAGTGTCAAAGAAGTGATGCTAAACTTTCTTTGATTATATTTGTATAGATACATGTTAAAATAAGTGTTCTATAAATTGTATGAAACTAAAAATCTGATATGTTCTTCTGTTATTATCTCAAAGTATGTCACAGAAATAACCAAATTCTCTTGCCAATTACATCATAATAAACTCTCATGAGATCTCTAACCATTGCTATTTTTAAATCTTTTGTCATTTACAGTTATTGTCTTAAGTACTTCATCCTCAAGGAGATTTATGAGATAGATTTGACAGGTTTTAATAAGTTCAAGATATGAACACTGAACTGGGTAAGAATTTCTAAAACTCTAATGGAAAACAGATTGCTTTAATGTGTCATTTTCCAGATTTAAAGGACCTCTGTTTTATTTCTTCTATAAGCTATCTATAATTCACAGCAATTTGGTAAAGTATATCTTTTTTTTTTAATTTTTTTTGAAGATTTATTTATTTATTTATTTGACAGAGAGAGACACAGTGAGAGAGGGAACACAAGCAGGGGGAGTGGGAGAGGGAAAAGCAGGCTTCCCACGGAGCAGGGAACCCGATGTGGGGCTCGATCCCAGGATCCTGGGATCATGACCTGAGCAGAAGGCAGATGCTTAATGACTGAGCCACCCAGGTGCCCCCAAAGTATATCTTTAAATGAAAATTAAAGCCTTTAATTTTTTCTCCCTACCTGATCTCTCCAGAATTCTGAAACTCTTATTAAATTCATATTAAATATTT
The DNA here is from genome assembly GCF_009762305.2 of Zalophus californianus. Lineage (NCBI taxonomy): Eukaryota > Metazoa > Chordata > Mammalia > Carnivora > Otariidae > Zalophus > Zalophus californianus. Next base: position 43,444,221 of record NC_045604.1, read on the forward strand.
AATATTAAATATTAAGCTCTTATTAAGTATTCTTATTATTTATGACAATGTATGCATTTTCATAAGTTACATAATTCTCAGTAAGAATCTGTCCTCTTTGAAACAGGAACCCGATACTCCAAACCCCTGCTTTGACCCACAGTTGATAAAAGGAGATATACCTCATTATTATAAAGGTCTAATTCCTCCTATTAAAATAATCATGCTTTTGTAGAGCAATCATTCCACAGCACACTCTGGAAGACAGAAACCTCAAACATCACCTTTATAAATTAGTGACTTTATCTATTGGAAAAGACATCTCCGGAAAGAGTGTCTTCAATCCCATTGGAAAGACCTTAATCAGGTACTGTTATACCAACTCTTGCGCCACCAAACTCCGAAGAATAGACTCTTGGATTCATGTGTCACATCTAAAGAAAGCACCAAACCCTGACTAGACCTGCACACCAACTGGTGACCTCAAAGCAAAGATCTCCAGGAACCCAAGCAGACAGCTGAAGGAGAGAGCTTTCCCAAGATGATCAGAACAGGCCTGTCTACCCTCTTCTCCCTGCTGCTGCTTTTTGCCCCTTCTTTCATTTGAAAAGACAGTGCTCTTATCTATATTTCTCAGTCTGTTGCAAAAGGGGGAAACCTCTCTGAGTATTAGATCTGTCACCAGAAACTCTGATCTGTTCATAATGTTGGAGACCCCTTGGTCTGTCCTTTAAAACTAACTTCCCTTTAGTCCCAAATTCCACTGCCAGTTATACCTGCAAGCCTATGGATATTACCTGTCAGGTGAAGTTGTTACAACCAGGGGTTCCCATAGCTTGTTTCAACCTTTCCCCAGTCATAACCATACTAGTTCAACTAAACACCTCCCTACTTGTCAATTGTACAACCTTGCTCCCCCTGTTCTTTTCCTTACCCAAGTACCATCTCTGTTCCCCTGCACCCAAGGGAAATACCAACAGGTTTACACCTACCTGCAAGAACTTTAGAAAAGACTCCTCTGGGAAGGAGTAGCCTCTCACAAAATAGCACTCCAACTCCTCTGACTCATGGCTGGAAAGGATCAATCAACCCGACCTTACCTAGGGCCCTTACACTCCACCTGGTTTCATTTTTGTCTGCAGTAGACAGCATTTCCTGTGGGCATATGAATAGATAGCTGGTAAATGGGAGATCAATGCATATTGGGATATTTAAGTGTCCCTATCAACATCCATAACAAATCAGTGGCCTCCCACTGGTATATCCATTGAGCCTCCATGACTGTCTTAAACAAGAACTTCATGGCCCTCCAAGACCGCATTCCCATGACCCAGACTCTCCCAACACTTGCCCCGTTCCAGGGCTCTGCTTAGCTTGACCTGCATGACTCAAGCAAGTGCAATATACACCCAATTTGCTGTCCTTGGGTAACTGGGGCCCTCTAGGCATGTGGAACTTGGGTCTCTGCTTAGCTTGACCTGCATGACTCAAGCAAGTGCAATATACACCCAATTTGCTGGCCTTGGGGAGCTGGGGCCCTCTAGGCATGTGGAACTTGGATCTCTGCCTAGCTTGACCTGTATGACTCAAGCAAGTGCAATATACACCCAATTTGCTGGCCTTGGGGAGCTGGGGCCCTCTAGGCATGTGGAACTTGGATCTCTGCCTAGCTTGACCTGTATGATTCATGCAAGGGCAATATACACCCAATTTGCTGGCCTTGGGGAGCTGGGGCCCTCTAGGCATGTGGAACTTGGATCTCTGCCTAGCTTGACCTGTATGATTCATGCAAGGGCAATATACACCCAATTTGCTGGCCTTGGGGAGCTGGGGCCCTCTAGGCATGTGGAACTTGGATCTCTGCCTAGCTTGATCTGCATGACTCATGCAAGTGCAATATACACCCAATTTGCTGGCCTTGGGGAGCTAGGGCCCTCTAGGAGTGTGGAACTTGGGGCTATTTACAATCCCCTGCATAAATGTAAGGTTCAAAGCATCTTCAGAGAGTATGAGGGCAGGCAGGAGCGATCTGAGAGAATTTCCTGGTTGGCAGTTTGTCTCTAGTGATCTTATTGAGTGGCCCAGCATAACAGGCATGAAGATTGTCTATACATGAGCTATTGTGGGGATTTCCCTGAAGTTTACAGCAAGGCATTCATATTCAATTTGCAGGGGTTAGGGTGAGGGAGGGCAATTTTAGTTCTCAATGATTTGAAGTCAAAAAGGTGTGAGAAGGGGTGCCTGGGTGGCTCAGTCGTTAAGCGCCTGCCTTTGGCTCAGGTCATGGTCCCAGGGTCCTGGGATCGAACCCCGCCCCGCACTGGGCTCCCTGATCAGCGGGAAGCCTGCTTCTCCTTCTCCCACTCCCCCTGCTTGTGTTCCCTCTCTTGCTGTGTCTATCTCTGTCAAATAAATAAATAAAAATCTTAAAAAAAAAAAAGTTGTGAGAAAATTGGAAATTCTATTTGGAAAGTTGAGGCCAGATACTGATAGAAACTAGAATTCAAGATCTGGTCCAGTTTACAGGTAGAAAACAAACCTCAAAGTCAATAGAGTGAGAATCTAATATCCATGAAAGTGTGTTACTGAGAAAATTTTTCTCTCTGAAGTCACCCTCATTTTCAAAGTTGCTCAAATTAAGACTAATTTATTTGTAAAAATAAGTTTAGTCTTAATAAACTTGGCCTGATTATTTACATAAATGCAGCAAGAACAGTAATTGATCATATAGGCTCTTTTGAATCTGCTTTGCTAAAACTTTTCATAAGAAATCTCCAGATTGAACTTTTAACAGTCTTTTGAGGCTAAGAATCTCAATATTTGCCATCAGACTTTCCCTGCTATACCTATACATTTGGGTTCCTTCCTTTCTTCTCAAGGTCTCCAAAATATCCTCAGGTTCTCACACCTGCCAGGAAGTGATCTTTACTTATCTGGTAAAGCTGCTGGGAACCCTGTAAGCAAGGAATCATTTTGTTTTTCCAAAGGGCTTTATTGGCTCCAAAAAGTCAACTTTGGTTCCTTAAAGCTGTCTGGTCATATCTGAGTCTATGTGTGTTTCTCCCAAAGATGATATTTCAGCTAAAGCCTTGGTAATATAACCAATGTTTCTAATTGTGTCCTGTTACAAGGAGAACAGATTCTTTTTGAACTTATGCAAGTACATATATTGCCATGAAAATATAATACTGAAAAATGGAGATGCATTTTTGTTGATGGAAAAAAAGGTAACTTTGTCCTAAAGTAAAGCTGATTATTACTGAATGGGAAAGAAAAAAAGGACAAACTAAAATAGACATAGGAAGTTGTCCCTTTATAAAAAAGACCAAAATAATTTCCTGTGTTTATCAGGTCTTCGTATACTGAAGAAAACTATATCTTCTCAATATTAAAAGAGCTAAGTTTTGCTAACAACACCAAGTAATCTTTTGTATTTGCCTTTAAAATCTTTTGTCACTTTGATTAAGTAGATAGATAACTAATACTGTTTCACAGTGACATATGATCCTATGTGACCAAGACCTTTAAAATCTTTTTGGATGCTTTTGACAAACTTTACAAAATCAAATTCTAAATGAAGTTTTTTGACCTGGAAGAAACTCTGTTTTTTTTTTTTTTCCAGAAGATTCTCTGGAACATTCGGAAGGATAGTTAAGCTTATTAGGCTTATTTGATATGTTAAATTACATGGGAATCATTGCCAAATAAGAATACTAAGCTTTCTCTATGTTGTATTTGTATAGATAGGTATATAAGTGTTATAAAAATTATGTGAAATTCTTTTGCCTTCTGCAATTGCTATCATCAAAATTGAGGCTCACATTGAAAAGACAAAGCTTGAGAATCAGGAAAATGCCCCAGCTGCCTCTTATGCAAAGGCAACAGAATCCATAAAAATTGTGGTACATGTGGATAATGTCCATTCATTCCACTTCTGCAAAAAAAAAAAAAAAAATGGCCCCTTATGGCCAAATTTTGTCATTCTTTTTTTTTTATATTTATTTATTTAGTTTAGAGAGAAAGAGAGAGAGCATGAGCTGAGCAGGAGGGGCAGAAGGAGAGGGTGAGAGAATCTCAAGCAGACCCCACGCTGAGCATGGAGCTTAATGCAGGCTCAATCTCATGACCCTGACATCACAACCTGAACCAAAACCAAGAGTCGATGCTTAACCAACTACTCCACCCAGGCACCCCTTGCCAAACTTTGCCATCCTAATATCCTTGTAACATAGCAACAATCTGTTCCTGAATCAGTGAAATTAAGAAGGGTAAACAAGGGCTATAAATTAAACAAATATTTGGGGCTATGAGAAACCCAAGATAGCCAATTGGTTTCTCCCATCTCCCTGACAAACTCCATTTTCTGTTTCTGCATTCTTTCACCCACCTTAGTGCATTTAAGAAAAACTATTTTTGTCCCTAGAGACCTCAGATCTTGTCCCTCTGGATTTTTTGAACACCCGCAGCTGGACCTCATTCAACTGCCATGTACCATGGGCAGTGTTCTAATTATTCTAAATATTTCTAATATTTAGAATTCTAAATATTCTTCCAAATATTCTAAATATTTTTAAATGTGTTTCCCATGAGGCATAACTTCCAGTAATCAAGGTACCCACTTCACTGGGAAAATTATGTGAGCCTTAATGAAAACCTTACAAACTTCTTAAAAATATCACTGTCAATCATCAGGTAAGGTCAACAAAACAGATGGGAATAAAACTGGACTGAAGCAGAACAAGTATTAATTACATAGGAATGAACTGATGAAGAGAATTAGAATTTTCTGACTTGTTGTCCAAAGTATTATTGGTTTTTAATCTTTTGTTTTTCCAGGTTTAAGGAAATCTTTTCTCTTAAGCTGTCAACAACTAGGTAAGATATACTTGGATGAAAGGAAATATACTTTAATTTTGTAAAAAACCCAGTTGCTCTCTATTAAAAATAATCATGCTTTAGTAGAGCAATCTTTTCAATCTTTTTCCTCTTATTGCTCCTTCTTACCTAGTTTTTCCCCTCTCTTTCACTTCGAGAGGTAATACTCTTCTCGACATTTCTCAGTCTGTTGCAAAAAGAGAAAACCTCTGAGTGTTAGATCTGCCACCAGAGACTCCAATTTATTCACAATGTCAGAGAACCCTTGGTCTTGTAACTAATTTCTCTGTAGTCCCAAATGCCACAGCTGAATATAAGCCTATGGATGTTACCTATCAGGTTAGATTATTATGACCAGGTGTTCTCATAACTTGTTTCAACCTTTCCCCAGTTGCAACCTATTAGCTCAACTAAATACCTCCACCTTTGTCAACTGTGTGACTCCTGTTCCCACATTCTTTTTCTTACCTAAATACCATCTGTTCCCCTGCACCCAAGGGAAATAGAAATGGATTTATACCTCTTTACAAGGAGTTTAGAAAAGACCCCTCTAGGAAGCATAGCCTCTCAGAGAATGCCATGACAACTCCTCTGACCCATTGCTTGAATGGGTCAACAGAAAATTCCAGCTAATTAATCTATCAATAACCAGACCCTAGCTGGAGTTCTCTGTGCTCCACCTGCTTTCATTTTGTCTGCATTTTAACAAGTCTTGTTTCTGAGTACACAATTCCGCATTGGCTTCTATCAGTCCCTGAACATCAGCCCTTCTGCTGATCATTTTTAGGCAGACCTAGAAGATATTTTGGTCACCTGTTTTCTCTGTGAGGGGGTGTTGTGAATGGCCACTGATATAATTTCTCCCTAAATTTGGGAAGATCTTATGAAAATGGAGGTAAAGAGCTTTAAGATTGAAAAGACCTACTGCTGTTCAGGGGACAAGAATTTCCTTTTGGTGCTGGTGGCTGGGGGACATCTAGGATGTATGTGCAAAGGACATCGCATAGGAATGCCTGAAACTGGCAGAGCCTGAGTACAGAGCCCTGGAAAGTAGGAGCAAATCCGGCCTTACTACCAGTCTCAGGAGCTTGTGTGAAATTCATTTCCTAGCTTTCAGCACTTACATGAGTCATCTCTGTACTTTTTTTTTTTTTTTTAAGAAGCAGACTCCCTGCTGAGCAGGGGTCCTGACGCGGGGCTCGATCCCAGGACGCTGGGCTCATGACCCGAGCCAAAGGCAGCCGCTTACCCAACTAAGCTATCCAGGCGCTCCAAGTAATCTGTGTACTTTGAACCTAGAGATTAGGCCAGAGTGCTCTCTGTAAATCGTATAGGGAAAAGGAAGTTAAAACATGTAGATGGGGCCAAATTGTGAGAAGGGGGATTTAAACTGGATGTGGACATTAAATTTGGTCTTAAGTCTAATTTCTGTTCTTTCGTCTTATCAAGGGAGTCCCTAAGGCTAACTGTTAAACTAATAAGATAATTGAGAGCTCTCTACCAAGAAATTTCTCTTCTTTCAAATATAATAAATTTAAAGGATCCATCATCTGGCCATTAACAAGTAGGAGCTTATTAACCTCCATGACTACTCAAAATAACACACCTTTTAATGGAAAGATCCAAAGTCAATGTTCCAGGCTTAGACCACGGATGCAAGAGGCATGCTTAGAGAAGGGGTGCATGATCCAAAAGTTTACTCCCAGAAATACTCTGAGAAAGCAAAAGGTGTTCATTGCACAAGCAGTAGGGACGGTGTAGTGAAGACAGTGTCTCTGTTCTCTCATAAAAATGTGAGACACCTCCAGTCACAGACCTGCTAATCCATGACACCAGGCAGGCACTACTAGAATGGGACTTTCCAGTATTAACAAGCAATGAAGGTTGGGAGACAAATGTCCCTTATGGGCTGGGGACCTCTTCTGACAAACTCCACTGAGAGCTGGCATGGCTGGACAGAGAGTGCTGCTGGTAGCCTTGTGTTCCAGAACCACACTCTATTCCATTGGCCACCTGGTGCACCCCAGTAAGTACATCAGAGAGGATAGAGACCAGAGAGGATATTCTCACTGGTCACAAAGCCAAGCTCTTAGGACATAGAACAAGATGAAAGAGAAAACATCTTGTTTTTACAGAGAAGACCCACAGCTAAGTTTGTCTAAACAGACACCAGTCTTCTGAGAACTATGAACTCACCACTCTGTGAGGCTGGCTTGGACAGCAGGCTTATAAGGGCTTAGACTTGTGCTCTTTTCCCTGTGGTAATTCCTTTTTATGACAAATGACATGAAAGACAAAGAAAAATAGTGACCATCTCTGGAAAGGGATCAGTCACACCAAGAGTACTCTACCAAATTTGCCAGTCACTAAACCCAAGAAACTAGTTCCACAAATGATGTATCTTCCTAATCTAGATTTAGAAAGTGAGAGAAAATGGACTCTTCCCCCTCTCATTCCATTAGACCCTGCAGGCAGAGAGTCAAGGGCTGACATGTAAGGATTCCTACCTCTGCCAGCCGTTTCTCAGAAGTTCCAGGATTTCTCAGCGGCGGCAGCCTCATAGCAAACACTGTCCAGGCATGGAAGTTTATCCTGCTGACTATGCCAACTGTTGAGGAGGAAAAATTTTCCTCCACCCTCAAAGTTCCTTTAACTTGTCTAAGAATTAAAGAGGCAGGAGGCAGATTCATGGGAGAAGAAAACAAAGCTTACTTAACTGCACATGATAAAATTGAGACCCAAAGAAATGACCAAGGCAGGCAGCTTTTATACTTTTTAGACAAAGAAACAATAAATCTGTGAGAAGTTGACAGAACAAAGAACACTTATGTTTGGGACCTTCAATTAGCAAGGAATTCTAAACAGAATTTGGGCTGAGGTAGTAAATTAGTAAAAGTAACAAGATTTGTTTATACAGCCTTCTCAACTCCGAATTTCCTACCTCTGGTGATAAGGATGTCTCTTAGATCTTGGTTCAGGGAGGGTACCTTGCACATGTGAGATTTATTTCCTGCCATCTGGAGACAAAGGGGGGTCTGGGTGTCCTTTTGCACTGGCTATTTCTTAAGTAATGTTGATTCAAAATAATATACCAAAGTGGCACATGTTGGGGTAGCCTATCCTTGGCCTCCACAGGTGCATCTTTATTGGTTAGGGCTTGGAATAAGGCAGATGCCACGAACCCCCAAGAGACTACTCTTGAGACCCGGATTCTCCAGACACTGCCCAGTTCCGGGTCCCTGGTTTCCTAGGCTTGTGCAGCCCACACTGGGACAGCCAGACTTGGGCATCTTGGGCCCTCCAGACCTGTGTAGTTTGAGCCAGTTTGCAACTACTGACATAGCTTCCAGGGTAGAAGGAGCCCACTCCCAAAATCTTTCTGAGGCATCAACTTTAATCTTGACACTCTCAGTCCCCATTTGACTGGCTGCCTGATGGGGTTCTGGACTCCTTCAGCAACCAAGTCTCCCAGGTGTCTCGTACTGAAAGATACCCTTGCCCATCTGCCCAGCCTTCCCCTAGAAAGGCATCCAATTTCCTCCAGCCCTGACTTCAGGGGAAATGTGTGTATTTGTAAAGGTGAGGGCTTGAAATTAGGCAGGTACTTTTGACCCACAAAAGCCCTCACGAAGGACACAGCCTATCTGGACACTTGCCCTGTTCCTTGGCTACACTGACCCACATGGCCCACATACGCACTGTATGTACCCCATCATCTGGCCATGGGCTGCCAGGGCCCTCCAGTTCAAGCCAGTACCTAACTACTTGCACAGCCTCCTGTGGGGAGGGATCCTTTCCCTTTCCCAAGGTGGCAGCTTCACATAGGTAAGAGACCACACTTGGACTGGCTGGCCGATGAGGTCCTGGGCTTTTCCAGCAATCAAGGCTCCTAAGTGTCTCTTACAGGCAGCTATCCTAGCCACTCTGCCTGGCACCACCCTGGCAAGGTGGTCCAGCTTCCTGCTGATCTGCCTTCAGGGGAAATAAGCACGCTTGTTTAGGTTATGACTTGGAATCAGGCAGATGCCTCATAAACCCAACAGCCTGCTCTCATGAGCAGCTTCTGCCAATATTTTTCCTGTAATAGTTCCTGGTTACGCTGCCTGTGTGGACTGCACATGTTTGTACCCAGAAGCCAGCCTGTGCAGACCCAGCCCTCCAAGCTTATGGAACTCTAGCCAGGCCCCAACCACCTGCAGATCCTCTGGGGGTAAAGGGAGCCCACCTATGGGAAAAAGCTCTGAGGCAGAAGCTGCAAATGTACAACAGTCAGTCATCTTGTGGGTTTGCTGCCTGAGGGGGTCCTGGCCTGAACAAGGAACAAAGACTCCCACATGGCTCCTCACGGTGGGATACTCTGTCCTGCACACCCTGCCTCTCCTTGGCAGAGCAGTTGAAAAACCTTCAGCTCTGCCTTTAGGGGGAATATTGCATAATGGGTAGGTAGGCCTTATAATTAGGTCCATACCTTGTACCCCAGGAACCTGCACCAGTGACATGACCTCTCCTGATACTTGCCCCATTCCAGGTCCCTGACTAACCTGACTTCACTGCCCATGCATATGCAGTAAGTGCCACTTCAGCCACTTTGGGCTGCCTAGGCCCTCCCAACCCGTGGAGCTAGAGCCCATCCCCAAACCCCTGCATTGCCTCAAGGTTGGAGGGGGCCCACACTCCAAAAATCACTCTGAGGGAGCAATTGAAACAGGTGACAGTCCCCATGTGGACTTACTGTGGCTGGTTTCTCAGACTTACCAGTAATCAGGGCTCCCAGAGTCTCTTATTGAAGGATACCCTGGCCAGTATGACTGGCCCCTTCCTGGCCAGGAGGTCCAGATTCCTTCAGCTCTGCCTTCAGAAGACAGAAGTACATTTGTGTAGGTTAGGCCTTCGACTTGGGCAGATGCCAGGTACCCCAAACCTTCCACTGTTGAGATCTGGCTTCTCCCAAGTCTTGAGCGGTTCCAATTTCCTGTTTACCCTGAACTGCACTGCCAGGGCATGCACAGTTGGTAGCCCTGCACAAGCTATAGAGTGGAGGGTGCTCACCACCAAAATTCACCAAGAGTCTACAGCTGCAAATTGGCTACTATCAGTCCCAATTTGGACTTGCTGCCTGACGGAGTCCTGGGCTTCTCTAGCAACCAGGATCCCAAATGTCTCTTACTAGTTAATACCCCAGCCAGCACACCCACCCTGCCCTAGGAAGGCAGACCAGTATCCTCCAGTCCTCTTGTCAAAGGGAATATGCACAAAGGTATAGGTGAGAGCTTGAACTGAGGCAGATGCCTTTTGTCCAAAAGATCTTGTTCCATGACTCAGCCTCCCTGGATCTGTGCCTTTTTTCCAGATTCCTAGCTACCCTGAACTGTTTTGACCGTGCATGCATAGTTAGCACCCCTTCAGCTGGCCTGAGGCCTCAAGGGCCCTCCAGGCTGATGGAGCAGGGCCTAGCCCCAAACACCTGCATAAGCTTTGGTGTGGAGGGGGACCACCCCCTAAATTCACCCTAAAGCTGCATTTGGACTTACTGCCTCAAGGAGTCCTGGAGTTCTCCATCAACCAGAACTTACTAGATACATTCATAAGCTTACCCCAGCTAGCCCTCTTGGCCCTGCTCAGGCAAAAGAGGCCAGTATCCTCCATCTTTACCTTCAGGGGGAATATGCACATTGTGTAATGTAACCCCCCCACAGGGCTTGGAATTAGGCAGATGTCATGGACACTCTGGAACCCAGTCTTCAGACCTAGCCTCTCCTGACACTTGCCCAGTTCCAGGCCCCTGGCATACCTGACCTGTGTGACTTGAGCATGTATAGTATGAGCCCTGTCATCCTGCCTTGGGCATCTGAGGCCCATCCCCAGATTGAAGGGAGCCCATCCTTGAAAATCTTTCTGAGGTGAAAGCTTTAGACTGGTGACAGTCCCCATTTGGATAACTGCATAATGGGGTCCCAGGCTTACCAGTAATCAAGACTCCCAGATGTTTCTTAGTGAAGAATACCCAAGATGGCCAGCTGGCCTGACTCCACAGTGGTGTTAAAAAGAAAACAAAAGGGACGCCTGGGTGGCTCAGTTGGTTAAGCATCTGCCTTCAGCTCAGGTCACCATCCCAGGGTCCTGGGATCGAGTCCTGCATGGGGCTCCTTGCTCAGCAGGGAGCCTGCTTTTCCCTCTCCCTCTGCCACCCCCCCTGCTTGTGCTCTCTCTCTGACAAATAAATAAATACAATCTTTAAAAAAAAATGTATGTAAAAGCAAGTGTTCCTATATTAAACAGAATGGGATACCCATTTTAATTGGCAAGGAAAAGCCTCTAGAATGTTTCAAAATTCCAAAATAGTTTCATTGAAAGATTACAAAAGGCTAAAGAAAATTTAAAGATGTAAGAGGTACCTAAGAAAAGACTACAAAACTGATGTAATGCCTACTATTGCCCTCTTTCCTCTCTTGAGTGCTCACTCTAGTCTAAATTGTTTGTCCACTCTGAAAGACTATACAACCATAAACAAATGTCTTTCAAGTTAATGGAAGGACAGGAGAGTCCTCATACGGCCAAAATTGATGACACTGAGGGATTTTTTGGTAAACTGTTCTATTATTCCTTAAATAGCCAAGGGGGAACTCTGGTAGATACCAGAGCCTATAGAGGGGATCCTAGAAAAACTGACAGAAGCCAGCAAAGAGTAAAAATTCTTACCAGAATCAATTCTTCTGAATCTCTGTCTGTAGCACCCAGGCAAGAGGTAAAGATAAAATTTTACACTGTCCTTTCCTTTCCAAATCCAAACCCACTGGTTAATTAATCCTTTCTCTCTCAGAGATAGTCATTGCCTTCTTGCTTGTCTCATTTTATATAACTGGGCTTGGCTTTCTGCCTGCCTGGTACATGCAAGTTGTTGGTTCTTTCCTTTGGCTATCATTGGGAGTGACTCTGGATCTTGGGAAGGTACTATCTTTTGCACCCTCTTTGGGGACCCATCTTACACCCAAGGTGGGGGTAGTTATTCAATACTGCCAAAAAAATTTTAAATTAAAACTATGTACCCAGTGGAAAAGAAGTACATTAAAAATAATGCAGTTAGATAGGGGGACCAACTTACGATGTAATTTAAGTTACAATACAAGTCTCTGAGAAATTGAGAGCAACTATCCTTATCTTACAAATCTTTTGTAAAACAAAAGTCAGCTCTGGAGGCAATTCAAACTTTAGCTATTCCCGTACCTATCACAAAACTTCCCCTATTTATCTCAGAAGGCTTGTAAATTGTTGTTTTAGAAAACCAAAGTCCTTCTTAGAACTTACATTCTTTCTCTGTCTGTTGACATCTTATCATGCCACTGAAATGAAAACACAGCCCACAATCACCTGAGACTAAAAGGGTAAAAAAGAAAAGAGGCTTTTTTAAAATTCAAATTGCTAGACAGGAGCAAGTCCCATTGCTACAGCCAGCCTGGACACACTGGGTAAAGGAAAAAAACAAACAAACAAACAAAAAAACCCAGATAGAATACAAAAAGACCCACCCTAGAACTTCACCAAGTGGCAGGGGAGCTGTTGGAATGCTCTCCAGGTCAGAGAGCCTGGTGGGCACAGATTATGTTTCCCCTCTGCCTTGATAGCATGGATAGGAGCAGGTTCAGGTGCCCTAGCTGACCTACTGCCTCAGTGAGCTCTGGGCCCCTAGGTCACACCAGCCCAAGCTGTCCCACCAAAGAAGCCCCAACACAGCACACACTGGGACATCCCTGTTCAGCATTCACTATAGCTCCAGCCACGTCACCAAGGTGACACAGGTGCAAAGCACCCCAGTACATTTCAGGCCCATACCACTTCAGCTCCAGACAGCTTGCTAGGGCACCCCAGCAGAGAGCACTCTCAGACCTCTCAGCTCATGCCTGCTTTGGCTCCAACCACCCCTCCAAAGCACCTGAGAACACACAGCCCATGACCACCTTGGTTTCAACCTCCCCTCCCAGGTACCTCTTGTATGGAGTGCCCAGGACACCTTGGCTTGCACCCACTTCAGCTTTAGCTGTACTGCTTAGGAGCTCTCTGGATAGAAAGCCAAAAGATGACCCCAACCCACAGCCATTTCAGATTCAGATGCCCAGCCAGTGCACCCCATGCATGGAGAGTCTCAGGACCATCCCAGCCCATGCTCACTTCAGGTCTGGCCATTGCATCAGGGCAACTCCAGCACACAGTACCACAGGATCCCCATCCTACCCCAACCATAGCTCCAGCCAGCCAGCCAAAGTCACCAGGCACACACAGACTACACAGGAAATGACCATACACAAGACCATTCTTTCAGGTTTAGGAGAAGTAAGTGTTCTGCTGAATTCTTAGAAACAAACACAGAAAGTGAAGCAAAATTAGGAGATAGAGGAATATGATCCAAGCAAAAGAACAAAATCTCAGAAAAAGAACTAAGTGAAACAGAGGTAACCAATCTTCCTGATAAAGAGTTCAAATTAATGGTCATAAAGTTATTTACTGCATTGGAGAAAAGAAGAGATGAACTTAGAACTTCAACAAAGAGATAGAAAATTTTTAAAAAAATCACTGTTGAAGAATACAATAACTGAAATGAAAAATACACTAGAGGGAATCAACAGCAGATTAGAGGATGCCAAACAGATCAGTGACCTGGAAGACAGGTAATGTGAACACCCAAGCTGAACAGCAGAAAGAAAAAAGAATAAAAGGAGGACAGGTTAAAGGATCTCTTGGTCAACATCAAGCAGACAAACATCTGCATTAAAAGGGTCCCAAAAGGAGAAGAGAGAGAGAAAGGAGCAGAAAACTTATCTGAAGAAATAATATATGAAAACTTCCCTAACCTGGAGAAGAAAACAGACATCCAGGTTCAGGAAGTACAGAGAGTTCCAAACAAGATGAATGCAAGGAGGGCCACACCACAAGACACAAAATAAAAGTGTTAAAGATTAAAGATAAAGACAGAATTTTAAAAAGCAGCAAGAAGTAACTAGTAATGTACAGAAGAAACCCCATAAGGCCATTAGCTGATTTTTCAGCAGAAGGTTTGCAGGTCAGAAAAGAGTGGCATGATCAAAGTGTTAAAAAGAAAAAAACCTACAACAAAGAATACTCTACCCATGAGATTATCATTCAGAATAGAAGGAAACATAAAGAGTTCCCCAGACAAACAAGAGTTAGAGTTCAGCACCATTAAACTTACAAGTAATGTTAAAAGAACTTTTCTAAGTGGAAAAGAAAAGGCCATAATTAGAAGAAAGTTATAAAAGGAAAAAACATCATGAGTAAAAGGTAGTAGTAAGGGTAGTAGAGCAATGATTTATTCAGCTAGTATGAAGGTTAAAAGGCAAAAATAGTAAAATCAATTATATCTTTAAATTAGGTAAGGGGACTCAAAAAAAGATATAAAATATGAAAACATACACATAAAATATGGAGTAAAAATTAAGTTCTTTTAGGGCACCTGGGTGGCTCAGTTGGTTAAGCAACTGCCTTTGGCTCAGGTCATGATCTCCAGGTCCTGGGATCCAGTCCTGCATCGGGATCCCACTGCTCTGTGGGGAGTCTGCATCTCCCTCTGCCTCTACCTGCCACTCCCTCTGCTTGTGCTCTCTCTCTGTGTGTCAAATAAATAAATAAAATCTTTAAAAAAAATGAAGTTCTTCTAGAATGTATTTGAAATTAAGTGATCATAAACTTAATATGGACTGCCATACACTGAGGATGTTATATATGAAACTCATGGTAAGCACAAACAAAAAAACCTACAAAGGTACACAAAAAAGAAAAAGAAAAAATCCAAGCATAACAATAAAGAAAGTCATCAACCACAAGGAAAGAGATTACAAGGAGAGGAAGAAGAAAGGAAAAGAGAACTACAAAAACAAATGGAAAACGATTAAAATGGCAGTAAGTACATACTTACCAATAATTACTTTAAATGTAAATGGTCTCAATGTTCTAATCAAAAGACACAGGGTGACTAAATGGATAAAAAAAAATATGCTGCCTACAAGAGACTCACTTCAGATCTAAAGATATGCACTAAAAGTGAAATATCCCACGTAAGTGAAAGCAAAAAAACAAGCTTATATCAGACAAAATAGACTTTAAAACAAAGACTGTAACAAGAGGGCGCCTGGGTGGCTCAGATGGTTAAGCGTCTGCCTTTGGCTCAGGTCATGATCCCAGAGTCCTGGGATCAAGTCCCACATCGGGCTCCCTGCTCCTTGGGAGCCTGCTTCTCCCTCTGCCTCTCTCTCTCTCTCTCTCATGAATAAATAAATAAAATCTTTAAAAAAAATAAATAAAACAAAGACTGTAACAAGAGACAAAGAAGGGCATTACATAATGAGAAAGAGGTCAATCCAACAAGAGAATATAAAAATTGTAAACATCTATGCACCCAACACTGGAGCACCTAAATACATAAAGCAAATATTAACTGACATAAAGGGAGAACTTGACAGTAACACAATAATAGTAGGAGACTTTAACACCTCACTTACATTAATGGAAAGATCTCCAGGCAGAAAATCAATAAGCAGTGTCTTTGAATCACACATTAGACCAGATGGACTTAACAGATATATACAGAACATACAAAATACACATTCTTTTCAAGAGAACATAAAACATACTCCAGGATAGATCACATGTTAAGTGACAAAACAGGTCTTGATAAATTTAAGAAGACTGAAGATCTTATCATGCATCTTTTCTGGCCACAACAGTATAAAACTAGAAGTCCGTTACAAGGGGGAAAAAAAACTGGAATAAAACACAAATGCACGGAGGCTAACTATATGCTACTAAACAACAAATGAATTAACCAAGAAATCAAAAAGGAAATTAAAAAAAAACAACCACATGAAGACAAAAATGAAAACACAATGGTCCAAAATCTTTGAGATGCAGCAAAAGCAGTTCTAAGAGGGAGGTTTATAGTGATACCAGCCTACCTCAAGAAACAAGAAAAATATCAAATAAACAATTTAACCTTATACCTAAAGGAACTAGAAAAAGAACAAAACTCAAAGCTAGAAGGGAGGGAATAATAAAGGCCAGAGTAGAAATAAATGAAACAGACACACACACACACACACACACACACACACACACACACAGACAAACAGAAAACAAGGAAACCAAGAGCTAATTCTTTAAAAAGATAAACAAAATTGATAAAACTTAGCCAGACTTGGAGCACCTGGCTGGCTCAGTTGGAAGAACCTGCGACTCTTGATCTCAGGGTTGTGAGTTCAAGCCCCATGTTGGGTGTAGAGATTACTTAAAAATAAATAAATTAAATAAAATAAAATAAACTTAAGCAAGACTCATCAAGAAAACAAGAGAGAGGACCCAAATAAATAACATCAGAAATGAAAGAGGAGAAATAACTGATACCATAGAAATACAAAGTATTATAACATACTACTCTGAAAAATTATATGCCAACAAATGGTCAACATAGAAGAAATGGATGAATTCTTAGAAACATACAATCTTCCAAAATTGAATCCAGAATAGAAAACCTCAACAGACCAATTATTCGTAACAAAATTGAATCTCTAATCAAAAAACTCCCAACAAACAAAAGGCCAGCTCCAGGTGAATTCTACCAAATATATAAAGAAGAGTTAACACTTATTCTCAAACTATTCCAAAAAACAGAAGAGGAAGAAAAACTTCCACATACATTCCATGTGGCTAGTATTTCCCTGATACCTAAACCAAAGACAGTACAGAAAAACAAAAACAAATAAAAACCTACAGCTCAATAACCTTGAGAAACATAGATGCAAAAATCCTCAACAAAATATTAGCAAACCTCATTCAACAATACACTAAAAGCCTCGTTCACCATGATCAAGTTGGAGATTTATTCTGGGGAGGTAAGGATAGTTCAATATTCACAAATCAATCTATGTGATACACACATTAACAAAAGGAAAGATAAAAATCATAAGATCATCTCAATAGATGCAGAAAAAGCATTTGACATAATTCAACATCCATTCATGATAAAATCTCTCCACAGAGGAGTTTAGAGGGAACATACTTCAACATAATAAAGGCCATATATGGCAAACCCACACCTAACATTATATTCAGTGGTGACAAACTCAGAGCTTTCCCTCTAAAATCGGAAACAAGACAGGAAGATCCACTCTCTTCAATTTATTCAACATAGTACTGGAAGTCCTAGCCATAGCAATCAAACTAACAAACTAAATAAATGTTATCTAAATTAGTGAAGAAGTAGTAAAACTACCAATATTTGCATATGACATGATACTATACATAGAAAACCCTCAAGACTCCACCAAAAACTATTAGAAGTAATAAATGAATTCAGTAAAGTTGCAGAATATAAAATTAATATACAGAAATCTCTTGTGATCCTATAGACTAATAACAAAGTACCAGAAAGAGAAATTAAGAAAGCAATGTCATTTACAATTGCATCAAAATGAATAAAATACCTAGGAATAAACCAAGGAGGTAAAAGATCTGTACTCTGAAAACTATAAAATATTGATGAAAGAATTTGAAGATGACACAGATGGAAAGACATATCATGCTCATGGATTGGAAAAATACTGTTAGAAGGGCCATACTACAAAAGAATACACAGATCCAATGCAATCCTTCTCAAAATACCAATAGTATTATTCACAGAGCTAGAACAAATAATCCTAAAATTTGTATAAAACCCAAAAGACCACAAATAGCCAAAGCAATCTTAAGAAAGAAGAACAAAGCTAGAAGTATCACAATCCCAGATTTCAAGACATACTACAAAGTTACAGTAATCAAAACAGCACGGTACTTGCACAAAAATTAAAACATAAATCCATGGAGGGGTGCCTGGGTGGCTCAGTTGGTTAAGTGTTTGACTTCTGCTTAGGTCGTTGATCTCAGGGTCCTGGGATTGAGCCCTGCATTGGGCTCCCCACTCAGCAGGGAGTCTGCTTATCCCTCTGCCCCTCCCCCCACTCATGCTCACACTCTCTCACACGTGTGCTCTCTCAAATAAATAAAATCTTCTTTTAAAAAAAATATATATCAATGGAACAGGACAGTTCAGAAAAAACCCACACTTACATGGTCAATTAATAAATGACAAAGGAGGCAAAAATATATAATGGGGGAAAAAGACAGTCTCTTCAATAAATGGTGTTAGGAAAACTGGACAGCTACAAATGTTTTTCAAGTTTACATGATCTGGGAAAAATACCTGATATTAAGGCTAATTTAATGTTTTTGGCTTAATTAAAATAAACAGGACTTTAGATTTATCAATATTAAATATGAAACTCTTACTCTTGAGTTTATAGCCAAGTAAGCTTATATTACCTCTTATAAGATCTGTCAACAAAAAAAGAATAGCTTGGAAGAATGGCTGATATTATCTGATGTCTCATAAAATTTTCATGGGTAATTGAAACATAATTATTGAGGGCAAATGATTTAGACATAAGTAAAACAAGAGTTTATGGATACATTTTTTTTAAGATTTTATTATTTATTTATTTGACAGAGAGACAGCAAGAGAGGGAACACAAGCAGGGGGAGTGGGAGAGGGAGAAGCAGGCTGCCCGCCGGAGCAGGGAGCCCGATGCGGGGCTCGATCCCAGGACTCTGGGATCATGACCTGAGCCAAAGGCAGCTGCTTAACAACTGAGCCACCCAGGCACCCCTATGCATACATTTTTTTCAACTATTATATTTTGTGGTATATATACTCAAAAACAGTTTCCCCAAATCTTTTTGGTAACCTGAAACAAAGTTTTACTAAATTAACCGATGAATTAAATTCATTTAATATCTAGATTATTTCCACATACAATAAGCTACTAAATATTAATTACTGAACATAGGTTTATCTACTTTTGGCTTCCATTACAGAGAAACTAAAAATAAATTCGGGTCTATTTGTAAACATATTTTGTGGTTTATTGAAAGATTGTACTATGAAGAAGCATATGTTTCTAGAAACTGTAAAATGTATTCATAAATTTACAAATCTAGGGGTGCCTGGGTGGCACAGTCATTAAGCACCTGCCTTCGGCTCAGGTGATCTGGGAAAAATACCTGATATTAAGGCTAATTTAATGTTTTTGGCTTAATTAGGACAAATTAGGATCCCGGGGTCCTGGGATCCAGCCCCACATCGGGCTCCCTGCTCAGCAGGAAGCCTGCTTCTCCCTCTCCCATTCCCCCTGCTTGTGTTCCCTCTCTCACTGTGTCTCCCTCTGTCAAATAAATAAAATCTTTTTAAAAAATTAAAAAAATAAAAATTTACAAATCTAAAGAATACTGGTATAACAGTTCACAATTGCTTACTACTGAGTTTTACTGAGTTAAGGTTTCTAATGGTTAAAAATTCCAATTAATGTAAGTAATTAAAGCTACTAAAAATAATAAGGGAAACATGTCCATGTGCCAGGAAGGTAGGATGTGCTTTCAGTAGCAGAAGGTACAAGAAATGGAGATGCATTTTTTTGTAAGGGTAAAGAGTGGAATCTTGTTCTAGGGTAAGGCTTGTCGTTAAAAAAAAAAAAAAGAACAAAATCAGAATGTAATAAAGAAAGTTGTAAAAGTTTTGTGGAAAATAAATCTTTAAAAAGAAATGTTAATATGTCATCAGCTGGTTTTCATGTAAAGACAGCAAGAACAGAATCTATAAAAATTGTGGCACATGTAGATAAAGTCCATTCTGCTTCCAGAAAAAAAATAACCCTTCACTGCCAGACTTCTGCCAGCCTAATGTCCTTATAATATGGCAACACTGGGCCCTGAATCAGAGAAATTAAGTGCATAAACAATGGCTGTAAATTAAATGAACAGTCAGGGCTATGGAAAAACCAAGACGGTGACCTGGATCCCAGCTCCCTAACAAACCCTGTTGCTTAGTGTTTATAGTCCTTCACCCATTTAAGTGCACTTAAAATGACTCAAATTATAAATACACATTAGTGGGGAAACTTCTATAGCATTGCAAAAACATTCTACAAACCATGTCTGACTGATCAGGTCCATAATCCTGGAAAAACTGTTTTTCTTCCCAGGAAGCATCAGACCTCCTCCCTCTGGCCTATAAACATCTACAGCCAGACTTCATTCAACTGCCACTTAGTCTGAGTTACTAATATATTTTTGTTACTGTTCTATTTTTGTATGTTTTTCCAGACGGGTTGAAGCCTTTCCCTGCCACAAGGCTGGTGCCCTCACAGTGTGTGTGTGTGGCGGGGGAGGGAGGGAGGGGGGAGGGAGGCTGTTCAAAAACGTGTTTCCCACGTAGGGTATATGGATCTTTAATCTCCATTAACCGAGGCACGAACTTCCCTGGGCAAATCATACAAGCCTTAACAAAAACCTTACAAATTTCTTAGAATTGTCCCATGCTAGTATGACCAGCTACTTAAGTCTCTCATGTCTTATGGTCGCGCCTATCATCCATAGGTTAAAGAAACCTTGCCAGACTCCAATTCAATGGATCCTGCTGGCCACAGTTTAGAGCCTGGTGATTAGATATTTTATAAAGTTCAACAGAGAAAAATAGCTCTTGAGCCCCATGGGAAGGGACTTTACCCAGTGCTCCTGACCACTGACACTGCTGCAAAATTAGAAGTTATTAAGCCTTGGGTACACATCACATGCCTAAAAAAGGCTCCATCTGCCACCTGGTCCTGTACAGACACTAGAGACCTCCAAATCAAATTGATGAGGAAAAGAAGTAGCTGACATTGAGGCAGATTGTTTCTACCCAAGACAACGAATCAAAATTCCATACTTCAACTGAACATAAAATCCCTTCGAAGGCCTTCTTTTTGTTTCCTTTAGTTCGGCATTGGCCTGGAAAAATAACACCCCCATCTTTATCTCCCAGGCCCATGCTAAGGGGGGTAACCACTGGAATTGAATAAAACCTTTTATTTCAAGCTAGGAGAAAAGCAAAATAAGACATTTAAGACACCCTGAATTTACATTGTTGAGTTAAAAAGACCTAGCAGGAGGCTTTCACGGGATTCACTCCTTTGGGCAGGTTCCTACCTCCCTGGTTAGGGAGAAATATAAGTGCGGCTGTAATCAAAAACTTCTCCTTAATTCTTAAAATTATTGCAGAAACTGCAAATAAATAAAGCTGCTCAACAAAGATCTTTAGATTGGCCAAAGTTGTTCTTGATAATAGGATACCTCTTGATTATCTTTTAACAAGCAAGCAGGTGTCTGTGTGGTGGCCACCACCACCTGCTATGTATGTCTGCGTGTGTTAACACTTCTGGGGAAGTTAAAACTCAGTGACATCAGATCACAAAACAAGCCACTTGGCTTCAAGAAGTGACTCCCTCCTCGGAGGGGGGGGCGGAGTTTACTTTGACTTGTTTAATTTTAATTGGTTTGGGTCCTGGGTACCATGGCTCCAAAATGTACTCCAAACATTGGGAATTATCATGTTTATAGTCATCATAATAACCCCTCAAAAGCTTTGAATGCAGGTGTATAGCCACTAACCACCAAGCAAATGATCGCCCTAAACCTGGAATGTCAAAAAAGGAACGAAGAAGATGGACAAATTAAAGTAAACCTCAAGTCATAACCTGTGAATATCACAGAGTTTAAGCAAAAAAGTCATGACCTATGCATACCAGGTGAAGGAACAACGGAAACATCGAAAACTGCAGAGCTGCGGCTAAGAGAGGCCCTGATGCCTGAAATTTTGATCCCATCTCTCAGTTAAGCTGGGGCTAATCAAAAGGGGGGAAATTACTAAAAAGAAAACCACAGGCCCAGAATCACTTAGGTTAAGGCACCAAGTCAGTAAACCAAGACTTAGTACATAACCTAATTGCAGTTTCAACCCCCCACCCCCCAGGAATGTAACCTTTAACTAGTCAACATGGAATTTCCTGATCAATACCAAGAAATTTACTGATAAACCTCTTCCACTCCCCGTAGGAAGGCAAACTTGCCTAAAAAATGCATTCCTTGCTAATAAATTCCTCTTATTTTTTTTTAAATGCCTTCTCTCTGCCTTTAAAACCTTTCTCTTATTTAGCTCAGTGGAGCTCCCCTCTGCTTGCTAGATGGGATGCTGCCCAATTCATAAATCGTTTAATAAGGCCAACTAGAGCTTCAAATTTACCAAAAAAAATTTTGACACTGGCAAGGCAGTGCAGTTTCCTCCAGTCTTGCCTTCTGTGGGTATACACACATTTAGTGTACGTTAGAGCCTTGGACACGCAGATGCTTTATGCCCCCAACAGCCATCTCTTGTGATCAGGTTTCTCCAGACACCTTCCCTGTAACAAGTCCCTAGCTACCCTAGATGCTCAATACAAGCATGCACAGAAGGCACTCCATCAACCAACCTTGGGCAGCCAAGGAACTGCAGGCCTCGGCATCTCTGGGTGGTCCTAACCACCTGCATATCCTCCAGGGTGGAGGGTGCACACCCCCTGAAAATCTTTCTGAGGCATTAGCTTTTAAACTAGAAAGAGCCAGCCCCCGTTTAGACTGGCTGCCTGATGGGGTCCCAGGCTTACCAATAATCAAGACTTGCAGGTGTTTCAGTGGAGGCTAGCCCCTGGACTGACCACCCGGCCCCCTTTTGGCAAGGCTGTCCAGATGATTCCAGCTTTACCTTCAAGGGAAATATGTGTATCTGTGTACATTAGGGCTTAAAATTAGGTAGATGTCATGGACCCCCAAGAGCCCGTTCATGAGACCTGAATCCCCCAATATTGCCCAGGTGCACGTCTCTGGCTGTCCTGACATGTACATCCCTTGCATGAACAGATACACACCCTGTCCCCCAATCTTGTTGAGCCGGGGTCCTCCTGGCCTATGGAGCTCAGGCCAATGGCAATCACTAGAAGATCATCCAGGGTAAAAAGCCCACACCCAGACTGAAGAGGCAGCTTTAAAACTGGTGACCGTCAGTCCAGGTGTGGACTGACACCGGCTTTCTGCTGGTGTCCCGGGCTTCAGCCATGATTAAGGCCACAGGTGTCCCTTACTGGAGCACACCCTGGGCAAAGCAGCCCGGATTCCTCCAGCTCTGCCTTCAGCATGAGTATGTCCATTTGCGTAGGCAACAGCTTGGAATTAGGCAGATGCCTTGTAAGTACAAGAGCCCGCTCCTGTGACCCAGCCACTCCTGACACTTGCCTTCCGCCAGGTTTCTGGCTACCTTGACCTGGGAGGCCCGAACATGCACGGCATGCAGCCCACAAACGGGCCTTGGGCAGACTGGGCCATCCAAGCCTGTGAAACTCTGGCCGGGCCCCAACTACCAGCACAGCCTCTGGCATGGAGGCTTCCGAAAATCTATCTGAGCCCAGAACTGCAAATGGGTGATAGTTAGTCCCCATGTGGACTGGTAGCCAATGGGGTCCTGGGCTTCTCTAGGAACCAGAACTCCCAAGTGTCTCCAAATGGAGGCTCCCCTTTCCCTGTCTGCCTGCCATTCCCTGTCAAGGCAGTTAGAAAACCTCTAGCTCTGCCTTAAGGAGGAAACTTAAACAATAGGTAGGTAGGCCTTAGGCATTAGACCAATGTCTTAGTTCCCCAGTAGCTCCCTACGGTGACCCAACCTCACCCAACATTGCCCTCCCCAGGTGCCTGGGTGCCCTAACCTGCACAGTCAGGACACGGTCAGCCAGACTCGGGCTGCGGGGGCACTCCGGGCCTGCACACTCTCGGCCAGAACCCAGCCACTTGAATGGCCTCAGGGTGGAGGGAGCCCACTGCCCCAAATCTTTCTGAGATGGCAGGTTGAAACTGGCAACCGTCTCCACTGGGACTCGAGGCCTGATGGAATTCCCGGGCTTCTCCAGCAATCAAGTCTCCCAGGGGTCTCTTACTGAAGGCAGCACCAGCTAGCCTTCCCAGCCCATAATGGCAAAGCAATTCAGATCCTCCGGCTCTGTCCTCAGCGGAAACATGCCCATTCTTGCAGGTGAAGGCTAGGACTCCGGCAGATGCCTGGTATTTCCGATAGCCCGCCCTTCTCACCCAGCCTCTCCCAACACGGGCCCAGTGCCAGGTCTCCAGGTTCCCTGAGCAACGCATCTCACACTTGTGTATTTCGTACTCTATCAGCCATCCTCAGGAAGGGGAGGCCCTCCAGACCTTACAGCTAGGGCCCATCCCCAAACACCTGCAGATCCTCAGGGATGGAGGGAGCCCCCACCCATTGCTCTGAGGTTCCAGCTAAAAAGGGCACCCATGTGGACTTACTGTGTGCTGGGGTCCCAGGCTTCTGCAGCAATCAGGGCTCCCCGGTGTCTCTTATTTAGGATACCCAGCCAGCCCATGTGATCCAGCCCTGGCAAGGCAGTCCGGAGGATTCTGGCTTGGCCTTTAGTGGGAATATACACACTTAGTAGGTAGGTGAAGATTGTAACCAGGCAGTTGCTTTGTAACCCCAAGAGTCCGCTCCAGTGACCCGGCCTCTGCAGAGGCTTGCCCTCTTCAGTGACTTGGCTGACCTGCCCCGCCCACACTTGCGCAGTAAAGACCCATAAGCCAGCCTCGGGCCAACCCCGAACTCCAGCCATGCCGTAACCACCTGCAGAGCCTCTGGCCTGGAGAGAACCAACATTCTGAAAATCGCCCTGAGGCGGCAGCTGCAAATGGGTGACAGACTCCATGTGGACTTGCTCTCTGATGGGGTCCAGGGCTTCTCCAGGACCCATGACTCCCAGGTGTTTCCAAAAGGAGGACGCCCTTTCTTGCCCACCTGTGCCCCCCACCACAAGGCAGTTGAAAACCCTCCCGCTTTGCTGTCAGAGTGAATATTCCACATTATTAGATAAGTCTTGAGATTAGGCCCACGTTTTGGACCTCCAAAGGCTCTCTGCTGTGACCGAGGCCTCTTCCAGGTCCCTGACAAGCCTGACTGCGCCTCCCATGCATGTGCAGTATACATTCCATCAGCTGCCCTTGGGCAGCTGGGACCCTCAGGCCTTTGGAACTATGGCTCATCCCCAAACACCTGCATTGCCTTAAGGGTGGAGGAAGCCCATCCTCCCCCCGCCCCTCCCCCCACCAAACTACTCTGAGGTGGCCACTGAAATGGGCAATAATCAGGCCCTATGTGGACTGGCTACCTGATAGAGTCCCAGCTTCTGCGGCCATCAATTCTCCCAGGTGTCTCTTATTGGAGGCTACTCCAGCCAGCCCGCCAGATCTAGTCCTGCTAAGGCAGTCAAGCCTCCTACAGCTCTGCCTTCAGGAACTATGTACATTTGGGTAGGTTAAGGCTGAGAATTAGGTAGATGCCTTGTACTCCGAATAGGCCCCTCCTGTGACCGTGCCTCTCTGACTTTGCCCTGATCCAGGTGCCTGGTTATTCCCTATCCGCAGGGCCCATGCCTATGCAGTCTGCTCTGTCAGCCAGTTTTGGCCTGCAGGGGGCATTCCAGGCCTGTGAAGCTCAGGACTGACCCCAAGCACTTGACTGGCCTCAGGGTAGAGAGAGCCCTTCCCATGAAAATCTTCCCAAGGTGGGGAGCCTGAGTGGCTCAGTTGGTTAAGCGACTGCCTCCGGCTCAGGTCATGATCCTGGAGTCCCGGGATCGAGTCCCGCATCGGGCTCCCTGCTCAGCGGGGAGTCTGCTTCTCCCTCTGACCCTCCCCCCTCTCATGCTCTCTCTCAAATAAACAAAATCTTTAAAAAAAAAAAAATCTTTCCAAGGTGCCAGCTTTTAACTGGTGAACTAATATCCCCCCCCCATTCATTTAGACTGCCTACCTGATGGGGCCCCAAGCTTCTCCAGCAACCAGGGCTCCCTGGTGTCTCCTACTTGCAGGTACCACTGTAAACCAACCCTGCCCACCTTGGCGAGGAAGTCCAGACACCTCCAGCTCTACCTTTCAGGGGAAATATGCCCATTTGTGTAGGTTAAGCCATGGATTTGGCAGACGTCAGGTATTTCCTGATAAGATTTTCCTGATTTCCTTCACAATGTGGAAGAAGTTGTTTTTTAAATGTGAACAAATACGTCTGATAATTTCAGGTAGTGATTAGTGCTATAATGTCTTCAAAAATAATGACAGCTGTGAACAACTTTGGAGAAGGAAGTCCCGTCAAAAGACAGCAGCTGAGGCCTAGCAGATGAAAAGGAATTACCATGCCAGGATCAGCAGGATAAAACTCCAGGCAGAGGGGACCACAAAAGCCACGGCCTTTGAGGAGGCAATGGTGTCAGCATTCTTGAGGAACAGAGATAAAGCCAGGGTGGGAGGAGGTGAGCAAGTGAAAGCAATGAGAACAGAGTTCTGGGGCCCTGTTATGTGATGGTGACAGTTTGGGCTTTATCCTAACTACAATGAAAACAACTACAGTGAAAAGTCACTGGAGGATTTTAGGCAGGGAAGTGACCTGATTTGATTTCCTTTTCTTTTTTTTTCTCAAGGTCGTTTTGTAGAGGAAGGATGTTAGGGGACAAGTATGGAAGTCCAATAATCAGTTATGAGGCTCATGCTTCAGTCCAAATGAAAAATCAAGGTGGTTTGACCCAGCCAGTGGACACAACACGTTGTGAGCAGATTTGGGATTTATTTTGGAGGGAGAACCAACTGGACTTAATAGATTGGATGTTGGCAGGTGGAAAGAAAGAAACAAGACTAGGGCACCTGGGTGGCTCAGTCGTTAAGCATCTGCCTTCGGCTCAGGTCATGGTCCCAGGGTCCTGGGATCGAGTCCCACATCGGGCTCCCTGCTCCGCGGGAAGCCTGCTTCTCTCTCTCCCACTCCCCCTGCTTGTGTTCCCTCTCTCACTGAGTCTCTCTCTGTCAAATAAATAAACAAAATCTTAAAAAAAAAAAAGAAAGAAAGAAACAAGACTAATAATTTGGGGGCAACTAGGCAGAGGATGGTAGTAACATCCATAGGTAGAACCTGATTTTCCAAACATGAATATCATCTGCCAACTTATGATGCCATCAGTCATGGTATTTGAAGACATTATCTAAGGAGAAAGGGGAAAAAATGAGTTGTTCAAGGGACACTCACTGTTTAGAGGAGGAGCAGAGAAGTTGCTGGCACAGGACACTGTGGAGGAGCAATCAACGGGGAGAAAAAGCAGGTGAGTGGTGCTAAGGACAGGTGACAAAGCAGAAGAGCAGCCAACTGTTAGACTGATGAAAATAGAGAAGCACCTTTGGATTTGGTGCTATGAAGGTACTGGGTAACTTTGGTCATGGGTAACCACCTAGGCTTCACTGGGAGGAACAGATTAAAGCCCCAATAACCCCTACTCACAATAATCATCCAGCCTGCCCGAGCTCACCATCTTTGGCACTCCGGCAAGACCATACCCTGTGGACTTGCAGACCTGGGTTTTGCATCCTGACTCTTCCACTTACCACTTATGTGAACCTGGGCAACTTATCAATCCTTTCTGCACAGTAGTTACCTCTTCTGTAAAATGGGAATAATTGCTACTCATAGGATTGTCCTGGGTGTTGCCAGACATCATGTATAAAAGCATTAGGCAGCAGAGCAAGATGGCCTCCTACTCCTCATAGGAGACCTGGATTTCGTCTGGTCTCAGGAATTCAGCTGGATAGGGATCAAACCATTCTGAACACCTACAAACTCAACAGGAGATTGAAGAAAAGAATAGCAACAACTCTCTGAACAGAAAAGTGACCACTTTCTGGAAGGTAGGACGTGCGGAGAAGGGAATATGAGGCAATATTTGGGAAGATAGATGGCAGGGGAGGGGGCCTCTGTTGGCTGCTTCTGGCAAGTGATAGAGCCACAGAGCACAAAATTGGAACTTTTAGAAGTCTGCTCCACTGAGGGACATGGCTCCAGTGGATAAGTGGGGTTAGAACCCTCACTGGGACAGTGTGGACTCAGGACGCTCAGGGTCACAAAAGGACCGGGGGTGCCTGAGTGAGGCAGAGCTCCCAGGTATTGGAGCGGGGGAGCCGGCTGTAGAGACAGAGCTGAGGCTCAGGCTCTCAGCTCAGGGTTGCCATAAACCGTGATCCATGGCACAGTCAGGTCATCGCTCTGCCAGAGGGACCCAACAAGCGGCAGATCCGGGGAGACTCCCCTTCCTCCCCCGAGAGGAGCAGCGCGGGAGCACAATGCAGGGATCTGCTGGTTTTGGAGACTCCACACGGGGTCGTGTGCCAGAGACAGAAACGCTCGGTCACAGGCCAGGTGACCACGGAGTGCGGCCGGAGACCGGGGAGATGGGAGTGACTGACTGCTTTTCTCTGGGGGCGCACTGAGGAAGGGGGCCCCGAGTTCTCGACTCCTCCGGGGCGGAGATTAGGAGGCCGCCATTTTCACTCTTGTCCTCCAAAGCTGTATGGAAAGCTTGCAGGGAACAAAAGCTCCCAAGGGCAAACCCGAGCAGATTACTTAGCCCGGACCGGCAAGGGCAGGGCAATTCTGCCTCCGGTAAAGACATTTGGGAACCACAGCAACAGGCCCCTCCCCCAGAAGATCAGCAAGAACAGCCCGCCAAGACCAAGTTTACCGATCAATGAGAACGGCAGAACTCCAGCACTAGGGGAATACTGCACATAGAATTCATGGCTTTTTTCCCATGATTCTTTAGTCTTTCAAAGTTAATTTTTTTAACTGGTTTTTTTTTTGTTTAATTTTTCTTTTTCCCTTTTTCAACCAACATCCTATCAACCCTTTTAAAAAATATTTTTTATGTTTCATTTTTAGAGTCATATTCTATCCCTTCATAGTTGTTACCCTTATTTTTGGTATATGTATATATGAGTTGTTCTCTCTTTAAAATTTTGAGATATAGTTTCTTCTAACAGATCAAAATATACCCTAAATCTCTAGTGTGTGGCTTTGTTCTAGTCTCCTAACTGATCACATTCTCTCTTTTTTTTTAATCCTCTTCTTTCTTTTTTCAACCAACTTCTTCTCAATTCCTTTTATAAAATCTTTTATAATTTTCATCTTTACAGTCATATTCCATCCCTTCATCATATTAACCCTTATTTTTGTACATGTATAAGTTTTTCTTTCTTTAGAATTTTGGGAGGTACTTTCTTCTGACAGACCAAAATACGCCCAAAATCTAGTGTGTGGCACTGATCTGTGCACCAGCCTGATCATATTTGATCATATTCTGTTTTCTTTGTTTTGTTTTGGTTTTGTTTTTATCTTTTTTTTTCCTTTGTTCTTTCTTTCCCCTTCTTTTCCTCTGGTTTCAGGTCTTTTCTGTTTAGTGTATATTTTCTGGGGATGTTGTTACCCTGTTAACATTTTGTTCTCTGATTCATCTGTTCTCCTCTGACAAAATGACAAGACAGAAAAAATCACCTCAACAAAAAGAAAAAGAGGCAGTACTGACTGCCAGGGACTTAATCAATACGGACATTAGTAAAATGTCGGAACTAGAGTTCAGAATGATGATTTTAAAGATACCAGCTGGGCTTGAAAAAAGCATGGAAGTTATTAGAGAAATCCTTTCTGGAGAAATAAAAGAATTAAAATCTAACCAACTCGAAATCAAAAAGGCTATTAATGACGTGCAATCAAAAATGGAGGCTCTAACTGCTAGGATAAATGAGGCAGAAGAGAGAATTAGTGATCTAGAAGACCAAATGATGGAAAATAAGGACGCTGAGAAAAAGAGAGATAAACAACTACTGGATCATGAGGGCAGAATTCGAGAGATAAACGATACGATAAGACGAAACAACATTAGAATAATTGGGATCTCAGAAGAAGAAGAAAGCGAGAGGGGGCAGAAGGTATATTGGAACAAATTATAGCAGAGAACTTCCCTAATTTAGGGAAGGAAACAAGCATCAAAATCCAGGAGGCACAGAGAACCCCTCTCAAAATCAATAACAATAGGTCAACACCCCGACACCTTATAGTAAAACTTAGAGTCTCAGAGACAAAAAGAAAACCCTGAAAGCAGCTTAGGAGAAGAGATATGTAACCTACAATGGTAGAAATATTAGATTGGCAACAGACCTATCCACAGAGACCTGGCAGGCCAGAAAGGACTGGCATGATATCTTCAGAGCACTAAATGAGAAAAATATGCAGCCAAGAATACTATATCCAGCTAGGCTGTCATTGAAAATAGAAGGAGAGATAAAAAGCTTCCAGGACAAACAAAAACTAAAGGAATTTGCAAACACGAAACCAGCCCTACAAGAAATATTGAAAGGGGTCCTCTAAGCAAAGAGAGAGCCTATAAGCAACATAGACCAGAAAGGAACACAGACAATATACAGTCACAGTCACCTTACAGGCAATACAATGGCACTAAATTCATATCTTTCAATAGTTACCCTGAATTTAAAGGGGCTAAATGCCCCAATCAAAAGACACAGGCTATCAGATTGAATTAAAAAACAAGACCCATCGATATGCTGTCTGCAAGAGACTCATTTTAGACCCAAAGACACCCCCACATTGAAAGTGAGGGGGTGGAAAACCATTTACCATGCTAATGGACACCAAAAGAAAGCCGGGGTGGCAATTCTTATATCAGACAAATTAGATTTTAAAGCAAAGACTGTAATAAGAGATGAGGAAGGACACTATATCCTATTTAAAGGGTCTATCCAACAAGGAGATCTAACAATTGTAAATATCTACACCCCTAACATGGGAGCAGCCAATTATATAAGCCAATTAATAACAAAAGCAAAGAAACACATTGACAACAATACAATAATAGTGGGGGACTTTAACACCCCCCTCACTGAAATGGACAGATCATCTAAGCAAAAGATCAACAAGGAAATAAAGACTTTAAATGACACACTGGACCAAATGGACTTCACAGATATATTCAGAACATTCCATCCCAAAGCAACAGAATACACATTCTCTAGTGCCCATGGAACATTCTCCAGAATAGATCACATCCTAGGTCACAAATCAGGTCTCAACCAGTACCAAAAGATTGGGATTGTTCCCTGCATATTTTCGGACCACAATGCTTTGAAACTAGAACTCAATCACAAGAGGAAAGTCGGAAAGAACTCAAATACACGGAGACTAAAGAGCATCCTCCTAAAGAATGAATGGGTCAACCAGGAAATTAAAGAATTCAAAAAATTCATGGAAACAAATGAAAATGAAAACATAACTGTTCAAAATCTTTGGGATGCAGCAAAGGCAGTCCTAAGAGGAAAGTATATAGCAATACAAGCTTTTCTCAAGAAATAAGAAAGGTCTCAAATACACAACCTAACCCTTCACCTAAAGGAGGTGGAGAAAGAACAGCAAATAAAGCCTAAACCCAGCAGGAGAAGAGAAATAATAAAGTCAGAGCAGAAATCAATGAAATGGAAACCAAAAGAACAGTAGAACAGATCAACGAAACTAGGAGCTGGTTCTCTGAAAGAATTAACAAGATTGATAAACCCCTGGCCAGACTTATCAAAAAGAAAAGAGAAATGACCCAAATCAACAAAATCATGAATGAAAGAGGAGAGATCACAGCCAACACCAAAGAAATACAAACAATTATAAGAACATATTAGGAGCAACTATATGCCAGCAAATTAGATAATCTGGAAGAAATGGATGCATTCCTAGAGAGGTATCAACTACAAAAACTGAACCAGGAAGAAAGAGAAAACCCGAACAGACCTATAACCACTAAGGAAACTGAAGCAGTCATCAAAAATCTCCCAAGAAACAAAAGCTCAGGGCCAGATGGTTTCCCAGGGGAATTCTACCAAACATTTCAAGAAGAATTAATACCTATACTTCTGAAACTGTTCCAAAAAATAGAAATGGAAGGAAAACTTCCAAACCCATTTTATGAGGCCACCATTACCTTGATCCCCAAACCAGACAAAGACCCCATCAAAAAGGAGAATTACAGACCAATATCCTTGATGAACATGAATGCAAAAATTCTCACCAAAATACTAGCCAATAGGATCCAACAGTACATTAAAAGGATTATTCACCACAACCAAGTGGGATTTATCCCGGGGCTGCAAGGTTGGTTCAACATCCTCAAATCAATCAATGTGATACAATACATTAATAAAAGAAAGAACAAGAATCATAGGATCCTCTCAATAGATGCAGAAAAAGCATTTGACAAAGTACAGCATCCTTTCTTGATCTAAACTCTTCAGAGTATAGGGACAGAGGGTACATACCTCAATATCATAAAAGCCATCTATGAAAAACCCACAGCGAATATCATTCTCAATGGGGAAAAAGTGAGAGCTTTCCCCCTAAGGTCAGGAACACAGCAGGGATGTCCACTATCACCTGCTATTCAACATAGTATTAGAAATCCTAGCCACAGCAATCAGACAACAAAAAGAAATCAAAAGCATCCAAATCAGCAAAGAAGTCAAAACTCTCACTCTTTGCAGATGATATGATACTTTATGTGGAAAACCCAAAAGACTCCACCCCAAAACTGCTAGAACTCATACAGGAATTCAGTCAAGTGGCAGGATATAAAATCAATGCACAGAAATCAGTGGCATTCCTATATACCAACAAGGCAGAAGAAAGAGAAATTAAGGAGTTGATCCCATTTACAATTGCACCCAAAACCATAAGATATGTAGGAATAAATCTAACCAAAGAGGCAAAGAATCTGTACTCAGAAAACTATAAAATACTCATGAAAGAAATTGAGGAAGACACAAAGAAATGGAAAAACGTTCCATGCTCATGGATTGGGAGAACGAACATTGTGAAGATGTCAATGCTACCTAGAGCAATCTACACATTCAATGCAATCCCCATCAAAATACCATCAACTTTTTTCAAAGAAATGGAACCAGAAGAGACCCCGAATAGCCAGAGGAATGTTGAAAAAGAAAAGCAAAGCTGGCGGCATCACAATTCCGGACTTCCAGCTCTATTACAAAGCTGTCATCATCAAGACAGTATGGTACTGGCACAAAAACAGACACATAGATCAATGGAACAGAATAGAGAGCCCAGAAATGGACCCTCAACTCTATGGTCAACTCATCTTTGACAAAGCAGGAAAGAATGTCCAGTGGAAAAAAGACAGTCTCTTCAACAAATGGTGTTGGGAAAATTGGACAGCCACACGCAGAAGAATGAAACTGGACCATTTCCTTACACCATACACAGAAATAGACCCCAAATGGTTGAAAGACCTAAATGTGAGACAGGAGTCCATCAAAATCCTAAAGGAGAACACAGTCAGCAACCTCTTTGACCTCAGCCACAGCAATTTATTCCTAGAAACATCACCAAAGGCAAGGGAAGCAAGGGCCAAAATGAACTATTGGGACCTCATCAAGATAAAAAGCTTTTGCACGGCAAAAGAAACAGTCCACAAAACCAAAAGACAACTGACAGAATGGGAGAAGATCTTTGCAAATGACATATCAGATAAAGGGCTAAACATGAACAGACATTTTTCCAAAGAAGACATCCAAATGGCCAACAGACACATGAAAAAGTGCTCAACATCACTCGGCCTCAGGGAAATCCAAATCAAAACCTCAATGAGATACCACCTCACACCAGTCAGAATGGCTAAAATTAACAAGTCAGGAAACAACAGATATTGGTGGGGATGCAGAGAAAGGGGAACCCTCCTACACCGTTGGTGGGAATA
Organism: Zalophus californianus; assembly: GCF_009762305.2. Taxonomy (NCBI): domain Eukaryota; kingdom Metazoa; phylum Chordata; class Mammalia; order Carnivora; family Otariidae; genus Zalophus; species Zalophus californianus. The sequence goes on from NC_045604.1 coordinate 43,477,673, forward strand.
CAGCCGGTGCAGCCACTCTGGAAAACAGTATGGAGGTTCTTCAAACAGTTGAAAATAGAGCTACTGTACGACCCAGCAATTGCAGTACTGGGTATTTACCCCAAAGATACAACTGTAGGGATCCGAAGGGGTACATGCACCCCAATGTTTATAGCAGCAATGTCCACAATAGCCAAACTATGGAAAGAGCCAAGATGTCCATCGACAGATGAATGGATAAAGAAGAGGTGGTATAGATATACAATGGAATATTATGCAGCCATCAAAAGCAATGAAATCTTGCCATTTGCAACAACGTGGATGGACCTGGAGGGTGTTATGCTGAGCGAAATAAGTCAATCAGAGAAAGACATGTATCATATGACCTCACTGATATGAGGAATTCTTAATCTCAGGAAACAAACTGAGGGTTGCTGGGGTGGTGGGGGGTGGGAGGGATGGGGTGGCTAGGTGATAGACATTGGGGAGGGTATATGCTATGGTGAGCACTGTGAATTGTGCAAGACTGTTGAGTCACAGATCTGTCCCTCTAAAACAAATAATACACTTTATGTTAAAAAAAAAAAAAGAAGATAGCAGGAGGGAAAGAATGAAGGGGGGGATTCAGAGGGAGAGACAAACCATGAGAGACGATGGACTCTGAAAAACAAACTGGGGGTTCTAAAGGGGAAGGAGGTGGGAGGATGTGTTGGCCTGGTGATGGATATTAAAGAGGGCATGTTCTTCATGGAGCACTGGGTGTTATATGCAAAAAATGAATTATGGAACACTACATCAAAAACTAATGATGTAATGTATGGTGATTAACATAACATAATAATTTAAAAAAAGAAAGAAAAAATATATAACTCAAAAAAAAAAAGCATTAGGCACTGGAAACCAGCAGGTGCTCAAGAAGTGAGCACCTTGTTACTTTACCATTATTTTCTCTCCTATGTTGCTTGTCCAGAACATTCCAGGCGGGCAACCTCCTCTCTTCTCTCTGTAACTGGCACTCCTGCTTGACAAGCCCAGGCACAGAATCACCTTGCCTAACACAGTACCTAATGTGAGCCACAAACTCAATTAAATGTTTGTGATCATGACAACTGCATGAGAAATATTTGCAGAGTGGCCACAGAAACCTTCAGAGAATTAAAGCAGAGGGTAAATTGTTCAGTTCCTTCCTTCCCTCTCTACAAAGACACCCAAGCTGGCTACTGTTCCAGAATAACTGGAGGGCGAAAATAGCCTCCTTTTTCCATTACTAAAGAGCAAGATGCCCTTTCTTAAAACTTACCCAGGCATTAATCATTGAACATTTTCTATTATACTTATCACTACTCTTTATAATGAAAATATCACTTTGAGAAAATCAGACTTAATAAGATGATTCCAAGTTTTATTGAATATGCTTTACAAATGGGCATTTTGATTGACATATCCAGGTACTTACTACAAATCAAAAAACCAAAACTTAATTTTAAAACCTAAAGCAATCTTCCTGCTTCTAAAACCTTATAGAACAGCCTAAAGTTTCTTTCTTCCAGTACTTCCTTTTTTTTTTTTTTTTTTTAGCAAGGAGAGAATGATCCATGCAATCACAGGTGAGAGCGGAAGACATTAATGTCAATTTTGTTTAGTTTAACTTCCAACACTTCTTGACTTTAATGAAGTCAATGAAGCCTGGTTCAGGTTACCTTCTCTTCAGAAAGAACCTAAGATACTGTAGTTTTTTGTTTGTTTATTTTTTTCCCCAGATCCTCCCATTACAAAGCTCCATCTTGACCACCACAACGAGGATAAGTGGAAAATACATCAGACTTAATGCCAGAAAATATGTTCAGATCAAGACAGTGATACTTCCTAGCTATGTATTAGAGCAAATCAACATGCCTCTATCCTCATCTGCAAAATGAGGATAACAGCATTTACCTTGCAGGATTGTTTTGAAAACTAAAAGAGAAAATATGTAGGTGTAATTTATAAATTATAAAGCACCATTAAAATGTAAGGTAGCATTATTATTCATGTATGAAGATGGTTCATTCATTTTTCAATGAATATTTATGTGGCAGACTTTTTGCTAAGCATTAATGATACAAATACATTTTATATATATATATCTCATTATATATATATATATATATATAAAACTCATTGGCACTTGAGCTTTTACAGTCCAGTAGGGAAGAAGCATGCAAAGGTGGAAAGGAGCATGCTCTGATGTGGCTATGGGTGCTAGGGAGCCAGAGAGAACACTTGGACTGGGGTGTGGAAAGTGAGGGTGCTCAGGGGACTTCTTGGAGAGTTGACACTGGAATTGTTTCACTACAAATTCAAAAACAAGAAAACAAATTCAAGTCACTCCTCTGTGAGGTGGTCCACATAATCCATGGTCCTGGGCCCCAAGTCAGTTCAAAGGTGTCCTGATCCCTTAAGGCAGAGTTTCTCAGTCTTGGCACCACTGCTATTTTAGGCTGGATAATTTCATGTTGTGGGGGGCTATCCTGTGCACTGTAGAATGTTTGGCATCATCCCTGACCTCCATCTACCAGATGCCAATAATATCCCTTTATCTTCCAGATTTGAAACCAAAAGCATCCCAGACACTGCCAAATGGCCCCTCAGGGGCAAAACTGCCCCCAGTTGAGAACTACTGCCATAAGGTCATAGAAAACCAGTGCAGGTGGTTCTAGAAGGAATGGAATTCATACAATTAGTGCCTAGGCTTATCCTAGGTGCTCAAAAAATATTGAATGAATGAATAAGTGGAGTCAATGAATGAATGACCTTCCTGGAGTCCCCTTGACATATTCCTTTTGGGATCCATCCAGAAGATCCCTGGGCTGGTAATTAAGTTCAAAAGTACCCACGTGAGTAATAACAATAACACAACATGCATTTATACAGTGCTCTGTAAAAATTGTGTGATCTTGGGCAAGTAGTTCAAACTGTCTGAGTCTCAAGTCTGCCAGTTCTTATGTGGAGATAACAAACCCTAGCTTGCAAGGTCATTAGGAGAACCAAATAAGATAATCAAGCATTAGAGGTCTAAGCACTCACTCCTTCGGTGCAACTGATAAGAGGACTCTTAGCAGGATGCCCCCCCACCCAGCTCCTGCCACTAAGCTTTACCTATAAGAAGGACAAGGAGGGTAGTTGGAGTATATACTTTTTTGGTTATAAACATGTGGGGAATACTGAGCACTGGTGCCAGGACCTGACACATCCACTATCTAACTCACCCTTGCAAGCAACCAGGTTAGTTAAGAGGCCCAGAGAGTTGTGATGTGCCCAGGATCACACAGCTAAATAAGTGCCTCCCTGAAAGCAAAAACCTCAGCCACCACTCAAGGCTGACCTTCATCACGCCAATGCTTGTTTGGATTGTGAGTTTTTGGGGAAATGCTTTCTGTATTCTGTGTTCTGTAGTTTCTTATAGAGATACATGACCAGATCGGGAAAATTCTCCTGCAAATACTGGAAAGGTTCTCCAATTCTCAACCTCATCCTGAAATGAAACACAAATGTATTAGCATGGTTGCCCCCAGATCATCTTCCCCCTTTATAGCATCTGGGCCCGGAGATCTCTTTGCTCCCTCAATTTCTAGAGCAGAGCACGTCAGGACTTTGGAATCTGACAGAACAAGATTTATCTCCTAACAACTCTTCAGCTAATTGGCAACTTAATTTTTGTGAACCCCAGTTTAATCATTCATAACATGGAGATGATATAGTTCCACAATCTCTTACCTACAGTTCCAAAATCCAAAAGAGCCCTGAAAACTGCAAGGTTTTTTGAGTTTGCAACTACCATTTTGGGCAGCAAAAGCTGATTTCACTAACACGGGTCTACTTTTTAGACATTTACAGTGCTACATTCACCTTACCCAGCTGCCCATTCCCCTGCATTGCTTCCCACAAGGGAGTCAGTACCCTTCTGTTCAAGAGGGCTCAGCAAAAGCTAAGAAGGAAGATGAGAGCCTGCCAGGCACGTCCATCATTCATTGTTCTTACAACGTGTTGGCCCTTTTCCAAACAGAGGGAAGGAATTACTTTTCATTTCATCAAAACAAATTTTCTTCTTTCTAACAAATAGCAGATATAAATTTAGAATGGGATTTTTTAATCATCCTCATTTCATATATGACTTACAGGAACAGAAATAATACTCACTCCTTATTTTTTTCTTCATTAATATGTTCTCCCAGATTCCGGATGAACTTTAGCAGATCTTGCACAGTGTCCTGATAAGGTAATTTTTTGCGTATCTCATAAAACCTATTCATTTGTTTCATAACACATTTGTCAATCTAAAAAACAAAACATTATGCAAAAAATATGGTAGCACCACAGAATAAATCCTCATGGGATGTTAATACAAAGAGGCAAAATACAAATTTGAATATATGCCCAATTTACCACTAATTAATAGAGCAAATTAATAGAAAGAAATGAATGGAAGTAAATACTATACAGTAATGGTGTCTGGATGCAGGATCATAAGGAACTCTACATTCCAGTCTCTCTTTTCCAAGAGAACTATTTTCATGAGAAATTAAATATACTGAAACATGGTTTAGGAATTCTTTGGCTGTTATACTAGGAAATTTGCTCATCATGCTATGCAGTATTTTTATCCTTGCAGTGACCCATCCGAGTTGGTAACTGATGACATTTCCCCCTTGAAGAGTATTCATTCAGACTAACATCAGACCTGACAGCCACTGCCGAAGCGAGGGTGGTTGTTTTTGTTCGGTTTTGTTTTGAATTCTATTTCCAAAGGTCTCATGTTTCTCCTTGCCTCTAAGTGTCCCAGAGCAGCTTCTCTCAAGTCAACGCCCCTCTCTTTGTGCGTGCACCCTTGTTGATGGCTGTCATATTTAGAAAGCCTGTCTGTGTGGCAGGACGGGGCGGCCTGTGGAGAGGAGGCAGCAGCAAACACTGGAAAACCTGGCTCCTCCACGCTGCCGCAAAGCTGAACATCTGACCGTGAAAATGGGCAAGTCACGAAAAGCAACAGAAAATCAAAGTCTCACATGGGAACTAACAGATAAGACTTGAGTCTGTCAAAATTCAATATAAGTCAGTGAAGTTTAGGGGAAAGAACTGATGCACTGGGAAACGAAAGAACAGGTTTTCCCTCCCGGTTCTTCCAATCCCTGCCTCTCCAGTCCTGGCTATTTCAGGCCACACCTCTGAGTCTCAATGTGCTCAGCCATTAAATGGGTTGGTGGACTCGATGGCACCATCACTTCCTGCAGGGAGTGGCTTTAGCACACAGCCTCGGCAGCCAGACTGCCCAGCGGCAGACTCTGGGGCTGGCTCTAGACCGTTGGAAAAAGTGATTTGTCTGTGCCTCTATGGGCCCACCTGTGACACAGAGGCAATGAACTCAGAGGTTCTTATAAGGATTAACTGTGGAGACTCATAAAGCCCTGGGAATGATAACTGCCATATAGTCAGCACTTAGAGAACTGTCAGCTGTTACTGTCATTGGCTTTGGTTTCAGACTTCTCTATTTCTACAATTTTAAGTTTTAGAAGAGGCTTTTTTTTTTTTAAGATTTTATTTATTTGAGAGAGAGCACGAGCAGGTGGAAGGGGCAGAGGGAGAGGGCAAAACAGGCTTCCCGCCAAGCAGGTAGCTGGGCACGGGGCTTGATCCCAGGACCCTGAGATCATGACCTGAGCCCAAGGCAGACTTAACTGACTGAGCCACCCAGGCACCCCTTAGCTGAAGTTTTATAGACCTTCATTAGCAGAGTCATGGTGCACCTACTCCATGCCAGGAATTCAGTAGTGGACAAGACAACAGACAATCTCTTCCCTTGTGGAGTTTACAGGGTAGCCAGAAAGATGGACACCAAGGCAGCAATTATGAGTGTGATGTATCATCTAGGGGCAAGCGAGGGAAGGAAAGCAAAATGAGACCCAGAAACAAAGAGGTATGGGAGAAGCAGTCCTAGATCAGACAAAGCATAGGGAAGCTGTTGGTCTCAGTCAAAGAGCTGAGGATTATGGACTCTCCCATAGTGCTTTGCACAGTCTCTGGACTGCTCAGCATGCATCCCACAGGCAATGTTTCCGTGGGTCTCTCAGCCCCGTATGGACCATGCTGTACTCTGCTTCACATGCCCATGGCCTCGTGTGTGTCCAGCAGGTAACTGGTACTTGATAGATGTCTGCTAAGTAATAATAATGAAAGTTCTGGGAGGTGCCTAGGTGACACAGTTGGTTAAGTGTCCAACTCTTGGTTTCGGCTCAGGTCATGATCTCAGAGATATAGCCCTGCCTCGGGCTCCACACTCAGCATAGAGTCTGCTTAAGATTCTCTCTCTGTCTCTCCATCTCCCTCTACCCCTCCCCCCTCCCTGCTCTCACACACATGCACACACTCTCTCTGAAGATAAATAAATCTTAAAAAAAAAAATGAAAGTTCTGATAGCACCCACTAGATTGAGATGATGGCTGATTTTTTATGTTTTACTATATTTAGTTCAAGTTAGGTGGACCCTTTCCTGAAGAGGAGGAATTTGAAAGATCACCTTTTCTTCACGGTGTTTTCTCAGGCAGAAGGTAGATGTGTGTGTGGCTGGTCAGAGCAGGGCTGTACACAGACAGCAGAGGCAGCCAATCGCTCTCTGGATGAGAAGCCTCACGGTAGAGCAGCTCCTTGGGGTTAAACTCTTATTTAATCAGCTGCTCTTGTCACAGTAGTAATAAGATCATTAGCCAGGCCTCTCTTAAAACCAAGGTTGGAAGGAAAGAGCCCTAAGAAAGGAAAAGGCTCCTGGGCTGGGACAAGGCCTTCCTAAAGAGGAGTGTAGATGAGAGCCTGTCTGTCAGGGGGGCCCGGCCTCTGAAAGATGGAGCAGGGACTCAACAGGGCAGAGGGGGACTGGGATGGAGAGATGGGCCGGGAAATCACCTCTTCCACCCCCTGGTTGAGCCAGGCCAACAGTAAAAAAAAAAAAAAGTTAGAAAAACTAACTTAACACATTATACAGATCCTTATTTCTAGAATAACTTCCAGACCATAGGAACTGTTCATACCTTAGAAGTCCACTGGGCAAAACTGGAACATTCAGATTTTTCAGGTTGTAGTAGTTGGACAATCTCCCTTGTAAGCAATCCTTGTTTAATGTCAGATTCATTTCCCACATCCCTAAGGGTCCTATAGCGGCTGAGGATGACAGAATTATCATGGTCATTCCATTTGCCCTCTCTTTTCAGAAGGAAAACAATGTTACATTTTGCTTTTTGATAAAAGTAGTAAAACCATGTCTCTAAAAATTCTGCATGATGAGAGAGGCATGCAGGCATCTTTTTCTCTCTCTCTTTTGCTGTTCTTCAGAAAACAAAACCAGACAGACACCTGGGTGGCTCAGTCAGTTAAGCGTCTGCCTTCGGCTCAGGTCATGATCTCAGGGTTCTGGGATCGAGCCCCACATCGGGCTCCCTGCTCCGCGGGGACTCTGCTTCTCCCTCTCCCTCTGCCTACTGCTCTGCGTACTTGTGCTCTCTCTCTATCTCTCTGTCAAATAAATAAAATCTTTAAAATAAAGAAAACAAAAAAACAGAATCTAGACAGGTTAAGTCACTGATCCAAAGATACACAGCCAGGAAATACCAAACTGAGAGGAGAGCCTGGGTTTGTTGATTCCTAGCCTGACTCATTCCCACACCTCCTTACCACTATGGTTAATATCATGTGTTAATTTGTCTGGCCACAAGGGGCCCAGATTAAATATTATTCTAGGTGTATCTGTGAGGTGTTTCCAGATGAGATTCGCATTTGAGCTGGTGAACTCAGTAAGGCAGATCACCATCCCCAATGTGAATGGGGCACATCCAACCCACTGATGGCCTATTTAGAATAAAAGATGGAGGAGGGGAAAAGATGGCAGAGGAGTAGGGGACCCTATTCCAACCAGTCCCCGGAACGGAGCTGGATATCTACCAGATGACTCTGAACACACATGAAATCAGCCTGAGATGTAAGAAGATAGATCTGGATCTCTACAAACAGAATATTGCAGGCAGTTGGTTTCAAGGTACAAGCAGGGAGCCGGGATTCCACGGGCAGATGTCGGAGGATCAACAGAGGCGGAGGGGGCTGTGGGTATCCTACACCACCGATGAGCAATGGCCACCTGTGCTGGGGCTGGGGCACAGACTTGCAGACCGGTAGCAGTGGGGAAAGGACTTTAGGGCAGCCCCCCCAGAGGGAAACCCAGAGCGGGGCCTAGTGTGCGAACTGGGGGCGGCTGGAGGTGTTAGAAGCACAAAGGGCAGAGATGTGCCCTGACCTGGAGGCAGGACTGGGAGCCCTGTGGAGGGGCGCACAACCCAGGACGCTGCTGTTTATAGCAGCACGGACAGAAACTGAGATAGTGTGGCCTGGAGAGCTCACTGAAGAACAGACGGCCATCTCTCTGTTCTGAGGCAGAGAGTTGGAAACGCTCTCTTCTGCTCTCTCAGAAGAGATGCAGAAAGCTGCCAGGGAAAGCCCCCAGAGAACAAAAGCCCCACAAAACCGGTTTTCACTGAGCCCATCCCCCACCATAGGGGGCAGGGCAACTCTGCCCAAACAGGGTTGCCTGAGTAACAGTGAGGCAGGCCCCTCCCCCAGAAGACAGGCTGGGAAAACAAGAGGCCAGCAACACTAAGGTCCCTAGAAAACAGGTGCATCTTGCTTGGGTTGTGGTCAATAATTTGGACTCTATACATTCCCTCAACCACCCCTCAACAGAATGACTAGGAGGAGGAACCCCCAAAATAAGAAAGACTCAGAGATTATGATTTATGCCAAAGATTTACAAATGGATTCAGATATAACCAAGATATCAGAGATGGAATCCAAGCTAGCAATTGTGAAGACAATGGCTAGAATGGAGAAATCAATTAAGGACAACATAGAGTCTCTAAGGGCAGAAATGAAAGCTGAATTGGCAGAATTTAAAAATGCTACCAGTGAGATCCAATCTAATCGAGATAATCTAACAGCTAGCATAAGCAGGGCAGAAGAATGAATTAGTGACCTGGAAGACCATTTAATAGATAAAAAGGGAAAAGAGGAGGCTAGGGAAAAACAACTCAAAATCCATGAAAATAGAATCAGAGAAATAAGTGACACCATGAAACGTTCCAATGTCAGAATTATTGGGATCCCTGAGGGGGTGGAGAGAGAGAGAGAGGACTAGAAGATATAATTGAGCAAATTGTAGCTGAGAACTTCCCTAATCTGGGGAACGAAACAAACATTCATGTCCTAGAGGCAGAGAGGACCCCTTCCAGGATCAAGGAAAACAGGCCAACACCCCGGCATGTAATAGTAAAACTCAAAAATCTTAGAACCAAGGAAACCATCTTAAGGGCAGTTGGGGGAAGAGATTCCTTACGTACAGAGAGAGGAACATCAGAATAATGTCAGACCTATTCACAGAGACCTGGCAAGAGAGAAAGGCCTGGAAAGACATATTCAGGGTACTAAACGAGAAGAACGTGCAGCCAAGAATACTTCATCTGGCAAGGCTGTCATTTAGAATGGATGGAGAGATGCAGAGCTTCCAAGACCAACAGAAACTGAAAGAACATATGACCACTGGGCCGGCCCTGCAAGAAATATTAAGGGGGGTTCTATAAAAGGAGAAAAATATAGAAAAGAAATTTACAGGGACAATCTATAAAAACAAGGTCTTCACAGGCAACATGATGACAATAAATTCATATATTTCAATAATCATTCTCAATGTGAATGGCCTAAATGCTCCCATAAAACGGCACAGGGTTGCAGACTGGATAAAAAGACAGGACCCATCCATATGCTGTCTACAAGAGACTCATTTTGAACCTAAAGATACATCCAGACTGAAAGTGAAGGGATGGAGATCCATCTTCCATGCCAGCAGACCTCAAAAGAAAGCTGGGGTAGCAATTCCTATATCAGACAAATTAGATTTTAAACTAAAGATTGTAGTTAGAGACACAGAAGGACACTGTATCATTCTTAAAGGGTCTATCCAACAAGAAGATCTAACAATTGTAAATATCTAGGCCCCTCAACATGGGAGCAGCCATCTACATAAGCCAACTGTTAACCAAAATAAAGAGTCACATTCATAACAATATGTTAATTGTAGGAGACCTCATCTAAGCAATAGACAGATCATCTAAGCAGAAAATCAACAAAGAAACAAGAGCTTTGAATGACACACTGGACCAGACGGACCTCATAGATATATACAGAACATTGTACCCTACAACAACAGAATATTCATTCTTCTTGAGCACACATGGAACTTTCTCCAGAATAGACCACATACTGGGTCACAAATCAGGTCTCAACCAATATCAAAAGATTGAGATTATTCCCTGCATATTCTCAGATCATAATGCTTTAAAACTGGAACTCAATCACAAGAAAAAATTTGGCAGAAATTCAAACACTTGGAAGCTAAAGACCACTCTGCTCAAGAATGTTTGGGTCAGCCAGGAAATCAAAGAAGAACTTAAACAATTCATGGAAACCAATGAGAACAAAAACACATTGGTCCAAAACCTATGGGATACTGCAAAGGCAGTCCTAAGGGGGAAATACATAGCCATCCAAGCCTCACTCCAAAAAATAGAAAAATCCCGAATTCACCAACTAAATCTAAACCTTAAAGAACTAGAAAAAAAGCAATAAACGATGCCTAAGCCATGCATTAGAAGAGAAATAATTAAGATTAGAGCAGAGATCAATGAATTAGAAACCAGAAACACAGTAGATCAGATCAACAAAACTAGAAGCTGGTTCTTTGAAAGAATTAATAAGATCGATAAACCACAGGCCAGACTTATCCAAAAGAAAAGAGAAAGGACCCAAATTAATAATTGTGAATGAAAGGGGAGAGATCACAACTAACACCAAGGAAATATAAATAATTATTAGAAATTATTATCAACAACTCTATGCCAATAAACTGAGCAATGTGGATGAAGTGGATGCCTTCCTGGAAACCTATAAACTGCCAAGACTGAAACAGGAAGAAACTGACAACCTGAATATGCCAATAACCAGTAACGAGATTGAAGCAGTGATCAAAAACCTCCCAAAAAACAAGAGTCCAGGGCCTAATGGATTCCCTGGAGAATTCTACCAAACATTCCAAGAAGAAATAATACCTATTCTCCTGAAGCCACTTCAAAAAAATAGAAACAGAAGGAAAGCTTCCAGCTCATTCTGAGGCCAGCATTACCTTAATCCCCAAACCAGACAAAGACCCCATCAAAAAGGAGAATTTCAGACCGATATCCCTGATGAATACGGATTCCTAAATCCTCAACAAAATCCTAGCTAATAGGATCCAGCAATACATTAAAAGGATCATCCACAACGACCAAGTTGGATTTATCCCCAGGATGCAAGGGTGGTTCAACATTCGCAAATCAATGAATGTGATAGGACACATTAATAGGAGGAGGGAGAAGAACCATATGGTCCTCTCAATTGATGCAGAAAAAGCACTTGACAAAATACAGCATCCTTTCCTGATTAAAACTCTTCAGAGTATAGGGATAGAGGGAACATTCCTCAAGTTCATAAAATCCATCTATGAAAAACCCACAGTGAATGTCATCCTCAATGGGGAAAAGCTGAGAACCTTTCCCTTAAGATCAGGAAGACGTCAAGGATGCCCACTCTCGCCACTATTGTTCAACATAGTACTAGAAGTCCTAGCAACAGCAATCAGACAACAAAAAGAACTAAAAGCTATTCAGATTGGCAAAGAAGAAGTCAATCTCTCTCTTTTCACAGACGACATGAATACTTTATGTGGAAAACCCAAAAGACTCCACCCCAAAATTACTAGAACTCATACAGCAATTCAGTAATGTGGCAGGATACAAAATCAATGCACAGAAGTCAGTTGCTTTCTTATACAAAACAATGCAACTGTAGAAAGAGAAATTAGAGAAACAATTCCATTTACAATTGCACCAAAAACCATAAGATACCTCAGAATAAACCTAACAAAAGAGGTAAAGGATCTATACTCTAGGAACTACAAAACACTCATGAAAGAAACTGAAGAAGACAAAAAAAGATGGAAAAACATTCCATACTCATGGATTGGAAGAATAAATATTGTTAAAATGTCTATGCTACCCAGAGCAATCTATACCTTCAGTGCCATCCCGATCAAAATTCCAATGACATTTTTCAAAGTGCTGGAACAAACATCATTCTAAAATTTGTATGGAACCAGAAAAGACCCCAAATCGCCAAGGAAATGTTGAAAAAGAAAAACAAAGCTGGGGTCATCGTGTTGCCCGATTTCAAGCTATATTACAAGCTAAGCTGATCACCAAGACAGCATGGTACTGGCACAAAAACAGACATATAGACCAATGAAACAGAATAGAGAGCCCAGATATGGACCCTCAACTCTGTGGTCAAATAATCTTCAACAAAGCAGGAAAAAAATATGCAATGGAAAAAAGTCTCTTCAATAAATGGTGCTGGGAAAATTGGACAGCCACATGCAGAAGAATGAAACTCAACCATTCTCTAACACCATACACAAAGATAAACTCAAAATGGATGAAAGACCTCAATGTGAGACAGGAATCCATCAAAATCCTAGAAGAGAACATAGGCAGTAACCTCTTTGACATCGACCACAGCAACTTCTTTCAAGATACATCTCCAAAGGCTAGTGAAACAAAAGCAAAAATGAACTTTTGGGACTTCGTCAAGACAAAAAGCTTCTGCACAGCAAAGGAAAGAGTCAACAGAACAAAGAGGCAACCCACAGAATGGGAGAAGATATTTGCAAATGACACTACAGATAAAGGGCTGGTATCCAAGATCTATAAAGAACTTCTCAAACCCAACACCCAAAAAACAAATAATCAAGTCACAAAAAATGGGCAGAAGATATGAACAGACACTTCTCTGAAGACATACAAATGGCTAACAGACACATGAAAAAATGTTCATCATCATTAGCCATCAGGGAACTTCAAATCAAAATCACATTGAGATACCACCTTATACCAGTTAGAATGACAAAAATGGACAAGGTAAGAAACAACAAATGTTGGAGAGGTTGTGGAGAAAGGGGAATCCTCTTACACTGTTGGTGGGAATGCAAGTTGGTACAGCCACTTTGGAAAACAGTGTAGAGGTGCTTCGAAAAATTAAAAATAGAGCTACCTTATGACCCAGCAATTGCACTACTGGGTATTTACCCCAAAGACACAGATGTAGTGAAAAGAAGGGCCACATGCACCCCAACATTCATAGCAGCAATGTCCGCAATAGCCAAACTGTGGAAAGAGCCGAGATGCCCTTCAACAGATGAATGGATAAAGAAGATGTGGTCCAGATATACAATGGAATATTACTCAGCCATCAGAAAGGATGAATACCCAACTTTTACATCCACATGGATGGGACTGGAGGAGATGATGCTAAGTGAAATAAGTCAAGCAGAGAAAGTCAATTATCATATGGTTTCACTTATTTGTGGACCATAAGGAATAGCAGGGAGGACATTAGGAGAAGGAAGGGAAAAATGAAGGGGGGGACTCGGAGGGGGAGACGAACCATGAGAGACTGTGGACTCTGAGAAACAAACTGAGGGTTCTAGAGGGGAGGGGGGTGGGGGGATGGGTTAGCCCAGTGATGGGTACTAAGGAGGGCACGTACTGCATGGAGCACTGGGTGTTATATGAAAACAATGGATCGTGGATCACCACATCAAAAACTAATGATGTACTGTATGGTGACTAACATAACATAATAAAATAAAATTTAAAAAAAAGAAAGGTAAAAAAATAAATTTTATTGAAATAAATATTAAAAAAGAAATAGAATAAAAGATGGAATTCACCCCTTCTTGTCTGATTTTTTTCAGATGGGCCATCAATCTTCTCTTGCCCTCAGCGCTCCTGGCTCTCAGGCCTTCAGACCCTTACTGGAACCCACATCATCAGTGCCCCTGGCTCTCTGGCCTTTGCATTTGGACTAAATTACACTATGGACTTTCCTGGGCCTCCAGCTTGCAGAGGCAGATCGTGAGAATTCTCAGCCTTAATACTGCATTTCTTTCTAAAAAAATAAATACATAGGGACGCCTGAGTGGCTCAGGCGTGAGTGCCTGAGTGAGTGCCTCACTCTTGATTTTGGTTCAGGTCATGATCTCAGCGTCCTGAAATAGAGCCCCCATCAGGTTCTGTGCTCAGCACAGCAGTATCTACTTAAGATTCTCTAAATAAATAAATAAAATATTTTTAATAAGTAAATCTATATTTATATTTATCATTTGGATATCTATATATCTGTCTATCTATATATCATTTGAACATATATATATCTCATGACTAATACACTCATTGTCTCCCTTCTGGAGGCCTGGAATATGCCATCAACTTTTACTTACTTCTCCCAACTCCAAAAGAAGGGATGACCCAGCAGGCCACTCAGGTGCCCCTGCACATTGTCTCCAGGGTTAAACAGTTGATGAATGAGGTCCCGAGTTTCCTCATCTGGAGAAAGTTGAATCACCTCTTCATTACTTTCAGTCTTCAGTGTCTCAAAAGGGAGCTCTCCCTTCCTTACCACATATAGGACTAGCTGTCCAAGGGCCTGCATGAAAGCCACAAATCAAGCCAAAGCTGTCTATGAATTCTCACTCTGTATGGAGGTGTGGTGCAGGTTATGACCAAATGGAAAGTGGGAGAAATCTCAAGGAGTTTACAGGTTCTACATGTAGAACCCTTCAAGACAATATATGGTCCCCACAATTTAGGTTTATGAGGAGCAAAAGATAATCCTAAGCCAGAATTGTCAGGGCAAACTGCTTAGAGGAAGAGGAATTTGAGCTGGACCTTAAAGTATGGATCGAATGTCAAAAAACAGGGGAGAGGAAAACTGTTTTCAACAAGGGAAATGCCAGGACTCTGGCTGGAAACTGAGACTTTGGGTTGGGACTATGTGAGATGGCAGATAAAGGAGCCAGTCCAGGTCCAGTGGGACACGGTGACAGCTCCAGGAGTTAGGCCATGACAGGGAAGAAAGGTCAAGCAGGAGGCCAATATACGCACTTCCTACAGCAGGCAAGACACCAATCACGGAAGGAGCTAAAATCCTTTTAGCAGCAAAGGCCAGATGTGGCTGGAGAGCTCTTGCCCCGGGGTTGAACGTTCTGCATCCTGGAGAACCTCCCAGGAGGAAACTGCCCAGACAGGGTCAGAGTCAACCTGGGAGCTTTGGTCTGCAGGGGTCAGGCTCTGTTTCTGCTGTCTCCTTCTAGGAGAAAAAGCTATTTCAAGCTCGTAACCTCTGTGGCCAAGATTAGTTTCTTTCAAGCTGAGGACCAATCCCATCCCTCCCATGGGTTTCGGAGGGCCTTCGTATCTGGCCCTCCTAGGAGTTTAGCATACAAGTTTGAACAAAATGGGAAAAGAAATCCCATCTGCTTTGTCTGCAGGCAGGAAATACCTCATGCAGGAATTTGGGAGGCCATTTGGACATACCTCCTGGAGGTAATTTTAGAAGAGGTATGTCATGCTCAATTCATTTCCTATCTAGCTGGTGGAGGAAGAGAGAGAGCCAAAGAAATACAGAAAGGGGCCACAGCAGCCCAGAGAAATGCCACTGTCCGCAAGAGAGTGAAGACAGTAAGCCCTGGGGGAATGCCTTGGAAGTTAGAAGAGGTAAAACAGAAATGACGTCTAACTGGCCATAGGAAATAAGGGAATGAACGAAACAAATAAGGAAGCAGAAAGATGGAAAAGTAAACCAATTGTAGAATTTACCTGTAGATCTCTCTTGATTTCCTGCGGCTCTCCAGTCCACTTGATGCTTTTATCAAAATCTGCCAGGCAAACAGCATTCTTGGAATCTAAGGGATAGTTTGTAGAGATACAGTGAAAATCCTCTCTCTTCATGTTGTAATTAACTTAAATAATTATGTACCACAATGCATTATCATCTCTGAAGAAGGCAATAATAAAGCTTATATCTGCATGGCTATTTACTCTTCAAAAGAGCCATGTGCACAGTGTCATTTGACTTATTAGGTATCTGCCAAGGGCAGGATTTAAATTTCATTTTCTCCAGGCCTGGGCATGGGGAAGGATGAGGATAAAGTTGACCAGTTCCCCATTCAGGCAATTCCTGGGGGCAATGAGCACAGATTTATAAAGGGACTGTTGGCAGGAGATACGTTGACTTCCCAAGGCTAATTAACAACTAACCAATGAGACTCCAAATCCAAGAGCAGCTTACCACAGTGCGCCACTCAATCAAGCCCACCAACCACAGCCCCCTGTGACACTGTAATCAGTTATTATGGATTAACTATGTGCTTGAAATGAGCCACTACCTCCTTGCCCTCTTCAGAATCTTTCTCCCTTGAAGGAAGCCACTGAGTCCTCAGGAAGAAGGATGCATGGATGGGTGAGGTCAGGAACAAGATGAAAGAAGAGCCAGTCAGTGACCTGTCCTTGAAGGAGTAGCTCCTGCTTCTGGCTTGAAGGCGTCTAAGAAAGCAAACCGAGTAACTCCAGGCAGCAGGATGGTCAGCACAACTGTGTGCTTCTCAAACCCCTTTGGTTCTGAACTTAGATAGCAAAGTTGGGTGTAAACCCACAGTCTAACAAAAATGAACCCATTAAACTATTCAACAAGTGTCTAGTGAGGGGGAAAATGACAGTGAAAGAGGAGAACACAGCACAGGCCCTGTGGAGTTTTGAGTCTCTGAGCAATGAGTGAATGTAAAATTAATTACAACTTTATTTTTTTTAAGACTTATTTATTTATTTTAGAAAAAGAGAGAGCAAGTAGGGAGAGGGACAGAAAGAGACAAGCAGACCCTGCGCGGAGCATAGAGCCCCATGCGGGGCTCGATCCCAGCCCCCTGGGATCATGACCTGAGCTGAAGGCAGATGCTTAACCGGTTGAGCCACCCAGGTGACCCTAATTGCAACTTTAAAAATGCTAGCCCAAAGTGCAGGATGCTCTGAAAGTGTATAACAAGAGCCACATGGCTGTGTGGGGGAGAAAAGTCTTCCTTTAAGAAAGGACACTGAGAACAGAGATCAGTAGAATTCACATGGGAGAATGGAACAGGGAAGAGAGAAATCCAGATAGGAATTCCCAAGGCAGAAAGGAACCTGAGGAATTCCACTCTGACAGAAAGGAGGCCTGACAGCCTGGAAAGAAGGAATGAAGTTGGAAAGTAGCCTGCAATGAGGTTGAAGGGGCAGAGGGTGCAGACTGGAAACCAGAGACTGCTTTCAGCTATTCCAACTAATAAATCCCCTTCACTGTTTAAGCCACTTTGAGTTCTCTGCTACTTAAATTTGCAAGTGCCTAAGGGAACACTTCACATCTCTTCTAACACTTGATTTTTTTTTTAATGAGCCCCAGGGTTTTTTATTTATTTTTAGATGCAATCAACATTGCTAAAGTGCTATAAAAATTTTAAACTCTTACACTTAGTTTCTGCACTTATAGAATCACAGACTGCTAACAGCTGATGGGCAGAGTTAGGATAAAATTTGCGCACTCCACCCTGCTGTCAGTGAATCAAGAGTCTCTTCATCCTCACTCCCAGCACTGCAATATCATCTAAGATGATATTTTTTAATTAAAGATTTTAATTAAATAAACAAATAATTTTTCATTAAAAATAACACATATTTAGGTTACTTAAACAATTAATTTTTTTGTTTATTCTTTGCTGCTTGTAAGTCACTATTTTCTACCAGGCTCTTTCTCTCCTTCCTTATGCATATCCTCTAGCAGTTCTTTCATATATGGTCTGTGGGTAGGAAGTCTTCCTGGATCCTTAAATGTTTAAAAAATGTATTTCAACAACTGGTACTTAGAAAAACTGGACAGCTACATGCAAAAGAATGAAAATGGACCACTTCTTATACCATACACAAAAATAAACTCAAAATGGATTACAGACCTAAATGTGAGACGTGAAACCATTAAACCCCTAGAAAAAAAACCAGACAGTAATTTCTTTGACATTGGCCATAGGAACATTTTTCCAGATATGTCTCCTCAGGCAAGAAAAACCAAAGCAAAACTAAACCACTGGGACTACACCAAAATAAAAAGCTTCTGCACAGCAAAGGAAACTATCAGCAAAACGACAAGGGAGCCTACTGAATGGGAGAAGATATCTGCAAATGATATATCCAATAACGGGTTAATATCAAAAATGTATAAAGAACATATGCAACTCAACACCAAAAAAACACAAACAATTCAATTAAAAATGGGCAGAGGTCCTGAATAGACATTTTTTTCCAAAGAAGACAAACAAAGGGCCAACAGACACATGAAAAGATTCTCAACATCATTCATCATCAGGGAAATGCAAATCAAAACCATCAAGAGATATCACCTTACCCTTGTCAGAATGGCTAGAATCAAAAAGACAATAAATAATAAGTGTTGGCAATAATGTGGAGAGAAAGAAACCGTTAGGCACACTGTTGGTGGGAATGTAAATTGGTGCAACCACTGTGGACAACAGTATGGAGGTTCCCCAAAAAGTTAAAAATAGAAATACCATATATCCAGTAATTCCACCACTGGGTATTTACCCAAAGAAAACAAAACCACTAATTTGAAAAGTTATATGCACACTTATGTGCTGCAGCATTATTTACAATAACCAAGATATGGAAGCATCTCAAGTGTCCATCAATAGATGAGTGGGTAAAAAAGATGTGGCATATATACACACATATATAATGGAATATTACTCGGCCATCAAAAAAATGAGATCTTGCCATTTGTGACAATATGGATGGTCCTAGAGAGTATAATGCTAAGTGAAGTCAGTCAGTTAGAGAAAGCCAAACACCATATGATTTCACAAACAAAGGGAGAGAAAAGGACAAACAAAAAAACACTCTTAAATACAGAGGACAAACGGGTGGTTTCCAGAGGGGAGGTGGGTAGGGGGATGGGGGGAATAAAGGGGATTAAAGTACACTTTTCATGATGAGCACTGAGTAATGTCTAGAATTGCTGAATCATTATATTGTATACCTGAAACTAATATAACACCATATGTTAATAATACTTCAATCAAAAATATGTATTTATTTTGAATCATGTATAATTTGATGGTTGTCTTAGTCAATTCTGGATGCTATAACAAATTACAGTAGATGGGTGTAGCTTAAACAACAGAAATTGATTTATTTCACACAGCTCTGAACATTGGAAATCTGAGCTCAGGGTGTCAGCAGCATTGCGTTCATGGTAAGGGCCCGCATACTGGTGTATAGACAGCCATCTTCCTTGCTGTATCCTCGTATGGTAGAAAGACAACTAGCTAGCTCTTTTTATAAGGGCACTGATCCATCCAAAGCAATTTTGAGAAAGAATAAAGCTGGAGGCATCACACTTCCTGGTTTTAAACTATATTACAAAGACCTAGTAATCAAAATAGTACAGGACTGGTATAAAACCAGGCACAAAGATGAATGAAACCGAATCAAGAGCCCAAAAATAAACCCACACATAGGCAGTCAACTAATATTTGACAAGGGAGCCAAGAATGCTCAATGGGGAAAAGATAATCTCTTCAAAAAATGATGTTGGAAAAACTGGATAATTACATGCAAAAGAACGAAAGTAGACCCCTATCTTATGCCACTCACAAAAACTAATTTGAAATAGCTTAAAGACCTAAATGTAAAACCTGAAACCATAAAACTCCTAGAAGAAAACATAGGGAAAAAGCACCTTGATATTGGTCTTAGCAATGATATTTTAGATATGACACCAAAAGCACAGCAGCAAAAGCAAAAATAAACAAGTGAGACTACATCAGACTAAAAGCTTTTGCACAGCAAAAGAAACCATCAACAAAATGAAAGGCAATGTATAGAAATGAAGAAAATATTTACGAATCAGGTATCTGATATGGAGTAAATATACATATTAATATATATTTATATATATGAAATTTCCATGCATATGAAATATATATGTGAAATTTATATATGAAAATATATTTATGTACATGAAATATATATTTATATATATGAAATTCATTCAACTCAATAGCAAAAATCAAATGCTCTGATTAAAAAATGGGCAAAGGACCTGAATAGACATTTTTCCAAAGACATTAAAAGAGCCAACAGGTACATGAAAAAGTGCTCAATATCAGTAATTTTCAGGGAAATGCAAATCAAAACTACAGTGTGATATCATCTCACACATGTTAGAATAATTATCAAAAAAACAGGAGATAACAAGAGTTGGTGAAGATGTGGACAAACGGGAACCCTGTGTATTTTTGGTGGGGATGTAAATTGGTGCAGCTACAATAGAAAACAGCATGAAGGTTTCTCAAAAAATTAAAAATAAAACAGAAGTGTATCTGAAGGAAATAAAAACACTATCTTGAAAGGATATCTGCAGAGTTTCAACATATGAATTCTGGGGGAATACTAAGATTCAGTTGTTAGTAGGTTCTTTCTCCTCAGTTCCTTTTTTTGTATTCAGGTTACTGAGGAGAGAAGTCTCTTAGCAATCTGATTCTGGTTTCTATGTAGGTAATTTGTTTTCTCTTGGGAGCTTTTGAGATTTTCTCTCTCTCCCTTGATGTTTTGATACTCCTTTAAGATGTGACTCAATGGGTTTTTTTCCTTACTTACCCTCAGCTCTTGGTGAGTTTTTCAATAAGAGAAATATATCTATCTTTATTTCTGGGACATTCTCACTTTTTTTTTTTTCAAATATTGCTTCAACCTCATTTCTTCTTCCCTCTGAAATGCCTACTAGAACTTCAGACCTAAATCTTGACTTCTAAACCTTTTTCCCTATCCACTCCTTTATGCTTTTCTATTATTTCCTAGGAAAATTTCTTGGGCATGTCTTCTAGCTTGCTAATTTAATCTTCAATCCAGTCTCGAGTTTTAAATTTTTAAACAATTATATTTTAAATTCCCAAATTCTCTATTCGTTCTCTTCACAATGCTTATCGTTGCTTCTTGGATGAAATAACCTATCTTGGTTCTCTGGTTTTATTAATTATACTTACTTTAAAGTACTGTGGTTACTCAGGATGGCAAACTAAGTAGATGCCCATGCCCTAATCCCTGGAATCTGCAAACATTACTTTATATAGTTACACACTCACACAAAAGGGCTTTGCAGATGTGATTAAGAATTTTGAAACAGTGGGCACCTGGGTGGCTTCATCAGTTAAGCATCCGACTCTTGATTTAGGCTCAGGTCATGACCTCAAGGTAGTGAGACCAAGCCCCATGTCAGGTTCTGTGGTGAGTGTGGAGACTACTTAAGATTCTCTCTCTTCTCCCTCTGCCCCTCCCTGCTCACACTCTCTCTCCCTCTCTAAAAAAAGAGAGAGAATATCTTGAAATAGTAGAGATTGTCCTGGGTTAGCAGGGTGAGTCCTAAATGCAATCACACATACCCTTGTGCAAGGCAGGCAAAGGGAGATCTGACAACAGAAGAGAAGGCAATGACTACAGAGGCAGAGATTGGAGTGATGCCACAAGCCAAGGAATACTAGCTGCCCACCAGAACGGGGAAGAGGCAAGGGTCTCCCGCCACCCCAGCCTACAAAGGGAATTTGGCCCTGCTGACACGTCATTTGGGGCCAGTGGAACTGGTTTCATACCTTTTGCCTCCAGAACTATGGGAGAATAAATTTCTACCGTTTTAAGCCACCAAGTTTGTGATAATTTGTTCCAGCAGCCATAGGAAACTAATACACTCAGTTAGCTTTGTTTCTTTGGGTCTAAGTTCTTCTATTTCATGCATCTCTTTCAGGGTATCAGCACTTCATAAATATCTTCAGTGATTTTTGACTGTAAGCCTTACTTTGCAGTTGAGAATCCCTGATCCCTTTGAGTTGCTTCTGTTAATGCCACCCAACATGGGGGAGAGATGGAGGCAGTTGTCAGAACTTCTGCTTTGCGTTTTATTCAGTGAAACTAGGGGGTAAGCAGGATGTGCCACTTAGTAGGGTGCTTTGGCAGAAATCTTGTGGTTTTAACTGCTCTTTGTTTCTCTTGAGATCATCAACCACCCAGTGTCTCAAGTAGTAGCCCTGTCTGCAGACAGACAGGCCTGGCACAGATGCTTGGTCTGTGGGGAATGCACAAGGTGTGATCTTCCTATTTTCTACTGATGCAGCAATCTACCTGTTAGCTGATCTTTTGTCCTCTCCTGCTTCTGGCTTCCATTACTCCTGAGTGGAGTTTCTTTGCACTGTTCCTACTTTTATGAGTAATATTTAGCTGTGGCATCCTGCATTTGTCCTGGGCTCCCGTGTCTTTCTTTAATCCCATCCTATCATGTTCAGTCTCTTTATGATTCCTCAAAGATTTTGTCCTGTAAAACTTCTTTTGCTATTTTGATCCTAGCTAAGAATTCATTTAACAATATTTTCCCATCATTTTAGGGATCTAATACAAAGAATAGTCTGTAGTATGTGTTAGGTTCACCACCTGGGGGCAGAAATAGAGTCAATTCTCAATTCTCTATTGTTCAAGCTTAAGAATAGAAGAGATGGTGCCAGAAATTCTGAAGAAGAGGTAGTGACAAGTAATTTTTCTTTATAATGTGACATGTGACTCTTTTGCATCAAGATCAGCAGTTAGAACTGGGAAGGACCCTGCCCTTGGCTGCATCTTGAGAACTCTGCTTCACTTTGTAGAGCTGCACATATTTCTGGCCTTTGTCAGGCTCCCCAACAAAGTTGCTTAAAACCAGGAAGGAGTGCCACTAGCACCTGTCCTCAAATTAAAAGCCAGATTCCAGTTGTATTCTGAGGTCCACCTACTTCCTTCCAGGTCTTGTCCAGGACCTTAAATACTGTTCTCTGCCTTTCAATACCTGAACCCTCTTTTTGTCTTGTTCCCTTACACCTACCTTAAATCTCAGTACATGTCTGTAGATTAGGTATCTGTTTCTGCTTAGCCCTCTAGACAAGGACCTGGCCTTTGCTGAGTACCTACAACATACAGGTAACTTGTCTAACACACTGCACTTAAACCTCATAACAACCTTATGAAAGAGGTGTTATTCATCTTAAATGAGGAAACTAAGGCTCACAGAGCTAAGTGACTTGTTTGAGGCTGCAAACCTACAAAGTGGCGTGACTAGGCCGCAAGTCTCCCTACACGTGGCTAAAGCCAAGACTCTTCCTACTGCACCACGTCACCTCCTGGGACTTTACACTCAGCTCTGCTTCTTTCCTTTAATGTTTCTTTCCTTCATTTTGTTTTTGGCTGAGGCCAGTGGGTGCTGACTCGTTCTGCCCACTTGGAGTCTGTTTCACTTGTTGCGTCTTATCCTGGCATGCCCAGTTTTGACCTCGGTTTTGCCATTAAATTTCACAGTGGAGGGACGCCTGGGTGGCTCAGTCACTTAAGCCTCGGCCTTTGGCTCAGGTCATGATCCCAGGGTCCGGATCGAGTCCCGCACCAGGCTCCTTGCTTGAAGGGGACCCTGCTTCTCCCTTTGCCTGCTCTGCCTGCCGCTTCCCCTGCCTGGATGCCCTTACTCTCTCTCTCTGACAAATAAATAAATAAAATCACCTAAAAAAAATTCACAGTGGCTACCATCTTGGCTGCAGAAACACACCTTCAGGATTCTCTGACTGGCAGGCTACTTTAGGAATTCAAATTTCTGGAGCTGACTCCATCTAAGACATAACCTTCATATTTGTATTTGCCAAAGGAAATATGACATTAGCCTGGTATTCCATTGGCATCTGTCACCTCCACATGGGGTAAGGGTTATACCTGGTAGCAGGAGAGATAGCACTCTAATTATGAATCTGTTGCATTAATCCTCAAACTGAATAATCCACACTTACTCTACTCCTTTCCTCCCTGTAATGAAAATCCTTTCTTTTTGTAAATAAAGACCCCGCAATTTCTAAGAGAAGACTGGAGACTCACCTATTAAGATGTTTTGTGGGCACAGATCCTGGTGAGTGTATCCACACCGCAGATGTAGTTCTTCAACAGCCTTAAATACAGATAAGAGGGTGTTTCGGGCAAACTCATCTTCCTTGTTTTCCACAGCCTGCCCACTGTGCTTGGCCAAGTGTTCCTCCAGGGTCTGCTCACAGAGGGCAAGACACACATACAGACAGTCCTTGTAGCTCTCAGTCCCGTAGAATGTCACCAAGTCACTGTTTGCTCGGCAGCTCTGCAGACAGGAGACTTCCTGTCGTCCATGTGTGCTGCCTTCATAGAATCGTTTCACAGCTACTTCTTGCCCTTCATAGAACCCAAGGTAGATGCCCCCTTCAGAAGTGTCAGCAATCTTATATTCTTCATCAATAAAGATCTTGAGTTTGCCAATCATAGGGCGGTATATTCTGTGGAGGTGTTCCAAGGCCTTCCCCCAGCGTGAGTTCTGAGGCTTCCAGTCTTCAGTGGGAGGGGGACAATCTTCTCTGGCCCCATGAGAGAGAAGAAGCCTTACAAGGGAACTGTCATAGTTGCGCCTCGCTATCATCACAAGATCCCCACAGTTCGTGGTGGCTCCTTTGTTGCATAACAGTTGAGCAATTTCCTTCAGTCTGAGTTGGACGGCCAACAGAAGTGCTGTTTTGCCCTCACTGTCTGTCTCATTAATCTCTATATGTTCTTGTTCCAGAAGCATCTGCACCAAACCCAAGTGCTCCTTTTCCACTGCCAGGATCAGGGGTGTCTTCCCTTTCTCTCCCCTCACATTGACATCAGCGCCATGCTGCAGCAGAAGGCTAGTGATGCCCTCCACATTTCTAACATCAGAATTCCTAAATGCATAGATCAAAGCATTTCTGCCCATATTGTCACGGGCTTTGACATCTGCCCCCATCTCATCAAGGAGGATCTTCAAGACATCTACATGTCCATTTTCAGCAGCATCCATTAGAGCTGTGGCCCCTCCTTTCCTAAGCCTCTTTTGATCCTCCTTTGTCTTTCGGCTCAAATTCACATTTGCCCCATTCTCATACAGGAATTTTAAGGCTTTATCCTTCCCATTCACAGCGGCTTCCATGAAAGCTGTGAAGCCATTAGCATCAAACTCATTGACATCCGCACCTTTAGAAAGGAAAAGTTTGAGCAGCTTCACATTTCCCACAATCCCAGCAATGATGAATGGAGTGGCCTCATTCTTCTTCTTCAGACAAGGGTCAGCCCCATGACGAAGCAGAAGATCCACCATGTCCTCCCGGCAACTTTGTACTGCATTATGCAAAGGTGACCAGCCCCACTCATCCTGGAAGTTAACATCAGCCCCTCTTTCCAGGAATTGTTGGACCAGCTTGATGTCTTCTTCTTTAACAGCTTTGATTAACTTATTGCCATCCACTGATGTCTCCTCATTGCTGGAGGGTGTGGGTCTCTCCTGAAGGCTGTTATGGCTCTTGGTCTCCATGATGGTAATTACCACTGGCTACAACTCTGTGCCTTTGAGAAAATGCAAACTTATCTCCTTGGGACTTGATCAAAGAGACACGGAGCTCTTTGAACTATCAGGTTAAACAGAGATTATCTGGCTGTAGACCAGCAATATGAGGAAGGAAATACTCTCGGAGTCTTCTAACATTCCACCTGGAGATGAGCTATTTTATAATTTTATAATAGTGAGAAAGCATTTGAATTAGAAAAAATTAATTTTACTAGCAACTTTTTCAAAATACATCTATTTATTTATATAGAACTTTTTACTATAGAATATTATGAACATATATAAATTAAAAACAAGAAAATTTTTACACTGCAGTCCCACCACCCAGAAATAGGCATTGTTAAGATTTTAGGGGACTCCTGGGTGGCTCAGTTGGTTAAGCGTCTGCCTCAGGCTCAGGTCATAATCCCAGGGTCCTGGGATCAAGTCCCGCATTAGGCTCCTTGCTCAATGGGGAGCCTGCTTCTCCCTCTGCCTGCGGTTCCCCCTGCTTGTGCTCACTCTCTCTGACAAATAAATAAATAAAATCTTTTAAAAAAAGATTTTAGTATATTTCTTTTTTTTTAACTTTTTATTTATTTATTTAGAGAGGGAGACAGTGCAAGCAGGGGGAGGGGCAGAGGGAGAGGGAATCTCAAGCAGACTCCGCACTATGCAGGGAGCCCGCCACAGGGCTCAATCTCACAACCCTGAGATCATGACCTGAACTGATATCAAGAGTAAGATGCCCAACCAACTGAACCACCCAGGTGCCCCTATTTTAGTATATTTCTATAAATTTTTTTTTAAAAATAGCTGAGATCATGCTATGTGAGGATACTGTATAAATATCCTTTCTTTCATCTAATGCCATTGTATAATTTCCTATGTTACCACAAAGTCTTTTAAAACATTTTTAATGGCTCTGCAATAGGCCACCAGTCACTTGCTTCATTTCCTTATTACTAAACAGTTTTTAAAAACAACTTTTCAGCAAGATTTTTAAAATTGGAATTTTCTAACCATTCTAAATAATGTTGCAGTTAATTTAGCTTTTTAAAGTGTGTTTTCTTATGATAAATCTTGTAATAGATTTCTTATGATAGATTTCCAAGAATTGAATGACTGGTCAAAGTGTAACAGCATGCCAACAGGTCTTAAGTGTTAATTGGCTTCAAGCTTATCCACTCTTTGCTTGCTGACCTAAGTCCCTTGATCTGTAGCAGAACTAACTTACTTTCCTTGAGATTTGAAGACCACTGGCCTTGAGGAATGAAGGACCAGACTTTCCCAGAAGAGAAGGCCTAATTCCATTCAGGAACAGCTGCTAGAGATGCTAGCCTACCTGTTTAGGGTCATACTGACATACGACTGACTGCCTGCACACCTGCCACTCCTGCACGCAGCTCCCACCCCCACCCTCTTTCCCATGCCTTTTCCCCTAAAGCCCTCCAGCTTCCCGTAGGATGACGAAGATGGTCTTTGAGACATTAGTCTGCCATCTTCCCAGGTTGCCAGCTTCCTGAATAAAGCAGCCTTTCCTTTCCCACCATTACCTGCCTCTCTAGTACTGATTTGTGAGCAGCCAGCAGGCAAACCTGAGTTTGGAACCGGTTCTCTGTCCGGTAACAAAAGGATTATCATTGTTTTAAAAAATTCTCAACCTATCTTAATAAATTTCTTCCAGTGTCATATTAACATACCCTCACTAGAAATAGATGATCTCTTAAAAGAAAAAGAACCTTCATTAATAGGGAAAAAAATGTGTTTTGTGTCAATCTGCATTTCTTACACCTCTCAGTGCATTTACTGGCTCTGGGCATGTCTTCTTTATGCATGTGTGCTTCTATTCAAAGTAGCAGAGAGAAGTGGAAAGAGCTCAGACTCCAACCTCACAAGATTTAAGTTTGAACCCCTGATCATTTAACTTCAGACTGTTACTTCCTAATTGTGTAACATTAGGTTATTCTCAATTTTCCGTCCCCTCATGCATATAAAGTATGGCAAATATTAGGCATTCACTAACTGAGAGACTTAATAATGTCCCTTCAGGAAAACAAAATTCAGCGATTCCTACTCTCGCCATACACAAATGGGGGAGCTGGTGGTGTTGAGTCAGTCCAACTGCCCTCCCTCAAGGGCAACAGAGCCGCAGTTCAGCCACCAGACAGCACGGAACTGGTCCTTGCAGATTTGTAAAACTGCACCTGCTACAGACCCCACGAAGCACCCGTTTTTCAGCAACCTGGCCACCGGGACACTCTCCAAGCCCCCACCCTCAGAGATCTAAATCGATTGTGCTACGAAAGCACGATCACCTGGCAATGAAAATTTTGAGACACATGTTTGTGCTCAAAGTTCCTGCTACAACAGGTGTGAGACAGGCTGGTCTAAAGAAAGGAGCAGAGAAGGGAAGTCGAAGAAACCCCCAAGTGAAATAGCTGAGTGAAGAGACCACCAGAGCGCTGTCAGGTACAAGCCTGATTTCGGTTTCGTTTTCTCGCTCTCGCCATTGGTGCTGGACAGAGAGAGACGGCTTGATTAGGTACCGCGTGGATTGGACTGACTGCGGGCAAACCCTGGAATTCCGGGGTTGTGGGGGGGGCGATCAGGACTCACTCACCCCCTTCCGTCTCCAGAGCCCGGAGCCCAAGGAATCCCTCAAATGGAACAATTTCTCAAGCTACCGCAGCTCTCCAGCCCCTCTTACCTTCTAAACTCAGACGCCCCTCGGCTCTTCCTTGGAGAGCGTTCAATCGTCAGATCGCGGGGCGAGCAGCAAAGCACTTACTCTCTGTGATCACTGAGTCCGCGGGGTGGGGCGGAGAGAGACAAGGAGTGAGGACAAAGGCCGGAAGCAAAAGCCGCACGCCCCGGAGCCCACAGCGCGTTTAACCCTTGGTCGGACAGCGAGGCCTCCGCTCTGACTGCAGGGGGCCCATCTGATGGCCCACACCGAGCCGAGCCCGCTTCATCTTTACCACGTTATTCCAAATCCCCTATGGAGGGAAATAAGTGGTAAAGAAACATTTATTGAGCACCGACTGGGTGCGGGGCGCCCTGCCCATTGCTTCACAAGTGACATGACCCCAGTTAACCCCTGACAACCCTGATGATGATGAATCTGAGGCTCAGAGAAGCTAAATAAACCCAGAGCCCAAGCTCCCTCACTCATCTGGGCACACTCAACTCACTCACTGCGCAGAGGCCCTGAGTCCCCCTCCCCAGAAGGGCACCAGTCTGGCAGTCTAAAGACTTGGTCCTGCAGCCAGTGCTGGGGCCCTTTAGGGGAGTGAACTCAGGTGGGTGGATGGTTTAACCATGTGGAGTCTCAGTTCTCTGGTGTAACGTGGTTTTTAAGATTCCTTTCTGCTCTAGAAGTTCTGTTCTTGCCACTTTCCTAGCACTGAGATGCATACTGTGTACTCAACGCTGCAGTGGGAAATACTCCTGTCCTCAAGGAATAGCCAGTCTTGCTGGGGAGACCAACTCCTGCCCATCTTGAACCAGGAGAATCAAGGAGGGGTGGCCCAAGAGACATGTAGAGTGTGACAACTGTTCTGGTAGGAGGAGACTTCAGTCTGCCCACAGAGACCCCAGGCACAAGGCTGAGTCCAGAGCTCCAGACTCTGAAGAAGGAGCCACCACCAAGAGCATAGGCAAGCCGACTCAGGAGCGGATGGGAAACCAAGGGGGAGGACATGCAGAGAGAAGCCTAGGCCAAGGCCAAGGCTAAATATAAGGATGTCTCCCTCCATCCCTTTGGCTTCCTGTTTCCACACACAGCATGTTAGATATCGGGACACCGTGTCTCACCCTTCCCTTCTTTGGACCTTCTTTGCATCGGACTTACCAGAAGTTCCTCTTCTTCAATCTTGGCAAGAAGACAGTGGGGTCAAACTGAATCAGATATATTACTGATGTTCTCACAGCTTCATCACAATTTTGCTGATTAAATCCAGATTTTCCCGCTTTCCTTTGACTGTAGTAAACATTCATCTTAGCTACTCTGTCACTCGTTAAGAATAAAATAAAAAGATGAAGAAGTAGAGATGTGGCTAAAATAGGAAATTAAAATTTGCGAACAAAACAAACAAAAATGCTCAGGACCCAAGTGATCATAAAGCATAATTCCAAAGGAATAAACAAAGGAGTGGCAAGAAATGTGGGCAAGGCCAAACAGCTGGTATGGCTGGAAACTCCCTAGCACTTGCCAGTGAATGAAGGCTTTTGCCAGGGCACTCCATGCCCACAGGCAGGAGCAGGAAATGGCAAGACTCTTGCTAGCAGATGTAAAGGCATTAAGTCTCAGAATGCTTCAGAGCAAGGACTCTGGTACCAGATTACCTCGCTTCAAATCTAGACTCTCCCACTTTGTGTGATAGAATAATTACAAAAAGTAGCCACATTTTTTTTCAACCTTCCCTATACCCGTGCCCTTTACAATTTAACTTCATACTTTTTCCTCTTTAAGTACTCTGATTACTCCCTTCTTTGACTCTGGGCTGGGGACCCTGCCACCATATGAAGATGCCTGGACTAGCCTGATGGGTGATAAGAGAGACACGTGGCCCAGACACCACCATTGCCCAAGCCAACAACCAGCCAATCCTTAGATATATGAGTCAGGCCAACCTAGACCAGCCAGCTCTCACCAGCCCACCAGTGGATCACAGACACAAGAACAAGCCAGTTGAGATTGGCTGAGCCCGGCCCAGAGAAGCAGAAGTGCCTAGCTGACCCACAGACTCATGAGCAATAATAAGTGCTTATTATTTCAAGCCAGAGTTTTGGAATGGTTTGTGATGCAGCAATAGCTCACTAATAGAGCCCCCGGCTAAATCTTTGAATTTGGACAATTTCCTTAAACCTTCTAGGCCTTTGGTTGCTACATCTGCAATATGGTGATATCAAATAACATAAGTTACCTCACAGGAATATGGTGAGGATTACAGAAATGGATATATGTGAAGCACCTGGAATAGTGCTTATCACACATACATAGCTATAATTTGTGGATTATAATCTGTGGAGCACTGTGCTGAATATTTTCCATAAATTTTCTCATTCTGTCATCACAAAAGTCCTTTGAAGCCAACCCTATTTCTCATTCACAGGTTACAGGAAAAAGTGAGTCTGTGAGAAATCCGGTAATGTGCTGAAGATCGCTCAGCTAATCAGTAGCGGATGTGGGACTAGATGCAGAGCCTGCTATCTAAATCTTGATTGTCTGTGAAACCGCCCCTTGGAACCGGCAGGATGGAGTAAGTTAAGACAATGATACTCTCCAGCACAGAACTCTCTCTTAAGTGGGGGCCCAAATTATAATCCAAATAAGGGATTAATCCACGCATTATCACTTTTCTCGAAGTTTAAATCAAATCCTTGTCTAGGTTGGTGACCAAAGTTTGGGAATCACCAACACCGTAAGTCAAGAGGTATCTTTTCTAAATGATGGAGATTCAAACTGTTAGCTCCATCTAGCAGCTAACGGCATTACATCCCTCACCCTTGGGATCTCTTCTCCGTTATTTAAATTTCAAATCTTTCTTTTCTTCCCTAAAGCAATTTGAAGAGCTGGACCAATTTAAAAGTTTCAGTGAAAGGGAATTACCTTGAGATCAGCCCTTAATATGCCCTGAACACCTTTCTCTCTTTACCTAAGAGCTTCAGTTTCTAAAGTTAATTTAGCCCTATTGACTAAAGAAAATCTTGTTTTAAACCCTATACCCACTGGTTGTCTTAACAGTTATGCTAATTATTCTCATTTATATTAAACGTTCACATATTCAATAAAATGCGTTAGTAAAGAGAGCTATAAGTTATACCTCTTGGATATCATTCCAAAGGAAGGAGGCAAACAAAATAGGACAAAAGTCAAGCAAAACCAAGGAAAAAGTTTGCCTTGCCTGATATGGACACAGGGGGGCAGCAGAGGGTGAAGGATGGGCCAGAGTTTGGGGCCGTGGCTTCCAGTCACGTGGGCGCAACAGCACCGATTTGGAAGGAGTGCTAGCTGACCCGGGTTTGAGGGAGTTGATGAGTGGCTCGAGCCTTGATTTCCTCGCTTGAAATTCTGTAATGCTCTGCACATCAGATGATATACAATAGTGAAACAGCTGTACTGTTCTTGAACGAAAGGTAGACTTGGACCCTGGTTCTTCCATTCTACTCAAGAAGTCAGTACAAGATTACTGACTGCTGCCTACTGTGTACAAGGCGCTGTCCTAAGTACTAGGAGTCAGATAATAATAATAATAATAGTAACTAATATTCATGGGACAATAACATTGTTCCAAACACTTATTTCATTCAATGTCTCCTCTGAGGGGTTCACTCTCCTATCTTCATTTTACCGATGAGCGAACGACCCTAATAACTTCCCAAGTCATACAGAGAATGAGCCAGGATTCCAACCCAAATATTTTGATTCCACGGCCAGGGCTGTGAACAGCTTTGCTGCAGTCTGTTCGGTGCCATCTTATCAAGGTAGATAATATGGCTTCTGGCCGCAAAGAGACCAGTGTAGGGGAAGGAAAACGTGTGAAGTCCGCCCTGCAGTGTAGACAGCAAAGTCAAAAGAGTGTGTCCTAGAATCACGGACATGGGAGAGATAACTCTGCGCAGTAGACATCTGGGAAGGCTTCACAGAGGAGGTGATGCTTTTGCTGGGTTTAGAGGAGGGCATTCCCCTCCTCACCACCCCCCAGTTAAAAAAGAAGAAGAGGAAGAGGCCACTGCAAGCAGAGAGAACAGCGTGTGCCTAGAGGCCATCTGGGCAGGAGACAGCTCAGGAGAGGGACTTGGGTCAGCTCAGAGTGAGCCTCAGATGCCATGGTCAGATCTGGACTTTCTCTTGGGAGTCAAAGGGGAGCCATCAAAGGGGTTTGAGTGCAGCCACGACCTGCTCAGATCTGTGCTTTAGGGATGAAGACTGGCAGTGTGGGCAATGCGTGGGAGAGGCCAGGAGAGGGAGACCAGGTGGAAAGCTGTCTTTATAGCTCAGACCGGAGAGGGCGAAAGGCTCTTCTAAGGAAGTCTCGGTGAGCCTGGGGAGGAGAAGCTAGACTCAACCCATTTCCAAGACTGGATGAGATGACATGTGGAAGAGATGGAGAAGCCTGAACTTGGGTGGCCAGTGCCTCTGTGTATCAAGGTCAGAGAAATGGAAGTCGGTGCGTATCTGTTGGGGACAATGATGACCCTGGTTTCAAATGTGTTATGTGTGAAGACCCTGCAGGACATAGTTGTAATCTGAACTTTCCTCCTGCTGGATTTGAAACGAATCATTAACTCAAGAGCCATTTGCTGAAAGCTTAGATGCAAGGCCCTGGGGAGAAAAAGACCTGCCTAATCCCAGGAGTTTGCCATCAGGGGCAGAGAGGCGGAAAGCAGGGATCTAAGTGCTCCAGTTCGGGTGAGCATCAGCAGCAGTGGTACATGAAGGAGAGGCATCCATAATCAGACCCAAAGGCTCAGGCAAGTCTCCCCAGGAAGATCCTTGAGTTGGCCCTTGGAAGTTGCCTCCCTAGCTGATTAAGGAGGTGGCTGGAGGGCAGCAGTGAGGAGAGCAGGGGACACAGCAGGGAGGTGGTCCAGGAAAGTTGGAAAGGTGAGACAGTAACAGCGAATCTGGGACCTGGGACAGATCTGTTTTCAAGGAGCAGGGGAGAGAGTAGCGAGAGAGGCCTGGGAGGCCAGCCACAGGCTATTTAGGAAATGCTTGCCCTGCTGAGCCAAAGCCTAGAGTGCTCTGGGGAGGAGGCAGAGCTGGGGAGTCCAAAGATATCAGAGCCACTTGCTAGCAGTGTGATCTTCAGGAAATCCCTTAAACTCTCAGCGAAGCATTACAGCATGGGACTGTTTTGAGCCTGACACCTGGGACATGTCAAAGGTCAGCAAAGAGCAGTTCTCCTCTCTAATGTGGACCTACCACCTTCAGCCACACCACGGAAGCCAAGACTACTTTTTATGTGAAGGGGGGGTTAGTGGGATGGGAACAAGCCTTGAGGATGGTCTCACTGGACTGTGGGGCCCCACCAGCATGCACCGCCGCCACTGGATGTCCATTGTCCCCGTTCATTTCTCTATCACTCACTGATTACGCCTGCCTTTTCCTACTGGCTGCCCACATGGCTTCAAAAAGCGCACATTGGTGCCCTTGTCTAACCATATTCAGAATCCCCACCCACTATTAAATAAATGAGGTTACTTTCTGTTGAAAGTACAGTTACTGCTTTTGGTTTTTTTGCCAGGCACACGTGATGCATTCGAATGCATGTAAAAAGGCAAAAAGGAGGAAAGAAAGGAAGGAAGAGAGGACAATGTGAATACCTCCCCGCCTCCCCGGGTCCCCAGCTTTCTTCTTCCCTCATCAGTCTCCACACCCGTCTCTTGCACACCGGATATGCGCCCCCGATGGTAGAACCGGGCTGCCCTCGCATCTCCATCTCCGCTGCTCTCTCTGGCCAGCTGCCCGGGGTCTGCTCCTTACCCCACGAGCCTCAGTCCCCTGAATCACAGGCTAACATACCTACCTCACGGGGCTGGTGGAAGGACTCCATGAGATCGGGGCCTGCCACAGCATCTGATCCAATCTTCCTTCTCAGGCCCCTCAATTCTGAATTCCTCCTGGAGCTGCCCACAGAACCCTCCCTTAGACCTGGGCTTAGAGTGTGAATCCACCGGGTTTTCTACCCGCCATCCCTGCAGTCTGGTCACTTACACTTACTGGACTAACAATAGGGGAGGAATAAAAGCCAATAGAAGGCCCAGATCTGTGTACAAACAGATAATTCAAGAAAAGTGCTTGGGAAGATGGCAGTAGGAAGACCCAGAGCTCACCCCGTCCCACATTTTTAACTAGATATCATCCACCTCCAAGTTAATAAACCAGAGAGTACAAACAGATAATTCAATAGAAAGGGAATTTTTAAATAGTGGTAAGGGGGGAGGGGATTCGTAGGGTAAGAAAGGCTATTGGTGACGGAAGAGCAGATATGATCCTTGCAAACCTACCCCCAGATTCTTTCAAGCCCAGCTCAACCTTCTTGCTCCCTCAGCCCATGGAATGGAGCAGCCTTACGTACAGAGTGGCTTCCCATAGCTCATCTCAGAGACTTCTATGACATTATTTGCAAAATACTGTTTAGAATTATATGAAATTCTAATGCAAATTAAAAATGGGCAAAAGTGAATATGCCCCGAAAGCCACCATCTAACTGATCACCTGTGGCTACTGGACCAAGGGGAGCCTCCCCTTGTGTTGTGAGAGGCCAAGTTGGGAATGGTTCGCTCTGGGCGAAGGACATGGGCTCTCCGATGACAGCAGGTGGACTGGGTCCCATCAACACGACACAACAGCCTGACACAAGTTGGGGCCATCATCGGCTACAGGAAGTTACCGATCTTTGGTAACTGGTCTAAAGTGGCCACCCTTAGCACCTATCGCCTTCTCATCAACCCTGCCAGTCACCAGGCAGACATGGGTCTTTCACTTGGGCCTCTGCCTGTGATCCAAGAGCTCTCCCATGCGTGGGGAGGGACCTCCAGGGGGCCAGCTCTGCCCCAAGTCTTTCCCCGGCCCCTCCCCTCCCTCAGCCAGACCACACAGCTCTTACAGACAGGATCTCATATTTGGGTTTTATTTTTATTTTACAAGACTATAACATGCTGAAACAGGGAAACAAGGATAAAGTACATCATTCCTATCTAGGAAACCAGCTCCATTGTCAACAATAAATAAATATTTAAACGGCGATGAGCCCCTGACAGGTGCTCAGAGGTTCCCAGCACGTTCAGAGGTAGAGTCTGGTGGAGAGGGAGACGGTCAGGCGACCAGCCCCTGCTGAGATTCTCCAGCAGAGGCAAACTGAAATTACAATAATAAATAACAGGAGCAACAACACAACAGTAATAAAAATAATATGCTGTGACAATGGTCACAAAACCGACCACACATTATACTTAAAATAATTTTCTCCTGGAGGAGCTCATAGTGCAGAGAGAACAGTGTTGCTTGTCCTAGGGCAGAAGGGGGCTGCCTGGTTCATTCACCTCCGGGGCCTGGGCTCGTGCAGAAGTCCCACCACAAAAATGTGTGTTTGGTGTTGCCCTGAGGTGACAGCGCGTTCTGATTTCCCCCAGTCCGGCTCTTCCAAGCAGCCTCTCTCTCCAGCTGCACCCCCGGCTTCTGTCTTCCGAGGGCCATCGTGGTCCCTGGTCCAACTTCTCCCCAGCCTCCGGTAAGTGCACCTCACACCCACAGGAAAGAGACATAAGGTTCCCCTTCCATTCTGGGCATCTTTTCTCCCTGTTCTCACACCCACAAAAGATACTGGCTTGATTTCAACGGAACTTTTGGGAACTGCCAAGAGATGTCTTAGGATCCTTTTCTCCCTCATTCCACACTGCAGAGGCCCCACACCGTCCTCCCCATGGGCCCTACGGTCCAGGGCAGCCCGGGGCCGGGGCCGGGGCCGGGGCCGAGGGAGGGCCCACCCCCGCAACAGGCCCTCGCGGGCCCTGCCCACACGTGGACCTTGCTGCCAGCACAGGTTCGGGGACCGCCTGCAAAGGTCACCAAGAGCACCAAGATCAATTTCCCAGGAGCAAGATGGCCCCTTTTCCAGGCTCTCTACCGATGTGGGAAAGGGGCTCCAAAGGCCAGTTTTTGAGGTATAAAAAAAAAATCTCATTTTGGGCAAGGGTCAAATTGGTTCTCTGGCCTTGAGAAGACCGTGAGGCTGGACACAGGAATGGGAAGAAGTGCAAGCTAAGGGGGCCCCGGGCAGCCCAGAGGCAGGTGAGGAGGACAGAGTGGGAAGGCACCGCATCCGCAGCTCCCTTCTGGGCCTGACAGCCTGGGAACTAGGGAAACGGGGTGCCGTCTGAGTCAGCTCCTCGCCAGGCATTAGAGCTGATCTGGTCGTCTTGCTCTGTCTCATTTTCAAGTTTCCTTTATCCGTGTTTCCCAAACCACCCCGGAATATTTCTTGCCCCGTGGAAAACGACAAAAGCCAATGGTAACTCCTTCACCACCTTCCCTTTCCCCGGAGAGCCCCACACAACCCTCCCCTTCGGCCCTTAAGTGCCGGCCCTGGAGGGGGGGGTGGGGGGGACCCTCTCATGCATGGAATCCAGTCCCACAGTATCTGGAGGAGAGTCTGCCAGATGGGCATCTTCCTTCGCTGTCCTCTCGCATTTGTTTGGTAGAATCTGCCCCAGGGATGGGTGACCCCACCTCTCCTCCCGGCTGGCTCCCTCACTGCCAGGAGGCTCAAGTGTGCAAGGGCTCTGCGGGGCCGCCGCTGGCTGGAGAGGCAGCGGTGGCCGAGGCTCGGGCCGCCAGGTCCCGGTAAGCAGGGGACTTCAGGAAGCGTGGATAGGAGTCCTTCTCCATCAGGGTGCGAGTCTTCCCCTGAGCCACATCGAAGCATGTGGCCGTGACAGCCTGCAGGTTCATCCTGGTCAGCTCCCTGGTCTCGTGGTCTATGTTCACCTGTGGGGAGGAAGGCAAGCACATGGGTGAGGGGAGGGTGGGCCAGGCAAGGGGTCCAGCAGGCCAGGGCGGGGGGAGGTGGGGGGGGGACGGGCTGACTGGCAGGATTCTGAACCAGGAACCTGGGGTCTCCTGAGTTGACCATTAACTGGGTTTTCAACTCTGGGCCTGTCCGCGCCTCGGACCCAGGGTCTGCCCTCCAATCTCCCAAAGTTATCAAGCATACAAATCTAACGCCTTTTCATTCCTGCCTCGGGACAGTCCTGGTTCAGTTCGCCATCAGCTCTCTCCTCAGGTTAGTGCCAGAGCCTGCTAACTGCTCTCTCTCCTCGACCCTCACTCCTGTGGTCTGTTCTCCAGCCAGCAACTAGAGTGAGCCTTTGAAAACTCGAGTCAGTTTGCCAGCGTCAGGGTCGTCCCCCCGTGTCACTCAAAGGAAGAGCCAGCGCACGTGCTGGGCCCTCATCTGGTGCCCTGCCACTCACTGGTCCGACCCCCTCTCCTAGTCTGCCTCCCTCACTCTCAGTGCTCCACTCGGGCCCACTCGCTGCTGGGTTTGCACTTGCCATTTCCTGGGTTGGAATGTTCTCCCCTCCCTTCTTTTAGAAGGGAGGGAAGTGTTCATCTGTCACCTTATGCGACAGCCCACCCCTCACTTCCCTTTGTAAAGCAAAAAGTCTTCAAGTCCGCCCACCCCATACTCTGGTGGGGTGTGCTTGATCAAAACCTGCTTTGCTTGGATCAGAACACACACCGTCCCCTGACCTGCATTTACTCATTTCATCGGTTATTGTCATCTTCTCTTATTAGGGCAGAGACCTTTTGTCCCTGCTATGTCCCCAGTGACTATAACCGTGCCTTGCATGTAACTGGTGCTCAATAAATCTTTATGGAATAACAAGGAAAAAATTCGAGTGCTCAGAAAATACAATACAGCGTAGGAGACAAAAGCAAGGCATTACTAGCTCTCTCCACAAGGTGGCCCCACTCGCTTTAGCAAACGCTGGTGGCCCGCCGCGGAGACCTGAGGG
Source organism: Zalophus californianus (assembly GCF_009762305.2). NCBI lineage: Eukaryota > Metazoa > Chordata > Mammalia > Carnivora > Otariidae > Zalophus > Zalophus californianus. The sequence continues at coordinate 43,515,644 of NC_045604.1, forward strand.
CAGGTGCGAAACTTCGCCGCCCAGGGACCAGCCAGCCTGAGGCAGGTCAGCCAGGGGACTGAACCGGGTCACACAAGGTCCCCAGGTTGCCCTGTCTCCACACTCGTGTGTTTTGAGCCTCTAAAAAGGCCTTAGCTTGCAAAAGTGGGTATGGACAGAAGCCACACCACCTGCCAAGCCCTCTAGCACCATCAGCGAGACTGAGGGTAAGGGCACCAGGAGCAGCAGAGCACCTGGGTTTCCTAGTCTCCGGCCCCAGAAGCCCATCCAGCCCCGTGCCAAAGATCACTATTTAAACCCAACCCTCCCCCTGCTGGACAGCCCCCAGCCCCAATCCTCAGTGGGGAAGGAGCAGGCAGGGCGGCAGGATCCCCGGAACATGCTGAGGCTCTGACCTCTTTGGGGGCTTCACGGCAGATAAATTCCTCAAAGATCTTGTGAGCCCGGGAGGCCAGCTTGGTAGCTGACCGGAGCTTCTTGAACTCCTCACAGGCCAGCCAGAACTCCAGGTTCTCCTCACTGAACTCCGTCTTCAGGAAAGCGTGGAAGGCAGCCACACCATCTGGGGTTGAGGGGAGAGAGGGAGAGACAGGTTAGACATCACGACAGCGGGGAATAAAAGAAGACAGCCAGCAATTGTAGTTAATGGCTCTATTTTTAGGATGTAATTTTCTTGAACAAGGACCTGCCTTTGTATTCTGAACAGAGCCTGGCACACTAGGGGATCATCATTATTACTATGACTATTATTTTGCCCATGCTTTTCAGCATCCCTCAGGCTGGCTCCAGAGCACATGGGTACACATGTACCATCCACAGACAGACACAACAGGGTCCTACTCACTTCTACTGCTCAGTAGCAAGTCAAATGACTCTTTCCACCCCAGCACATCTTCTGAGAAGTTTCTGCTAAAAAAAAAAAAAAAAAAAAAGCCAAGATTTTAATTAAAAAAAAAAAAAAAACCAACACACTAATGCACAGCATAAATCCTAGCCAGAACTCTGATAGAGGTTGTATAATTCACAGAAAGACTTGCTCGGTGATTATTGGAGCTGACTTCTCAAACTCTTAGTTGAGGCTACAGGTATTTTTCTAGAGGACAGTTCAATAATAAGAAACCAGAGCCAGGAACCTTCTGGCCCTCAGTAAATAACTCTAAGACGGTCTCTTCACTGTCCAAAATTGTTTCTGTTCCTCTGACTCTGAACTTTGTTTTCTACACTTCCCCCATGGAAATCAGGGCCTCAGGAATAGAGATTAAGTATACCCATAACCCCAGAGACTAGAACACCACCTTGCACCCTTGATGTTCAATATGAAAGGGCTCATAGCAAAGCGCATGCTAATGGAAGAAGAGTCATTGACTGAAAAGCCTCAAGTATTCTTAGACCCTGTCCTAGCCCTGGTTGCACGGACGATGACAACTCCAGGGGGGACAGTCTGGTAACTAGACATTCCGACCCTGGACACACACATCTGTTGGTGGCCTCAGAACCCTGGAGCTACCTACCCAGTCACCCATAGCAAACCAGCAGGAATCTTCACTAAAATCCCCAGGAAGGGGTCATCGAGGCCCACCCTAGCATGTCCTAATTTCTCCCTGTATCTTCTTTCTTATGGCTCTTTTCCTAAATCTGGCTCCCTCCCCTCCAGGGCCCGAGGCCAGCTAGCAGGACTTACCCCTCTTTGCTGTGTTTGCAGCTCCACTCGAACTTGCCAACACTCCCAGTATCAGAGCCCAGCTCTGATTTGTGAAGAAAGATCCCCAGCCGTGTCTTGAACTCTTTGGCTCTGAAAGGCAAAGCAGGAACACGTAAGGATCCTACATTGGCTCAGCCGGGGCTAAAAGGTTTATGGGGTCCCGAAGAAGAGTTTAGGCTGGTGTCACCCTCATTCCAGCCTCAAGCGTTCCTAGGACTCTTCTGCTGTTCCCAGGGCTTAAACTCTGCTTGTCTCTTAATATCACCAGCCCAGAAACAGCCCAGAAAGTAATGTTTCAGCTGTTCCTCAGTAGGACTTACACTTTCTGAGTTTAGAGCACAGCACACATGGGCTTTTTCCCACTTAAGTCACGCTGATCTATCTTTGTGCCTGCTGATTAGCAGAAGGCAGTTCAGCACCCTGTAGACTTATCCTGAAGATTTCTGGAACTGTGTGTAAATTGATTCCTGCTTTCACTTTCTTCACCTTTTCCTTCCCAGCCACCAGCTCCAGCAAGGACTAGAGGTGGTTGAGTAGCTCCCTGGGAAGTGGGCACATCCCTCACTGGTGGACCCAAAAAAACACCTCCCTGCCATCTCAGGGCCCCGGGCAGGCCATGCTCCTAGATCTGGGCTGTAGAATGAAAACCAAGTGCTGAAGAAACTAGAAAAGGGAGTTCTGCCTGCGGATGCCAATGTGCTCTTCCTGCAGCCGGTCTTCGGCAGGTCCGCTGAGGACTGCCATTTGTCAGAGGATGGGGAATGACAGTAAGCAGGGGTTCCTCTGCTTCCCGTGGTTCTTACTTCTCTCTTCTCTCGGCCCGTCGCTTCTCTAGGACTCTAAGGGAAGCATCTGAAAACGTGGAACCCAGGTGACCTCTGCCTCTCCACTCGAGTCACTAGAGTCCCATTCTCCCGCCCGCCCGGTCCCCAAGCTTGCCGCTCCACTCCCTAAGGATTGGGGGGGGCGGGGGGGACTTGGACTTCTTCCTGCGGGCAGCGGTCAAGATCCAGAGACAAGCTCCTCTTACCTCTCCAGACAGGTGGTGGGGAAGGCGGCAAGGGTCCGGCACATGGCTGCGGGTTCAGGGCAGCACGTCGTGGGGAGGATGGTGACGGGCTCCAGTGGTCTCCGCGAACGTGAAGAGGCAGAGGGGCAGGGGCGGCGGGCGGCACTAGTCAAGGCGCTTTAGCTGGATCAGGCAGCACGCGCGGAGTCGCGGCTACCCCGGCCTTTATTACCTCGGAGGGAGCGGGGCGGGGCTGAGCTCCGCCGACCAATCGGAGAGCGGGACGGCGCGCGGGGAAGGTGGAGGCGGGGCCCGGGAGCTCGACGGGGCGGGGCGCTCGCAACTTGCGCACCGCCGGGCGCACGCGGCTGCTCTCGCCTCTGGGCTGCACGGGGTGCGGAAGGAGGAGCGGCGGGCAAGTCACACGGCCCGAGAAGCGCCCACTCAGTTTAGTAGGAAAAAAACCCGTCGGCCCCTAGTAAAATCAGAAAACCAACACAGCGGTAGCGGGCGGATTTGCGCGGGGGATGACGCACTGGGGAGGCACACACCGTGCGGACCACAGCCTGCGCCTGATCCTGCTCGGTCCTCACGGACGGGAGCAAGGAGTGCAAGCCGCGCAAGGCAACGTCTTGATTGCACTGATGACTACCATTTATTGTGCTCCTACCCGAATGCTCATGGGGCAAAGTAGTAAGCCCTTTACCGCAGCTCCTCATCTCATCTCCTCCGTTTCAGAGATGAAGAAACTGAGTCAGAAAGTTAAGGAGACTTACCCAAGATCTGGGGGTTGGAATTAGACAAATGGCCCGGGGTGGGGTGAGGACGGGGCGGGGCGGGGCTCTTTATTGAGCATCTGTGAGCCAGGCATTTTTACTAAGTGTCAGGTTAATTAATTTGCTCAACATTACACAATTAGTGTTACGCCAGAATTCAAATACGAATTTACCATGCTTTTTCCACTGCCCTCCCAGCCAAAATTAGAATCCCCACACCTCTGTAAAGTGATGAATGATCCTGGGTTTAAGCAGCAGCTAGTTCAGTGTCCTTATCTCTAAGGTCAAGGTAAGAAATACCCTCCCTCTCTCCTCACCTTCCCATAAAGGCCTTACAGCACCCTTCGCCTCCCACCGTGGCCCCTCAGTTCCCCCTTGGGATTGCTATTAATGAGGCTGCGTGTGAGGTTTAGAGTGTGGAATCCAGAGCTGGATTCCCAGGTTTCGAATCATGGCTCCACCACTTACTGATAGGAGACCTTGGGCAAGCTCCTTAACCTTTCTGTGCCTCAGTTTCCTTTTCTCTAAGATGAAAATATGATACACCTATTTCATAAAGATGTGAGTATTAGGTAAGTTCTTAGTTTGAATTCCCCAGGAGACAGGAAACACAGTTCCCCTGAGGCAGAGCCTTGCTAGGGAGAGTTCTCAGACCAGAGAGGGATTGAGGGAAACAGCGTTGCTCAGAGGAAGAAGTTAAATGCCAGGTTGCTGCAACAGAGACCACAGTTGGCCCCAGGGCCCTTGTACCACATTGACCATTCATTGAATGTGATTGCCTCCAAGAACGTGGCTTAATCTTAAGCAAGGCCACCCCCTCTGTTAAGGCCAGAGGGACTGTGCTGGCAGCCTACAGCAGACAACAGGCTGGAGAATGAGGGCCGGGGTCCCAAATAGGGGATCTTGGTGGTGTACCGTAGCACCCTCAATAAGGTGCTTAGATCAGTGCTGAACACATAGTTAGCACTCAATAAATGTTAGCTCTCAGATTTATTTATGAGGGACACAGGAATTGCTAGACAATAAGGAAAAGTAGTTTTTTGTGTGTCTTGGTATTTAGGTTTTTATTTCACGAGGGGCATCTAGGAGTTGCTGTTCCTCAGCAAGGCCTGGAAATAAAGGGTCAGAAGAGAGAGATATAAGAGGAGAAGAGGTCCCCAGCTGTGAGAGGTGGGTGAGACAGCCCAGAAAACCTGGTTGGGGAACGAAAGGTTGAAACCACAAAGGGGGAGGGGACGGGAAGGCCTGGAGATAGCAGCTGAGCAAAAGAGGCCCAAAGCAGAGCAACATGTGGGGTCATATGTCAAAGGAGAGTTTCTGGGTAAGCCAGGGCCTGCAGAAGATGACCCAGTTGGTCAAAACATAATGCACTCTGAAGAGTAGAGCCCAATCCTTCCCCAGCCTCCCAGTGGGTTAGTAAACGGGCCGGTGCCGAGCAGCTCACACATTGGCAGCATCATCCCAGATGTCAGCCTCCCCCACCACCCCCCACCCCGCCCCCCGCCCCCGCCGCCCGTCTCCGGTTCTTCCTTTCTCTCAAGTGCAGGACTGCATTGGCGTGGGGCAGGGAGAGGGCAAGGGTTGTGGTGTGCAGCCAGGCAATGGAAGGATGCCTTTTGAATGTCTGTTTCTTCCATAAGCCCACGCGGCCATCAGCAGGACTTCTGTGGAGGAGTTGGTCGGCTGAGGTGAGGCCTGCTCTTTCACCCGTGCTGCTCAGGCTCCAGGGCATGATTGTATTATTCAGCTGCTGGTGTCTGGGACAGCTTCTCTTCAAGCGACGAAAACAAGTCTATGGATGAATCAAATGCCCGGTCTTGCCCTCAGGAGCACCATGTTGGAATCAGCCCAGACATAGGCACATAACAATAATAATCGTGATTATGCACAGAATTTCCCTAAACCTTCCTGTTCCATCTGCATCCCTGTGAATAGGCCAGAGGAGCCTTTTAATTTCCATTCTGCAGACAACAAAATAGCCAGTGCCTAAGGTGCCCTCTCTTAAGTGCCCTGGATCAGAAAACAGCTGAATCGTGCCCAGCTCTCCAGATTCCTGAGCTGGTGCTCTCTCCCACTCGACAAAGAAGGCAAAAGAGGCAAGAGAGACAAAGCGGTGCTTGAAGTCTGGCACATCCAATCCAAGAGCACAAAGCTCGGGGCTCAAGAGGAAGAGCCCTTTCTGAGTTCAACCTGCCTTCCCGGTTGCCATGGTTACCTCTTCAGTTTCCAGGCATAAACTTTTTGAAGTTCACAATGTATCCCAAATTCTCTTCCCAGCAGGTAGGCTGGTTCACGTCTGCAATTTCAGTAATGACTCGACAGTTGCTGTAAATCCAGCAAATGGAGCCCACCTGTGAACCGCACTGGCTTTGACATGAACCTGACCTCGTTTTTTGCCCAGCGCTCGCCGCACAGCTGTGCTGTCTGTCATGGAGGGTGTGGGGACACAGCTCTGCAGCCTGGGTCATCCGGGAGCTGGATTAACTATCCCATGACATCCCAGCCACACGGCCCTCCACCCGCCTCTGCTTCTCTGCCCTCCCCATCCCCAGCACCACGCTCTCCCCTCAGCAGAAGGCCACAGAAGACCTTTATCTCCTGAAAAGGGTTAGGGGAAATGGATACACTTTCTTGGCTTCTGATTTGGCACAGATGGTCCCCACAGGGGTCTGGATGTTCCCAATTCAATCATCGATCCACTGATAAATATTTATTAAGAATTTATTATGTTCCCTAGCCGGTGGGGAAATCGCACAACTTTTAGGCTCTTCGCTGAGTTTCATGACCTTCTATTTCCTCCTCTCGGAGGAAACGGAACTAGCACAGCAGGGAAGGAGGGGTGAACCGAAGTTGTTGACAGGAGTGGCAACAGAAGTCCAGAAAGAAAGGTCAGCCCAGGAGGGTCTGCAGTATTGAAAGAGGAGAGAGTGGGGTTTGAGCAGGATGGAATACAGCCGGAACATGCCAGACATGTAGGAAGGGGGATGCTCCACGTGGGAGAAATAGCTAGGAAAAGCCAATTGTAATTTGGTGGTGCAGAATGATTTAGAAATTCCCTATATACAGCAGAGACTCTCAGGCATGTAGGATGCACAACTGGATGTCACTGTTTGATAGAACATAAAAACAGCAGGAGCCGCACATACTGTGAGGCAGCTCGGTAAGGAGAGAGAGAGAGATCCCCGCCTGAAGACGGGAAAGAGGGGCTGGATACATCAAACAATTGTTTTTCCCGATGATCCTTCAGAGCACGGGGTGCAGCTCACTTTGATGGCTGTTTTATGCTTCTCCCACTTCTCTTCCTCTTTCCTCCCTCCTGTCTGGGAGGAGCTCCAAGGGCATGGGAGTTTGGGAAGCCTGCTTTTCTCTCCCCACCCAGGCCAATGGACCCCTAGCTTCCAAGGCAGGGCAGTCTCAGCCACTTGGGGAGGAAGCTGAAAATCGTCAGTGGTACCCATGGCTGGTAAGGGCATGTCTAGACTCCTCTGTACGGCATATAAGGCTCTGACCACCTGATCTCATATCCATCACCTCACACCCTAAATCCCAACCGAACTCAGCAGTTGGCAGGTTCCCACGACTCCACGCCACCTTGCACGTACAAAGCCCTGAGCCTGAGGTTCTCTTGGCCTAAACATCCCGTTCCTGTCTGTACTACTCGTTTTAAAAGAAATTCCCTTCATGCTCCTTCCAGCCAGTCCTACCGACCCCCCATCAGAGGCAACCACTATTCTTACTCCTAGAACCATAGCACCAGTGTTGACTCTTCTTGACTTTTGAACTTAATTTTGAGGCCAAATTTTGATTTCCAGTCTGTTTACTTATGAGCTCCTGGAGGGTAGGGACCATTGCCTTGGTAACCTTTTCATCTTCAGCCCGTAGCACCACACCCAGTTCAGGGTATGTTCTAAATAAACGTTGGCTGTGCTTCCCCATCTCTCTTGGCTCATGCGGGACCCTGGTTCCCACCTGGAGGGAGCCCTGGGGCAGCTTCCAAGGGAGGCAGATCTTCAGCTCCCAAAGTCTTGTGGGGGTTTTGGGCCCTGGGGACCTTTGCTCACCTTCAGCCTCCTTGGAGCCTGACTGCTGATAGATGGCGCTTCCAGGGTTCATGCTTTCTTGATTCTTAAAGGCTGGCTGTGGCCCTTCACAGGCCCCTTGCTAGGTGTCTGTGGTCTGACACTCATGCGTGGGCTTGCCATCCTGGCCGTGATGGTCGGCCCCACCCCACACCTTAACCAACCGTCGGCCTGCCCCCGACTCCTGAATTGTCCCTGGCTGCCAGTGCCCGGCGTCCTCCCCACAGCGGGCCTGTCCCTGGCCTATCGGCACACTCGTCCCTTGCTGCCTCCGCTCTCACCTGCAAATGCTCCTGCCATCATTTTGATGCAGTCCCTAAAGTACCGACTAAATTAATGGCAATAAATGAGCCCCGTCTCATCCTAAGACTGCAAAATAGGAGAAGTGCCCGAGAACCCTGGGTTTCTAAGTGTCTTCCCCTTTCTCACCCTCCCTCCTCACTCCCTTTGTTCACTTTTGTCACGAATGTCATATTCCTGAGAGCATTTCACTTCCACGCCTGGAGACATAGAAACACATTTATCACAATGTGAATTTTTCTCATTTAATAATTCTTCAAGGCCCTGAGGAACCATTTAGGAAGAAAGATCAGAGGGGAAAAAAGGGAGCTCTGGGACCTGCCTGTCACTGAAAGGTGCCGTTTACAATTCCAACCCCTGATTCTTCCCAGGCTGAGGAGTGAGGACTTTTGGATTACAGAACTGGAAAGTCGGGACTGGAGTTTCTGTGCTGGACTGTGCCTCTTTCCAGACAGGAAATGAGCACTGGGGGGCGGGGGGGGGGAAATCTAATAGATGCCACCCCCTAATTGGGGAGGAAAGGGGAATTCTGACCAACTCACTCTGTCACATTCCTCAACCAGGACAACCCCCTGTGCTTGATGTGAATAAGGAGAAGGAACACTGCTCTCTGGGAAGACTCTGCCGACAGCCTAATTGTTGCTTCAAGGGGGACAGGGATACAGAATAGGTGAGGAGGAAGCATTGTTTTACTCTCAAACTATGTGTGTGAATGTGTGTGTGTGTGTGTGTGTGTGTGTGTGTGTGTGTGTGTGTGTGTGTGTGTAGGGCAGGGGACTGAAAGACCCCCACAGAGGAAACCCTCAACTGCATTAATTTCAGCCCCAACCCACCCCCCCCCCTTTCTCAGGAAACCTCAGCACATCAGATGATCCCTGATTCCAGAGACACACGATGTGCTCTCCGTGGTTGGAAAGCCACCTTTGAGATATGGGTGCTCTCCTGGGCAGATCTAAACCGGCCTTAGGGAGGCCTGGCCCCCTGAATCTTGATGCCCAGCCCAGTGTCCCGCACAGCACGGGGACTTTTTCAATGGTGAATGAGGAATAAAGGAAATGCATCCCACTCTAGATGCAGTGGATGTCTTCGGGGTCATTGTCAACCTAGCTTCCCAGGATCTTGGGGATCACAGACATTCTTGGCTGAACTTCAACCAGACAACTTTCTGGAAATGGGTCACAGACAGGCCGGATTACGCAGTGAAACATGACTACACACCTCCCAGGCGTGCCTCCCACGGTGGCTTCTGGAGTCCCCCAGGGTAGGCAAACTGGCACTAAGTCAGGGAAGGGTCTGACAGGCATGAAGAGTTCCAGAGCCCAGCTTAAGCTGGAATCTGTGCCACATCATTCTACTTCCCTGATGGTCTCGAGCAAGGAAAACCCCAACACACTTAGGCCCCCTCACCCCCTCTCATAGGCATTTCGGAGAGGCATGTGCTGGGAAGAAGCTGGGGGCTGGACCCAGTAAGAACAGACTTCAGCTGCTTGGCTGACACCTGGCCTGCTCGAAACCCCATCTAGGAGGAAGGGTAACTGCCATTTGTAGGCCTCAACGCCATCTAACGCTGAGCTCAGTGCCATATAGACACCACCACAGATGGCGAACCAGACAGCCATGGGTAAGTAATCCAACCAAAGTGACATACCCAGGAAACGGAGGTGCTAGGATTGGAACCCAGTTCTGTCTAGCAGGTTCCAACCCCCGGCTACTCTAGGTCTGAACTCTTGCTTCTGAGCAGCGGACGCTGGTGCTACTTCAGGCCCTGTCTCCACACTGCCCTAGTTAGGGATTTCTGGGTGCTTACGTAAGCCACAGATGAGATGTAAGGCCCGTGGAACAGCAAACCCAACATGTGAACATCACTGGCACGTGCAGAGATGATAGGTCGGAGCTCTAGGAGGGCTTTTGCCATCCCCTGGGAGTTAGGCACCTGCCCTCCGTGCAGCCTCTCTCCCTCCTTTGAGTCACCTCCCATGCTCCCCCATGTCCATAGAGAGAGGGGGGTGAAGGTGCGGAGGGCCATCGCAGGGAAACAGAGGAGAAGCAGTTTTGTAGGAAACAGAGAAGGCTCGAGGAGCAGCAACAGTAGCTGTGGGCGCCGGACAAGTTGTAAGGAAACGTGCCTCTCACAATGTGCCCGCGACACCTGAGCAGAGGGAGAAACGTGCTGTGCTGTGTGAGCAGTCGGAGGCTGGGACTGGCGCGGTTGGGCGAGTGGGGAGGGAGCAGGGGGAGCAATGGGAACAGGTGGTCCTTTCACAAGCTCCCAGGCCATCAGCCCCTGACACAGCAGCTGTCCTAGAAACAGGCCCAGGTGGACAGAGGGAAGAGCACAGTGGGGGGTGCGTGATGTTTTGCAGAGAAAGAAATAAGCTCTCCCTAATGGGCCCCACACATCTGAGCACAGGGAGACATGCGGCGAGCTGGGTGACTGAGCCCGCCCGAGCCCCTCCTTCTCCACCAGCCCTCTGGCTGTGCTGTTCCAAGTGTGGCCACAGGGGAACCCGCCGGATCCAAATCCCCGGGCTTGCTGAACCCCCAGGCTTGCCGAACCCCCAGGCTGCAGTAATAACAGTGATTATGCTAGCCTTTAGTGAGCATTTTCTGCGCTCTACATTTATGCTAATTCTAGTCTTCAGCTTGTTTAATCCTTGCACTAACCTCTGGGGATGGTACTCTCCTGTTGTTGTTTTACAGATGGGGAAATGGAGGCATTGAGAGGTTGAGGAAGGAACGGAAGGCCGAGCAATGACCCCGCATGGGGTCATCTGATTCCAGCACCCGTGCATTAGCCACTCACTCCACACACTGCTCCCGCCTCCTCCAGAGTTCCAGAAAGCTCTCTCCTGCTCTGGGTTTCAAAGCGCTCATTTCTCCAGCTCCAAGAGGATTTGAGAGATGAAGTTCTGTCTTCTCTTATGGGTCAATCTGGTCTTCACTTCTCAGGAAGGGTAGAGAAGGCACAGGAAAAGAATGTTCTGCTTCTAAGACTCAGTTTATAGAGGGCCAGCCTTGGGACCCCCAGCAGCTTTTGACCCTAGGGCCATGCTGTTCGTCTAGAACATCCCTCCAATCTAGAAATGGTTCTTCACTTACCCAGCAACTACCGAGTCCTCACCTGGCGTTTGGAATTTCATACATATGAGCTCATATAATGCTCACTGTGAGCCTGCCACAGGGGCTGCCACAGGGGCTCATCTCCCACCTCAGTGGCCACTCCTCTCGCCTTCTGTCTGTCCATCTGGTACAGGTTTGCTCAGGCTGTGGCCTCGACCCGCCTCTCTTTTTGTATGATGGCCTCTTCCAGAGTAAGTTGTTATTGTAACCATGTCTGTAGGCTGATGACCACCAAACCTACCTCTCTGGCCCCTGCTAGAGTTTAAGGCAAGTTAGGTGCCTTCATACTTAACTTGTCTAAAATGGATTCAGTATTATGTACCTGCCGCCGCATTTGACTAGATTAATGACGTTAATTAATGGCAATAAAGCATCTATTCACCTGCCTTTGAAAGAAATCACACTCGCCATCGGTGACCCTCCCTTCCATCCCTCCTAACCTGTCAGCCTCCAAATCCCGTCTACTGGGATGTGATCTCTGGAATCTTCCTCCATCTTCACAACATTTGTATGTTAACCCTCTCATATGCTAACCGTCCTTCCCATTCCACCTACTCTGGTGCCAGATAAAGATAAACCAGAGCATGGCATTTCTCTCTTTCAAAGACTTCAGTGTCTCCCACCTTCCCCAGGGTCACCCTGAAACTCCTTACCAGGACATTCCAGTTCCTCCACAGTCTGGTTCCAATCAGTTGCTCCAACCTGTTCTTCTACCAGCTCCCCTACCCCTTCAGCTCTGGTCACGCCCTCAACCTTTCCACCAAATACTCCATGTTGCTCACCCACTTGCTTTTGCTTGCATTGTCATTGAGACCTGGAATGACCTTCCTCTTTTGTCTGACAAACTCCTATTTATCTGGCAAGACCCAACTCAAAATTCACCTCTGTGAATACCCTTATTCTTCGAAGATGCGTGCTGAAATGCTTGGGAGTGGATGTCATGACACCTACCACTTACTGTCAGATGATTCAGCTATATGCCTACACAAATGCCTACCTATCTATGTGTCTGTGTCCACTGATCTGTATATCGCGAGAGAGAGAAAGACAATATGGCAAACCATGGTTGAATCTGAATGGTGACTGTAAATCATCTTTTAATTCTTCCATATGCTTGAAAAAATTCAGTTATAAGTTGGAGGGAAAAAATGACCTCATCCCTGATAGTTTCCTCATTGCCTCTGACATTCCCATAACACTCTGTGTTTGCAACAATACAGCACTTTACTACATTTTCCTGTAATTTTGTGTCTAGCAACTTTCTCTTCCATAGATTGTGAACCTGCAAAACCACAGTAGCTGCACACAGTAGGCACTCAATAACTGTTTATTTGCATGAATGAATGTCCTCTCCTGTAAGGCTGAGCTGAAGGAGCAATAAGCCATAGGAACAGGAAGTTACCGTACTCCAGCCCCCCGAGGCTTCGTTCTCCATCACATGGATGCTCATGAGCACAGGAAAGGCACCTGGATAGGGAGGGAAGATAACACCATGGCTATTTACTGGATTGACAAAACGTAATTTAAAACTCAGGAGATCTAGTCTCTGTCACTGGTTCTATGACTAAGCAAGCTGTGTGACCATGGGCAACCACCAGCTTCTCTGTGTCTCAGTTTTCTCACTTGTAAACAGGGAGTAATGATGTCTGTCTTAGCCATGAAATGGGGAAAGAGTGTGTGAATGAGCTCTGAGAAGTCTAAGATACATGCAAAGAACGTAGTGCTATCCTGATTTTTGTTATTAAACTGAGCAGGACTTTGTCCTGACCTTGACTGGTGAAGAATTCTGAGTCACTGGTTTTTAGGGCAGGGGAGGTGCTTTGCGTCCATAAAGAATGGGAATTTCCACCCAGCTGGCTTGGGCCTCCTTTTCCCCACCCCTCTTTCCCTTTCCTCTGATCAAGTGATGATTGCTGGGAAACAGACAAAACTGGGGATCTTAAAATAGAGCAGCTAATGTCTGAACTCTCTGCCCCAGGCTCAGTTGCACCACCAGTGAACTTACGCAGCACACACACAGAGAAATTGGCTCACGTGGCACCCAGCCCCCTGAGCTGGAAGACCGAGGCTATGGAAAAAGTCATGCGTTGATTCCAGAGAAAAGCGGTCATCCAGGAATGCAGTGTTTTGGGTGGCTGCCCAGCCCCAGCTCCATCCGTCTGGATGAGATGCTTTGCCCTGATGCTTCTGTATCCTCCAAGGCCCTGGGCCCCGCCAAGGACCAGCTCTTTGTGGAAGCAGTGGCAGTCCCACGAGCCGCAGCAGGCTGGGGAAAGTCAGTGAGGGGCCTCTGGGGGAGAGGCTCCATGACTCACTGGTTTCAGAAAAGCTTGACTTCCCAGGCTGTGAATGCTTAAGTTGGGGATGCTTATGCAAAAAAAATGGGCAGACTTCAGTGCCTGGCAGTTGAGGGGCCCCCCCGTGAGGATGGGGAGGAGGTCCCTCAGGCAGCTTGCGTTCAGGGAAGGAAAACAGGTCATGAACAAATAGCAAATTGGGAAAAATGATTGCCAATAATGACTAACACAATCAAGGAAACAGAAACAGGGGGAACTTCTTTAAGTTGAGGGGTTTGGAAAGGTATACGAGTCAAGTTCCTGTTGCTAAGGACAGAAATGAACTTTCTCTGAGAAAAAAAAATTTTTGAAGGCGGTTCGGGGTAACCCGAAGAATTTTCAGACAGTCTCAGAACACAGATAAGAACAAAGGGAGGCTCAGCAGCCAAAAATCCCTCCACAAAACCACTCTGATGAACGCCCAGCAGGTACCAGCAGGTACCAGATGCCTCAGCCCGCTCCACAACCACAGCTGGGACTCCCCAGACACCGCAGCCGGCTCTGCCGCCCTGGAAAGCGGATGCTGCCGTCCGCTAGCCCCAAAGTGGATTCTCCACCACCTCATTGTTTTGCATCACCGGCTCCTGACTCAAGGCCCCAGAGGGGTGTACCTAATTGGCACCATGCTGCTTCTGATGCAAAGTTCCAAGCTGTGCCGGCCAGGCCTGGCCCCAGTGCTGCTGGATGTGTGCAAGCCTGCACTTAAGGCACAGGGAGGGGGAGGTGTGAGGGGGTGTTGACTATCCATCCGCTCTTTATCGAAGTCCTCTCCCAACCCTGTGTGGCAGGGACAGCCTTTCTCTTTCCCCCCATTGGGATTTCAGCCTCTCTGCCAAGAAAACTAATAGCTACTAATTTTGAGTGCCTGTTCAGTGCAAATCCTTCACAGGCATCATTTCTATGGCTTACCACCTCTTTGCAAGGTAGTTAGTTACCGTCTCCATTGTCAGATGCAGAATCTAAGGCTGGGAGAAGTGAGAAACCCCGTCCAGGAAGTGGCTGAGCCCATAGCTGAATGCAGCTCTATTATGTTCTCAGGAGTACCTGCTGCCTCCCAAGGGCATTAAAATTCAGGCAAATTTTCAGCACTGAAGTGATCCCCTGCTTCCGAATCCAGGACATCATACATGGGGGAAGGGAATAATAAACTCCATCTGGATTTAGGACCTTTACCTGCCAATCACCTATGGCCCTCTTGATACTCCAGGACTGCAGCTGTCCCAGCCTTTCAGGTAGCCACGCTCTGTAAGGCCATTTGGCAGGGATCTCTGGTGTCTTCTTGGTCAAGGTAGACCCCTCCACCCCCCTGAGCCTTACCCCACCAAGGCTCCATAAAGCCTCTCTGGGATTCTACACTTCTGGGTTTATGCTGCTATAGGACAAGGCTCATTTTCATAAAATGCATATGGCCCTGAAACTGTGTGTGAGTTGCATTTTTGTGACTCAATTCTATATACTCATTGGCTTACACCATCGTTTCAGAAATCATTGTTCATCTCTGGCTGCTCTTCACTGCTCCTTGACAGCCAGGTACTTCAGCTTCAAATAACATCCCCCTCTGCCTTCTCTACTTTTCTGTGAAAAGATCCATCAGCCAATATTTAAATGTACCAGGGAAGCTTACCATTAATGGACGTCCAAGGGGAATCATCTTAAAGTGAAAAAATTGCTCCTGGATAAGAAAGATCATCCCCTAAGACATTTGTATTATGAATTGGACTTTTTTTTTCCTTGGCTTTAATGCATCAGATTCCATGTACATACTTAGCGGTCTAGTAATAAACCGTACTGTTAAATGGGTAATTTGCTCAAAGACGATGAAGAAAGAAAGAGAGAGGCAATGAGAATAAATAGGGATCTCTGGAGCTTTTTGTTACAGGTTAATCGTGGGTCACACAGCCAGTCATTCAGGACTCAGTTTCTCTCTTTGACACACAGAGCACAGAATCTTTTGTATCTTTCATGAGGCTGTCATGAGATTTTAATGAGGCTCTCTGGTTAAGGTCCTTTGAGATAAGCACAGAGTATTATTAGAATGCAATCAGTATGCATCTATTAAGAGAGCGGCCTCTCCCCTATGGGTATGATGAAGAGGCTATTGCCACTGCTGGCTAAGTGCCCCCCACCCCCGGCCAGGGTTCTATTTTCCCAAAGTGCTGGTGCCTGGATCATTCCTAGCGAGGAGGGGTGGTACTGCCTCATTCACACTTTTCCCCAAGGCTTCAACAACAAGACAAGCAAAATGGCTGTAAGGTTGAAGACCTAGTCTCTGGCTACTGCTGGAAATCTGCATGGCGGTATTTCCCCTGGTAGCAGACAGCTGCCGTGCTAGGTGTGAATCAAACATGCAAACCTCTGGAGATTTGTCTTTCACTTCTCTGAGACACAACTTAGCGGAATTGCTGAAAATATGGTGACACATTGCCTCATCACGAGGACTCTCGGGGAGATGGGGGAGAGGAGGGAGGACGGCTCCCCACTAGTGCTCAGGAGGGAGTGCAGTCCCATTGCCATCCTCCTGTGTGCCTCCATGCCCTGACACCATCTCTGTTCTCCACCCTAACTTTCGAGAACGATCAAACTATATAAGAAGCAGAGCAAGCCCCCAGCTGCCCCAGACACCTGCGACTGTGGTTACATCTCTAGGGGCACTGGAGGCTCTGCCTGGAGGTCCCAGGGCAGGAATCAGCCTGGAAATGAGCTTGGTTCCCCCATCTGTACCCTGATTTCTTGAGTTAGGAACCTTCTCCATGTGTGCATACATGTGTACCTGTGTGCACACACACGTGTGATTCCTAAGCTAAAGGACTAAAATTCTCTCCAGAAATGTTAGTGGTTTCAGCTGCATTCATTTGCCTTTCCCATTGGAGGGTTGGCAATCCCCTGTTGATGTGCAAGCAGGAAGACACATTCTGCAGCCTCCTCCAATGATGGATGTAGGTAGACTTGCCATGTAGAAGCTGAGGGCAGCCAGGGAGCCAACAAAAGCCTATCCAGAACTCTTGCACTTGAGGCCTAGGAATTTATTTTACGTCAATATTATTTGGTACACTTGGCATTAGTTTATATGCAAATATATATATATCAGCTATGAATCCCAGTCCATTAACTATTTTCTTTACTTCCTATAGCTTAACCTAATCTTTTCAATTTGAGCACAGACTGCTTGAGAAGCAAAAAACAAAATAAGAATCAGATCTATCTAAGGTACCTCTCTGCAAAATGGTATCAGTGTTATGAAGCACCAAGGTGTTATAGCACCAAGGCATGAAGTAGCAGGAATGAGTGGCCCTCTGATCTTTGATCCTGTGTCCACTCAGGTTTCTGCTCAGACAGCTATAATCCTTACCTGTGATCAGGTCCAGCAGCCCCCTGCTACTGTGTTACTTATTTTGCTGAACAGGAACCTTCTACAGTATTGTCTCATGGACCCCTTGCCCTCCCAGCCCTTCCTTTCTAGCATCTTGCTGCTCCCTGGAGACAACCCTGGAAAACAGATCACAGGTCCCCTCTGCTTTGATAACCAAGAAGCTCTTTACTCCTTCCTGCCCCAGCCCCAGAGGAATCTCTTTTGAATAGTAAGACAAAACTCCTTCATAAAGGAGACTTACAGATGCCGACATTTGGGGCTCCCCATGGGGGAAAAAAAAAAACAGTGTTCTAAAAGCCCTGCTCATGCACACAGAGCTTCCAATGACACTCTTAGTGCTTTGCTCTTAAATATGAGTGAACAACCAAGGATTGCCAGACCTTAGAGCAAAATCTCAAACATGAAAGAGACTAAAACAAATGGCAAAAAGGAACCTGAGAGAAACAGAAACAATGAAGGGAACAGAATAAAAAATAAACAAACTAAAACAAAACAAAATCCATCATTAATATCCTTAGAGAAATAGGTGAAAATATTGCATTTGTGAAACAAGAACAGAGTTCTGTTTTGCAAAAAAAAAAAAAAAAATCAGAGAAAAAGTACAAGCTCTTGGAAATTAAAAATATGATAGCAAAAAAAAAAGAATTAGAGGATAAAGCCTAGGAGTCTTATCTCTAACTAATAGAAATGCAAGGGGGGAAGGGGGAGACAGAAAACAGTGGGAAAGAAATTATCAAAGAAATAATATAAGCGAATTTTCCCCAAAGTCAAGCATAAATCTCCAAACTGACAAGGCCTATCATGTGTTCATATTGAGTGTTCATATTGAATCACATCAAGCCCTGCATCATTGTAAATTCAGAACCCTGAAACAAAAAGGAGATCCTAAAAGTTGAGAGAACACAGTGAGGGGGACTGGGGAACAGACCAAAAATGTTGAGTAGGAATCAGGATGACATCAGTCTTCTCAATCACAATATTGAAAATGGAAGACAATAGTAATGCCTCCAGAATTCTAAGTGAAAACCATTTCCAACCTGGAATTCTGTACTACCCAAATCAAGAATAGGCAGATAATTAGATTCTCAGTCAGAAAAGTCGCAAAAAAATTATCTTCAATGTACTCTTTCTTAGAAAGCTACTACTGGAAAATACGCTCTGTCAAAATAAAAACAGAGGATAGGTGGGAGACAAGAATTAGGGGACAAGAGAGGTGAAAGGAATTCTCAGGAAGTTGGCAAAGAAAAGGGTTACAAGAGCTAGAGAGCAGAAAGCTCAACCAATCTCTAATCAGGGAGTCCGAGAACTCCAGGAGAGCCGTCTGGGTGCGGGGTACCGGACAGGCTTAACTCTGTGGAAATGTTACCGAGTAGTGTTTCACAGAGCTATGGGAGTATGTGAGGGAACTTAGTCAAGTGTTGATATAAAACCAAACAAAGGGAAATTAGAGGCAATATTAACCCCAGGAAAAACAAAAAAATGTGTGCAAGAATCGATATGTAATTAAAATACATTAATTGGCTTAATAGTAAACAATATTTATACAGTTATGATAACAAAAGCATTGTTAACCAGAAATAGGGGAGAGCTGGAAGAAGAGAAGGAGGGAATGCACATGAATTTAAAATCCTCATTACCATTATAGGAAGTTTATTACTAATGTCTAAAATTGATAAGCAAGCAGCACACTCTGTGAGTTGGAAATGTAGGGGACATACCAGATGAATAACTTAAGAGTTGAAAGTGATTTTCTCTTTGGAAAAGGAAGTGCGGCAGAGAGAGAGGAATAAGAAATAGCTAATTTTTATTATGTTTTTTTTCTACATATATAATTTAAAACTAATTACCCAGGAATACTTTTATTTAAAATAAAAGTATGTTAAGTAAATATTAAAAATGAATCCCACTGGTCATGTATGCAAAACAGACATATAAACAGATCAGTAGAGAAAAGAATTACAGGTCCTACCTATACACAGGTAAGGTGTGGACATAAAAGAGAAAGATAATTCCACCTAAGGAAGGAGGGCCAATTAATTCCTGACTTCTACTTTTTCATCTTATCCAGGGACACTGCGGCCTGTGTGCATATACAGATGTGGCTCACTAGAAAAAACCTGAGAAGCAAGGTAGAAACTCACCAAACATTCCTGGAAAGGTGGTAGTGTCTGCAGGTTAGGACTGCAAACCTGAGTATCACACTGCCTGGGTTTGAATCCTGGCTCTACCACCTACTAGCTGTGTCATTTTGGGCAAATTACTTACCCTCCTCGGTCTCCTCAAATGTTTCTACCTCGTAGGATTATTTCAAGGATTAAATGAGTTAATGTATAAGGGGCTCAAAACAATTATTGGTACATCTCAGTATTCTCTCAGCAGCCACCAGGTGAATCTGCTGAGTGCAGGCACTGGATAAGCAGTGTGTGTGTGTACGTGTGCGTGTGCGTGTGCGTGTGTGTGTGTGCGTGTGTGTGTGTGTTGGGGGTGTGTGGATTACAAAGAGCTCTAAGCCTGTCCCTGCCCTCTAGGAGCTTAAGGAGGGTTAGGGATTGGGGAAGAGGGAACACCTATAAATAAGGATATTACCAGCAATAGTGACCAGTAGCCAGCTGCAGAATGGGGGGACTTGTTTCCTAGAGACAGTGGCTGTCGATATGTGCTCCACTCCATAGAAGGGTCTAGGAGACACTTTTTAGATGCCCCTTTAGACACTCTTCAGTACCTCTTTCTCTAGGAATTTCTCCTTCCCCTCTTGCCTCCACACAGTAGCAGCAGAAGCTGCTGTGTCCTGCCTTCTTGCTTCCTTGATCCAGGAAACACACTCAAATCAAGCTGAGCCAATCAGGCTCTTACCTGGGAATTTCAGACCCAAGACTGAGAGATAGACTGTTTTCTCTCCCGATTTCTTTGTGTCAGGACTCATATATAAACATGAAAGCTACTAGCAATTTTTTGCCATGGGAACTGGGAACTAGGAAACAGAAAGACAGTCTGCAAGCAGAGAAAAGAGTGTGGCAGATACACAGAGAGAAACCAAAGTGGGAAGAGAGACAGGACCTCTGGGTTCCTGAGGTTTTGTTCATTGTTTCCGATCCCAACCAGGTTACATCCCTGTCTAGCTTCCATGGGATTCCTGAATACTCTGGTCAACCCCTCCCCCCGTTTATTAATGCTGGTTTGAGTTGAATTTTTATTGCAAACCAAAATTCTTTAGTAATAGAGAAGGTCCTCCCACTCCTTGCTCCTGTACAGGCAGGAAAAAAAAAAAAAAGATATGACCACATGCCCTGGTCTGGGGAGACATTTGGTAAGTCTAAACCCGGAAAAACCTAAAGGAGTCCCTAGGGTTGCACTGAGATAGAATCTGGCTCTGGCCCCGGGCGAGAGCAGCTCTGCTTCCTGGGATGGACTTGGACTATGGAATGGGCTGAAAGAGTAGACAGAGACTGTGGGCTGTGGGAGAAGTCAAGGCCATCTGGCTGAGGTTCATTCACGCTTGAAGTGCAGAGGCGGAGGTGAGAGAACTGACGGGAAGGCAAAGAGGGCCAGTAACCACAACAACCAGAAGGTGAAAGGAGTTTCAGCAGCTACTAAGGCAAAGGTGAATTAGAGGAGGATGTGACAGAGCAAGATTCAGGTGCAGGCCAATAAGTGGTGGCCTTGCCACCCATTAACATGTCCTCTTCTGCCCGTTGTAAGTTAGGCAGCAAAATTTTGGGACGAAAGAATGAAAGACCAGCTTTTCAAGGATTCTGCTATGGACATGAGTCATGGAATTGAGTGTTTCCATTGTGTTCCCCCTGGTAGGTATGGCTGAGGAGTCACCGATGAGCAGTTAGAAGCACCACTCAAAGCTACAATTCAAATACGCCAAAGAACCAAAGATCAGAGATCACGCCTGGCTGGGAAACCTGAGAAGGCTTCCTAAAGGAAGTGGACCTGGAAAGATGGATAGAGTTTAGACATTCAAAGACCAAGCTTTGCAATATCCAGTAGCCAGATAGGATTCTTCTTTGTAGCTCCAACTCCTGCAGTCCTAACACAGAAGATGCTCAAAAACTATATATATATATATATATGTATATTAAAGATTTTATTTATTTGACAGAGAGAGACACAGCGAGAGAGGGAACACAAGCAGGGAGAGTGGGAGAAGGGGAAGCAGGCTTCCTGCCGAGCAAGGAGCCCGATGCGGGGCTTAATCCCAGGACCCTGGGATCATGACCTGAGCCGAAGGCAGACACTTAACGACTGAGCCACCCAGGCGCCCCTCAAAAACTATATTGAACTGGATTCCAGGCAAAAGGAATAGCATAATAAAGGCAAGGGGTTTGAGCTCTGTGTACTGGGGCCACATGTAGTAGTCCTGTTTGTGGTATTATAAGGCACAAACTGGATCAGTGGAAGACATACTGAAGAAGCAAGTTGAGGCCAAAACTGTAACTTAAGAATGGCTGATCAGGACTTGAACTCCCTGAGGACAAGGGCCATGGCATTTATCTTAGTCTGCCTCACCATGGGCTCACCTGTGCAGAAGAGATGCACAGAAATTTGTCCATTTTGGGGTGCCTGGGTGGCTCAGTCGTTAAGCATCTGCTTTCAGCTCAGGTCATGATCCCAGGGTCCTGGGATCGAGCCCCGCATCGGGCTCCCTGCTCCTCAGGAAGCCGGCTTCTTTCTCTCCCACTCCCCCTGCTCGTGTTCCCTTTCTGGCTGTGTCTCTCTACGTCAAATAAATAAATAAATAATCTTTAAAAAAAAAAAAGAAATTAGTCCGTTTAATTTAGAACCTAGTGCACAGAAATTATTTTTGTACACAATTTTTAGGATGAAACCCATTGAAATGGTAAATGCTTTGGAATGTAGACCTGTGTCTGAATCCCTCTTGACTGTTGGGGGTATACGTTTTTCTGATTCGTTGTGTTTTGTTGTATTTGTAGCTTCTATCCCCAACTTGTTCCCCAACTTACTCAGTCCTACCCATGGAAGTAGCAACACATTGGTCTGTGAGTTTGGGAAAAGGAAGTGGGCATCCCCAAAGTGGCTTGTCTCCAGAAAGCCTGCAACCCCTACTCTATGCTAAGTTTAGTGGGGCCCCAGGGCAAGCTTGCAATTTCAGAGTGCAGTTCAGTTCAAGAGAGCCTATTAGCAGACCCATTTGGCAGCACCTCTCAGCCAAGCCTTCCAAACCAGCTTTTTTTATCAGTAATAAAGTTGACATTTTCATCATTGTGTGCCTGACTCCCGAGTCAGACAGAGTTCAGAACTCAGGACGTGAGTGGGGAAAAGGACTGTTAGTTATTGACTCCCTGAAACACCAACTATTACTGGCTTGAGCATTTCTCACCAACATGATGGGTTATGATGGTAATGGCCATCTCATAGGGTTCAGTGAAAATTCTCAGATAATACATTAGATGTTTCTTAGTTAACAAAAATATCACAGACCAGGTGGCTTAAACAACAAACATTTATTTCTCACAATTCTGGAGACTGGGAAGTCCAAGATCATGGTATGGATACCGTGCAGAGAGCCAGACTCCTGGCTTGTAGAGAGCCACCTTCTCATTGTGTCCTCACGTGGTGGAGAGAGTGAGTACCTTGGTCTCTTCTTCTTCTCATAAGGACACTAACATAATCATGGGGGCTCCGCCCTCCTGATTTCATCTTTACCTATCATCTCCCAAAGCCCCCACATCCTAATACCATCCCACTGGGGGTTAGAGTTTCAACATACAAATTTGGGGGAGGGGACAAAAATAATCAGTCCATAACAGATGCTCAGTAAATGTTGGCTCTCTTTTTTGAATATCGCTACAAAGGCAGAGTCTATATTATTCTGTAAGTCTAGCATGTTTTTTGATGTCTTGTAGAGGCTCGAAAAGTGGAAATGATAAATGTAGGGCCTCCCTGCAACTGATTCATTTCTGCCCATATTTTTTCAAACAGCTTTATTGTGGGATAATCAACACACAATAAAGTGTACATATTTAAAGTATAAAATCTGATGTTTTGACATATGTAAACGCCAGTGAAATCATCACAATAAAAGAGTGAGCAATCAGGCGCCTGGGTGGCTCAGTCAGTTAAGCGTCTCACTTTGGCTCAGGTCATGATCCCAGAGTCCTGGGATGGAGCCCTGCTCCATGCTCAGCAGGGAGTCTGCTTGTGCCTCTGCCCCTCCACCCCTCGTGCTTTCTCTCTCTCCCTCTGAAATAAATAAATAAAATCTTTAAAAACAAAACAAAAGCTCAGTGAGCCATCTATTACCCCCCCCCAAATTCCTTCAAGTCCCTTTGTGATCTCTTGCTTCCCACTTGGCCCTGCTCTCCTGTCCGCAGGCAGCCACTGATCTGCCCTCTGTCTCGAAGAATTAGATTACATTTTCTAGGGTTGCGTATAAAGGGAATCACAGCATATTCTCCTTTTTGTCTGCCCACTCATAAATTTGAAGAGGGGTAGCTTTTACCACTGAATAGTGGAGGAATACTGATCCTGGAACCAAGGGACCAGGGCTCTTGTTCTGAATAGATAGTAATGAGTTGTGTGACCTTGGACAGGTCATGTCATCTTTCTGTGCCTCGGTTTCCCTTATCAGTAAGATGAGGAATAATAGCATCTGCACTACCTCACAGATTCATTTATGGTAGAAAACTGCATAAGGCATAATACTAGAAGATGTATAATGTACCGCATGTGTGTAGCTAGATGATATTTGACAATATTCATCTGAGGGTTTTTTCACTGCCTAAAATGTCCTCTTCCCCTTCTTTTCTTCAAGCAAATACCTGACTCTATACCTTCTTTTGTCAGGGAAGTATTGTGCAGAGTGGGAAAATGGAAGTAGCCTGCAGATCTCCCTGGCTTTAGATTTCTCCGACTCTAAGCCTTGAGAAGGGTACGAGTTTGCAGAAAAGTGAAAGAAGGGCTTTGTGTGTTCCTAATGATTGTGTCTTAGGGAGGTAGTGGGGAGGGTGTAGTGACTACTTCTCACCAGGTTCTCAAACAGTCCTGCTGCAGCATCCACCCCTCCTTCTCCCTCCTGATTCCTCTGGTACCTGAGCCTTTCTGGGACTCTGCAGGCCAATGAACTTGCCTCTTGTCCGTCAACAACCCCATCTTTTCACCTTACCCCTCTGGGGTCAGGTTCAACCTCCATCCTCTCGGAAGTCATTTGTCATTTCTCTATCTGCTGTCTCCATATATTATTGTGGGTTATAGATGTTATCTAGTTTCACCGAGCTGAAGTTTATTTTGCTGTTTCTTATTCTCCTAGTTGTTTCTGAGTTGTTCTCATGAACAGTTTCATTGCTCCCATCCCGCCCCGTCCGCAACCAGGTACTTACTTTTCTGTTTTTGCTGTTATTGGTGCTGTTTTATCAAAGATGAGTTTGCCTGTTGTAGAAGTTCACATAAATGGAATCATACAGAATGCAGTGTTTTGTATCTGGCTTCTTTTTTGAGTTATGTTTCTCAGTAGTACATTCCTTTTCATTGCTGGGTAGTGTTTTCCATGAATCGATAGACCATGATTTGCTTATCCATCGTCCTGTTTATCTGGGTTGTTTCAAGCTTTTGCCTATTGTGTATACAGCTGTTATGAACGTCTGTGTACATGCCTTTTTCGTGGACATGTTTTGAGACCTGTGAGTGGAGTGGCCGGGCCATAGGGTAGATCCATAATTAGTTTTAAAGAAACTGTCAAACTGCTTTCCAAAGTACTTTGTACCATCTTATGTTCCCACCAGCACTGTATAAGAATTCCAGTTATTCCACATCCTTGCCAACCCTTGTGATTAGGATTTTCATTTCACATATTCTAGTGGGTGTGCAATGTATCCTCACTGTTGGTTTTGGCATAATTTTTCCAAACGTTCCCTAGTCCCTAGCTCTTAGAGCTCTGGACAGGGGTCTCTGAGCCCTCTTTTGGGTTGTCATTTGTCCTTCACAAGTGCAGCTGTTTATGGGCAAGGGAGAATCATTATGATACTATGCTAATAGTCACGTGGGTTTCTGTGTTTACAGAGGGCGGGGACTGCAGCCCATTGAGAGATCGATCCTTGGCAAAGAGAAATATTAATATATCATTTGTGAACTTAGAAAAGAGGCTTCAGAGGCCACAAGTGAAAGATTATATAACCATTGACATCTATAAAAAAAATCTAGCTGTACCTTCATGGGTTCAGTGCTGTGGATAAAAATAATCTGGAGGCAGAGAAAGGATATAAGAAAATGTTTTATAACTAAAATATGAAGAGGCTCTTGGGAATCCATCCAACTGTTAAGGACACAAAGCTGTCTCAAATGCTGGTACCACTATTTACAAAGTTAGCTGTTGGCAAACTGTTTGATTTGCATTTTCCTAATGACTGATGGTGTCAACCAGTTTTTTTTAATTTGGTTTATTGGCCATTAATATACATCCTTTCGTGAAGTGTCTATGTGAGTCTTTGACCAATTTTTAAAATTGTTATTTGTTTGATTTGCATTGGGTTGGAGCAGTTCTTTACATATTCTGGCTACAAGTTTATTGTCTAATATATGTATTGTAAATATCTTCTCCCAGCCTGGCTTCCCTGTTTATTTTAACAATGTCGTTTGATGAACAGAAGTTTTAAATTTTTATATAATCTCATTTATCATTTTCCCCTTTTATGCTTAGTGTTTTTTTTGTGTCCTAAGAAGGCTTTCCCTATCTTCAAGCCAGAAAACTATTCTCTTGTTTTCTTCTAGAAGCCTTATGCTTTTTGAACTGGCCTCTGCGAAACCCTAGAAAGGCCTGGCGGAGAAATGGTGAGGCCTAGCCAACTTGACCCAGACTTTCTACCTCCTTTGCTTCCTCCTTCCTATGTCTCCACCTCAATCAAAGCAGCCTTCCCTCTTCATTTTATGTACTGTTTTTTTTTTAAAGATTTTATTTATTCATTTGAGAGAGAGAGAGAGAGCACAAGTCGGGAGGGGGTAGGGGCAGAGAGAGAGAGAGAGAGAGAGAGAGGCAGACCCCCCAGCTGAACACAGAGCCCGATCTCAATCCCAGGGCCCTGGGATCATGACCCGAGCAGAAGGAAGACACTTAACCGACTGAGCCATCCAGGCGCCCCTATCCTGGGGTTTTAACTGAAACGTCATTTAACCGAAAGTTTTCCACTTTGTCTTTCTTTCTTTCTTTTTTTCTTTCTGGCCACTCCACTGGACTGTAAATTCCCTGAATACAGGAACTATGCAATCTTTTACTCTCTGTTATGTCCTCAGCTATGCACAGGGCCTGGGCACCTTGTGAACACTTAATACAAATTTTTAATTGAAATAAACGTAACCAAATTTGAAATGGGAAGAGAGGCTTTATTCAGTTTAGCCAAATCTTACATAATATGTACTCCTGGCCTTCAAATCTGGGCCAGGTTCCTAGGAGGGGAGAAAGGCTCCCAGTGGGAATGAGATCAGAGGCCTCTGCCTGCAGCAAGCTCCATAGGAAGCAGTAAGAAAAGCATTGCCTTACACTTATGTAACCTTTTACTATTTATAAAACACCTTCATATACCTTACCTCCCCCCAAAAAAAGCTCCTAAATGTAGAAAAAAAAGGCAAACACCCTGGAGTTTCAAATATTTGGGAGGGTTCAGTGAGTGAGGAGGCTGGTCATGTTTTCAGGCTGGACAGATTCTGAGCCCTTGGAGTGATGAGGACACTGAAAGGACCCTTTCTCAAGTGGCCCCCCTTTCCCCAAAATTCCCACTGGTGCTCAAGATCTCACCAAGGTTTATCCCTTCAGATGAAGGCCTTCATCCCAGTCAAATGCCAGTCACCCTCCAGTTTCCACATGGTGAGGCAGGATGGGTGGTGTGAGAAGGTCAGTAATGGCAATGGGGGGACATATTTCCAGTGGAGACACTAGGGACCTCCAGGCTCTCCCTTCTAGGTCTCACAACGGCGCTCTGGTCACAATCCACAGCCACCACCCCCGTCTCTAGACAGGCAGGTGTGACCTAAAATACAGGATGCCCTCACTTCCTGTCTGTGGCAGCCACCTCCACCCCAGCGCCTGGTTTCCGCCCCCACATTTTCACTATTGATCTTGGGGTAACCCCATCTGACCTAAGAAACTGTCCCAGGTCTGTTTCACACCTAGAAAATGAATAGTTGGAGACATTCCGATGGTTAGATACTATGAAGATTTTTTCTTAAGTATATAAGAAGCTCAGCACCATGCCTAACACATCATGAGTGTTCATTATATCTTTTGAAAATAAGCACAGAGTTCACCCCCGGGCTTCCGGTCTGTCTCACAGACCTAGATCTAATCATGCTGCTGGGTTGGATTAAGTCACTTTTTTGAGGGAAGAGGAGGTAACTTTCAGGTCAAGCCTGATGATTTTTGAAAAATCCATGGGTTGTGAAATCACTCGCACCCCCAAACCATCTGCCCAACTTCCATCACCATTAGGGTTTTCCAGGATTGCTTTCCTGTGACTTCTTTTCCTTTCTAGGCCTGCTGTGGTTGTCTCCTTCCCTTGATCCTATCTGACACAAGAGCTGAGAAAAGGGGTCAGTACGTGTGATTGCCACATCTTCTCCAGGTATTCTGTTCCCACAGATAGGAGGCTTGGGATGCAGGGATAGAAATCAGGGGACTGCTTCCAAACCCATCACAGATGTCACCCAGCTCTTTCACCAACCTTAACAGCACTGAAACTCAAGATGACACTTTCTTGTCAAATCTGAATTAGGCATTTTCACTCTAACTGGAGTTGAGTCTATCAATCCCCTGGAGGAAAGCTGGAGCTCTGGAGAGATTTCAGATTCAGCAAACAGTTTTTGGATGCCTGCTGTGTGTCAGGTGGCCTTGTATTTGTGTGTGTGTGTGTGTGTGTGTGTGTGTGTGTGTGTGTGTGTGTGTGTGTGTGTTTAATTTCTATTCCCAGTTGCATAGTACAGATGAGGAAATAGGGCTCAGTGAGGCTGAGGGACTTGCCCACCTATAGCCAGCAAGGGGAAAGGTCAGGTTTCTAACCGAAGTTTACAGCCCCAGGTCCAAGTCCACTGTTCTTTCCATTAGACTACAGATGCTGCTCCAGGTGCAAAGCCAGGCCACCTCCCCCAGCATCCTCCTAGAATATTACATACCACATTGGGCTCTCACCTCTCTGAACACCAGCAGCATGGCCACGTGTTCATTTTACCTGCAGAAGCTGCCCAGACTCGGGAGTTGTGTCTTGTTCCTTCCAACCACTGATATAACGCAGGGCATGTAGGAAAGCAAGCGTTTCCTGGGAGAACTTAAACAGTCTCAAAGCCTTCTTATACATACTGTCCCCATCCGTCTGTCCCACAGGATAGGTGAGCTTCCTTTGCTCTAGTAAGGGAGAGGAGAGTAGTGGGAGGGAGGAAGGAAGCAGAAGGAAATTAATGAGTGACTTAGGATCCGTCCCTAAAGGACCAAAGCACTAAGGATCCTGATTTATGGGGAGCAAGATCAGGTCCATCGTTGGCTGGGAAAATTGATATATCAACTCGATTTCTTGAGTAACTACTGGATGCCAGACAGTGCATTAGTAGGTTGTTATGAACATTGCCTCATTTAATGAAATCCTGTAATGTCTGCAATCCTGTTTTTAATGGACTTCGGTGCACAAAACTGAACTAATCTCTATAATACTTTATTCATTCATACTATCCTTATTGATCCATGCTTGGGTCTTAATTATTTTTTTTCAATCATTTATTTTAGTGATCTGATAAACACCCTTGAATCTACATCTGACCCAAGAATAAGAACACTAATGGTAATTTACCTCTATTCATGTGTTCCTTCCCTACATTGTCACAAATTAAAATAATGTACCAGCCCTCTCCTGTAGTTAATTTTCATAAGAGGCTATTAAGACTGGCTTCAACTGTCCTGTCCATAATCTCTTGAAATAACAAAATAAATAATTTTATCTAGGTGATTAAGAAAAATCCTTCCCTACCTCCCCTTACAACAGGCCAACCCCATCCGCAATCATTTCCTTGTTCTTTTTTAGTTTTATTGTATATATATGGAAACCTTAAAATATATTGTTTATTTTGATTATATTTAAATTTTAATAAAAGGACTTGCTTTTTTAGCTTAACATTATTTTGCCAAGATTCATCCGTACTGTTGCTACCGCATCACCGGAGGTCATCCATTTTCACAGCTCTATGAATTCCGTTGTGTGAATGGGCCACAATTTATCTACTCTTCTTTTGAGGGCCTTTCGTGTGGTGTCCAGTCTTTTGCTATTGTTACTAAGTGCTACTGTTGCTACTTAGCGCCACTAAGAACAGTCTTGGACACTTCTTTTGGTGTCCATCTATAAAAATATTTCTGAGGTTTATATATCTAGGAATGGAAAGAGCTGGGCCCATTTTACAGATATGGAAACTGAGGCTCAGAGAGGTTAAGGAAACTGTTCAAGATCACACAACAAGTAAATAACCAGATCCAGGATTTGAATCCATAACTGCCATGAAGAACTGGGGGAGAGGGGATGTAGGGGGCAATTGGAATAACAAGGAACCTTACATTTTATCATCTTATCTTGAGACTAGAACTTATAATTACTGGATGTTTTCAGTACTTTGCATACCTGTCCTCATGGCTTTGGCCTGTGCTGGGCTTGGGAAGCTCCAGAGGTTGGAAGAACCTCCAGCCAGTCCTGGTTCTAGATGAAGTCACTTGCCCTTTAATCCCCAGAGCTGGCTGCTTAGTTACTGAAGTGGCAAAGCCTTCTGGGTTTCAGAAGCAGCCCGTTCCCAGGGTACCTCCTCCCTCTTACTACATAAGGTGCTCCCAGACTCTGCCCCTGCCCAGTGCCACCCTCCCCCAGGGCCACACCACCCCGCCAGAGCCTCCCCTGTCCTTCCTGATGGGCAGCCTCAATCCTCTGCCGCCCTGGCCCCGCCTGCCCCCCCCACCCCAGGCACACACACTACAGAGTGAGGCCACCCACAGAGCTATTTAATCATCCTGAGTGCAAGGCCACACCACAGGCAGAGGCGACAGGAAGGGAAAACAGGACCTGCATCTGTGCTCTGATGTCAGTGATGGGGCAGATGGGCATTCAAATAAAAATGAGAATTACCAGGCAAATACGCCCTTGGCAGAGCAGCTGTTCACTGGCCTCAGGCTTACAGGATTCCCAGATCTGTGTACATTTAAGTAATGGCAGGGCCTATAAAACCCCTCCCCAGAGGGCCCCCAGGTGCAGATCCTGTTCCTCTGGACAGAGGCCTCACTCTATCCCAAGGCCACAGACCTGCCCTCACCCACGCCTTCACCTTCTAATGGAATTTGCAATCCGTTTTAAGGGAGATTGGAATTGGAAAAACTAATATCGAAGCCCTATAAGTAGAGGGTCAGGGATATCTATGCACAGGAAGGACAGCCCCGTGTTACCTTGGATCATCGGGGAGCATCCAGGTGTTCACCGTGCATCAGATAAGAGCCCTAGAAGACAGCAGAGACTGCCTTCCAAGAAGGTTCAGACTTGACTCTTGCCCTTGCTTATACTCTGGGTTAAAAGAGGAAGAAGATGAATGACAGATGAAAAGTTAAATAAATGGCTTAGCACTCCCATAGAAGAAGTGACCTAGAGAGGTCTTTTCTTCCGGAAGGCAAAGCCCAGACCCAGGAAGTGATGGAAGGCCACGGCCAAGAGCTCGGTGCTCATTGGACGCATTCGGTCTGCAATCCCACACCACCATTCACCTGGAGACATGGCAATAACCCCTGAGGCCCACATGTACCTTTCTGTAACATGGGACAATAATGCCTATTCCCTCGGGCTGTGGTGAGGATTGAACAATAGGATGTTTGTAAGTTCCAGTTATAAAGTAAGTCGGTCCCAGAGATGTCCGGTGCAGCAGGGTGACTATAATTAACAATACTGTACTCTGTGTCTGAAAGTTGCTAAGGGAGTAGATCTTAAAAGTTCTCATCACAAGAAGAGAAACTTGTCACTATGTGAGGTGATGCATGTTAACTAGACCTCCTGCGGTGACCATTTTGCAATATATACGAATAGCAAATCATGAGGGTGTACACCTGCACCTAATAAAATGTTAGATGTCAATAATAGCTCAATTAAAAAAAAACAAAAGCAAAAACAGGGATAGCCTTGCCTCGTGATGATGGGGGGGGGGGGAAGAAAGTGTTTGTAGAACGTGGGCTTATAGTATGCACTTCACAAATAGCAGTGATGCTTCCATCAAGAACTGCGGGCCCCCGTCAAGTTCTCTGCTCCAACTCGACGATTGTCAGACGTGTTCTATTTCCTCACCTTGTCTGTTTCTTTCCTCCCTTTCCTGATTGGTTGTAGATGTGTATATATAGCATTTTTTCCTACAGCTTTAAAGAGTATCTCCCTGCTCCCCTATCCCTGCCAAGCCCCCCTCCACCAACTCCCCCCAACCACCACTCCCCCAAAGGTGGGGCCTGGGAGGGTAAGCTGGACTGGTCCCTGTGGAAGGGCAAGGGCAGTAGGCCGAAGCCCCCGAATCTCTCCACAGCAGCCCAGCCTGACGGGCCTCCGCCTGGCCTGCAACTCGCCCGTCTGGCTCCGGGACAGATGCTTCCCCGGAGACAGGGAAGTGGAAGCAGGGGCAGGTGCTACCAAGACAAAAAACAAGCCTGGCAGGCCAGCTGCCAGGGTGTGGAGGGGGCCCTGTGTGTGGGACCTGAGGTGGGGCAGGGTGGGACATGGGACAAGCACCCGGGCCGCGGCACCCCGCTCACAGCTCACCTCCCAAAGCTAATGGCCCAGGCAGGCCGTGCTGAACGCATCCTTTATTCTAGAGGCCAGGCTCCCTCGCTCCTCAAAAGAGGGCTTAACCCAGGCTGGTGAGCAGGTGGCCAACAGCTGCTCCCTCGACAGAGCAAGACTGTCTCCGTGGCTACAAAGCAGGCCCAGATGCCACCCCTCTGCGTGAGAATGTTTCCTCCTGGCTGAGACAAGTCCCTCAGCAGAGCTGCCTGAAAAGGGCCATTTGCCAGGGGGAGGGGCTGAGTCCCTCAGCTCCCCTGGCTGCCCACAGGCACTACCTCCCCTCTTCTCTTGCAAGACTCCCTTTCTCCTAGCAACTGCCAGCCCTGAGTCAGGAAAGCGAACCACTATATTCTCCTGGGTAATTGCTGTCTATTCATCTCCCCAGGACTCAACTCCCTTTCTCCCCTCCATGCAGGGAGAGGAAGTTTGCCCTACTCAGCACTCTACTGTCTGGGGGATTCTGTGATTTGAATGTGATTATGATGCAGAAGGTCCTAGAAGCTCCTTTCCTAGCTCCTCACCTCTTCCTTGCCATTTCTCAGGAGCCGCTGCCAAACTAGGTCCTGCAGAGTTGTGGATTTAAATCATCCTCATTATTGGTTACAACTGACCTGAGAAAGCACCTACTGGAAAACCCTGACCATTTCATTCTTAAAGCATGGGATTAAGATAACTTCCCTTAACATCCCGGCAAACATAACACACTGCCATTCTGTATTCGAGGCGGGCTCCATTTGACCTACTCCAGAGCCACTTAGTACTCTGCACCTTGAGTGAGAATGACCACCATCAGTTATGTTTCCCATGTTTCTCCAAAGGCTACAAGTCAAAAGTCTAATTCTGGCTCCAGCATAAACTAGGTCAGGGCATACCAAAAGTGCCGAGCAGTTGATCTGGTTTTGCAAGACACGGGATTTTGTTTTTAGACTCTGCCAATTCAAAGTTCAGTTAATTTGTTTGCATTTTGTGTGTCTCATTGGAAAGCCTGAATGACAAGTGAGAGTGATCCCTGTTCTATTTAGGTCATAGGGCATGTAAGGAGGGGTCCCAATACCCTGGCTAGGGCAGAGCACCCTGCTGAATGAAAGGCACCTTGTTTTGGTTCTAGTGACAGAGGTCCTGTTTTTCAAATGAAGCTTACATTCGACCTACCGTGATACACTTGCCAACCGCCCCAGGACAGGCTCTGCAAACCAGAGTCTGGATCTCCACTAGTTGTGGCTACTGTTTTGGGGACACCAACACAGACCAGCTCCTGCCCGGGTGCTTTGCCCAGCTCCTCCCCAATCGTCACAGCCGCCTTGCCTGGAAATATGGGAACTATTGTCCCTCTTTTGCTAATAGGAAACCTGAGACTAGGAGAGGCCAAGTTCCTTTCCCAGGGTCACACACCCAGAATAAGTAACAGTTTCAGGATTCAGTCTCAGGCATCCGAACCCCCATGTTCTTTTCTGTCACGTGTTTAAGAGGAGAGCCCCTGCCCCTTTGGATGCCTGCAAGACGGGTCTTAGTGCCTGAGGAGATGGGGCTATTTCTCCCTCCGCGGGAAGGGCATGCCTGGAGCCCGTAGCCCACGGATGTGCTCGCCCCCTGCAGCTGCGGGAGACAGAGACCACACTTGTCCGGGTTTGGGGGCGGGGCCGTGACTCAGCCTCCCTTGGAAGAACGTGCCGAGCGAGATGGCAGTGGACTGATCTCCGTCGTAATGGAGAGAGAATACGAGAGCGGGGCAGAAACAAAACAAACGAGCGCAACGGCTCCTGAACGCCCAGCTCGGGAAGAGTTCGGGCAGATAATCGGCTAATCCAATTTCCAGCCGGCTTTGCAGTGCGTGTCAGCCACCATCATTTTCCACCAGGCCTTCAGCTTCTCCAGGAGCCTGGATTTTTGAGCGAGCAAAAGATAAAGAACTGACCCCCATTTCCACAGCCTCCCCTCACCTCTACCTCGGCCTGCGTTGGCATTGACATGCATCCTTCCCACTCCAGGGGCAGCGCAGCTCCAGCACCTCCTCCCCTCCCCTGCACCTATAAACTCCACCCCAGCCCTGCATTCCTTTCTGGTCCACAGCAAAGCAGGGGCTGGGGGCACCCGTTCTGGATTCGCAGAGCTGGGCTTCTAAATCCGATTCTGCCACCCACAGGTTGCATGGCCTTGCCTATGGTGCTTGAGCTCTCCTGCTTCAGTTTCTTCATCTGTATACGGGGATAATAACCCCAAAACAGTATCTACCTATTATGGGCTGAACTATGTCTCCCCCAGATTCGTATGTTGACACCCTAAGCCCCCATATTTCAGAATGTGACTCAATTGGGAGATAGGCCTTCAGAGAGGTGGTTAAATTAAAATGAGGCTGTTGGGGTAAGCCCGAATCCAAACTGACAGGTGTTTTAACAAGAAGGAGAGAACAAGGGGGCAAGGTCACAGGGGAAAGGCCATGTGAGGACACAGCAAGAAGGTGGCCTTCTACAAGCAAAGGAGAGAGGCCTCAGAAGAACTTAATCTTGCCTGCACCTTGATCTTGGACTGCAGAGTGGGGACGGAATACACGTCTGTTGTTTAAGCTGCTGTATTTGTGATGGGAGGCCTAGCAAATCCATACCCTACCTCAAAGCATTGTTGTGGGGTTTCGACTAGATGGAGCATCTAAATTGCTCTACAAAGTGCCTGGCTCCTAAGTGTCTTCTATTAGGATGGCCAGTTCTATTAGTATGGGCTCACTTTCTGTAGCACTCATTTGGTAAGCCTTGTGCCAAAGTTGTGAAGGGTTGAGTTCCTGGGAGATCTAAGTAAGTTCTCCGAGGGCCCTGGTGGTAGATTTCTGGCCTCCGTCTCCAGCCTACCCAAGTGCCTCATCTATAAGGGCTGTTCAAAAACATTTGTAGATATAATATTCTTGGATTTCAAGAAATATCTAGGGACTGGAGTAGGTAACAAAGCAGACCATCTTCGGGACGTTGAGGGTTTAGCGGGGAAGGAGGAGACACTGATCATGTAACATTACTTGCTTTGAGTGGTGTCCTTTTGCTTCCACCAAGAAGCAAGTGAGCTCTGAATGGAGGTGCTCCTTTGAGTCTCCCGGTGAGCCCGGTGAGAGAGAGACAGCAGCTTGCACCTGCTCTGTGCCCACTATGTACATTGTCTGCACAACAGCCCCAACTGGTTGACTCTGTTCTTACTTTAGTTTTTCAGATGAGAAAACTGAGGCACAGCGAAATAACTTCCCTAGGCTCAGACCACGTGTAAGAGTTAACAGCCAGGATTCAAACTCGGGCAGTCTAGCATCAGAGCCCAAATGAGCAGGAAGCGCGTGCTGATGGAACCGCAAAGACAGTTCTCGCAGGCTTATGGTTTTCTGTTTCCGTGGCCGGGCACGCAGCCACTATGATGTGGGGCAGGGACCTGGTCTCTCCTCTGTGTTCTCAAATCAGTCGTGGACAGGGGAGGCAGCACCCACTGACGGGTACCCGCACTTTCCTTCTAGCCTTCAGAATGGCTTTGTCCCATACCTCCTGGACAGGGGACAAAGACAGACCTCAACTAAGAAATGCAACCACAGGAAGGAGTTCTATCAATGACTTCTCTTCTGTTTTCCTCTGGCCACTTTGTTGATGTAGACAATAGGACCAGAAGGGATTTTGCTTGTTTTTCCCACATTTACCACGTGTTAATGAGATGCTCAGCATAGTGTTAAGTGTTTTCCTCTGAAAGAGGCTTTGTTAAGGCCTCGGAGACGGATCTTGGATCCAAAGGGTTCCAGACCAAGCAAACACCGCAGGGAGGGAGTAGAAAACCAGTAAGGGGCATTCAAAACCTGTCCCACAGAGGAAAAGGTCAGGGGCTAGAGAGAATTTGTGAGGGTTTTTGGAGAGAGCTTTTAGCATAGGGTGAGTCCAGCCCCCCTCCCATGGGGCTAGGGGCCTGCCTCTCACCTCACCCCCAGGGAGAGCGGGTACAGTGGGTCCCTCGGAAAGGGAGGCTTGGGAACCTGACCCCAGCCTGGAAAATCAAAACCATGAGCTATGGGCTGGCTGGGGGCCCTGGCTGCAGAACACAGACAGAGCAGCTGCCGTTCTTGTAATTCTAGGGCGAGGAAGACCCAGATGCTTCCAATGGGTCAGCTGTGGAGCTCTGAGATGAAGAGACTGGCATGGGGTCATCTGAGGAGCTCTCCAAAAGGGACAAATAGATGACAGCAGCGAGAAGTTCGGGCATTTCCCAGGACAGGGCAAGCCACCAGCCAGAGTAGGAAGGCATTCAGCCTGTTTGGGGGGAGCTGGGGTAAGAGGGGAGGACTCCTCAGAGACAGTATCTCCAATGAACCCAGGAAGGACCCGGCAGAGTTCTCCCAGGCCCAGAGAGCCTGAGGCCTATCCCAGAAGGCATGCGTGTCAGGTAGGACCCCCTTGCTCCCTTCCCTCTCCTCCTTCTCCGCTCTTCTCAGTCCTGGAGGGGACAGAAACCCAAGTGGCAATAGGGTTGGGGGGCGTAGAAGGGGGAGTCTGGAAAGAGAGGAACCAGTCACCCGCCCTCCCCAACAACAGTGTCCTGTCTGCACCAGCCCGGGCTGCTGCCACTCATATCCCAGTCCACCAAACTGGAATTTGGAAGCCGTCATTTGCGTTACAGAAGGCTTTTTCACTCAACCCAAAGCATTCACCTTTGAAGAAACATCAGCTTTCCTTTAAAGATAGACCTTCTCTGGTGCATTTTAATTATTTGGATTATTAAGATTTTATATATCTCTATCTTATCCCCATACCTGACAAATGAGCTTTGATGAGCAGACACTACACCTTATTCTCCTTCAGCCCTCTCCACGGGACCCGATCACCAGAGACACTCAAAGATTTGATGACTAAAGCACACTTTTCAGGGACACGCTGACTGTAAAAAGTGAAGTGCAGTCATAAGCAGGATCAACCCACTCCATTTTCAGATTGCTCCAGCTGAACAAATATATAAACCATCCCTCAGCCTTTTCTCCCCCTGCATTTCAAGCAGTAGGTGGTACTAATAAAAACACCACCTCATATTTCTATAGCACTTTACAGTTCCAAAGCCACCCTCATTGCCCAAAGTCACTCTCCACCCCCGCACAACCCTAAACCCTTGCCACCCCAATTGCACCCACGTGGCTGCCTTTCCCGATGGCCCGCCCTGTGCCAGTCCTTGCCTGGTAAGGCCACGTGCCCCCCTGGGGGGAGGCCATGTGTTATGTGAAGCGTCTCCTCATAAAGAGTCAGCTGGCCAGAAATGTGGGCAGAGAGCGAAGGGCAGCGTGTTCAGGTTCTGTTTATTATGTTCTCACAGCCTTGTTTATAGTAAAGGTGAACGACATTATTCCACTTTGCACAGTAATGAAACAACTCACTGAGGACTCCACCAGCCAAGCGGTTTATATGGCAGATGAGCTGCTACGAATCTCCTGTGCACGCCGCGTGACTCAGTTCTGCTGCTGTGGCTGGGGGGCACGCCAAGCCCAGCCACCTTCTCCCGCACGTGGCAGAGGGAAGGCCGCAGAAGGGTCCAAAGGGAGTAACAACCAAACAAGGGCACAGTTTATTGAGAGGGCCTGGACCCCACACCCGGCAAGGCCAGTGGTGCCCTCTTGGCAGTCTCCCATATTGGTCCCCAGCACCCTGTGGGGTCCTGAGAGGCCACGGGGACAGGAAGACATTTCTGCTCTTGGCTTCTTCCTCCACGATCTTATGCCAAGTGGCACAGGTTCTCAAAGGCAGGGGTGACTTTGCCACCTCTCTTGCTTCTAACCCAGAGAGACACATATTTAAAGAGGGCTGACACTCGGCCGACTGCAGGACAGTGTCAGATGGAAAATGAAATTCCTCTGCTTTGCTTGGAAGTAGGCACAGGCAGGGTCCGGAGAGTTCCGGGCGCTCATGTCAATGGGAGCCATCTGGCCTCTGAATGTGCCGCCTTTCACCTGTCCCTTCTGCTTGGTGGAAAAGCAGACGCCACGTCAGCTGCTTGTCTTTCCCGCACTGTTCCTTCCTCTTCTGTCTTCCCCACTCCTACCGTCCCCCAGCTCTCAACACAATGGGTTCAGGTCTTTCCCTCACAGTCCAGGGCCCGGGCTACGGGGACACCTCGGCCCTGCTGAGGAAAAGCACCCAGGCCCTCCCTGCACCCAGAGGCTGGGCCTGCAGCCTGGGCAGAACACCATTTCCCAGCTTTGGTTTGTTCAGAGCAGCAAGTTCTGGGGGGAGCACCAGAGAAGAAAATCAACTAGGAACCTTCCAGCTGCCCATCCAGCCTGAGACCAAAGAGGGAATCACGAGGGCTTAGAGCAGGAACTGAAACCCCACCATGGCCTTGGGAAAGAGAGCCCCGAAGAGCATGATATTCCCAGGATGGGACACACCCTTCACCCACCACCTGAGTTCCAACTACCCTGTCGCAAGGCCTTGGACACAGAGGCACAACCTAATGCAAATGGCCAAACATCGAGTGCACGAACACACACAAACAAGGGAGAAGCCCAGGAGGTGAGCTTGGAGGAAGCACTATGAATGAGACTCGGATGCGTGGCAAAGCCTCTCTGAATCAAATACCCTCCAGAGCTGCCCGCCATCGGCCTACCCGCTGCCTCAAGCCCCGTGCAGCTGGGGCAGAAACATTTTCTCAAAGGGGCACCCAGAGTCCGACTCGGGGCTGGCAGATTCCTGGTTATTGTGCCGGTTTGCCTCTGGGTGTGCTCCAGCCCTCTAGGCCCTGCCGCTGGGTAAGCTCAGCCATACTCCTCCTCACTCCCCAGGCCGGTGCTTCCTAACCTCATCCGCATGGGGAATCACCAGGGGTGCGTTAAAAATGACTGCTGTCTTGGGTCCCAGCCCCAAGCTGCTCTGGGGTAGGACCTGGACATTTAGGTCTGAAAACTCCCCAGGTGATTCCAAGGAGAAGCCAATGCTGGGAGCCACTGTCTCAGACCATCTTCTTTCAAAGCCTACTACTCCATGGGAACGTATTAAAAATGCAGTTTTCTGGGTGCCCCCCAGGTCTTTTGGATCAGCATCTCTGGGTGTGCCACCTGGGAATTAGCACTTGTAACAGGCTCTCCCGGTAAGCCCTGGGCACGCTCAGAGGATGCTGGGCATGCTCACCCCACGGGCGCCCTGGGGCTATGAATGGTTGTCATTGATTAGGTTCTATTTGGTTTGCCGAAGGTAACAGGTAATCTCACACCAGCCTAACAACAGGTTGACACTCAAGTAGGGCCAAAAGGCCACTTGCAGGGTGAAGAGCAGCAATCCTAAGAATCGCAGCTCTGCCTGGCCCACTGCCCTGGCTTCCCTGGGTCTTCAAAGGGCCCAGGCCCAGAGCAAGCCTCGAGCCTGGAAGGCAGTCCACAGCACGAGCCCGGCCTGAGGACCAAAGGAAGACCTTACACGGAAGAAGTGGCACCTGCAGATGCCCACCTAGTAAGGCGGACGAGGGCCCATAGAAGAGGAACTAGGAGAGAGCGTAGGACTAGGAGACATGGAAGGTCAGGGATGAGGTATGCTTTGATATTGCTCTAGGTGTTGTAAACATTTCTCTTTGTTTCATCATAGACCAAAATCTGGCTTGGCATGACCTAAGTGCCTGAAAATAGACATCAGAGCAGAGAGCTCTGGGCCTTTTGTGGGAAGCAGGACAGAAAGGGTGTGAGGACAGCTCCACCCCATGGGAAGACCATCTCTGTGGGGTACTGGCCTCATGCTCACAATGGTCACATACACACGCACACATGCAGACACTCCACGGGAGTACCATAAATATAGCTATCACATTCCTCTACACACAGACACACGCCCACATACCCTCCCATAGCGGCAAAATTCACGATACCCAAGCTTGGTCCTTCACACCTCCCCATCGTGGAAGAAAGTCACCCAGCGCCATGACACCACCATTTGCAGCCTTCATTCCACAAACGGTTGGCAAGAACTCCAGGCCTCAGGTGAGGCCACTGCCCAACACTCTTGTGCAGACTTCTCCTGGGGATAGTGGAAGTGGTAAAAAGGCCCCTCTTAAACATTTCATTTTTCCGTAACTCTGTGCTGTTCCAATTTACATGCACTTCATATTCGACAGTAGAGTTGGCAGCAGATGCACATTTCATATGTAAACAATGTTTAAAATACCCTGTTCAAGAATTTGATCATTAAATTAATTCTGGCAGCTTTAGCTAAGAATGGTTTTTTACCAGTGGGTGCAGGGGAATACTACCTGATCCAACTAGGAACACCCTTTTGAGGCTTCAGAGTTCTTGAACATGAGATTTCACAGGATGCTTCAGTGTGAGGGCTAGGAGGCATGTGTTCTCTCTCTCCTTGACGGTTCAGACAGACTCACCAACCCCCGCTTACAGATACAATGTGTTTTGGCAGGGCAATGAACCCTAACGCCAGTGGGACTCAAGAGCCTCCTTGACCTTGTCTAGCTGCAGCCAGAGAAGGGAGAGATTCACAAAGTTACTGGACAGGAATGCAAACGCTGGAATCCCGTGTATCTAAAGAGGCCCATCACCCCATAAGGGGAGAATGCAGCCCAGTTCTCGATCGCCTAAACTCCAGAGCTTGTGCCTAATCATAGCTCTTTCATTTAGTCAAGCTGAAAGTTTTGGAGATCTGCAGTGAATCCAAATCCATCGGCTGTGAATTATCCCAGTAGTACATCCACCACATTCTCTATGATTTGGTCCACCTGGAGACCAGCCTCTTCCAGACTCCTCTTCCACTTTCTGGTCTCTCTGCTGAAGATTCACATCCCAGGTACTGCAAACTTGTGCCAAAGTCCACTTTTTCTCAGGCAGCTAGAGTGTTTTATGCTCATCCTCCAAGGAAGAGTTTCCTGACACAGTTCCAAAAGCAGCCTCAGGGTACCATGAAAGCATTTTCGGAAGATTCTCCACAGCCAGATGTTCACAGTGATCTTAGCCTCACCTCCTGTTCCATGTTCAATCCCAAAAGGTCAGAGATCAAGAAGGAAGTTGCTGAATAGCCAAGGTGGCCCTCATGAGAGAGACCTTTCTAAGAAAGCATGCTCCCAGGAAGCAAGCTGAAGAGTTACAGCCTAAGTTCCCATTCTCCCCCATCATAATTACATGACCTGCATGGAAGGGGGGACAGGGAGAGACAAGGAAAGTATTAGGCACCATGAGAGCTGTCCATGCTAGGGGAATTCATTC
Source organism: Zalophus californianus (assembly GCF_009762305.2). Classification (NCBI taxonomy): domain Eukaryota; kingdom Metazoa; phylum Chordata; class Mammalia; order Carnivora; family Otariidae; genus Zalophus; species Zalophus californianus. The sequence goes on from NC_045604.1 coordinate 43,556,315, forward strand.
ACCTCCCTTTGTCAAGCTGTCTGTCATTCTAAGAGATCAGTGATGTGTGATGCCACAGGGAGGTGAGGGCAGAGAATACAGTAAGCAACAGAAAGGATATATGGTGCCCCATTGCACAAAAGTCTACTGGTGCTATGTTCCCTGGTCATTTGACTTCTGGAATACTTCTTGGTAGAATCGAGGAAGATTTGCAAGCTGTATCTTTCTTAAAAGCAGCTCCACATCAGAAGTCATGAAAGACATCTCCCAAGACCCTTCCTGGAATTGCGAGGGTAAAAAAAGTCTTGTGAATTTCCTAGGCTAAGATGGGCAGTGATCACAGTTTTTCATACTGGTCCAGTGGAAATGGAAGAAATAGCCAACCTTGTGGAGTTTGCCCCTTCTCCCAGGGCCACCTGTTAATGACAGTGCTAGAAACCTGGGATTCCTCCAGAGACCTCTCTCCTACATTGTGAGGTCCCAGCACGCAGGACTGGCCATTACATTGTGACAGCAAATCACAAATATAAGCCAGAGTCTTCTAGCTCTTCCTCACAGGGGTATAGTCCAAGTTAGAGTCAGGAATCTTAACTGAGGAGGGTATGGAAGTGGTGGAAATTGCATTTGCATTATTTACACATTAGCCCAGCTAGCAAATCTGCCTTCTCAGTGGAGATGACCCAAGGCATTATGGAGGGCAAGTCGCTGACCCAGAAGAAGGGTAACAGCAGCAAGGTGCTACCACTAACTGAAACACAAACATGGGTAAATGGAATAGAGTCCAAGCTCTGGTGACTGGATCTTACTTTGGAATGGCCTTTCATCCACTTCTCATTCCCAGGCTCCCAACCAAAAACCATTGCTTTTTGAACACCTATGACATTTCACGTTAGAATATGGTCTTGGCAGCAAAAGGGAGGGGAAAAGCCAGTGATCTCCAAGAGTCCCCATCTGAGGTCTAACTGAGCCTCCTCTGGCTTTGGGACAGCAAATCTAAGTACATTTTGGACCTCAGGAACCTGGGATAAGAGTCTTTCTCCATGAGGCTGTGTACTTTTCCCTGGGCTTGGTCAAAGCAAGTCAGGGATGGCTCCTGCATGTTCTTCCTCGTGGCTTCTCGGGTCTGGAAGTCTATGTTTACCTGGAGACAAACAGAGAGCATGGTCACAGGCCCTCAAGGGCCAAGGTGCCTGGCAACTGCTCTAGCTACGTAATAATTATTAATGACAGTATCTTATATATGTCAGCTTATTCATGCTTTTCACACTGTTTTCCTGGAGGTCATCCCTTTTGATCCCAGAAAGAATCCTGTGAGGTCTGAAGACCAGATATACCTCACCCCAATTTACAGATAAGGACACTGAAGAAAGGAGATACTGGAAAGCTGGTCTAAAGTAGTATGGAAAGTTAGTAACAGAGTCAAGGCAAAACCCTAATCACTTAACTCCTAAGCCAGGGGTCTTCACCATATCAGGCAAAGGGTGAGACTGAAGGTAAGTATTAATGTGGATTCCGTAAAGAAAGCTTGCCCTACCTACTAGGGAAACAAATGTCCCCAGAAGAGAGACCATGGTTATAATGGACATCTCTGTTCCAAGTATTATAAGGAGCCTACAATGTCCTGGCCACTGACCAAAGATCTCCTACAACCCAAGGCAAAGGATAATTTAAGAGTTCTAGGTATATAATGCACTTAAACTCATAGAGAGCAAATATTTTTCTTCTATAAAACCATCCCAAGTAAAATTCTGCTTTATAACTCAGCATAGCAAGTCATTTTATTATTGTAATGATACTAAGTTATAATAAGATAATATAAATGACTGTAATGACTCATTAAGAAGCAGTGACAGGGGGTGCCTGGGTGGCTCAATCGTTAAGCGTCTGCCTTCCGCTCAGGTCATGATCCCAGGGTCCTGGGATCGAGCCCCATGTTGGGCTTCCTGGTCAGCAGGAAGCCTGCTTCTCCCTCTCTCACTCCCCCTCTTGTGTTCCCTCTTTCGCTGTGTCTCTCTCTGTCAAATAAATAAATAAAATCTTTAAAAAAAGAAGAAGCAGTGACAGATGTTGAATAGGTACTTTATCCCTAATACTCAAGAGTAGTCTTGAAAGGTAGGGGATATTATACACTTCTACACTGGGGAAAATGTGATTCAGAGAGACTAGCTGACTTGGCCAAGATCACACAGCTAGTAACAAGATTCCAAAGTGGATGCTCATCCCATTAAGCCATGCTGCCTTCCACCACTAGGAAAACTAACATGGATTCAATGGCATCTACCCTTGCAGAATCCCTATAGGAACACAGGTCCTGCAGGCGCATTTTTGACAGCTAAAACACTCCTAATAGAGCTCTTTTTTAGAAGCCCTGGGTTCTGCACCTTAAAAGTGATCCTTTTTTTTTTCATTAAGAGCCATCAGAGAGGTAAGGCTCGTTCAGAAGACAGTACCCATCAAGACTGGCTCGAACCCCCACAAGGAGAGTGATGTGAGCCAGGAGCCATGGATAGAGGTCTTACAAGACTCTCGCCACTGCCAACACACCTCCCTTGGAGCCTGCACATCCACAAACTCCTCAAAGATCCTATGGGCCTTGGAGACCAGCTTTGCAGTTGACCTGGTCTTCTTGAACTCCTCACACGCCAGCCAGAATTCCAGGTTCTCCTCGCTGAACTCCGTCTTCAAGAAGGCGCGGAATGCAGCCACCCCATCTGTGGATGTGGTGGGTGGGGGGAGGAAGAGAGAGAGGAAGAGGCTTAAGCTCATGAACTATAGAAGCAAGAGAGAAAGGCAGCAACAGTGTGAGACCAGCCCGGACTGTCCAACCCCCAGTGCCCCACATCCGCTTGAAGACTCTCTCCCAAACACACAAGTACCCTCAGAGGCAAGCTCTGCTCCTACTCAAGGACTGTAGCAATGTGAGGGAGAAATGTTGAGGAAGCCATAGTAATAATGATTATGAGAAGCCCTGGTCACTCTTCATAGCCTTCAGGGGTCACTGCCTGTCCCCTAATGCAGAGTCCGCTGTCCCCTGAGTCCACTGGTGAACCTGTGTTTCTAATTAGGCCAAAGTAATATTTGTAATGCATTTCCTACCCTAATCCAAGTTAACCACCCTGAAATAACAGTCTGTTACAAGACAAACTACAGGAGGGTGTGAATGCCTCAGGGCAAATCCTTCACTACTACCAGAAGAACATCTGAAAGTAAACACTGAAATTCAGTCACTAAAGCCATTCTATTACCTTCACAGGGTTCCCAGGCTCTTCTAAAAAACTTTCAAGGCCCTGTGTTTTAATGGTTTAGCCTGTGGATACTTTATTTTAAAAGATCTTGCTTATCAAATTACATGGTTTAATTAAGATTAATTACAATTTTTCTCCCGAATGATTTAATTATGAACACACCTTTTCATTTTTTTAAAATCCATGTCATGCATATTGCCAGAGTTTCCAATCAGAATAAGATGAGCAGAGTTACCATATAGATTTGGAAAACAACATCCACTGATAGCCTATACATTCAGTTAATGTTTTTATATTAAGATAAATTTTATAAATTATCTTAACCCTCAAAACACTCTCCTCCACTCAAATTAGAGCTATATCTTTCTACAAACTGTCCTCAGGGAATGGGCAGACACAACCTAGAATGAAGTGACTGCATTGGTTAAAAATGACTCTGGTCAGAATGTTTTCTTTCTTTTCTAAAACTTGTTAAAAGGACAATTATGTCAACAGTTCTTAGTTCTGAGAGAGGGGATCACCTGAGCATCTGAGGCCCACCAGTGTGCACCAGGACAACGTGCCGCCCGGGATCATCCCACGGATCAGTGGTGCCCTGCTACTGACATATTTAAATGTTTGTCTTTACTTTTGTGAGACATTTTCATTTCTAATTAAAAAGTCATTGGGTATCTTTGTCTTTCAAAATAGATGTTGTAATGCCCTACACTGGAACTGTTGTCGTTAAAAAACCAAGACTTTTAGTTGCCAGAGCCAGGAACTTGAGAGAAAAGGGTTTTGATGGAATTCCCAAAGTTAAACTTTAAATCGAAAAGAAATCTAAGTTTGGAGGCCTGAGTTTAAAGTGTTTAACAAAAGTAGGGTAGCCATGAAAACTAGCCCCCAAGCCAGTACGTTTTTGAGAGTCAAGGGAGGCATGCCTATTAATTACACAGAGACAATGGGCATAAACCACGGCCACCATAGACAAAAACCAGGACATATGATCACCGTAAGACAAGACATATGGTCCTCTAAGATAAGGAGTATGGAGAAAGCAGAACATGATGTAAGGCTGTTTCCCGTCAGGCAGGATGGAAATAAAATTGCTCGTGTGCCAGGGAAGGAAGAGGAGAGTAGTGTTTAAACTCATATGAGAGTTTGGCTCAGGGCCCCACGCACCCTCATTCCTACATTGGGTTTAAAACCCTGAGAGGAGGGAGTAGAAACCAAAGATAAAATGTGAATCAAAGAGAGCAGTAAGCACTAAGATGACAAAGATTAGACAGAGAAATGGCCAGAGAATCATTCATTCAATTTAACGATTTTTTTAAAACTACCAATGTACAAAATACGTCAGGTCATAAAATCCACCCATAAAATCTCTTGTGGATGCTCTTTTTTGCCACACCTTGTCTCCTCCAAGTTCTTTTAGAGGTAACCCAGAGGTTTCCCCGGGCTCTGAGGAACTCAGATCTGAGAGCTAGCCTGCCTGCCAGGAGATTGCCATTGCTTGCAGAAAGGGCCCCTGTAGCAGAGGCCACAGGCAGAGGTTGGTTGGAATACCATTTGGAGCTGTGGAAGCCTCCAAAGAGACTCAGTGCCCATGAGATCCAAGGTGCAGCTTGTCCAGCAAGGTGGTCTCTGAGCAGTGACCGGTCCACACATGACAAGAGCCATGGATGCTATTGGTGGATGCAGGGAGGACATGAGGACCACGGGCCAAAAGCCTTCTCCTGTGGGCAGGGAGTGGGAAGGAAAGGGCAGGGGGAGAACCCTAAAACACTGTGCATTTATCTAAAAGATTAAATGCAAAGTGGCTTGGAAGAGTCACTTGGAAGGGCCTCTTGTTTTTAAACTGGAAGAGACCAAATCCTTTGAATGGCAAAGCTGAAGTTTGTTGTTTGTGTTAGATTTTGTGTTGTTTTCCATCGAGAAAAAATTGAATCCAGTTACAGATAAAGAAAATTACCTTTCTGCCTCTCTTGATGGCATTGGTGGAGATAACCCGCTAGGGAAACTCGCCGACCTCATGCGAGACAAGAGACAGACATTATCTCCCTTCACTGAAGTCTCAGCTTTGTTGGGCCTTTGTGTGGATTGAAAGAGAGAGAACACCTGCAAGGTGCTCTCAGGAGTGTTGCTGTACTTCTCCAATCTTATAGGGAGAGAAGCTGATGCTTGGAGATCAGGCTTGGCCGAGTTCACACAGGTAATACTGATAGCATTAAAAATACAAAGTATACTAACTCCCAATCCAACATAGCAATAATGCCTCCTCCATTCATTCATTCGCTCATTCACACACCCATTAAGGGACCCAGGCATTCTTCGAGATGTGCTAAAAACAGGCACAACTAAGCCCTCAGAATTTGCAATGAAAGGGCCGTTTGAGCCAAGAAAACATAATTTGGTAGTTATGATATATGTGATAAGTGGGATGGCAGGGTAAGCACAGGTTGCTGTGAAAGCACCCAGCAGGGATGCCGAGCCAGACCTAAGGCCCTAAGAAGGACGGAGAAGCTTCTAAGCTGAGATGTGAAGTAGAGGAGCAGGAAGCTAAGTGAAAGAAGGGAAGGGGGGATGGAGAAGCAAATTGTAGGAAGAGAGAGCCACACCAGCGAAGGCCAATAATTAAGAATGTTTGAGTAATTAGAAATAGCTCAGGAAGACTAGTGTTCAATAATAATCACGTAAACAATTACTGAGCCTACTTATAAGATACATCAAGAGTTCTGTGAAAGAGCCAGAGAGACAGAAGGATAACACAGCACTGCAAAAACCCAGGGAAGCGAAGGTTTTGAGGAGGGGGGAGCGGCCATGTGGCCAGTGCTACCCAGAGATCAAGCTAGCCACGGTCCAAGAGGTGGTTGTTGGATTCGGTGACGAGATTCAGCGACCATGGGCAGTTGCAGCTCTAGTGGTGTGATGGGGGCCCTGGGCACTGGGGTGAACATGGGGGTGAAAGAGAGGAGAGGAAACAGAAATAGTTCATTTAGATGTTTCTTGCAAGAAGGGGAAGAGAGAGATCAGACAGCATAACTGGAAAGAAATCAGAGGTCAGGAAAGAAGGGTTTGGGGTTTTCTGGTTTTGTTGTTGTGTGTTTTGTTTTTTGTTTTGTTTTGGTTTGGTTTGGTTTTGGTAAGATGGTCTTGAGTATGTTTGAATGCTGATCTAATCAGAAAAGACTGCTTGACTAGAAGGAGTTGAAATTAAAGGACAGAAAGAGTTTAACTGATAGAATGTTACAGAAATAAGCCTGAGAAGAGAATTATGATGGAGAGAAAGAGAAAGGGCTGCATGTGGATACAGGGAAGTTTCTAGTTTGGGTGCAGGAAAATGAAGGAATTCCTGTCTGATTTTAGCTGGAGAAGGTGGTGGGACCTAGGGATGGCAGGGTTTTATTTTTACGTATTTATTTAGGATTTGGGGCAGAAAATTTTATTTATTTACTACATGCCATATTTTTTGCTGGGGATTTTGCAAACACCAGCTCAATTTATTTTCACAACAATGCTGATACATAGATAGTAGCACTCTGGTTTTCCAAATGAAGACATTAAGACTTACTTACAGAAGTCGAAGAAGTGTCCCAGTTCCACAGCTGGCAAGGGGAACCAAGTTTTGCTACCAGGTCCATATGACTCTAAAGCAAGATCTTTTTAGATGTATTTGCAGGCAGAAGGAAAAGACCAAGGGAAGAGAAAGATTAAAGGATCAAAAGAATATATCTGGTGAAGGCAAATCCTAGAGAAGGAGGGGGACCAAGAAAGAGTAGAACTTGTCTCCCTTAAAGTCAAAAGTAGAGAAAAAGAAAGTGGGGTGGGTGAGGATAGAAAGACCTGACCAGGGAAGCGGCATCTTTGAGATGGATAAGGCTGAACAGCTTTGCTCTTCATTAATTTGGGGTGAAGTCCCCGTGAAGGTGGTCTGCCTCCACGTGCTAGGCTGTGAGGACATGGCATGAGTAAATCAGATGAAGTCACCACCTCACAGAACTCGAAAGCTAGTCCAGTATCACAGACGTTGAGCAATAATTTAAAATAATTAGTTGAATATTATAAGTCCAGTGTGTGATACAGGGGCTTGGGAAGGGTTTGGAATAGGTACTTCGGAAAAATAAGCAGGAATAGGGTAAGAAACAGGCCAAGACTTGTGAGGTCCGAGGTGCCAGCTCCTGAACAAGGTTTACGAGGCACCAGGAGGGGAGCAAGCACTTTTAACTCTGAGGATGCGCCCATCATTCAAAGAAAGGATCGTCAGTTCCAGGTTGGCAGATGAAGCTTGAACCCGGAGAACAGCAAGGATATTTAGGATCTAAACGTTGGAACATAGGAAAAGGAGAGAAGGACAAACATGAGGTTAAAAAAAAAAAAAAAAAAAAAAGGTTGACGTTAGAGAAGGAATTTTGAAAACGGACCACTGCAGGCCCTGAATGTGCACTTACTTTGGGCCAGGTACCACCTTAGATGCTCTGTGAGCCCCCAGCACTTGCTCCATATGGCAAAGTTAGAGCATAGGTCCTGAACTACTGCCATTTCGTAGAGCGACAAAGGAAGCTTAGAGAAGTGAGACCACTTGCCCGAGGTCACAGGGTTAATAAGCGGCATGGATGCCAAACTACAAAGCCAGTGTTCTTACGTGAGCCAGTGGTCCAGTCCCTGGCTCGGCATGATGGCGGGGCCTACAGGACGCCTACACCAGCAATGGCTGGAGGGGCAGGGAGGGGAGTGCCATCTCAGCCCAAGACGGGGGGGCCAGGAGTAACTCCACAGATGGTAATGTTTCCAGGAATGATGGCAACAGATGAGGTGGGGAGAAATCGAAAGTCACTGTGGAAGGCAGAGGAGTATCTTGGAGCAGCAGAACAACCTGGAGACAAGGATGGACACGGGCAACAGAATTCAACTGAATGACACTGGAAGCAATTGAGACTGACTCAGGCGGGGATGGGGGTTTGAAATAAAATGTGTGGTAAACTCGTACCCAGCTCATGATCGCCTGTTGGCTTCACTGAGGCAGCCTATGGAGCCCTGCCGGTCCACCTGGGACAGAAGCACCACTGTCCCAGTTGGGAGCGTCCATTCTGATCAGAGTCAGGCCCATAATTAGCTCTGTGACCTTGGATAACACATTCAACTTCCCTGGGTCTCAGCCTCCTCAACTGTGAAGTGAGAGGGATGGATCCGATGAACTCTCCCTGCGTAAGGTCGTGCTCTGTTCTGCACTCCTTTTGCAACTCAGGCCTGCGTCAGACACAGCTCTCAGCCAACTGTTTCCCACCTTCCCCCCAGCAACATCGCCACCACCACACACTGAGGACCTACCCTGGGCCCAGTTCTGTGTTGTCCTATCTACGTATATCAACTCATTCAATCCTCACACCCACCCAATTGTCAAGGCAGAGGTCCTGGAGTCAGACAGCCTGGGTCTGAATCTGTGCGACCTCAGAAAAGGGTCCTAACGTCTTGAAGCCTGCCTCATCTCATCTGTAAAATGGGACTTGCAGCCCCAGATAGTTATGAGGACGAAATGAGGTGATCCGGCAGTCAATACACGTTAGCTCTTATGGAAGCTCGTTTCACAAAGAGGGAAAGGGAAACTTGGAGATTTTAAGTTCAACACGTGGGGTCACTCGGCCAGAAGGAGGTGGACAGTGGATTCGCACCCACATCCGTGTGACTCCAGAGCCCACTCTGCCCGTGTCTCCTCTCGCGATCGGAGAGCCTCATGTTGGCTCTCCCTCCAGAGGAGGGATGGACAAAAACCCCAGATCAAGCAATCACACTGAAAGTACCAGGGCAAACGAGATGTCTAGCTCACAGAGCTGGAGATTCTCCTGCAGGAGGACACCTGCCATCACCTTATCTGTGGTGACAACCGAGGCCATTAGGTGCTACCGGTAACCTGGAATCTGTCTAAACTCTCTTCTCTCCCGCAGCACGGCCACCTCCCTGAGGCACAGGGCCATCCTACAGAGCAGACTGGCACACTCCCCAGTGGTAGCCTGGGGACACTGTAACAAAGTGTGGCTAAGTGACCTTGTAAAGACGTCAAGCTCTTTCAGGTGGCCTCAACCCAAGATGCGATCACCTGAATTTCCAGAGCTGGCTTCAGAGAGTGTGGGAGGGGGACCAAAGCAAAATATGGCACTTAAAATTTGTCAGGGATTTCAAAAGAAGAGCTTGAGGAGAGATGGGAAGTTGGGGGGAGAAGGCCTAGGGAGGTGAGATGGAGAAGTTAGGGGGAGAAGGCCTAGGGAAGTGAGATGGGGAAGTTGTAGGGGAGAAGGCCTAGGGAGGTCCGGAGCTAAGGAGCTGCGGCATCTAGAGAACAGACTGTGGCAAAGAGAAAGCTCACAGAGCCCCACACAGACTGTGCCTGTCCACAGCCCTCGTCCTCTGCTCACCCACCCCTCTTGGTCCCCATCTCTTCCCACCCTGCCATATTCCCAAGGCTGCCTCTGAACAAGGCCGGGGTGAGGGTCACCGTGCAAACAAAAACTTCACCTGAGAACAATGGAAGTGAGAAGGGGGTGGAAGGCCCCCTGAGGCTGAAGGAGCCCCTCCCCTTCCCAGAGCAGACAGCACCAGCTGCCTTGGTATACAGACCACCTGGCCCAGACCTGGCCCACCTTTCCTGCTTAGGGGACCCAGCAAGGGAATTGTATGGGACCAGGACAGAGGCTTTTCTTCCCAGCTAGATCCTTTCCTCCTCCTTCTAACCCTTCCCACCTCTTCCCAGCAAACTTTCTGCCTGGTCCTCTCTCTGACTCTTCAGCATCTTTCTCAGCCCCTCATCCTTTCCTTCTGTCTTCTGTCCCTTTTTGCCCCTCCTTCCCTCTTCCTCCTTCCTTCTCTCTACCAGGACCCTCTCCTTCCCTTCTGCTTGTCCATAAACTGGGGTTGGTTAAAATGAAGGATGCCCGTTTACTTCTGAAAGGCTCATGAGCACTTACTGGCATATCTCTCAGTGGGACCTGCTTTGCATTAGCGGTGCTCCTCTGCCTGGGCCCCTGTGTACCCCAGACCCTGCTCCTTCCCAGATACCTAGGGAACTGGAGGTCCCCCCTTTAGTACCTCCACAGATTCCAAGAAGCTGGAAAGAGTGACTTCTCTCTGATCCCTCACACTATCCTGCCTGGGATTCTGTCCTGAAGCTCTTCTGTCCTGGCTTGGACATGTAACTAGCTCAGCACCACCGTGGGCACCATGCTTAACCGCTCTGTGCCTCAGTTCCCTCATCTGTGAAATGCAGATCCTAACAGGACCTGCTCCATGGGGCTTTTCGGGTGAGGTGAGTTAATACACGCAGGGCCCAACCCTCAGTGAGGGCTCTGTGCGTGTTCGGGACCATTATGCCCGTAGAGTCATCATGCAGAGTAAACACACCTAATTCCCCCAAACAATCCTGGTCACTTAAAGGTGGTAGGTGGTAAACAGCTCAGGAAGATGGAAGAGTAAAAGGAGGATCTGCCTTTTTTTAAGTTTCATTTTTTCAGTTCACTTTGGTTTTCTTTGTAGGGCATGCTAAGAAGTCAAGGCTCTATGAACATTACACATTTTTTTAAATTAGTATCTGTCCAGTCGCAGGAAGGGAAAGGCTTGTGTCCAGAATTCCTGGAACACTCGGCAGAATCCTGGCATCCCCCTGAGCATGCACAGAATCTCCAAGAACATCCCCATGGCCACACATACTGCTGCCCACCAGCATTCTCCCGCTTGGTTCTGTGATGCAGGGTGCTTACATAAGAAAAGAAACTGGGTCACTATGAATGAGCAGTGCAGCTGGTGCAGCAGGGAGGGTGGCTTAGGTAACAGTTCAAGGTCCAGGAGCCCTGATTCAGCTGGCATGCGGGTGGGCTTGAGCCTCACTCAGTTCCCAGGCTTGGAAACATACCAGATCACAAGAAAGACTTTTTTTTTTGGGGGGGGGGGAAACCTCTCTGTTTACCAAAGTGTTGTCCCAAAGACCAGAGTCCTCTTGCATCCCTGATCGATAGGAAAAAAATAAACTGGTGAATGGGTTCCAAGGTCAGGCATTGGATGGGAAAGGAAAATATGTTTATAAAATCCAGGATACATATACTAATGGTGAAGTCAAAAATCTCTTTCATTCACAACTGAGTTCACCACTTTGAAATCTGTGATGAGAACAGCATTAGGATCAAAGTCTTTTTTGTGTGTGTGTTATCTGTAAAATACAGGTTTTTTTTAAAACAAATAACTGGGGCTTAGCAAGGTTTAGGTAAGGAGATTATTTAGAGAATAAACCATTTCCAGTTACTGACATTTACTGGAAGCAACTGCCATGCTAATTATACTTCAGTCTTGTGATTAACATAATTTTCTTCAATGATCTTCACTTTGTTAGTATACATAGAGCAAGATGGTATGTTACAACAGTAGTAGGACCTGACAGTTGTTAGACTCTTTGAGCCAGAAGGGACATGAGAGACCCTAGGATCAAGCCCTAAACTGGACACCAGGGAATGGTGAGGCTCTAAGGTTGAGTGGCTTCTTATTCCTAGGACATGGTAGCAGCCGACTGAGGACAGCCTGGGTCTTACAACTCCCATTCCAATGTTCTTTTCTATTTTATCAAGCAGAAGCTGGGTCGAGTCACAAAAACCACAAAAAAATCAAGCTACAGCCTGTATCTGCAACTATCGTGAGAAATTAGCAACGAGTTTTCTCTTGAAGGGAAGACAAAAGAGAAGGGTCCCTAGTAGGGTAAAAGCATTCACAAATGACTCCTTCAATGTGAGAGAAGTATTATAAAACTCCAGGTGCACCAGTCCATCACCTAAAAGATTCTAAATGTCCCGGAATACTTGTCTAATTAGCCTGATATAGGAACACTGAGGAGAGGCTCAAAGAGGGAATATATCAGATTCGCCTGCAGGGCTTTTGAAAACCAAATCCCCGGAGGGAGTCTCTCACAGCCCTTGAGGGGAAATTGGGAAGGGATGAGGCAGGGATACCAAAAGCTCATGAGGCAAAGGAGGGTGAGGTATTATGGAATTTGAATAAGCCCCCCTGCGATTCTAATACTGTCCCCACTCAACCCTTGGGTTCAACCTTCCGCTGCCTGTGGAAAGAAGCGGATGCCATCTCTATAGCTTACAGGAAGTGTGAAATCCATGTTTCCTCAGTGAATTGAATGTTGTATTATAACAAAAATAATCAAAATCATTCTCCTTTCTGGAGCGCCCCCCCCCCCCCCGCCCCGTGTCACGTTATCATGCTTAGCGTTTCACAACCGCAATCACAATTACTTCTCAAAACAACTGTGCAAGGCAAGTCTTACTCCCCTTTTACAGATGAGGACAGCAAGGTTTAGAGAGGTGATGCAATTGGCTGGAGGTCACATAGCTGGTAAGCAACGGAATGGGTGTTGGAGGCCCATCCAATTTCCAGAAAACACACTTGCTGTATATGTTTACTGCGAACAGCATCCACCATACCTGCTACATAGCTGGCATCAGTGATCCATGGACGTCATACCGCCGAAGGCACATTGGAAGGCTATGTAATCCAGTGTTCAGTGGGCTTCTTGGAAAGCACGGGCCACCTGCCTCCCAAGATGCTCCAGATTCATGCTTTACTTCCTTATGTTTTAGAGCAGTGCTTCTCAAGCTTTGGTGGGCATAAATATTACTGGAGGGCTTGAGGAAAACTTACTGCACCCCACCCCCCAAAGAGCTGACCCAGTAGGTCTGAGACAGAACTCCAGAATTTTCATCTCTTCCAAGAGCCCAGCAGCTGCTGGTGCTGCCTTCTTTGGATCACACTTGGAGTAACACTGTTCGAGGATTTTTTGGCTTGGAGAAGGATGTGGGGAGGGCGAGGCAATAAATGGGAACCGGATAGTTAAACTGTACATTCTAAAGCTAAGGACCGTTTGGATGAATAATTAAGGAATTTCATTAGCTCGTAACTTTCATGTTTTTGCTTGTTTGGGGTTTTCTGCTTGGTTGCTGTGTGACCAGATCAGGTCATTGTATTTTCCTATATCTCAATCATTATCCCAAAGGGGCTAATTTTAAAAAACTAAAACCTTCTTTATTGGTCTCCTTTTCGCAGAGCTGGATACTAACTCTTGTGAATGCAAAAGAGCTTTCAATTGTACTAGTCCACTAACCTGGCATTCCCTGGGCCTGGCGGGGACAGGTCAGCATAGACCCTCCACACTCTGTGCAAACAATGAAACAAAGCCAAGGACCAAATGGATGCCCAGGGTGAGGTGCTCTGTCATTCAGGTGTGGGATCAGGCTGAAAAAAAGAAGAGGAAGGAGAAGGAACCCTGTCTACACTGTCCCCTTAAAAACTGGAATGAATCCAACTTTTATGTCCAACAACAACAAAAAAATCCCACAAAGGAAGGAAGGAGGAAGGAAAGAAGGAAGGAAGGAAGGAGAATCAGAGTTTGAACTGATTCAGAGCTCAGGACTGAATGTCCCACTAAAAGCTGGACAAATAACAAGCATATGCCTGAACCTCATGAGGAAATCAAAGCAGAAGACATACAGTTTTGTGCACGCTCTCCCGCAACCCATCAGAAAAAATCTCCCACAAGCTGGGAGCCTTCACGTTCCTGGGTATGAGCTACAGAGACAGGAAGTCTTCTGGGTGTGCGCACACACACACACACACATGCACACACACACACCCTCGGGGGCAGCCTAGGTGCACAGCTCACAGACACTAAGTCTAACTGTCCCTGAGTGAGCAGGAAAAAGATGCCAAATTAACCCATATTAGAAATCCTTTGGAAACAAACTGAGGGTTCTAGAGGGGAGGGGGGTGGGGGGATGGGTTAGCCTGGTGATGGGTATCAAGAAGGGCACATACTGCATGGAGCACTGGGTGTTATATGCAAACAATGAATCATGGAACACTACATCAAAAACTAATGATGTATGGTGACTAACATAATAAAATAAAAAATAAAATAAAGTAAAGAAATCCTTCGCTGGGGTGCCTGGGTGGCTCAGTTGGTTAAGCGTCTGCCTTCGGCTCAGGTCATGATCCCAGGGTCCTGGGACCGAGCCCCATGTCTGGCTCCCTGCTCAGCAGGGAGTCTGCTTCTCCCTCTCCCTCTGCCTGCCGCTCCCCCTGCTTGTGCTCTCTTTCTCTCTGTCAAATAAATAAATAAATAATCTTTAAAAAAAAAAAAAGAAATCCTTTGTTAGCTAATAAAGTCATCAGCAATTTCAATTTTATTTTTCATTTCTTAGTTTTAAAAAAAAAAAAAGCCCTCAGCAGGTGTCTATCCCCCAGACCTCCATGCATGCTTCTTCAGCTTTATCCTTGTAAGCAAATGTGACTGGAAACCAAACTGCTCCAAATATTTACTTTCCAGATTTCTTTTCCCTCTTAAGTTTAAAAAGTAAAGTTGCTTTCTTCTTTTCCTGAGGTTTGAACCTGAGAAGTGCTGCCTACACAGCAGGACCCTGTCAAGGAGAGAAAGCCTCATAACACAGGTGCTTTAGCCCCTCATTTGGTTGCTTGAACCATTTCAGCTTTGAAGGGGTTTTACATGACCCTGCAAGCAGCGCTGACTCGAGCCACCTGCCCTAGGTGTTTGCTAAAGGCCCAGTCTCAGCATCCTAGAACAAGAGGGTAGGACTGGATCCAGTGTCTGAGACATCCTCTTCCAGATCCTTCAGTGCACAGATGAAGAACCAGATTTTCCAAGAGATTGAGGGATTCCGTCAAGGCTACCCAGCTATTTGGAAGCAAAGGGTGAGTTAAAATCGTCCTTACGCCGGTCTGACAACCAGCTAATGTTCGTAACTTAATTGTACAGAAGCATGTTCTCCAATTAAGTGGAAACCATGCTCTAAACCCAAAGCAGACCTGCTGCTGTCAGGTCAGTGAGGACTTTTAATACTGACAGAATGGAATTGAAGAGGAACACCGAACATCAGGATTCTATTTGAAATCTTGAAGCTCCCTCGTCTGTAGGCAGCACGCTATTATTTCTTATGTGATTTGTATGCATGTCCATGTCTCCGAAGGCTGCACTCTCCACCAGAGACGTACTGTCCTGTTCATCTTGGTGCCCTCGCCCCCAACCAGCTGCTTAGCACAGATTTCAAAAATCATGAACACTTAGTACACCTTTCTTTAAATAAAGGAGCGCCCAAAACAGCCAGGCAGAGCAGGGAGGGTAAAGATGCTCTATAAATTGAGAATGGGAACAAAAATAATTATCTGAATTATCCAAAATAGAAAACTCAGGGAGGACAGTTTCCTAGGTATAGAGGATTACCAGGGGGGTGGTTTCTAGACTAATGCACTTTTTTTTTTTCCGGAAGCTCATTCAGTGATTCTCCTTTCTTTACTTTTTAGGACATTTTGCTATCTTAATTGAAAGCCCTGCACACCTCTGATCAACTGCTGTCCCTCCTAAGGGACCAGCACACATGCAATCCCTTTGGAAAAGCTTAATCAGCCCTAATTGAGTCACAATATTAGCCCAAATTAATTAGACTTTAAGAAAGTTGTCAACACCCTTCAAGGTAACCTGGCTCTGAGGGCTCCCAAGGAGGAGTCGGTCAAGCTCTAAAACCTTGAAATTCTGCCAGTGACCCATGAATACAGGCCTCTTTCTTCTCAAAGACATTTACTCCATTGGCTTTTTATTTCCGTACTAAACAGAAATCAAAACAGAACATCAGACTCCAAGAAGGATCACAGAACTTTACAGTTCATTCTGCAGTGGTCTGACAAAGAAGCAATCTGGTGTCAGCTTGTAACCCCTTAGTGGAATCCCCATCTCAGAAAAGTGTTAACTGCATTCCTGGAAACCGAAACCATCCCCCAGAGAAGCAGAAGCAAGCATCTTCAGGTCTAAAAGTCATTGAATCAAATAACATGAAAGCTCT
Source organism: Zalophus californianus (assembly GCF_009762305.2). Lineage (NCBI taxonomy): Eukaryota > Metazoa > Chordata > Mammalia > Carnivora > Otariidae > Zalophus > Zalophus californianus. The sequence goes on from NC_045604.1 coordinate 43,572,411, forward strand.
TAAATCTCCAGGTCTTGCCACTGCAGCAATCCAAATATACACTGAGATTGCATCCATTAATTGAACCACCATAAACTCTGTCTATAATCGCTCAGCATTAATAATTGGCTGTGAAATTTGCAAACCTATTCTTAAGGCACATTTATTTTGCATTCAATAAATAAAAGCATCATTTAAAAAAAAAATACCACCATATTCTTTCAAAATACCTTTAAGTAGAGAACCCCAAATCATCTAAAGGTGTCCTCTTATGAAGATTCCCTGACCCAGGTGACAGGTAGCACACAGGTATTTCTATCACCATTTTGGAATGAGGAAACAGCCTCAGGGACTTGAACTAAGTGAGTCAGTCATGAGGCTGAAATAGAAACCAAACTCCAAGATGACCTTGAAGCAAATGCAGCCAGAAAAGAAGGTGTAAGTTAATAGTGACATTTGTTTAGCCTACTGTGACTCCAGAAAACAAGTCAAAATGGCCTCAGAAAGAACAAGCCTTACTGTCAAATCCTAACTATCACTGCACATATGCCATTACCTTGGCAAATTCACCACATAAGCTTGCTGTTTGTGACATAAGCCGTATGTCACACACACTGTGTCTCTGCTGCCTTGTTTTCCTTCCTAAGTGTAATCCATAGAACGCTAAAATGACTATTTGTCTCACAAAACTACATGCTACAAATATATGCTTATTCTTAGATTTTGCATTTCATTTTAAAATCTATTCAAGAGCATTTAGTAACTAGTTTATTAGGACCAGGGGCCTAGTCAGAGGGAAGTGCTCATCCAGCTGAAAGCAAAATCACCTCTAAAGACATCTGAAGATCGGGGGACTCCATCAAGGCCACTCAATTATCTAGTAGCTGAGCTGGGTCAAAATCAAGAACACAGGTCTGACTACCAGCCAATGCCCTTAACCTCATTGTACAGAATCATGTTCCCCAATTAAGTGGAAACAAGACTCCAAGCTGAAAACAACCCTTCTGCTCCCAGATCAATCAGGATTTCTAATATTGACAGGAAGAATTTAAAAGGAGCACTGAAAGTCTGCGTGAAACCTTTTCTCTGCAAAAGACCCTTCTCTCTTCCTCACCCCTGCTCTCCCACTCCCATGTATTTCAATGGCACTAGGATTTCAAAGCCCGATGAATTTGGACTTGCTTGTGATGAGAAGAAAGCAAGAGCTAAAAAGTTTGGCCGGCGTCAAGGTGTCCTTCCCACAGGGAAATATGCATGATTATTTCTGCAATTTGGAGGGGGTGGTGGGTTTGGGAAAACAGAAGAGGAGAGACAGCAGAAATGCATTCTAGTAAAACCCACACCCAGCCAGAAACTGAGGAGTGTGATACAGCCGGGGTAGTAAACCCCCAAAATAAAAAACAACAAGAAAACACAAAACTCTGCCAACTCAAGTGACTAACAAAATGCACAGAATATTCATTTGACAGATAACTAAACCAAGACTCTCCAGCGACTTGGGGGGGAAGGTCATTTAATTTTATAAACAAGATCTAAGATGGACACTAGACTGTCATTCCCACTGAGCCCATCACTCCAACTCCCTAAACTAAATTCTTTCTTGCTAAAACTGCTGAAACATGAAGGCTTCTTGGGACCATCCTTTCAACCCAGAACACAGAAAAGAAGGCCCTCTTCCCACTACATTTAAATTACATCTTGTTATCTGTATACTCCCCTAAGCAGGAGGCTCTGTGAGCGTAGGGACTGGAGCTGTCTGGGACACCCGGCATAGTACCTGGATCATGGTGGGCATTTGGTGCCTCTTTTGCTAAATGGATGATTTGCCGCAACATGACGAAACCTGAATTCTACTTACACTTATGGGACAGAAGCACGTCAAAGGAATCTGCCCACCTCGTGGCTTCTTCTGTGGATAGTCTCCTAGGAAAGAAGAAACATCTCTCTTGAGTATTTCTGAAATGACCCTCCTTCTCCATCAGCAACCACTGAGATTTGCTCGGGGAAACAAATCAGAACAATGGCGGGCGGTTGGGGCGGGGGTCGTGCAAATGAAAACCACCCCTGGATTCCTGCAAGTCTGTTGCTGTAAATGTGTACATTCTTAACTAACTGATGGCAAACCTCAGTACTGGAATTCAATGTATTTGTATATTGGCTTTCAGTCTAAAAAACCAAGCTAAATAAGCTCAGGATATAAAGTTGTCAAGATAACAATGGAAAGAAATCAGCCTTAGCGTCAGAAAAAGTAGGCTGAGCTCCCGACTCCATATTTTACCAGGACCTTAATCTCTTCACCTCTGCAATGGGGATCACGATGCCCACATCCCCGAACCCCGTGAGGGTTAAATGAGGTACATCTATGACATCATTGAAACCAGTAGTTGCCCAGTATAGGCACTGAATCCAAATTATCTGAACCTAAGCAGAGTTTTAGAATATATTTGAGTGTTTGTTTCCAAACTGAGACCTCAGACTGACAACTAAGTAGAACCAAGAAGCATCCTTCACCACAGCTTTATAAGAATGGTGGATAATACAGTTTTCTTAAAAGTAAAAAGAGGGTCCCTATTCTGAGTTAGGTCACACATTCTGAAAAGGAAAATTCACATCCATGCCTCAGGGATATAAAAGGAGCCGCCAAGTGGCAGGGATTTATTGTCCCTCGGCTCATCTGGTCAACAACTCACTAGAGGAGAACAGGTCCTACAGCCCAGTGGTGGGCGCCCCACGGTGAGCACCCTGGGAATGCCATGTGGCCAAACTACTCACTTTAGAGCACGGTTGGGTTTGTCGGGAAGAATAGCTGTGAAATCGCTACACGAGTCTGACTTGTGAGACAGGCATCCCAGGCGGGTCCTCATTCCTTTGTTCCTGCAACAAGAACAGGGGCAGAAGAACGGGAAACTGTCATGATCATAGCTGTCAGCTCTATAAAGGGCCCCCAGGGACTCTGCTGCAGGAGCCCACACTGCCTCCCCTGACCCCCCATCCTTCCCCAGGGCGTCCCTAAAGATTTCATGAACAAGAGGAGAAATACCTAGAAGATCAAGGGATATATATACTCACTCCCTAACTTGACTCCTGGCATAGTAGTAAGTACCCTACCCCTAGAGGCTTAATGCTCTTTCCCAAAGCTAACATGCAAGTTGATAGTAAGTCAATGAAGGTCATTATCTTGGAAGAATTTCTAAATTAAGATTCTCTGTAGGGAAAGGAAATACAGTGAAGACAAAATAACAATCCACATTTTGCTCTCCCAACAGGAGGGCAAGACAGCCGCAGCTCCTAATTGCAAAGCCCCAGAAGAGGTACCCACACGCATGCACGCACGCACGCACGCACGGAGAGTAGACGGTTGCTTGCATAATACAGAGGTGCATATCACAGAACCTCCAAGCACAAACGAAGCTTCCAGGCAAATTAATTCTGACTCAGGTGCTCCCCACTCATCCCCCAAACCTGGGGGTACAGATGCATGAATGACTACAGACCAGCCAGGACCAACACCTGTAGGTGAGGGCCAGAGCAGCTGGTACAACCAGCAGCTAAGAACCAGGGCCCCTTTCTCCGCCGTTCTTTTAGTCACTTAACTAAGCTTTCATATTCCTATTTGTATTTTGGCTTCTCTCAATCAACCTGTTTAAAACTTTAGCATGTATCTTTAAAATTCTCATATTTTTTTATTTTCCTAAGGACCAGACATTTACATGTTATCTGTTATGGAAGGTCCGATGAGGAATTACACTAGTGTCTCTCTCCAACGTCCAACATTAGCCCCTTTTTACCTTTAACCACAGATCAGCAAACTGTGTCCCTGAGAGATGCCTGTTTGTGTAAATAAAGTTTTATTGGAACACAACAACACCCATTTATTTACATATTGTCTAAAGCTGCTTTCGAGCACCAGGGCCGAGTTGGGTGGTTGCAACACAGACTCTATGGCCCATAGAACTCAAAATATTTACTCTCTGGCCCCTGACAGAGTAAGTTTACTGACCCCTGACCTTTAACCCATGGCAGCTCTTCACATGGAGAGCAAAGGGAAGTGGGAAGGGTTGGCTGTAATCCAATCAGGACCAAAGAGTGACTTATAAAAGGGCACTGCCACATGCACGCTGGTAACAATGTGCCAAAGAAATAGTCCCAGAGATGTAATTCTCCACGTGGAAAGGAAGTCCTTCTAGCGTGGCTTTCCCTTCCCCTAATTTGTGAATCCCGGGGCCTGGGCAGAGACGCTAGAGGCTGTCCAATTCAATCTCTTCCTTCCACTCTAAATGGGCATCCATCCCTGACCCACGCTAGTTATTCCCAGAAATCTTATCCAACAAATCTAGTGGGATGGTATTATATTTGGCAAGGATGGACAACATTTGTATTCCACAGCCCATCTCCAAGAGCCTTTTAAAGCTGGAACATCCAAGTTCCCAGAAATATCCCCTCTCCTGCAGAAAATTGGGCCTGCACGTCCTGTGCTGCCACCTCTTATCTCAGCCAGGCGCGTGATGAAGCCATCGATTTTGTGGCGTTTCATAAAACATTGGCAATAGATCTTCTCTCTCCTGCGATGGTGAGCATCCTATGTCCACTCACTCTTATAAATCACAGGGTGCTCTGACCCCAGGTCATGTGAGCAACTGATTAAGCACCCTAGAGTCACCACATTCTGTGAATTCAAGTAAAGGTCTTGCTTGGGCTGCACCAAGGCCAAAACCCAACTTCCAGTGAGTCAGTTCACTCCTCCGTGCCCCAGGATCATCAATCACAGAATAGTCAGGTCGATGCCCCCAAGAGCAATTAAGAGAACTTCAAAAAAATGGCAAATCCACACAAGCCATCTAACAACGTTTAGCAGGGGCTAAACCCTTTAGATGTAAAGGGTATACTCGTTACCGAGACAACAGTGGTTCTCCCCAGTAGTTTGCAAAAATCTTCCACAAAATATTCTTTGGGGCCCAGTGGTTTTGATTTTCCATCTGGTCTAGCTGAGATCTGAATTATAACCTTGTTAGTTAGGTTTGAAATAATGGAAGCAGAAGTGAGAGTCAAAGGTTAAGATTACTTAAAAAGAAAGGAGGGAGGGAAGGAGGGAGGGAGGGAAGGAGGGAGGAGGGAGGGAGGAAGGGAGGGAGGGAGGAGGAGGGGAGGGAGGGAGGGAAGAGGGAGGGGAGGGAGGGAGGGAAGAGGGAGGAAGGAGGGAGGGAGGGAGGGAGGGAAGGAGGAAACAAAAGTAAAAAGAAGTAAGCTTTCCCTTGTCTTTCTTTCCTGTGCCAGGACCCTATAGAGGTCCCTAAATAGTTTGATGCAAGCTCATGCACAGTCCCACCCCATGAGTCCCCCCAGTCAATGGCACTGCGGTAGGTCCAGCTTGCAAGGCCACGACTTTGCAAGAAGAGTCCCAAGAAGAAGAGCACCGTCCACACCAATGGCCTGAGGGGACGGACCACCCATGGGAGGCTGGGGCAGGCTCACACGGCAGGGGGTGGGAAGGGGCAGAGAGGGGGAAGGGCAGGGGCAGGGAGACAGGTGAGCATCATTACCTGCGTGGCATCAGTAAAGCGGCCATACAGGCACACGCTTACGGTTAACCCTCTGGCCGGTGTGCAGGGACGTCAGGGCGGGAGATAGGACTGCGGGGCACAGGGATTTACCCTTTCACGTCCTCTCACCTAAAATCAAAGAATCTGCTGTAAGAGGGGAGGGGCCCTCTCTTATCTGACTGTGCTACAAATCCTCTTGGATGGCTTTCCTCTGACAGAGGGCCTCCCCCTGCACAGCCCCTTCCCCACAAATGCCTGCTTGTCCTGACAAAGGGCGACCAGCTACGGATGACCCGGGACAAATTGCTGGCTGGATTCGCATTGCTGCCTGTGGTCAGGAACTCCTATTTCTCCAAACACTGGCCATGACCGTGAAGTGGGGCATATTGCCCCAGGGGAGGAAGGCTCGGCCTGGCAGGCCAAAAATTACTGTTCTCTTTGTCTTTTTGCAGTGGGGCCCAAGTGACCAGCCAGCCAGGGATGGGGGAAAGGGGGGGGAGGTCAGCGCTTGCTCCAGAATTCCTTGATTGGCTGCTCTTCTGATCCTGGCCTGCCTCTCGGGAACCCGTCCTGGAGTTCTGGAGCTTTGGGAGGGTGTGAGCAGGGGGAGGGTGGAGTAACTCCAAGGGAGACTTGTCAGGCCCCTGTCACCGCACAGGCCTGCTCCTTTGCAGGATCACAGGCAAAAGCTGAAGAAATGAATATGCAAGCCACTCTCTCTTGCCCAGATGGAGGCCACCCGACCTTCCTCAGCCTGGGACTGGCCCATTCCAGACCCAAAGCGGGAAAGTCTGGAAAGGGGATACTGAGGTTGAGGGCTTGTTGACTGATCATCTCTCTCTCCTGAGGGTCCCCGTCTCAGTGCTTCAAACCCTTTGTTCCCACAGAAATGATAGGAAGAATCACGTGAAGAGAGCAGCCTATCCGTAAAGGGCTTCCCTGGGGAACCCTGACACCAAACATAGAATCCATTTTAAAAGAAACCTAATTTAGATAGATAAGGCCCCTATTGGATCTACCCCGTTTAAATTAGTTTGGTATTACATGGAATATTTCACAAATACTTTAAAAAAAAAAACACCTTCTCTAATAATACCAAAATTCATAAAATTAAAAGATTGCTTTGTTAAAACTAAAAAAAAAAAAAAAATAGCTAGACTTTGTATCAAAGCTCATCCTCCAGGAGACTGGGCTTAGACTGTGTTCCCTAACAGTAGGAACAATTCCTTAATCTTTGTCCTAAAGGTGCATCTACTTGCCTGCCCAGGAGTCAGGAAATCGAAGCCCTTCCCAGGTTTACAGTTCTCTTCCAGCTGTGAGAAGTCACTGTTTGGGGCACCTATGCCTCATTTTCTCTTGCTTATGGTCTACCGCCCAGAGGAGGGGAAACCCGTGCCAGGGGCCTTCATTACGCTGGTGCTGAACAGAACCAAGGATGACTCCCCCACAGACAGAGCAGGCAAGGTCATTTGGGGCAGGTATTACCAGACCTGCAGTCACTGCCTTGTCGCTCTTCCCGTTCCCACTGCTAGCTCACCCTGGCTTGCCGGGACTGCTTCCATGCCTGCCTCTCTCCCTCCCAAATCCAGCACTGCCCACCATTGCCCCTCAGACCTTCCACCCTCCCTTCACTTAGCCTTGACTTCAATTCAATCAGAATCTGCAGGAGACTCTGGCCCCAGCTTCCTCATTCATCCCAGCACCTTGGGGCTCTAATTCCATCTGGCCCTTGACTTCTGGGGGATGGAGTTTGGGGTCCCCAGGGCCCAGGAAGGCCCACGGCAATGTGCCCTGTTAGGTGGACATCAAGTGACAGGTGACTCTGAGGCAGACAGGATGGGACATAATGGAAAGAGGGAACTCAAGGAAAAAAAACAAAGGTTAAAAAGCAAAGAGCAGCGATTTTTAAAGAGGGGAAGAGAAACTAAGAGTCTCAGCGGGGAGAAAGCAATCAATATGCATGGAGAGGCAGGTTAATTAAATATGGATAATGCAATCAGCCCACATGGGCACTTTGAAGAGGAAAGAGAAAAGCAAAAGCAATACTCACTGTCTTTGACCAGTCCTCATGGCCTGCGGGTCTTTGCCAACAGGGTGGTCAGAGAGGCTGTGGGTTAAGGAGTTCTGGGGAAAGAGTAGATCTTTCTTTTAGCAGTCAGATCCTTGATGGGTGAAGAACATGTGTGCATGAATGCACAGGCACAGTCGTGCGTGCACACACACACACACACACACACACACGCATGCATGCACAACACACCTCCCACCACTTCAGCCGGGCAGCAAGCGGGCCCCGCTGAAAGCTCTTCTCTCTGCTTGTCACATCCAGTAAATACTGAAGCAGCCTACACCCAGCGGGCGGCGGCTCAGCTCCCGGGCACAGTCTGCACGCCCATCCTCATTGGCAGGATGCAGGAGGTGCCCCTGAGCAGAGCTCGCCTGGCACTCCTCCCGTACCTTCCTCTTCACTAACCTGCTTCCTTGCTGCTCTGGCTGCAGCTCCGGGAGAAGTCCCCACAGCCCAAAGCTGCCTCCCTCTGCACCCAGAGGCTGGGCAGGGGGCAGCGAAGCCGTCGGTATTAACTCTTTCTGGCCACCAACGAGCTGAAAACCAAGTGTCCAGGGGGGCCTCTTCTAATGAGCTCTGCTGCTGGCTGAAGGCTGGTTGCTGCTCAGGGAGCAGGGAGCATAAAGATCTTGCCCCAGACAGCTGCTGACAGCAGGAGCCAAGCCGAATCAAATCTCCTAATGAGCCAGGAGGAGGGGGGCTGTCTTGCTGGGTGTGATGTGATGTGATAAATGCAGAGAGCAAGAAAGCTACGGGGCAGGTCACACATCTAAATTCCACCCCCTTTCTCCCAATTTCTATTGTGCTTCACTACCAAGCCAAACCACACAGCCCTGAAATTACCCCCTCTGCCACATCTCAACTGTCCCCCTTACTCGACAGAGGCATTTCTCCCCCAGTCTATCTCTACTCCCACCCCCCAGCACCAAACACACCACTCCTCACTTCTTAATGAGAAATTTCCACCTCCTCTGCCTCCTCAAAACATGTAGATTTCCAACTCTGTGCTCCTGGTTTTTCCTACAGTGGAAATTCACCTCTCTCCCTCATCCATCACCTAGCGACTTCCCCCTGTTTGCATTTGTTATGGAGTGAGACTTTTCCCTTTGTTCTGCCCAATCGGCACATTATCCCTAATTTTTCTGTCTTCTGCAATTGTTTCTTCCAAACGACCTTACCCACATAGATCTTCACACTGCCTGTTTCAGTTCCAGAAGGAGGACTGTCGCTTCCTGCTTGCCCTAGTAGTGTAGTTCTCCGAGTATGGTCCTTGGACCTGCAGCGTCAGCATCCCCTGGGAATGTGTTAGAAATGCAAACTCTCAGGCCCCACCCCCAGACCTATAGAATCGTACTCAGGGGATGGAGCCCAGCCTCCCAGGTGATTCTGATGTATGCTAAAGTTTGCAAACCACTGCCCTGGGACAAAGCTTCCCTTCTCCCCATTCCACTCCAGTCTCCTGCTCCCACTCAGGAACTAGCTCCAAATTCACCTAGCCTTTACCATAAGTCATTTTGGACACCCGGAAGGCGGCATTTGCTGGAGGCAGCAGAAAACTCTATGGAAAGTGATGGCTTGGTACTAAAAATATTAGATTGCATTTATTTAACCTTCTATAAGGTAGAAACATGTTCATGTATTGTTACTCAACAACCCTATTCCATAGCCAGAGAGAATATTATCCCCGAGTTACAGAGGAGAAACTTGAGGCAACTCAATGACCAGACTTGTTTTCTTAGCACTCTTATAGCAGAGCTCTTCCCACCACGTCATGCCGGGACCCAGAATTCCTGGCAGATCTATTGGTGGCATACCCTGTATTCTCACAGTGACATGAGTCTGCTGCAACCCCACGTTGCCTGACGAGAGGATGAAATAAAAAGTCTGATGCTGCCTCCACAGTGACTCATTGTCTCTCTCGCAAAATGTCCACAGTGTGCCTCTGTTAGGTAAAGGGAACTTAGTGTTATGAAATGAGACGCAAAAGAAATGTTTCCCTGCGTTGAACACCAGTGCTAGCCAGGGTTTAGAATTGAAGCATAAAGAGAATCCTTTGCTTCTGGACATATTCTTGATACACTGCCCCATACCAAACAGGTTCACAGATAAACTGGGAATGAAAGCCCAGTGATAAGCACTTCCCTAATCCAAGATTAGGTTATATGGTAAGATGGAGCCTCCCAGATTCCATGCACACAGCCATTGTCCAACAAGCCCTCGGTATGTGCCAGGTACTGGGCTAAACATTGCGCTACTGGTAACTCTCTCAACAAACTTAAAAGGCTGACATCTTTATCATCCCCATTTTACAGATGGAGAAACAGAGACAAATCAGTTACAAGTGGCAGAGCTGGTGCCTGATACCAAGCTTCCTGTTCCCAACCCTTGCTCTGCCCCTTGCTTTAACACAAAGGTGGTATCATCACGGGACTCCTCGTTCAGTGCTAAAATAGTGAAATAAAGGCCCCCTCCGAGTCTCATGCTGCCCCATTTGGCATCCAGGATTTAAAGGCACTGAGGAGATAGGGCAGGGCTGTGGAAGGGCCCAAGTCTCAGGTGGGGGCTGACTAATATTAACCAGGCATCAGAATCTTCAATTAGCCTTTGGAGAAATAATACAGTCCTAGGAAGTCAATAAGCCAACCCAAATGTTTAAGGAAAGATAGAATTATTACTAACATTTTAAGAAAGAGCAGGAATATAAAGAGCCGAGGGATAAGAGTATGTGGACATGCATCTAGCAGGAGTAAAAAGAAAAAATTAAAAAATTTTTTTTAAACCAAAACACTCCTGAACACCAAAGCATAACCACACAGCACCCTAGTTCAAGAAGCACAGACCTAGTACAGGCCCCCTCTCAGGGGAGGCCTCTATGTTAAATCTTCCTTTCTGTAGAGGCAGGTGCATAAAGAATTCCAGGGGCTGGGGTGGGGGGGTGAGAATTAAGCAGAACCGAGGGGGTAAGCATTCTGGCATGGTCTCCTTTCCTGAAGGAGAGAGATAGGCAAAGGCAAGCAGGCTGGAGTACTAGTGAGAAAGGCACGCACCTACTTGGACTCTGTGTCCCAGGGCTTATAGCCCTGGCCCAGGAATAGAGAGCTCTGGATTCCTTTCTGGTTGCTGCTCCTGAGTTTCTGGCCGGAGACTGGGCACAGCACGTCTCCGCTGGCAGCGACATTTGGTTTTTCCCAGGAAAACAGGCATTACAAGCCCTGCTCTGGCTTCTCAGGCTGCCCTGCACCTCTCAGCTCTTCCCATTCTCCGTTTGCTCCTCTTGGGAAATCCAACCTTCCCAGGCCTGCGCCGCTGCATCTCTCCGGCATTGGTGCTTAGTCCTGCCTCTCATGAGCTCCAGACTGGCTTTTCCAGAGGACAGCTAGACAACTCCATCCCTCTCAGACTCTGCAGATGTAACTGTGTCAGAAACAACCACCTTTGCCTCCAAATCCTTCCTTCCTGCCGGGCCCCCTATGCTTGCTAATAAAATAACTCTGTCCTAGCCCCTCGAGGTAATACGTATAGGTATCTCTGGCTTCTTTTTCTCTTTTGCCTTGTTGAATTGATTTTTAACACTTCTCATTATATTTCTGAAATATTTCTCAACTTTATCCACCCCATCCACTGACACCGCCATTCGGAGGTTATTGGGCACCCACCACGGCGCATGCCTCTTCCACGGTGTCCTAAGTAACTGATCTTCCTGCCCCCATGTCATTGCCTCCCCCATTCCCCATAAACCTCCTGGCACGCTACACTACTACCAGAGTTACCCACTGAACAGGTACCATAAATGGTCTGTATAGTAATTTTTGATGGGCTTCATGGTAGCAATTTGTCCTGCCTGACATTCTAACAATTCAGTCCCATTTACCTATCCAGGCTTATATCCCGTTGTGCATACACACATGCACACACACAGGCCTGATTCCTCTGCTGCCCCCTCTGCCCAGAATGTTCCCCACCCTTGCCCCCGGATCTGCCTCTTAACTCCCAGTTCCTTCTCTAAACCTAATACCTGCAAGATAAAAATTCCCCTTTCCAGAGCTTTTCACAACCGCCTCAATCAGAAGGAATTCCTCCATCCTAACACCACCACCACATTGCTGTGTGACTCTCTGACAGCCCGTAACATAATCTGTAGTTTATCCTTGTGATTTATGTTTTCTGATCCTCCCAAATGACTACGTGTCCCACAAAGACAGACTCTCTGACTTACTCCCCTTGCTATCAATTTTCATTGCCTCGTATGAAGCAAGTGTTTAATAAATGTCAGCTGCATTTGATTTTGAGTTCATGAAAAAAATCTGAAAAATCACCGAGGATTCCTTATGGCGGAGGCACTTTAGACTTCTGCAGTCTCCGGGTCAAGTCTGAAATCGGTCTAATGCTAATGACTCTCAGGGGCAGCCGCATGGGTACCTAAGGCATTTGCAAACTATTATTCCCCACAGCCTGGTCAGGGCAGGGTGGAATTAATCAAGAGGAAAAGGAGCACCTGGCATTGTCACACAGGCCACAAAAATGTAATTAAATTGAAGATAAAGGGAATTAAAGTCTGCAATATAATATTTTTAAAAGCCATGTTATAGAGGTGCAGGTTTATTGCCAAACGCCTGCTGTGTGTTTATTTAATCAACATACCACCTAAGACAGTAGCATATTAAAAGCTTTTAATAAAACAGTCATTCAGATATTAGATTTGAATTCTGGTCAGCATGCTAAAGCTCTTCCACAAATCTTTTAAAAGCAATTTCCACTTCGTAGCTTCCTAGTAACGGCAGAAACATGAATCAACATATGCTGCATTGATTTGGGGTTTCCATGGAGACTGGAAGGACACAGGGAAAGGAAGGACAGAAAGAGGCCACTCGGCCCAAAATTCTACTAAAAAAAAAAAAAATACGTCTCGATTTCATTCCTCTGAGTATTAACAGCCTCATTTCCTGCTCATCAGTTCAAGCATCCGGATACTTAATTTGTAATAAGCCTGCTCAACTTCTCACAAGGAGCATCAGAAGGGTTGTGGAAAGAAGTCAGCAGTCAAAGGTGTCAGCCCATGAGGCTTGCAAAGAGAACTGAACAAGCACAGGATCTGGAATGGGAGGAAAGGACCTCTGGTCCTAATTCTGTCATTAACTAGCTCTGTAACACTAACTACCTTAACTAGTTAGCTATGGGATCCCTAACACAATGAAAAGAGTTGAATGTCAATTCCTTCTTCTGTAAAACCCAAATTACCTGTCCTGTCTGTTTTCCAGAATGGTTGTAAGAAAGAAATAAAAAAGTCTGTGGGAATGAAAATACCTTGCAAATTCTAGTCCACTGTATTACCCTACCACAGACGGTCCCCAACTTACGATGGTTCCACCTATGATGGTTCCCTTCTGATTGTCTGACTTTACCACAGTGAGAAAGTGATACGCATTAGGTGGAAACCACACTTTCAGTTTTGCATTTTGCCCTTTTTCCCAGGCTGGTGATATGTGGGATATCAGGGTGCTCTGTCGTGATACGGCTCTGTGGCAGCAAGCCACAGCTCCGTCAGTCACGTGATCACCAGAGTCAACAACTGATACACTTACAACGACCCTGTACACTTACAACCATGCTGTTTTCCACTTTCAGGGCAGGACTCAATAAGTTACATGAGATATGCAACACTTTATTTTAAAATAGGCTTTTATGTTAGATGATTTTACCCAACAATAGCTAATGTCGGTGCTCTGAGCATGTTTCAGGTAGCCTAGGCTGAGCTATGATGTTTTGTAGGTTAGGTGTATTAAATGCATTTTCAACTTATGATATTTTCAACTTATAATGAGTTCCTCGGGACATAACCCCATCCTACGTCGAGGAAAATCTGTGTTATGCTTGGTGACGCTCTGAGCTTCTTTTTAAACGGAATTCTGCCAACAAGCAAGTATATGCGAAAATTTTTTTTAAAAAAGAGAGAGAGAAGAGATTGCTGATTTAGTGGGAAGTAGACTGACCTGGAAAAAAGAAGAGTGGGTTGGACCAGCCTGAGTTTCAATCCCCACTCTGTAATCTTCCAGATCTGTAACTATAGGTATATTACTCTCCTTGAGTCATTTTCATCGCAGGTAAGAAGATCACAGTACCAATGTCGTAGGCTTGTTAAAGGATTGTTATACATATTAACTGAGGGATTCGCGCAACGCTTAGCAAATGGCAAATGAGTGTTTAGTGTGAGCCAGTAATATTAGCTATCTCATCTGCTTCGTTAGATGTAAAACGGGAATTAGAATTCCTACTCCTTCCTTACTTCACATAGAGGATTACTTGGATGACATCTGCTCAGCTCTTTGATAAACTGCTCCGGAAAAGGCACTGAATAAATACAATGTTATTATTTAAAGATGCATGTTTACTACCTGCTAACGGAGGTGAAACAAAATGAAACACGTTTGTGAGGATTTTCAAACGCCTAGGAGTCTAGGCGGAGAGGAGGTGACATGTGTCTGCTACATTTTCATTCTCTTTTGTTCCTCTCGAGCTTTCATTTGTCTCCTTGCTACTTACTCACAGCAGCCTTTTCTTTTTTCTACCTCTCCTCTCTCTTTACTATCTTTATACTTCTCCTTTCAAGTGTGTCTAGAAGGAATTTTAAAATTAAACTTCAGAGACTTTGGGGTCTAAACTGAAGTTGTTCCTTAGGCCTACTAAAATTAAATGGTACACCAACATGGGGCAAAATGACACAAAATCAGGAGACATCATAGGATTATAGGAATTACAGGACTGTCCCTCTGACAGTGGTCACCAGTGTTAGATATATATCTATATATTTAAAGAAACACATCAACCAAAAGCAGTATGTGAGATAGATTTGGGATCCTGATTCAAATTTAAAACTATAAAAAAATCAGGAGACAATTTGGGGAAATTTGAGCACTGATTAGGTATTGATATTAGTGTGATATTGATGTTGAGGTTATTTGTTTTTAAGCAACTTATTAGTTAGAGATACATTCTGACATATTTAGAGTTGAAATGATATGCTATCTGGAAATTGCTTCAAAATCATCTAGGGTAGGAAGTGGGATGTAGTACACAGGTGCTCATTGTTCTATTCTCTTGACTTGTGTATATTTGAAATTGTGCATAAAAATGTTACAAACGGTGTGACCACTGACAATATGTGCTTCAGGCAAATGAGCCTACAAAGTGTAAACTTTTAGTGCAAGGAAACTGAAATATAGAAAGAGGCCATTTGAATGGGAATTGATTTCCTGTATTGTAAGTTTTCTTCCCCATGAATAAATCCATTTTCAGAAAAGCCTTGTATTTGACTTCTAGGGAGCAGGTGCCAAAATTCATAGAGATTTAGAACGGGTATGACTCTTAGATATCACCTACAGAAATTAAATTTTAAAGAATTTGCCCAAGAAATCACACTTTTTTTTTTTAAGATTTTACTTATTTATTTGAGAGAGAGACAGAGATAGCAAGAGAGAGCATGAGCAGGGAAGAGGGGAAGAAGCAGGCTCCTCGATGAGCAGGGAGCCCGATGCGGGGCTCCATCCCAGGATCATGACATGAACCGAAGGCAGAAGCCTAACCAACTGAGCCACCCAGGCGTCCCCCAAGGTCACATTTCTTAAGGCATGGCCGGAACTCCAGCCCAGAGCTCCAGGGGTGGAATCCCACTACATCCTATCTTCCCACTGCTGAGCTGCCCACCCACACATCCAGAATCTAGGGCGATAAGTCAACCTCAGATGAAGATACAAATGATGATCTGTTCACTTACCTCCCCAAACCTTCTCCACTCCTATCATAACCAGAGACTTAAACAGTAAACTTGGTTTTTATGAACTAGTGTGATCTAGTCCAGTGGCCAGCAGCCGAAGGGCAGAAAGCCACACAGTTTAGGGAAAGAGAGGGCAACAAGCACAATCCTTCACACACCCCCAGCCGGATCTCCTGTTTCACCAAGATAACCGAGGCCTCAAGTATGAAATATCTCAACCTCTTTCCCTGTCTCCTCCCCTGCAAGTCTATCCACATTTACACACAAGCTTACGTCCTACCCACCACTCACAGATGTGTCTACTGAAGGTAAATCCTTCCTCCTCTTGCCCTGAGCCCCTCCTTCCCACCTGCCCAGCTTTATCAACCCTTTATTTTTACTGTCCTTCTCCCATGTTATTCTACACTTACAAATAAAAATAATTCCATTTAGAAAAAAAATTCTCTCCGGGGGCCGGGGGGGGGGGGTCCTCCTTTTGTCAGTAAACTACCTGAAAACATTTCCTGTTTCCCTCCTTCCTATCCCTTCATCAGACCTTTACAATTTTGGCCTCCATCCCTACCAATTCACTGAAAGAGCGACCTCTATATTGTGAGGCTCAGCGGTCCAACGGTCCTTGTCCTTATGAACCTCTTAAGCTGCATTTGCCATGGTGACCATTCAGTTCAGGTACCTCCACCCCCTTGACCTCCTCAGCTTTACACTCTCCTAACTGGCCTTCCTGTTGGTCTCCTTTGCTGGCCCTTCCTCTGCCTACCTTATAATGCTGACGTTCTCCTACCCTCTAGCCTTGGTTTCCCGCACTTTTCTCCTTAAATGCACCTTGAGCAATCTCATTCTTGCCCATAGTCCCAACTACATCGGGTATACTGACCATTTCTGAATATTGTCCACTAATTCTGGTCCCTCTTCCAATTATATAGATTTTTATGGCCCATGGATTGCTGAACATACCCCTCAGGTATCCCACAGACACAACAAATACAAATACATCTAAAAATTGAGCACATCATAGTCCCTTCTTTTTCCGACCCGTTCTATCCCCCACCCCCATCCCCCGTGTCACCTCACACACACATACAGATCTTCTTCCTCTGGAATTCCTGGTCTCAGTTTCTGACACCACCATCCACTGAGTAACTCAAGCTGGAAATAGGGAAGTAATTAGACAAGACTCCTTTTCTCTCATCTCCTATAGTCAGCCAATTACCAAATCATACTGATTAAATCTCCCTCGCAATTTTCCCATCTGTCCCCTCCTCTCCATCCTTACTAGTACTGCTCTGCTCCATGTCCTGCTCCATGGTCCCTGGTTCTTGTCCTCAATGTCTTTTGTCTCTGTGATCCAGACATGCTTCTCTACATCAGAACGTGCTGTGATTAGGTGCCTGCAAGTCTCTTCTCCTAACTGGACTCTTAAGTCCATCAAGAGCAGGAAAGTGTTTTCATTCATTCATTCCTTCATTCATCCACTTATTCAACTAATATTTAGGTATCTCCTATGTGCCAAGCAATGTACCAGGCATAGTACACTACCTATGCACATTGCATATGTGAAAGCTGTATTTTTCATCTCTATATCTCCCACATCTAGCACAGTGCCTGGAACCAAGAAGATGCTCCATAAATGTTTGTTGAACCTAACTGAACCAGCCAGCAGACAGGTGAGTGAGACCATGTTTAGAGCAGGATACTGGCAGGGAGAGACAGCTTGAAGTCATAGAAATGGCACAGGCTCCAATGTCTAGTGACGAGGGTTCGAGTTCCCACTCTGCCCATTCATGGCTCGGTCATCTTGGCGGAAGGCCTTGCTTTCTTATCTATGAAATCAGAATTCCTAAGGCCATGCTCACCTCCTGTTTTATTGTAAGAATTCAGTGAGATAGATAAGCAAACATGGATTGTGCATTATTCAATCTCCATGAAGTCACATTGACAGCATTGGAGTCATAGAAAGCAGGGACCCAACACCACATGGAGGCGGGGGGTGGAGGCTGCAGAGGAAGGGGCAGGAGGCCAGAGAGACAGAAGCAGCAGGACCTAGTTTTCAAAGCCCTGGGGCTGCAATATCAGCACGAGGGGCTGCCACGATTGCAATGTGGCTCTCTCCTATCTCGCAGTGCCAGGGCGCTGGCTATCAATCTCTTCCCCTCCTTAGACAGTGACAAAAGCTTTACCACTTGCCATCAGGGTCTATTGCTGTGGGCAGAAAGCAGCTTCGGCCCTCTCCCCTCCTCTGAATACAAAACAAGCTCTTGCTAATCCTCCATTTTCAATGACTTCAGCCCATGGCTTTTATGTCCGCCCAGCTCCATTCTGGCCAGCCACTTGGAGTCACACGAAAAGGAAACTCCACGGCCATCAGACCGGGGATGGGCTCTGGCTCCGGTGCAGCAGGATAGTGGTAGGAAATAGTGGAGTGGAGTCCGGGCCACATCCTGGGACAGCTCTCCTGCTGGGATCTGCTCTTCCCTGCACAGAGCCCTCAGGGAAAGGAGGTGACTCGCTTTTGTACCTGTGCGGGGTGCACATTAATGTCTATACTGGGGGCAGGGGGAGGGGCCAGGGCTGTGTGGGTGCGCTCTGATGCACAAAGATGCTGAGCAAATTCTGACACTTTTCCTGGCAGGCGAGACAAGGCCTGGTAGGAAGGTAGGAATCTACCATAAGCCATTCAGCTTTTCTGAGGCCTTCTTCCTCCCAGGACTTTTGGTTGAAAAATTCAAAAGCCTTTTGGAAATTCCATACACAGCACACTAATAAAGGCCCTGATGAGAAGGCTGACGCTGCCTGGGCAGTGAAAAATATCCTGATCCCTGAGGCATGGATGGGAGCAAGGAGCAGTTCTAGCATCTCTGGAGATGGAGGTGTTTGGACAAAGAGGAAATTAAAAAGCACAAAACAGAGAGCCTGGGATCGGATAGGCAGCACAAAAACGCTAAGACATAAAGTCATTACACACAACAAAACTCACGTTTATATGGCACAGTCACAACCTCCAAATTGCTTTCCCTTCTCTGGCTGAATCTGATCAAGTTTCTTAGCCTCCAGGAGCCTCAGTTTGTTCCGGGAAGTTGAGAAGATGAAACAGCATAACATAGGGAAAATACCTAGCCACGCTGTCTGGTACACTGTGATCATTGGCAGCTACCATTATTCCTTTTAGTTTATCTCACAAACGCCTCTGGAGGTAAGCTGGGTGCTTGCTCCTGTGCCCATTTTATAGACCACGAAAGCAAAGCTGTTCAGTAGCCCTGAGTGAAGGGCCCGGGATAATTCCACTAATGGCCCTAGGGAGACTTGAACCCAGGACCCCCAGGGTTTTCCCTACTCTACACACATTAAAACAGACTCGGTTGCTGCTGCATACCCATCACTGAGATCCACATTTGCAGGATTTTTTTTTTTTTTTAATGGAAGTATAATGGGTTTTGTTCAGCCATCCATCCACACTCTCACTCAATCCCCTGGGAGTACCTGGCGTTTGTGAAATGGCTATCTATTTAATTCAGCTAGACAACAATTATGAGAAAGTTTTCAGATTCTTGTTAGGCACTGGGTGAAATTAAAGGAAAAAAGTGCCTGTCGGACCGGGTCCCTAGGAGCAGCTTACCGATGCCTGGCCCTGGGGGGCTACGGAGCAGTACAGACTCCAATCCCTGCTTACCCTACTCCTATCAACCTCCTCCAGGAACTCTACTCTGAGGATTGACCGGAGAGCAAACGGTTAATAAAAACTAGTTTACTGGATTGATTGAGTGCTCATGCGGCTATCATTCCCAAAAAAATAACAGCCATCAATAGCATCATAAATACCACATTGCACATTTACAGCTTTGAGATTTCCCCAAACATGTATAGGCTCTCATGATAACAGCTATCTTGCTGCCCCACTTTCCAGCACCCCCTCCCTCTTCCAAAAAAACCCTGAAGTTTTCCAAATCTGTACGAACAAATAATCCAAAAATAACCCAAGTTGCAGGCTGTGGTAGGCTTTCCTTATTTCACTAGGTTGAAACCCCAAGATCAGGACTTACAGAGACCTGAAAACCAGATTTTCAGTATGTGTGTGAAACAATGGATTGAGAGTGAATGGCTCTAACACAGAAAGAGAAAAGCCACTCTCCTCCTCTATGCCTCCCAAAAGTCACTACCGAGACAGCCCTCAGAAGGACCCATTTAGCTGATGCCAGGGACTCATTACCTCCTGTAAGTGGCAACTGTGTGCCCTCAACTCATTGCTTAGCAATTGGTGACCTGTTAAAAAAAAAGAATTGGTAGCTACGTGTGGTGATGGATGTTGACTACACTTATTGTGGTGATCACTTTGCAATACGTATGTATATAAAATCATTATAGTGAATACCTGAAACTAATATAATGTTACATGTCAATTATACCTCAGTTAAAAAAAAAAAAAACGCTTGCCCCAGCGAGTCTAGTTTTAAGAATACATCTAAGAAAACAATCCAGAAGGTGAGCAAAATTTTAACTATGATGTTATTTCAGTGTTGTATATAATAATAAAAAATTTTTTAATTAAAAAAAAAAAGAAATCAGCAACCTGCCAATGGATGTTAACTTGATTGCAGGGGGGGAGCCTTTCACAATGTATCTGTGTATCAGATCATCACATTGTACACTTTAAACATATCACAATTTTATTTGTCAATTCTACCTCCATAAAGCTGGGGGGGGGCGCGGAACACAGACGAAACTGGTGACCTCCCATGTATTTTAATCTCCCTCCGACTCATTGGGATGGTGAGTCCTTCTGCATCGAAATGTGTCACCAGTGTTAGTCACCAGCAACGCTGGAGACCTGCACGCTGACAAAACAAAACAGATGCTGTGGGCAGCCAGACGGCTGTGCAGGCGACCCACTTGAAACAGCGGCAGAAAAGACGTGAATGGAACGAAAAGAGACAGTGTCACAGTGCAGATATCAAACCTACGATATTTTCAGAGCTCCCGCAGGGCTCTGAGTGAAGAAACCACATCTCTCAGGGGGGCCAGGAAACAGGTTTCAGGGGACGTGGGGAGTCAGGACTGAGAAGAAGGGAGAACAAAAAAAGAACCTTTGCAGCTAAGTGCCCACTAAGTGGGAAGAACGGGCATAGTCCAGCACTCTTGCTCCTGGCAGGGGTGACAGGCTTGCCCCCCTCTGCAGAGCTCTGTTAGAGAATGAACGAGGACCGACAAGAGGACAGTGCCTTTTCTGCCCCGAGGTGCCCTGCACTTCTCACAAGACTTGTGGCTGGGGATGGCCAGTCCAGGGACCCATCCAGGCCCTGCTGGAAAGAGCTGCTCTCTCTTACCTGTCTGGCTGTGGGCAGTGCAGCGGGGAAGGTGTGGCTGGCCCCAGCCCCAGCTGGGCACGGCTCGGTGAGGCCCTGAGTGACAGAGTCAGCCACCTCCTGGTACATGGGAGAAGGTGGCGGAGGACGGCCCACCTCACCTCAGCGCCCCTAGCACAGCTGCTGCAACGTGCCGCCCGCTCCCCGCTCCCGCTGGCTCCCCGCTCCCGCTGGCTCTGCTCGCCGGGGCTTTGCATCTCATGAACAGGGAAAGAGCGAGAGGCAAGGGAAGGGGGTGGGGAAGCAGAGGGAGGGAGAGGGGCACTCTGACAGATGATGCGCACTGCCACGCAGAGTCGCAGAGTCGGGGGAGGACCCAAGACTGGAGCAGGATGGCACTGCCTGTGTGGCTCTCTCACTGACAGCTCGTCACTGAGGGGCCAGCTGCTCCAGAGAATTCAGGGAGAGGCAGAGAGCAGAGGGGGTGGCAGATCCAGGAGGTGGGGAGGGAGGAGACCCCGGATTGCACAGAGGGGAAGGAGGTGAAGTGGGGTAACTGGCACGGGGGAGAGAGGATCACCTGCTTTGGCTCAAAAACAGACCAGGTTGGAAGCATCACTTTATGAGGTGGTGTGGGGGAAAGACTGAAGCACCATATGCCTGGCCTGCCTTCAAGGTTGTCTCTGTCCCCACCCCCACCACCACCCCGTTCCATAACCAAAAAACAAGGCCACTCTGCCTTAGGAATTTGGAATGGCTAGATACTTTAGATCAAGGACAGCTCCAACTTTCTCAAAGAAAAGAAAAAGAATTGGCATGAAAGAGTATAATGCATGAAATATTTGGTGTCATATGTCACTCCACCCTGCAGGCAAGTCTGAGGGTCCCCTCCATCATCTGCCCAACATCTGACCAGGGGGCTGAGGTGGCAAGAGCAGGAGCAAGGGGGAGCACCCACCCACCAGAAGGGGATGGAGTGTGTCACTGATGCTTCTGTCTGTAAAGTTCTGTTTGGATGGTCAGGAGCAAAATCTGCTGGGCAGCTTGGGCCAGTGCCTGGGGAAGCTTCTGAGCCTGAGGGGTACCCCATAGCATCTGCTGCTAGAGTCTACTTGACCTGCCACTGACACATGGCGGGTTCGCCACACAGGCCCCAGAGCTGACAGTCATCGGCCTCTACTTACAACCACAGCAGAGGAAGAGGCTGACAGGGAAGAAAATAAACAAACAGTGGAAGACAGAGAAGACCAAAGGAAGCTGCAGCTGGGGCACAGGCCACCAGCTCAGCTAATGAGGGGAAGAGAGCACTCAAAGAAGGGCCTTCTCCGGAGGGAGGGGACTGGAGGCAGAGGGGGTGGAGAACCCGTGTGCTGCGAACTTCTAGGGAGCTGTCCACCCCTGGTGCAAGCTAGTGCTCTTCTCCAGGCCTGTCTCCAGAGTCCTGACGAGTGCTGCCCCAGATGACCCCTCAGGGATGGCGGATGGTTGGCACGCCGCCTCGCCTCTGTAGACAGTCACGGGGACCATCTCACTGAGACATTAAACATCACACCAGTTCAACAAAATCAGGTCAATTCAGCAAGCCATCGTTGAGCCTACTGTGTGTTGGGGGGATGCAAAGGCGACAAAGACAATCGACTTAAGTCTCACATGATCCAGAGGAGAGAGAGATTTAATTACGTGACTCTAACACATGGATAAGTAAGCTGAAGACTCAGTGACACCATGACACCGGGCGGAAAGAGAGACAGTCACCTAAGCCATCACATATGTCCTCCCAGAGGAGGTCTCATCTGACCTGCCCTTTGAAGGTGACCCATGGATTTTGACAAGCTTAAGTTTAATGGAGAGAACTCAAGACAGAGGAACAGCCTGGGCAAAGGCACAGAGTCTAGAGGTGCCTGGTATGTTTGCAGAATAGTGAGTGCTCTTTCTAGGGAGGCTGGAACAGAAAGTGAAGTGGGATAGGGGGCCACTGTGGAGGATGTGATTTAAGGGGCGCACTGTGACCAGATAGTAAAAAACTTGAAACAAAAGAATGTTGGGCAAGTCATTTTCATGATGAGACCTGTGCTTTGAGAAGACACTGAATGGTGAAGGACTGGAGGAGAGGGAATGATAATCAAGGTTATGCTGTAAATCCCCAGGCAAAAGGATGAGCACCAACATAAAACAGTGTACCCAAGAGGAAAGAACAAAGGACAGAGACTTGGGACGGCTGGATCAGCCGGACTTGATCTGGTGTGAGGGATGGCGGGGAGTCCAGAACAGGGGAGGGTGGGAAGGAGTTGAGAATGACCCTACAATCTCTCATTTGAAAACTGGCTTCGAAGGCTAGGGGACCTCAGTCCTGCCCTGCAAGGAACTTGATGGATCCAAAGAACCCAAGAGAGCTAGGAAACAGGTTCTTCCCTAGAGCCTCTAAAAAGGAACAGAGCCCTGTGGACACCTTGCTTTTATCCCAGCGAGACCTGTGTCAGACTTCCAGCCTACAGAACTGTTAGAATGTGATCATTTGTTACGGCAGCAGTAGAAAATAATGTAAAGGAACTGTCCTTGGTCATAGTTAGGACATGTTTCGCATGATGTAGAAATACAGAAACCATTGAAGAACCAACATCAGAAATTAGATAACCTCCTCATTTCAGCGAAGCGTAAGGTCTAAATATCTCCTTTAGAGTATGTCATTCTCACACACACGCACAAATGCAAGCACCCATGTGCACACACACCCCACAAGTGAATGTCTGAGCTCAGTCTTAAATGATTTGTTAGGCTCCCTCCCCATCCCAGGCATATTCTACTGCTAGCAAAAGTGGCCATATCTCTCTGATAGATTAGCCATTGTTGAGAAAGTCTTTCTTTGCTCTCCCATATAGTATCACCTGTCAAAGGAAACACAGTTAATGCTTAAGGCTTAAGAGAAGAAAAGTAGAGAGAGGGACACCTCCATTAGCAGAAGAGAGCCTCTGGCAATGAGAAAGCAGAGCCTACCAACCTGAAAAAAGAAAGTAAACAAACACAGAAACAAAATCAAAATAACCCTATCCCAGGGTAGGAGAAGTAGATTCTGAATGGGAAGAAAACAGAATAGAAGAACAGATAGCTACAGTTAATCAAAGGAGCAAAGAGAGCTGCTGAACCTCACCCTCTGGATCCATCTATACATAGGTCTGTTAGAGTTGAACCCTCTCTGTACTTGGATGCATATGGGCACAGGCCTCCATGTGTTCATGTGCAAATACACATAGGAGCATCACTCACAGAGTTGGAAACTTGCACGTATCTGAAGGTTATTTATAGAGAATAGAATTTATATGTATCCAGGAATTCTGTTCTCAACCAGATCATTCTGTAGGAGGTCTGAATGATCCTTCAACTATACCCACTTCTCCCCTAACCCCATTTCCACAGGCAGCAGATGGAAATGATAAAGAACATGGATTCTGGTATATTAAGAACAGGTACTCTGTAAACAAATTGCAGTTCTGCCACTTACTGGTTTTGTGACCTCGAGCACATCACTTAACCTCTCTGTGGCACAATTTCTTTTCCTGTAAAATGGGGATACTCATAGCACCTGCCTTATAGGGATGTTATGAAAATTAATGAGTTTATATGTAAGCAGCTTGGACTACTAACAGATATCCCATCTGCTCTCTCAGGATTTATGCCTCCCCTTGATTCTTCATAACATCCTGTAATTATCCGTGTGTGTGTGTGTGTGTGTGTGTGTGTGTGTGTGTGTGTGTGTGTTTAATTATGTGGTTTCTTGTCTGCATATTCCCACTAGACTTTAAGTTCCATGAAGGCAGAAACTATATCTTGTTTCACTTTGCTTTTCTCACATCATCCCATGTGTTCAAAAAATCAAAGATGAGATGGAGCTTTCTTTTTTTTTTAAGATTTTATTTATTTCAGAGAAAGAGAGAGAGCACAAGAGGGGGTAGGGTTAGAGGGAGATGCATACTCCCTGCTGAGCAGGGAGCCCGATGTGGGACTCGATTCCAGGACCCTGGGATCACAACCTGAGCTGAAGGCAGACGCTCTACTGACTGAGCCACCCAGGCACCCTGAAATTTTCCTTCTTAACCAAGATTAAATTCCCGGAGTATAGGCTTAGATGTCTAAAACATGTATCAGTACTAGCTCTCTGTGGGCAAGCCATCCAACTGCTTTGTGTCTCCATTTCCTCTTCTATTAAATGACAGGGCTAAGCTAGGTTATCTATACATTTTCTTCCATTTCCATAATTCTACAATTCTGTCCTACATTTCTCCTGCTCATCTGGAATAAATCCTTGGAAGACTTTGGACAAAGGATGTTCAGTAATTTGGTAAGACCATTGCTCAGGTATTATCTATCACAGGAGTGTAGACTGCGGAAGTGATGGCCCTCAGTTTGTTCACAGCTCTCTGTACCCACACCCTTGGATACTCTCTCCTGTACTGATTCTAGATGCAGCCATGTAACTTGCTTTAACCAATCAGACAAGAGTGAATAGGACACAAGTAGAGGTTTGGGGAGCACTTATGAACGGGGGTTTTCTGTCTCTTCCTGCTCTTGGAATCCTGCAGCCTCCATGTGAAGAAATCCGCACTAGCTTACTGAGTAGAAACATGTGACCTAGTCACCACTGTCGTACCAACCAACAGCCAGTCAACTGCCAGACATGCGAGGTCGTGCTAGATAATCCAGCCACCAGCCAATCCACCAGCTGACTGTGGACACATGAACAAGATCACCTAAGCCAGCCCAACCAAGATTGCCCAAATGACCTACATCATCATGACCTCAATAATGGTTGTTGTTTTAAGCCAAGTAGTTTTAGGATGTTTTGTTACACAGCAAAACCTCACTGCTACATCATACAGTAGCCCAGATTTTGAAGCCCATTCTGGGTACTTCAAGCTCCAGTCCCTGAACACCACTCATTTTTATTGTACACCCCCCCAACTTCATTTCTAACATTAAAGCACAAAAACTGACAGAAACCATTAAATGAAATCCAGGCTTTATGAGAAAGTCAATATGTGTTTGTTTCTTCTGAAACCTTGGACAATCTTTCTTTGCTTCTGGGTGGTTATATAATAGGTATATTAATTTACCCGCCTATCAAGGCATAGTCCACTTATCAAACACAGCTTTGGAAGTTAACTTTGTGCAGGCAATTTTGCCAAACTAATTTTTCCACAGGAATTGCTTACACTTGGAGAGCAAATAGTCATCCTTCTTTGCCCATCAGAGTCCCTAGTGTAGCATTTCAGTGATTTCCAGACCTGTAAATCATGGCCCAGTTATGTTTATAAAATTCCCAAATGGCAACCACAAAGTTGTCAAACTTTTATTTTTCCAAATAAGAACATTAAAAAGTTATCTACCATTGCCATCATTTTATAAAATAAAGATAATTTTGATGCCAAAAACATACAGGACATAATCTCAGAAGGGAAGATAACTCTTCCCGTGAAAGTACAGTTGGCAACCCAGCACCCACATTTAGGTACATAAATATTAATATAAAAAAATATTTAAACACATGCATATGCCCATGTACACACATGCACACAAACACACACACACACACACACACATACACACACACTACATTGTGTTATTTTTTTTCTTTCATTTCTCTGTGACCAGTGATTTATCTTTGGCACCTATGGATGGACTTGATTTGGGAAACACTAGCCTACAACATTGTATATACAAAACAATTATGTAGTAGAACACCTAGGGGATATTTTAGCATTCATAACCTCTGCTTAAGGGGCTAGTCTTTTTCCAGACTGACCTGGAAGCCTACACTAGAGCAGGCTCTGACCCTTACCACTGCAGCAGACACAAGTGAGATAAGTTTGCAGCGCCACAAAAATGGATATGTTGTAACAAATAGCTGCCAACTCACATTTTCCCAGAACACTTTGAGGGAAAACGATCTTCCTCCATTCCAGTACACTCAGAATGGTGCAGCTAATGGAGATCAGGAATCCTATTGAGGGGACTCTGTGGACCAAGTCTCAATTTTGAGAAACTGCAATGCTGCTTACAATCACTCTTAAATAGGCATTTAAAAAAGCATTCTCTCCAAGACTAATATCTAACATGAATGGCTCAGTATACAGAAGTGGTCACTAAACAATGCAGAAGCAAATGAAAGAATAAGATAGTTACTACCTGAACAGAAGAGATATTTCCCAGTCTGCACCCTGTCCTTAGATATGAAACATTGGACACAAACAGCAGAACACACTACAGCGCAATGTACATGTTGTGCACATGCTTAAGATATGTGCTTAGTAAACTACTTATATACAATCTGTGTCTGGTAGATGTGGAATTTCAAAACTTCCATAAAATGGTGCACCTGCATCTACTCATTTACGAGCATCTGTGCCCATATATACTCAATATAAAATTTGTTGAAAGGATGAATGAATGAAAAAAATGAACCTCTAAAAGAGAGATGATTTAATTAATTTAATCAACATATGTTTATTTCGCACCTCCTATGGGCCAGGCACTGTGCTAAGGATACCATTGCTAGGAATACTCCCATGAGCAAAACAGGCTTGACTTCTTTCTTCTCTAGTTTTCATTTTCCCTACTCTGCCTTCATTCCTTTGTCAAAACCCATCTAATTTAAGAATCCACCAGCTAGTCCTGAAGATAACTCATAGACATCCCAAGGCCTTTCTCAATGATGACTTAATAAGCCCATCTTTTGTTTTTCAATTGTGGTTGCTCCAAACCTAGTCTCTTATTCTAAACCGTTAGGTCTGAATTTATTTCCAGAGTTTGAATCTCTCTACTTGCCCTGGTGATCTCAAACCTGGCTCACCTCCTTGACTTTTCCAATCCTCTGCCTTAGGTAGGTATCTCCACTCAATTTCCAGCCCATTAGGGGGCAACCACCGAAGCCAGCCCCTTCCTAACAAGAAAGAAGCTCTGACCCCTTCCATGAGTCAGTTCCCTTATTCTTAAATAATCTTTCTCTTGTCTTGAAAAAGAGCAACCCTTCAGCTATTGTTAAAAATAGATATCTGAACCAGGCTGAACTCCAGCTGACTACTGTAATCAAAATTTTGATACCCAGAGAGAGCAGACCATGTAAGAGGAGCCCTGACAAAATACTACCTTAACGAGGCTTATTCCTTGCTGAAAGATGGAAATAAAATACATTTTCTCAATTCTAAAACATATTTTTCCTCACATTTTTACATTTCTATAGCGAGATGTTTTATAATCAGCATACAATTATAATGTGGTAAAGGTTGGTGACCCCCATCTGTGTCAATGCCCCTCAAAAAATAAAGCTGTATTAAAAACATAACTTATCTTTCAATTGACGGAATCTTATAACTGAGAAACTAGTGGGCCACGACATTGCCAAAGGCCAAGTGAGGGCTTATTAAAATGATTCAAATTGAAGTAGGAGAAAAGAAAGGCCATGAGAAAGGGTAGGGTTTCCAAAATTTTTAATGCATTAATAATGTCTCTAATTTAGGGAACCAGAGGTAATACTGGGAAGGATGACACAAATAATCATTTTCCTCACTTGACAGTTTCTAGAATGGCTGATGATCATTGGAAGTGAAGGGATTTGAGTTCCCCTGTCTCTCCCTTCCCCTGCTACCCTCTGGCATAGGAGCTGCTGGATAATAGAATGAAGAACAATATAAAATCAGGAAGAAGGAAGACGCCAAAGCCACGCAGATTCTACAAACCAGTTGATAGAATTTGAATAAAGAGCTGACACCATTTGGGTCATTGTAGGGTTTGTTTCTTTGTTTAGATCTTTGTTTTATTTTATCCATCATAAGGACTAATTTAGGGCAGGTTCTGGAACCTCACTGTTTTCATTTGAATCCCAGCTCCACCACTTAAAAACTGTGTGACTTTAGGCAAGTGACTCAACCCAGCTGTGCCTCAGTTTTCCTATCTGTAAAACAGGGATCATAAGTAAGTTGATACCTTTACACTTACACTTACTTTACACTCCACATGGAAGCACTCAATAAGGTCATTTATTATTACTTTCTATTTGAAATTTCCTTAAAGAAAAATAATCCCTTCTCTCTGGAAAGCCGAGAAAGAATTCCATAAAGTCCTAGAAAAAACTTACATCCTTCCCTGATGCAGAATTATTTCCTCTCTAAGATTAAAGTCACATATACCTTTCCCCAGGACTTTTCCTTTTGGTGGGTTAAAAAAAAACAGCAATATTATTTAGGTGAGAGTGAATTTGCTACTGGGCAAAATCCTTTTTCAGTGTTCAAAATTTCACTAGTCCTGAATAAGAAAAGGGCAGGGTGGTCCCAGCTGGAATCAGATGCTAACCATTATTTTGTTTAACCCTGAAGTGAGTCTTACTTCACAAGCACAGAATTTACTGATGAAATTGGAACAGGAGGAATCAGCCACTGTGTGTACACAGCTCCATAACCGATGTGTAGTTCCATACAATCAACTTGTCTATGTAAGTGCTCAGAGACTTACAAAAAAGAGTCTGCAAAAGACTTAGAGTCTGCAAAAAAAAGCACCCAGAGAAACACAAACCATTTATTTAGACTGTTTTATATATATATATATAATCCTGCAGAAGGTTAAGCAGAAGATGGGTTATTGCGTAGACAGAGCTAGGACTCATGCATTCTGATTCATTCTTTCATATCAAAAGCAGCCTCTCCATTTTTGCAAATGACATATCTGAGAAAGAGTGTCTAAAATATATAAAGAACTTATACAACTCAACACCTCAGAAACAAATAACCCAATTAAAAATGGGCACCAGACATGAACATACATCTCTCCAAAGAAGACTTCCAGATGGCCAACAGACACATGAAAAGATGCTCAATATCACTTATCATCAGGGAAATGCAAATCAAAACTACAATGCTAGTTTGAGCTATCACGTCACACCTGAGAATGGCTAAAATCAAAAATACAAGAAACAAAAAGTATTGTCAAGGTTGTGGAGAAAAAAGGACCCTTGGGCACCATTCGTGGGAATGCAAACTGGTGTAGCCCCTGTGGAAGACAGTATGGAGGTTCACCAAAAAATTTAAAAATAGAACTACCCTAGGATCCAGTAATCACACTACTGAGTATTTACACAAAGAATACAAAAACATCCCTATGTTATTGCAGCATTATTTATAATAGCCAAATTATGGAAGCAACACAAGTGTCCATCAAGAGATGAATGGATAAAGAAGATGTGAGATATATATATACAATGGATATTGTATATATACAATATTACAACGGAATATTATTCAGCCATAAAAAATGAAATCTTACCATTTGCAACAACATGGATGGAGCTAGAGAGTATAATGCTAAGTGAAGTAAGTCAGAAAGACAAACACCATATGATTTCACTCATACGTGGAATTTAAGAAACAAGAAATGAACAAAAGGAAATAAAAAGAGATAAACCAAGAAACAGACTCTTAATATAGAGAACAAACTAGTGGTCACCAGAGGGGAGGTGGGTGGGGGATGGGGGAAATAGGTGAAGGGGATTAAGGAGGGCACTTGTCATGATGAGCACTGAGTAATGTATAGAATTGTTGAATCACGACACTGTAACCCTGAAATGAATATAATGCTGTATGTTAACTATACTGGAATTAAAATTAAAAACTCAATTAAAAAAAAAAAAAAGCAGTTTCTCCTTCTGCTGTACTTTCATTACCCTGAGCTCCACCATCCCCGGGCCAGAGGGTTTTCCATATCATGATAGAAACAGGCCCTCGTTCATTTCATCTATTCCATCTGACATTAAAGATATTGAAAGGGGAGTTATGGCTGATTGTGGGTTTCTATCAGCAAGGCCTCGTGTTTGGAAATCAGAGAAATTTGCTCTCTGTGTGGGTAGCGGGGTGCAGGAGGGAGGCGGGCTTCTGCAGACCCATGACTGCTCCAGACACCTCCCAGGGAGCAGACTAGCTTGGAGACCCAAGCCTCGGTGGCAGGAGGACAAGGGAAGTGGGCCTGAGAACTTTCCCAACTCCAGCCTCTGGGGATCGGCATTTGCCACAGGGAGCATGGAAAGGATTTTACAGGAGAGGCTAGACACGCGCCATATGGCTGTGTCCTCAGAAAACTCTCATGCACATCCCTGTTGGAGGCTCTTCTCCCTGTGCACTGGCTCCCCAAATTTGGCTTCATTGCTGCGGGGACTTTAGGAATCCAAGGGGATTCACAGCACCATGGGGATTGCAATGAGGATGCGGGGAAGGAAATTCTCGAGCGGCCTGCAACACGCTGCAGACTTGGGGCCTTCCTGGCAGGGCGGATATCTCTATTCCAGGAGCCAAAGGTCTGAAATCTGGAGAAAGGGCTCCCTCGGGACCTATAATGAATGCTGTGCTCCAGCAGCGCCAGCATGGTTCAGCTGTTTGATTAATGCCACATGAAAAGGCAAATTTAATAGGAGAGCAAACCCTTCCAGGGTGCCTGCACTGGATAAGATCCGACACCTCACACCCCCATCAAGAGGACTGCAGAGGGGTTGGTAAGACTCCTTCCGGAGCTCTGGGCCAAAGGCAGAAGTGTGGGAAGTGTGCCTTGGTCTCAGCTTCTGAGTCCTGAATGCATAACAATGTGCCCTGAGAGCCAGCCAAGGGGAGAACGGCCTCCATCTGCTCCTTCTCCATTCTCTGCTCCAGCGAAGGGGAGGGGGCATCCTTCAGCTGTTAGGCTGGTCCTGTCGGGCTATTGGCTGACACATTTTGAAAGCCACTCTCAAAGGCTTTGATGAACTGGCTTGTTGCTGGGCAGCAGCTGAAGCCATTTGCCCTGGAAAATGGAAGGAAGCAGGTGTAACCACTCACCCCAAACTGACCCCCCCAAAATATAACCCCCCCACCCCACATACACTCTACAACTGATTGGGTTACTTTGTCCCTGTACATTTTAATGAGTGCACCAATTTCTGACCTCTTAGCATCCCTCCCCTAAAATGAAACCAAGGGCAACACCGTTCTTGACCTCTCTTTCAAGGAAAAGGAAGTGCCAGCCCAGGGTGGTATCCTGGATAAGACTCCAGGTTCTCCTCAGGCTGACTCCGGCTGCAGAAGATGTGGGAGCTCTCCCGATGTCCACTTTCCATAGCCTTCATGGAATAGCATAGAGGCCGGAAGTCTCAGGAAGACCGAATGCTTTTTATTAGAGTCTCATTTCATTAAGTACAAAAAAAAAAAAAAACTCAACCCTGAAACAACACTTTACTTAAGAATTAATGCAATCTCTAATTTTTATTAACTGATGGGATTTTATATCTGAAAGTGCTTTGAATTTAAAATTTAATATTTGAAAGGACTCTTTTGCAATCAACTAATTTGATCACTACCACAATCTAGTGGGCTAAGTGCCTTTGAGGAAATTGAGACACCAGAAGAAAACGAAATTATCTAAGGATTTATTCTAGTAATATAGCAGAACTGGGATTCATATTCGAGTTTTCCCAATCCCAGCTGATTACCCTCTCCAAGCTTCCTAATTTTAATAAATAAATTATATAGATCATGAATCATTATTTAAAAACCTGTCATAAATTTACCCAACATGTGTGTCATGTTTTCTTGCAAACTTGTTAAATGCTGCCCACATGACGCTTAGGCCCCTTCTTCCTCTACCTGCAGCTCTATCTCAAATGAGGCAAAGAAGTGAAATTGGTGGCAGAGAGTAGAAGAGTGGGAGTTTGAGCTGATGGACAACAGACAGCCACTGGATGTCCTTGAGCAGAACTGTGACCTCATCGCAGCAGCATTTTAGGAAACTGTATCTGGCAGCAAGGTACTAGACTCCAAAGCAAAGGCAGATCAAAGTTATCACTTCTCTTGGGCCATATTCATGCCCGATCTTGCTTTGGGACAAGTGCAACTTTTTGCCCCTCAAAATGTACCACGAATGAGTTTCCTGCAGCTGTTCCTGGGACGAGCTAAGACTTCAGGGTTGACCTCAAGATTAGTTTAGAAACATCTGTCACATCCAGCAGCCTGAAAAACTGAATGCTACTGACAAAGGATCTTGACTTCCTGCTGGTGATGGGGCAGAGCCTGGATGAAACTGGGAAGCAGGTTCTTCTATCTAAATAGGCAGAGTCAGAAGTCCAGTCAATCTTTGAGCTGAAATCCTTGAGTTGTCACCTGTCCTCTGATCTTTCCTCCATCACTAATGGCTTCTCTGCTTTTAAAGCACTTGCCTTGTATGTCAGATACTCGTTAACAAAGGAATCAACCAGCTAACCTGGGAGAAGGGTAAATTCCAATCCTAAGTAAAATATTTCCATCATCTCAGATGTCCTAAATAAGCACATATTCTGTTTTTCTGTGACTTTCTAAAGAAATTCAATTCTTTAACTTTGTTACCTAATCCCTAAGTGATAATAATGATGGGAATTTTAGACCAGGTCAAAGGCATGGGTCACCAGAGGATGACCCAATATTTCCAAAGAGATAACAACTTTTGTCTCATGATACCTAGCATACTTATATCACAGTTGTCTAATCGCAAGCACATGGCCCAGTAGGTCACCTCTTCTAAATGAGAGTACATGGGATATGTAGGCAAATGACAGAAGGGTAGGAGCACTTTGATTGTTTCCAGCAAGTTCATTCATGCACTCATCCACTCATTCATCAGAGAACCTGTTATGTGCCCTGCACTCTGCAATGCTGGACAAGATAGAGGGGTCCAGAATGGTCCAGATTCAGTATACAATTCCAGGTTAGAACCCCAACATAAATTTTGCAAAGATCCCTACCTCTAGGGGTGCCTGGGTGGCTCAGTCGGTTAAGCATCTGCCTTAGGCTCAGGTCAAGATTCCAGGGTCCTGGGATCGAGCCCCATGTCAGGCTCTCTGCTCAGCCAGGAGTCTGCTTCTCCCTCTGCCTGCCGCTCCCCCAGCTTGTGCTCGCTTTCTCTGTCAAATAAATAAATATTTTTTTAAAAAAATCCCTACCTCTAGGCTTCAACCTCTCCAAAGTCCCAGCTCCTCCCCTCTGAAGAGGAGGGACCACTTTTTCCTGCCACCCAAATTTCTGGGAGAGATGCTTGTGCGGTAGCAGAAGTTATAAACCAGAACTCTTCTCTGGGGGCTGGGAAAGTTGTGGCATCTAATCTGAATGACAAACTGCTCTGGTCTCACAGGTCCTACCTACCACCCACACCCCACCCTCCACCCTGAACAACCTGGAGAGAGAGCAAATAGAAATCATCCAGGGGTGGCCTAATGGTAAATCTGTGTAGACTTCAGCTAAGAAAAATACTACCCTCTTGTCTTGGGTCTTCAACTCACCACAACTCCAGGGTTTCTATAACTTTATTTTCTCCTAATACATGCTTATAGCATCCTCCCATCTTTTCCCTCTGTTCTAAAGTAGAAATGCAGAACCAATATCAACTATAACCTGATTATCTATAAAAATTGGGCCAGCACAGGGTCATGGATAATAACTACAGACAATTCTGAAGAATCATTCCAATTTGCTTTGGCCTACATTTGTTTATATGTGTGCATTTCAAAGTAGATTTACCTTCCTAATTAGGTTTTGTTGGCGTTCCCTCAACACGCATTGACTGAGAAGTCAGGGAGGGGGCCGTGGAGTGGGCTGAGTGTTAAGAAAAGCTGGTTTGAGATAAAAATTTGTAGGAGTGAAACCTCAAGTTGCATCATTCATGTAACAAATATTTATTGAACAGCAACAAATGGGATAGCACGGCACTCGGTTTTGCAGGAGATACATAGTCGGGATGAGATACAGTCTCTGCCTTAAAGAAGTTTGCCACCTTCTTAAAAAGAGTGCATAAAGACTTTACATTTATACAATGGAGATTTCACTATAGCTTTAAACATGAGCCTAAATAGCACTGTTTTGTTTTGTTTTTTTTTAAGATTTTATTTCTTTATTTGAGAGAGATAGAGAGAGAACAAACATGGGGGAGGGGCAGAGGGAGATGCAGGCTCCCTGCTCAGCATGGGGGTGGGGCTCAATCCCAGGACCCTGAGATCATGACCTGAGCCAAAGGCAGCCGCTTAACCGACTGAGCCACCCCAGCGCCCACAAATAGCACTGTTTTTAACCCAAATATCCACAGGGCCCAGGTGGCTTTTGATCTAGTGAGACTCAGATAAATAATGGTTCCTCCAGCAACCACACTGCAGATTTCTAGGTTTCTCTGCTTGTATAAAATGCAAGTTACTCAGCTTATATAAAATAGCACAGGAATCACTTCCCAAAGTACATGAGTGTTCACAATAATGGGTTGGAGAGGTTTCCCCTTGAGACTCCACATCTGAATTTACTGACAAGTTAATCACCGAGGAAGCAAATACTTGATGTCTCACGTTGTCCTCAGTTTAAGGATTTCCAGGCAAGTCCCACCACAGTTTTCCCTCTGGTTTATATCCCTGAGCCTGGAATCTGTTACACTCCCTCAAAGGGCAGAAGCCTTCCCGATTCAGTCATCCACAGAAGCAAAACATGCCAATTTTGGGAAAAACAAGTAAGGGGGCAGGGCTGTCTTGGACCCACAAGGAAAGTGGGACAAACATATAGCGCCATGCACTAACCTCCACCCCGGTTCTCCCCACTAAAACTGGTTCCTTTCCACTCCCTCTCTGTTATTTCCACCAAAGGGAATTGGCGACGTGGATTATGTGCATGTCTCTTGTTCGGTGTGAATCCCAGATCCACCCTTCCTGCCCCCATTTCTAGGAGCCCATCTCAGACTCAAGATAACCTTGGTAGATTGTGAGGAGAGAAAGTGTCTCTGTGCTAGGAATGAGTGAAGAATTCACAGAAGGCACCTCCAGCCAGGACTACCAAGGGCCAACATTTTTAGCATTGTTGTCAGAAGTACTCACGATACACCTGGCCATTGATGCTCGTGCAAGCCAGGGGCAAACGTGAGTCTTGGCCTCCTGACTGCAAGGGACCTATGAACTCTGTTTCAGAGGTCAAACATCAGTTTTTACACACAGTGAAGGTAACTATTGTTATGTGAAATGACAGATACATTATGGATATTCTTATTCTGTATCACAGTTTAAAAAAAAAGCTACTCTATCTACAGTATACCGCATTAATGTAGGAGAGTGTGAAGCAGAAAGCCTTAGAAATGATCCCCTAATATTCAATGAATCAATGCTATAGTAAGAGTAAATATTTGTACATGTACAAGCAAATGACAACATAAATAAAAGGACAAGGGATGTAGAGGGTGAGGTTCCTTTTAAAATAAGCCTATGTATAGGAGAACTGTCAGCCCTTTCCAATTCTTGGAAGGCATTCAGGTTCCCAGAAATGACTCTCATTCCCCTGACTCAGCAAGGAAAAAGCAGCCATCGATTTTAAATAGCTTCTCCTATAACTGAAGAGTTTTAGGAACAAGTCAGGGAGCAAGAAGGTGAGATTCAGTGATTCAGAATCCCAAAGAAATTTTCGGACCTAGATCCTATAAATCAGGATAATAATTTGGCTCTCCTGTTCAACCGGTGCTAATCACGCCACCTACGAAAGCTGAGCCACACAGGAGAGATTTGAAGACCAAGATAAAGCAGGTAATTAACCACCTAAGTAGGAAGACCTGATGTCCCCAGAATGCCTTCCCTACTCTTAAAATTAATATGAGAAGATACCATTTTATATGAAAATCCAAATTCCCCGGAAGAAGTAACACTTTAAATTGCCAGTCATATGCATCTCCGTGTGAATTTGTTTCAGATCATTTTCTAAAATAAGGTATTGATTGGAACTAGAAAAGATCATGAAGACCCCACATGCCTTGGATACTACTAGGGTAAATGGGGCCTTGAGGAAGATGGCTGGAGAGGCAAAGACAGCCTTTCTACTTTGCTTTGCTCAGAGCTGGTCCAGCTGAGGAACATGGCCTCCTGCCCACTAAGAACACTGGAGCGACTGTGAACATTTGGCCATTTGAGCTTGGCTTTGAACCTAGAAGTCCAGCTTTCTAAGAACATTGGCCATTTGAGCTTGGCCTTGAAACTAGAAGTCCAGCTTTCTAAGAACATTGGCCATTTGAGCTTGGCTTTGAACCTAGAAGTCCAAATCCAAGTATGAAGCAGGGTAGGACATCCCCAGAAGCGTCAAGAATTTGATTTCAGTATTTGTCAAACCATTTTTATTCCTTTTCTGACACCTACCTCTACCTGCCATCAGGATAATCATTCCAATAACCCCCTAACTTGGGACCAGATGATCTTCAGGCTGTGGCCAGAAAAAGTTCAAGGGGCAGAAGCACCTAAGACAACCATCTGGTCATCATCAGCATCAATAAGTAGAGGTGTTAGATACTTGCTATATGCCAGGATGGTGCTACATTTTTTTATGTGGATCATTTCTTATGGTCATCACAACAACGTGTGTGGTAAGTTTATCATTGCGCAGTGATAACAATGAGGCTGAGAGAGGCTAAGCCAAGGTCACATAACTTGTAAGTAGTACAGCTGGAAGTGAACCAAGGTAGCAGCAACTCTTGGGAAGAAGTGCTAGTTAGTTGAAGAGACAACCAGGAAAATTCTACCTCCTTCTGTGTGTCTTCCACTCAGTGACCTCATCCCTTCACAACGTGACCTGGCAAAAGAATTTTTGCCCATAGTACCTTCCGGGTCGTAGTAGAGAGGAAAGCCTGGCCTGGGCCCTATGATGTTCTTCAAGGAGATGCATGAAGGAGAAGACAGGACCTGGCTCACAGCCACTATTAGCCCTGTGCTGAAAAGCAGCCCTCTCTATGGAGGCATGCCTGGGCTCCCCGACCCCTGAGATGAAATCATGGCTCAGACAAGGGGTTTGAAGCCATCAGTGGACTGACAGCATTATACCCATGACTTTCACAGCATGTTGTCCTTCAGCTGCAGTAATAAGGATAGGATAATTTTAGCTCTGCGTGTCTTAACACGGCTCCATCTCTGCTGCCACCAGACTGGCCCCAGACAGAGGCCAATTGTGTCCTTCTGCACTGAGGCTCCCAGACCCTGCAGAGAACCACTGACTGCAAAGCCCGGGGAGTAAGTTTGGGCCTCAGTGCAGAACAGGCCTCAGGGCTACCACGAGCTCTCACCCCAAGGGCTAGAGCCGTGTGTCAGCAGGAAAGCACTTCTTGTCTGACCACAGGCCTGAGGTGGTGACCTCTGAATGAATGTCCAGACTGCTGCCCCAACCTCTGCTCACTGACACATAGCTCCCCTCAGCAGCTCTCCACAGGCAGAGGACAGGGGAAGGAAAGAATCACCTGTGTGGAATGCCGGCATAGCCAACATCCCTTGACCTAGAAAGAGGGACCCAACCAAAATGCCTTTTCTCATTTTCCACACACCTTCTTCTCCTAATTTCTTTCTTTGGTTTTGGTGGCTTGTCCTTTTTCCTGATTTTCCTCCTACTTTTGCAAATGTGCTTCTATGTATGTGTCGGGTTGTGCCTTTTTTTTTAAATCCCTTATAGGACATTGTACACCTCTCTTGCAAAATCCCCATTTTATGGGTCTTATGTCTTAGTGGGAAAACCTAGGGTCTCATCATGTATACTCTGACCAGTATTGCTCTCTTCAACCCATGTCTCTTTGCTCATCAGAGGCCAGGCACGAGTGCTTACTGAGGGAAAAGACACAGAATCTCTGAGTTATGCACACACATGCTCTTCCCACTCAGGCCACAGTATGCTTGGCTCAAACTCGCCAGAGCCCTTTGAAAGGATGACCTTTCTCTTTTATGGTCTGATTATGGTCTCCACATCAGTATGGTGCCTTACACCTAATTGCCTTTAGAACCCAGGGACTGAGCTTCCTCAGCTCTTGGTGAACTATAGGGCCAAAGACTGAATGGGCACCTACCATGGTGGGGGGGCGGGGCACAAGGCATTGCCACTGAATGACACTATATTTCATTGGCACTCTGCTACCCAGTTGGAATTTTAGTTCTGACAAGCTATCTCTATTCTCTGTCTTTAAGAAGAAGATACCAAGTTGCAAACTATTGTCAAGTTAATTCTTCTTTTTTTCAAATCTCACTACTGCCCTTTACTTGCTTTGTGAACTCAGGAAATCCTAACAATGTCTTTGCTTCAGTTCCTTCATCTTTAAAACAGAGATAATAAAAACCACTATCCTTTAGGGCTATTGTGTCAAATAAATGGGAAACACTACAGTTCTTCGTTGCAAGCAACAGAATCCAACTCTGGACAACTTAACCAATGAGACAGCTCCCAAATTCAAGAGGAAAAACTGAATGCTCAGGTCCCAGAAAAGGCATGGTCCAGAGAAACACCAAGATTCTTGGTTCCAGAAATGAACAATTTCCCCAGGGCAGCCCTATCTGGACTAATCAACCCTATTGATTTTTCCCACCTTGTTTCACTGAATTCAAGTTTTTATATTTCCGCAGGGAGAGACCCTGATTGGTCCAGAATAGGTCACACACCCATCCTCATTACCAGGGGAGGGCACAGAACTTGGATTCACAGGTGTGGTATAAGGCCTAGAATTAAGATCCAATATTACACGTGCCTTGACATCTGGGGAAAACAGGGAGGACCTCAAGTGGCCTACCCACAGGTTCATTCTCCTCCCCCGCCCCCATTCCCGCAAATAAGGTCCCCTAGTCAAAAGACCCTTTGTATCAAACAGACACTATATGGTGCAATTCCTGTTTATCCCTGAGTAGCTGGTTTCAGTTCCCTGCCAACTCATGGAATTACTCAAACAACCCAATCACATCCTCATGTGAGAACCAAGGGCCACCTTGTCCTCTTGGTCCTATGAAGTCTGCCTCCCACAGCCCCTGCTGGTTTACTCTACTCCCAAGGGCAATCCCTGTGTGGCTCTGTGTGACATGCTGTCTCCTCCTTCCCACTGAGTATATATGACTAAGAAACTGCTGTCAATCCCATCTGTCCAGTGCCAGGTGTCATGCATCCGGCTATCCCTTATAACCATCACCAATGGGATGAAGAGGAGGTGATCAAATAGGTCCCCAAAGATCACATACACTAGGTGAGTCCCAAGAGAAAAATCCAGGTGGTATTACCAGAAGATGAGGAGGAATGCAGGAAAAGCACAAACAACAGGTGTTCGATACATCATGAAAAGTGTTCAATGCAGAGCCTAAAAACCAGAAAGTGATCCAAAACAGGTAGGTCGTAGTAATATTATTTCCACATTGTCCTAGAAATCGACAGTCCCTGAGAAGACTCTCCCACTGTAGCCATTTTCTATGTTTAGAGAGTACTTTTCGCCCCCTTCCCTGGCACCTCTCCCTAGCACCTTCCTGGCAATGCAGAGCAACAGGCATCAGGAAGTCAGAGGGAACACCCCCTCACATGACACCCCCTTGCGTGGGATTCCTGACTTGAGCAGATGGATGAGGCACCCGGAGTACATCACACAAGCACCTTGCTCTGCAATTAAAGTCACTGTCAGCCCAAAATGCATCAGGCTGGAAGTGAACAGGTGATGAGCCAGTACCTCCTTGCACTGAAGCCTTCTCCTGATTATTTCCCTCCTCCTGGTAAGAGTTAAAAACACGACTTCCAGCAAGTAGTGGCCTTCTGCACCGGAAGTGTGGCCACCACACCATGATGTGTTCTAACCACAAATGCTAGACACTGAGTCCCCGGACCTCAAACGTCAACCTGTTGCCTATTGTTCTGCAATTAAAATGTAATTCTTCCAGTGTCTGAGAGTCCTTTTCCAAATAACACGGGTCCCACCTTGTCAGCAAATACCTTTGCAGAGGTTTGCTCTCTTTAAGCTAAGAACCAAAATAGGACACGGGTACCTGACTGGAAGCAGAACACCTGACTAGGACAAGACCCAGGAGGAAGGAAAGGAGGACTGGGAAGTGGCTGGGGACACACACCACTGACAAATATCAAGATAGCTACTCAGTGGACCAGGGGCAACCAGCATTGGCCCCACCTTCAGCTGTGGGACCACCCAACTTAGGGATGTGGCTGCAGGCAGGCATCACCCTAACGCCCCTGTTTGCCAAGTACTTGGCATCTGCATTGACAGCCAGGAACATGCTGGCCCCAGAGATTGGCTAAGTTCCCTGAATTTTCAGATGCTGCACACAGCCTGGGATCTCAGCTCCTTGAGCACCAGGAAACCCTAACTCCGGCTTCCCACCATTTTCCATACAAACCACTCTGGCACTTCACATTTGTGTTATGTTTAGAAATAAAAATTCTTGAGTAGCAGGGCACCTGGGTGGCTCAGTCAGTTAAGCATCTGACTCTTGATCTCGGCTCAGGTCTTGAACTCAGGGTTGTGAGTTCAAGCCCCACATTGGGGCTTGGAGCCCAGTGTGGAGCCTACTTAAAAAAAAAATTCTTGAGTAGCTGCAGGCATAGCTGCACATATTATGTGCAGCTTAAAAGTGCACATAATAACAACAGTAAGAGCAACAATTAAAGACATTCTTAAGTGCCAGGGACTTTATAAATATTATCTTATTTATTTCCCTACAATAATCCTGAAGGTGGGCTCTGTTACTCTCGTTTAACAGGTAAGGAAATCTAAGCCTAGATGTCAAGGAACATGTCCAAGTTCACACAGATAATAAGTGGCTTAGCTAGGACTCAAATCTAACTGCAAAGCCTCTAACACACTCATTGCCTCTTGAAAAAAAGGTGCTGACTTATCATCATGTCCTAAACATGCTGGGAAGGTTAGCCATACACCCATGAATGATGCATGAAAACAGGACAGTTTTTCCTGGAGTTTTTACTCAGACATTCAGAATGTAAACTCATACAACTACTTGGATGTCAATCCATGGCCACATTTGACCTTATTACCCAGGTCCCAGAGAGCCCAGACCCTGCCCTAGAAGCTAAGTAAATAAACATATCTCGCCACATCTGAATTCTGCCATGAATCCTCTAGTCTGTTTCTCGAGTCTTTATTGATATATCTTCCCAATGTGTTCCCATATCACCCACGACTAGAACATAAAAATGGGTCCCTGGCTTGGAACACCATATGAACAGCATTACACCTTTTAAAAATGTGGGCATCCTTTAAAATAACCACATTTTACAATAAACAATGCCATTTAGGATGTTCTGAGACAGAACCATTCTTTTCCTTCTGTTCTTCTATTGTAGTCATGGAGACCTCAGATTTGGTTGGAATGAACAGACAAAATTAAAACCTGCACAAAAAGTTGGCATCAGAGAAAATAATAATGACTTTATATTATAGTGATATTTGTGTGTGAGGAAATCAATCATCCTACAGAGCTGACCTTGTTATGATCTCTCACTAAGGTAGGAAAAAGACAGGTGCTCTTGATGCTCCTAAGACCCACACGGGACAAATGGTGAAAACCATGATAAGGAGACAGGGAGTCCATATTACGCAGAACTATGCAGCTGAGACGTTAAAAAAAATTGCACCCACCCAGTTGTTTGGCATCAGACTGGTCTTTTTAAATTTTTTTAAAAGATTTATTTATTTATTTATTTGAGAGAGAGAGAGTGCCCCCACCCTGCCAGGCCAGAGACACGTACACCTAAACCTTGACCCCATCATTGCCTATTTGAAAACACCCTTTTCTCTCCTTCTCTTCAGGATTCACTTTTTTAAAGTAGCTTTATTATTATTATCCTTACAAGAAAGTATATCAAAAATATAGTAAATAAAACAGAAACAAGAAAATTAAAAGTAGACACAATCCCATTACCCAGAGATAAAACCCTGTTAGCATTTTGGTATATTCCTTACAGAATTCTCTATGTGCACGGATAGAGGCATTTGGTACCAGGCATTTGGGCAGAGGAAGAAGGAGAAAAGCAGATTCCCTGCTGAGCGGGGAGCTAGACATGAGGCTCGATCTCACAACCCTGAGATCATGATCTGAGCCGAAATCAAGAGTTGGACGTTTAACCTGAGACACCCAGGCACCCCATCAGACTGGTCCTAAATTAATCATTTGAAGCTAATGATTAATCACTCAACTCGGCCACATTGGTCCATACAAACAGGAATCACCAAATTTACCAATAAGCCATGAAGAGTAGCTGAGGTCACTCAGTTGAATGTACCACTTAAAAAAAAAAACAACATTCCCCTGCCCTGCCCTATGTTGCTCACCCTGCTAACTACCATTGTCCCACATAATCTCTCCATTGTCATCAGAGGTGTGTCTCTAAAATACAGATCTGATCACCTTACTCCATATTGACTTGAAACTCTTCCTGACCACAAAGGTCCTTCTTGACCTGACCTCTTGCCTACTTTCCTGTTCCATCTCTCACCCCCATCCCCACTGCCATGCTGTAGTCATTAAGAAGACATTCAAGTAATGAGCAGTTATATAAACGTTGCAAGCTGTTGCCTGGCAATACAACCCACCCGCCCCCACCCTGCCTGGCCAGAGACACGTACACCTAAACCTTGACCCCATCATTGCCTATTTGAAAACACCCTTTTTCTCTCCTTCTCTTTAGGATTACTTCTTTAAAGTAGCTTTATTATTATTATTCTTAGAAGAAAGTATATCAAAAATATAGTAAATAAAACAGAAACAAGAAAATTAAAAGTAAACACAATCCCATTACCCAGAGATAAAACCCTGTTAGCATTTTGGTATATTCCTTACAGA
Organism: Zalophus californianus; assembly: GCF_009762305.2. Lineage (NCBI taxonomy): Eukaryota > Metazoa > Chordata > Mammalia > Carnivora > Otariidae > Zalophus > Zalophus californianus. Next base: position 43,615,705 of record NC_045604.1, read on the forward strand.
CTTCTCTATGTGCACAGATAGAGGCATTTGGTACCACACCAGTTTGACTTCTGAGACTCCGTTCTAGTGCCACTTCCTGTAAGAAGTTGCTTCTAACCTTTCCTCCCCCGCCTCCCCCAAACTTAATCATGTTCACTCCCACTCACCCTTCAGGTCTTCACTTAAATGTCACATCCTCAGACAGTCCTTTCCTGAACACCCAAAGCAAACCGCATCACCCCATTACTCTCTCTGATAGCACAGTACTTTCCTTTCATCCCATTATCTGAATTTATCACCTTGTGTTTTTGTGTTTATACATTCATGTCTTTCCCATTAGACTGTAAGCTTCATGAGAGTAGAGACCAGAGCTGGTAATGCTTATCCCTGTACCCTCAAAGCCTAAAACAGCATCTTTGTCATTAAACAACAATGAGTATGTGTTGAATAATGAAATGAATGGTGGTTCCCTTCTCCACAAATACTCCCACCCCCACAAACACCTTACCAATCTCTACTACGTCAATTTATTTCATTATACCAGTTGCTCACCGCTAAACTATGTGCTCTTGGAAGACAAAGATTGTCTTCCTTTCTATGAAGTAATACTTACATATGAAGTCATACCTACTCCCCCCCCCGCCCCCACATAACACAGGATCCCGAACACTGCAGATTTCTATTCTTTTGAATGACTGAAAACATGAAGGAAGTAATTGCTGGACGGGCAGCATACCTTGCCACTGATGCTCTAGGATGATCCTATTTCTTGCATAAATCCTTTATTCCTGGCTCTTAGTAATGGTCTCAAGACGATACAAAAATCTAGCTGAAAAGTGAAAACATGCTCCCGATGTTTTCATTTTCAGAAGCCAAACATCCGGATTGTTAGACACATGAGAACAACTAAGTGTCTCTTCATTGAGCTGTCTGACATCTTCTTGGCTCGTCCAGAGTCTAATGAAAAAAAAACAAAATGAATGCTTTGCCCCTCCACCACCAATACAACTAAATAAATATAAATAATTTTAAAGAAAACTAAATAAATAATGACTGTGATTAAAGCCCACATTTTCCGTGCACCATAATCTTTGCACATTTCAGAGAGCCCTGGTTTACACAGAGACAACTGTTATGTGGGAATATCAGACAGTTTGTTTTCAACTGCAAATAAGAAACCAACTAAAAGTAGCTTACATATCAATAATTTTATTATAGCACATAAAGGAAAGTCCAGAGTTTGGCTAATTTGTCATCTCAGCAGCATTAACAAAGACCCAGTTCTTTCTACCTTTCTGCTCTGCCTTTCTTAAGAAACATCTTCCTCATAGTTTCAAAGTGGCAAGAATAATTCCAGGTGTTCCATAAACCACAAATAGCATCCTGTAAGGAAGAATGTACCTCTTTAAATGCACAAAGAAAACTTTAGCACACTTCCCCTTCCCAGCTGACTGATTCCTTCCCAAGTCCTATAGACCAAGACTGGGTCATATGGCCAAGCTTAACCCAATTATTGGAAAGGGGAATAAGATTATCATGATTGTTCTAGATCAGTGGTTTTTAAACTTTAATAGAGTCACCTAGAGGGTTTGTGAAAACACAGATTGCTGGGCTCTATTCCCAGAGTTTTTGATTCAGTAGATCTTGGGTACAGCCTGAACTTGTGTGTTTTTTTTAAGATTTTATTTATTTATTTATTTATTTGAGAGAGAGAGCACAAGCAGGGGGAGCAGCAGAGGGAAGGGAGAAGCAGGCTCCCCACTGAGCAGGGAGCCCAAAGCGTGACTCAATCCCAGGACCCTGGGATCATGACCTGAGTCAAAGGCAGATGCTTAACCAGCTAAGCCACCCAGGCACCCCTGAACGTGTGCATTTTTAACAAGTCCCCAGGTGATGTTGATACTGTTCATCCTCGGACCACATTTTGAGAACTTCTGACTTAGACCAATCATGATCTACCTACCAGGGATGGGGAGAGGGTCAAGTCTGTCAGGTATTGTCGTTGCTTGAGAGCTACAGAGAATTGTGGTTTCCTTTGCCAGGAAGTGGGTGGTTGGCTGTAGAATGGCAATAGTAGGGTCTGCCACAGTGAAATGGAATGATAATGGCTAGAAAGTACTGAGAACTTCATATGAACCAAAAATTGCTCTAAAAACAGAATATGCATTATTTAATTCTTCCAAATAATCCTTTGAGGTAGGTGTTTATTATGCCCACTTATAGATCAGAAAACTGAGAATCAGAAAGGCTCCATAAATTGCCCACAGTCACACTGCTAGTAAGTTCCGCAGCCGGGATTTAAACCGAGATCTGTATGACCCCCACCACGGCCCATGCTCTTAGATATGATGCAATCTAGGGACTTGAGTTTGAATTCTGGACCTGCTGCTCTTCCATGACTCAGATCAGAGAGGTTCTGGGGTCACCTACATAGGCCTGATTTCATCTTAGGAATGATCATAGTTTGATGGAAAGTGAATGGTGTTTGGGAATCAGGCACAAAATTATGCTCAGTACTTGTGTGGCTTGACAACCTTTTCATCTCTCCAACCTCAACTTCCTCCAACACATAATGAGCATACTAATGCTTGTCTCCTAGAAAAATTGGAGCGAATATGTGGTAAAAATACTTTAGCTGTCCCGGCACATAGCAGGTAGTCACTCTGAGTAGCTGTCATTACTATTACTAGCTCTGTGACCTAGGACACTCATCTGTACAAAATAGTTAGGAAGACGATATAAGCTTTGAGAAAATGCCTTGTGCATTTGTTTATTTGAATAACATGCTGCATTACAGTTTTATGTAGTTAAATGAGGGCCGCACTATGTGCTGGTATAAGAAGGTAAAAATCATGCTGAGATTGGGAGGTGAGGGGCGGGGCAGAAGAAGCTACTGGAAACATCAATAACTTCTGTATGGAAAAAAGTCAAGCCCATTTTTCTTCCTGAAACAGTGTCTCCTTCCTTTTATATGCCAATGACTCTGAACTGAAATTATTGAAAAAGGATGACACCTCTGACCTCAGGACACAGATATAATCACCTCCCCGGCTCATTTCATGACGACGCCCAGAAGGAACTACCCGCAAGTAAAAGGACTAAAAGTTTGGTGTTTCAGAGACTCTGAGAGGCCTGCCCTGAGGGATAACCCTATCTCAAAGAGTGTCCCCCGCACCTATGCCCATCGTTACTCTTAATTCCCTTTCTGGTTGTATTTCTTCAGAGAACTTCCTGCTATCTGAAATCACTATGTTGGTTTACTTTTGTCTGCCCATGGGAAGGTGACCTCCAAGAAGGGAAAAACTTTGTCTGTCTTGGTCACTAGTTTGTCCTCAATCCCAGAACAGTCCCTGGTGTATAGTAGTTACTAATGAAATATGTGTTGAATGAACCAACAAATAAATACATGAATGGATATTTAAATAACAGAAACAAGCACATCTCCCTTTCAATACTGGAATTTTCATTGGGTATGAGACAGAAACCAATCATCCTAATGATGCATGCACTATTTCTCCAAGGAGCAAATACAAATGAAAGGACTGTGAAAACTATTATCCACATAGCTGACATGAGGGCCTGAACTCCATCCTGAGATTAAGATGAGTCTAAACATGACCAGGGGTGTGAAGAGCCTCACGTGATGGACCAAAACACCTCCAAGGACAGAACATGGCCTCAGGTAAGAGAACACTGAGACCTATAAGAAAGATCCCAGCACAAACCAGGGAGTATTTCTGAGGCTAGCCTCGTTCTGCCTCCCAGCATGTCCTATGACCATGGTCTCATAACTGTGTTGTAGAGAGAGGGGACTAAAGTAAAAACCACAAGGGAACAGAATGGATTCCACAGTTGGAACAGTGGACAACCAGCATCCACATCTGGAATTGGAAATGTCAGAGATGGTATGATATCAAACATAGGCAGTACCCTGGTACCTTTAGAGGCATTCCCTTCATAAGGTAGTAGGCAAAACCTTCAGTTGATTTTGGCAGCATTGTCAAGTCAGCCACACCTTGGTGGATATCAAAAGTGGCGACTTGAGTGGTTATCTATGACATGATGGTGGCCATGATATCAAAGACATCACCTAAGCTGACTAGAAAAGAAAAAATTGGTGGAACCAGATGGTAACTGAGAGGATTAGTGCATGAGTACACATCAAATAGCACAGAATCTGGAACCCTAGAACGATATGAGAAATTTAAGAGGGAGTAAAGAAGAAAAACACTGTTTTATAGCTGTTGTCATGACCCTTTTTTACAGAAAGTCTTCTTTTTATAGTTTTCATCACCATAGAATGGTATTTTTTTTAAAGTAACCCAAATAAAACTGGGCCATCTTCTCCTCTCACCTTGAATCCAATCTCAACACACTGGTAAATTAGAAAAACTCTTGCATATTCACAAATCTGATTGTAAGAGCAACAAATGAAAATGGGATGATTTTATGAGAAATTTTAAGGGATTCAGTGATAGGTGTGACACTTTTTATCCCCAATCAAAACTTCCTTAAAATTGCTTATACAAATAGTTTTTTCCCACCCCCAATTCCTGCCAGCAGTCACTGAAATCCTCCCATACTCCTCTAGGTTCCTTCTTGTCTCAGCAGCTCCTTAGACCTCATCAATCCCATCATTATTATACCCAGCTCTCTGTCCTTGCCATGTCTATCACTTACTGTGCTCATCACCACAAGGGCTGAGTAATCTTACCCTAGGAAGGGAGTGGAGTGCCAACACTTAGGATCATTTTTTCCTCTATCACAGAAACCAAAATCAGAAAATCTAATTTTAAGTCAGAAGAGAGTAAAAAATTAAACTCTAATAATGTACTTACAAATAATAAATGCATTTTCATGAGAGATACCAAGAAAAGAAGAAGAAAACTGCTGTAAATGCAAGAGAAATAACAGGATACCTTGAAACCATAAATATAAAATATCTGAAATCTACATCAAAAGGAAAAAGTTTTTTTTTAATTTATATAGATTGGGAAAAGAAGAAACAACATATTGCAGAGTAATCAAAATAAATGCACTAGATTTACATAATTTACAGTCCTTTTGTTAGCTAAGGGTATAAAATATGTTACATACTCTAACTGGATTGCTCACAAAATTGTTTTTTTCCTCCATGCTCCCAGTGTAATTTGACCACACCCTACTTTTTCCAGTCAGATTTATATCACTTACTCTAGGTTCCAATCAGCGTATGCTTAATTGGTCTTAGTTTCTGGGCTTTTCACTCAATTTCTGCTTCTTCAGATGTTTCACTTTTAAATCATCTGATGGTTTTACCATTGCTGAAAACTTATCTTAGTTTATTCATCGTTTTGAATTTTTCCAAAAGATAAATGTATCCGAAGAGAAAAAAGCATTTTCTTCATTTTTCATTTTTCTTTCCTTTATCTCCTTTCGGGTCTTTGTGCTTCTATTTCAGGGTACTAAAAGTTGCAACTAGGTTTTTGTGAAATGACTGAACTTAACCCCAGATTATCACAGGAAAATAACTAGTCATAAGACAGCAGTGGCCTACATGGTATAATTTGAGACTATTGAAAGTTCTTTCACAAAAATCTTCACTAACCTGCCCTACAACCTTAAATTCCTATTATGTAAAAGTAAATCCTTTTAGGTAGAAGCTTTGGGTTTTCTGTTAAAATGAAACTATCCACGGAAGAGATAATATCTCACTTCTCTGCTCAAAAATCACCCATTGACTCCCCATTGGCTACTAAATAAACGCCAAGTTCTTCAGCTGGTCATCCAAATCTCTCAGAGATGAGCTACCTACCTTCTCAACATCATCCCCACACCCTCCAGAAACTTACTACTCAACAGGACCACTGCACTCACGTGCTCTGAGCATGTCCAGTACATTCCTTTCTCTAGACCTTAGCTTTTAATGTGCTCCAAGCGTGTTCCCTCTCTGTTTAATTATGTGTACTTATCAATAGCCTACCTTTAGCATATGGCACTTAAATTCTACCTTGATTATAATTAATTTTTAAAAATCTTCCTAATTTAGTAAGGCCTTCTCTGGTTTAAAGAAATCCAATTTAGGGGCACCTGGGTGGCTCAGTCAGTTAAGCATCTGCCTTCAGCTCAGGTCATGATCCCAGGGTCCTGGGACCCGCATCGGGTTCCTGCTCAGCAGGGTGCCTGCTTCTCCCTCTCTCACTGTCTGCCGCTCCCCCTGCTTATGCTCTCTCTGTCAAATAAATAAAATCTTAAAAAAAAAAAGAAATCCAATTTATCCATTCAGTAAATACTTATTTAATGCCTATCATGTGCCAAATTCTAGAAGTTGAGGAGGAAACAGTGAAAAAAGAAGGGAAAGACAAACCGTTCAAGCTCAGTTAAGCAGAAACAGGGGAGTCTAGAATGTCTTGGCTCATGTAACTAAAAAACTAAATTTGGTTTCAATCACAACTGGATCTAGGGATGTCTTCAGAAATAAATCTCTCTCTCTCTCTCTCTCTCTCTCTCTCTCTCTGTGTGTGTGTGTCTCTCTCTGTCTCTGTCTCTTTATCTCCCCACCTCTCCCACCCCCTACCCTTATCTTAATTCTGCTTTTCTTGGGTATGCTTCACTCTCTGGCAAGATTTCTTCACAGAGAGATAGAAATGGCCACTGGCAGTATTATGCTTGTATCACCCAAAAGGCAATAATGCCAAAGAAAAGAGAGCGCTTCTTTCCCGGGGAAAGGGTATTTTGGGGATCTGCTAAGGGGAAGTTGAGCCAGGGATACATTTAGCTTGAGCTTTTCTGTGTCTATCAGTCACTTTCATGTATATTTCAAGTCATTTCTAGTCACCCTGGGATAGGAATGGTTTTCCAGGAGGAATCCTATCACCGACTGAGCTAACTCATTCCGTTTTACAACACAAAGATGCAGAGCTAGAGGTCATATCATGACATGAAAGTGAGCAACACTGGAGGTATGCAGGTAGTAGAGAAGCCAGGTCTGAAGCTTACAGAGTCACAGTTAGTCTATGGAAAACACTTCCAATCAGATACATGTAAAACTGTAAGCAGAAAATTTGGTTTTGTTGATGCCTGGTCAAAATATGCACTCCCTAACACAGTGCATGCAATTATAAAATATCTTCCCCCCCCATAGAGATAGGCAAAATCAAACATACCAGAATTGCTGTGTGGCAGGGCCCAAACCCATAGCCGCACCATAGGTTCTGTGTTTGAAGTTGCATGCTTTATGCACCCCAGTGTGTCATGTCCTTAACACATCTGACTCCTCCTGCCCTGATGAAGAAGGTAGTTACAGGTAAAATTTTGCAAAATTGCCAAAAACACAGAAAAATGGCCCAAAGAAACAAGTGTCTTTTCCACATACTCCCTCACTGAAAAGTCAATGAATATAGTAAAAGAGTAACTTGGTTACATAATTGTCTCTGTTATCCACTGCTGACTCACAAATTAACCTGTATTAGTTTGCTAGGCCTGCCATAACAAATTACCACAAACTAGGCGGGTTAAAACAACAAAAAATGTATTCTCTCATAGCCCTGGAGGTCCTTAGGCCTCAGTTCCTCAGCACATGGGCTTGGTTCCATAGGCTACCTGAGTTTCTTCACGACATGGAAGCTGGCTTCCCCCAGAGTAGTGATTTAGAGAGAGAGAGAGAGAATATGAGCAAGGGAGTAAGAGGTACCCAAGACAGAAACTGCAATCTTTTATAACCTAATGTCATAAGTGACACACCAGGGGCACCTGGGTGTCTCAGTCATTAAGCATCTGCCTTCGGTTCAGGTCACGATCCCAGGGTCCTGGGATCGAGACCTGTATCGGGCTCTCTACTTGGCAGGGAGCCTGCTTCTCCCTCTCCCACTCCCCCTGCTTGTGTTCCCTCTCTCGCTGTGTCTCTCTTTGTCAAATAAATAAAAATCTTTAAAAAAAAAAAGTGACGCACCATTATTTATGCTGCATGCTCTTGGTCCCACAGACCAACTCTGGCACAGTGTGGGAGGAGACGACACAAACATGTGAAAACCAGGGGGCTGGGATCCTTGGGGGCCATCTTGAAGGCTGCCTACCTCCATAACAAGGCAACTCAGTACCTCATGACAGCAATTTTTAGCTGTTTCTAAATTGTTCCATTGTATGCCTTAATTTCAGATTAATTTTGCATTTTATTCAGAATTATTAATGACTCTAAATTGTAAAAGTATTATAGAAGTGTGTCATAAAGTTAATTGCTAAAACAGACCCAAAAATGTAGGAGATGCTCACCATACTCCCCAGCAGGACTGCTGCTAACTTCTGTGAACCCAGACTGGATGTGTCTTAACACTCCTTTGTATACTTCTTAGACCAAGAAGAGCATCTGAACCCTTCCAGTTTCAAAACCAGCGAGACCAACGGGTCATGCAGCAGAACCATGAGAGGGAATGTACACGAGGGGGACGTGGTGATGGGAATTTGGGGGAGTGATATGACAGGATCCAAGAGCCACCTCAAAGCAGTTAAGAAGTGCTGGGGTAACTGTGGAACCCCTGGAGCCCTAGGAGTGGGGGGAGAAGGCCCTAAAAATGAACATTGGTAATATGTGCCACCATTTTACAGGGCTGACTTTGTAAGGCTGGTATTCTTGGTATTCTAGAGGTAGTGTGTTTTCTACTAGAATCTGTGTCTTGACATCTGGTAGACTCAGCTACACAGTGGTGTCTGAGGTGAAGGTCATGTGACTTAATCAGCCAGAATTTCCCTAGTCACAGGCAAAAGAAAGACACATTATAGAGCTTTAAAAATAAAGTATATAACCCCACCAAAGTCACAAAACATGAATGTTAACAATTCATGAGTACCATTTGCACACATTTTAAAGGTTGCACTGTAAAGAAGACAGTTCATAAATTATGAACACTTAGGCACAAGTGAAGCAGCTATCTCAGCTTCCACAACTGCTATTAGCACTGCTTCAATTTCCTCTGGATCTTTAACATCTGGGCCCCTAACTCCTACTCACTGGCTTCTCAGCGGCATGCAGTTTGCAGTTCTTAGTTAATTACAGTAAACTGGCAGTGATTGCCCTTAGGAAAGAATTTCATTTGTGCCTACGTAGGGCTAATCCCAGAAAAATCCGTACATTTCCAAACCTTCTCTGCTCTAAAGAAAACAGCTTTGGGGTTTACTAAGCTTTCTCTGTAGAGTGCTTACAAGTATCCTCTAAGCAACCCTAGGTAACCTTCCCTCTTTTCATCCAGGGGAAGAGCTAGTTCTACAAAGCCCCCCAAAACCCAGTGCTGTGATGACATACTGCTCCACTGAAATGTCCAGCCCACCACAGTCCTCCCCAGCAGAGCTGGGAAGTAATGCACCCAATGTTAAAGAAACTGTAATGTTGCAGCCATTTCCATGGTTACTCACACAAAGTGAGAAGGAAGCTGGTGGTAGAGCCTAGTCACAGGAGCCTATGTGCTCCAGCAGGAGCCTGGCCTCCAAGAGCTCAACAGCCAGACTTGAGGCTTTCAATGGAGGCTCTTGTTATCTTAGACCCTCCTGGCTGAAGCTGGCTTCTTGGCTCCCTGGAGCCATGTGCACCCACTTCACCCCCCACCCCCCAGAGGCTAGGAGAGTAAAAGGTGAACAACCCATCAGTTCCTCTCCCTCTCTCATTCCAGCACTCCCCACCCCATGTGAGCAACTGATGATAAGAGCTTACTTTTTTTGGATACTTGCTTCGTGCCAGGAACCCCATCTACATTTTTTTCAGGTATCTCTTACTTAAGAGATGACACCTTGGTGTAAAGAGCACAGATTTGAATCAGATTGCCTGAGTTCAAGTCCTGCTCTCCCACTTCCTTGCTGTGTGACCTTGGATAAATTGCTTAATCTCTCAGTCTTGGTTTCTTCATCTCTAGAATGAGTTAATAATATCCACACCTCAAGGGTCTGCTGGGAGCATTAAATGAGAATATAGAGAGAAAATAACTCTTGGCTATTAATATTATGTCTGGATTGAAGACAGTTATGAATTTTGATTCTCATGATTTGGAGTTTCTCTCTTCATGACATTTCAAGAAGTAAAATGACATTCTGCTTTTTACTTATTCTCATAAAATGTGAAGAATTTCCAAATAGAACCTTTCCTTGAGAGACTCATGACCTAAACCAAATTAAATAACTAAAACTAAATATAGTTTTTACAGGCTATTTGTTTAATGTTATGAATTTTAGAACACCAAACAATTCTACAGAGATTAGAATTCTGATATTGTCTATTCTTTATTTCTCTACCTTGTGTTATAATTTATTTATTTATTTATTTGACAGAGAGAGAGACAGCGAGAGAGGGAACACAAGCAGGGGGAGTGGGAGAGGGAGAAGCAGGCTTCCCGCGGATCAGGGAGCCCCATGCGGGGCTCCATCCCAGGACCCTGGGATCATGACCTGAGCCGAAGGCTGTCGCTTAACCCACTGAGCCACCCAGGCACCCCTGTTATAATTAATTTAATGTTATAAGTGTTTGTAGGTTCAGAAAGCATATAGTTTTCTCTAAAGTAATCTGACTAGTATATTCTCTTATTATGCATATTAACTGACATTCTTTCCTTATTTATTTACCTGAAATTTCTTGGTAATTATCTTTATGTGTTAAAATTATAGTTCTCATGATATTAATGAATGCAGAGTTTTACTCTTGCAAAAATAAACATATTTATATTTCATTTGACTAAGAGATTTAATTAAATAAAGCACATAAAGAGATTTTTCATTCAAATTACATCTAGAATAAAACTTACCCATATTTGAATGTTCCAGGATCCCAATATGCCAATATTAACAACAAATCCAAATAACATGATGTGTTCATCTTACAGGTACCGTTACACTGATATTTTATGATGGTAAATAAGCAATTACATAATCACTGCTCACACTCAAGTTCAGAGATGTCAGAAATGTTATTGAAGTAGATATTCATCTCTTAGGGCTTCAAAGATTAAGCCCAGACCAAAGCTGAATAGCATGTTCTGGCTAAATAACAAAGCCAAGGCCAAGCTTCAGTGTGTCTAACATTTTAGAATAGCCTACAGCCATGAAGAATAATACTTTAAAAAATAAAAATACCAGGAAAATGCTCTTGATCGCATTAAGTACATAAGAAAATAGGACATACAGTTACATAAATAACATGCTCTAAATCATTTCCATACGGACTCTTCAGATCCTAAAGAATAGAGGCCCACTCTAGCGAGCACGGTAAGAGAAGTTTGGCGTAAGAATAAACATTGAACGGTATGGATAATGTCCATGAAATCCAAAACTTAATGGAGCTAATAAAGAGGAAGAAAAAATAGAGGAAGGGTAAATGTGCTCAATTCTTCATCTAACACATGGGGCTATTCACTACTAAAGTTGATTGAATGAGAAAAGGAGATTTGAAAAACATTTTTTTAAAGACTGAAAACACGAAACCAACAACTACCAACTGCATTAAAAATTAGGAGAAAAAAAAATAAATAAAAATAAAAATTAGAAGAATAGTGTAATACTCATGTCTGATAGGGGATAATCAACACATATATCTTAAAACAACCCAACAAAAATTGCAAAGGACAAGTATACTACTTAGAAATAGAAAGGTAACTACCAAAAACACTAAAAACAAAGTCACTTGAAAATAGTTGCCTCCAGTGAGCGGGAATGGAGTAAGACAAACATTGTTGCTCCTTTTAAAGGCTTTCTACATGATCATTTTTTAATTCAAGGTTATGTATTGCTTGAATAAACACTTTTTTAATGAAATGGCTGATTGTATTAGAGACATTATCTCCCTAGGACCTGTATACCTGCCTGGATGGTAAAGATGCAACTTCCTTTCTCCACCCCCAAAAAACCCTGAGGTGAGAAGACCCGCATCCAGCCCCTATGCTCCCTTCTACTTGCTGTGTTAATTCTGATCATTGGCAAAAGTGGGAAACCCCATTTGTATTCAAAAATCACATCCTTTCTTTCCCCAAAGACCGTACAGTGAAACTGTTTCTCATTTACATTTTGAAACTCCCTCACATAATAATTCATTATTCTAGGAAAATGTGCATTATTTTATAAATATGAGTGGCTTCAAAAAGCAAAGCATCAGTAAAAAATATAATGTCCTTCCATGCCACATAAGTCAAATTCTGATAAAGCTGCATTAACATACTGATTAGTAATTTTTGCGCATTAAAAATTTTATATAAATTAATACCATTTTCAGCTTTTGTTTAATGAATATTTAATTCAGAAAGCTACAAAATAATAGGTAATTATAGCTCTACAAGAACACATATTGACATGTAGTTTAAAAGACTGTGAAAGGTGCCTTGTGCTTGCAGTGAGTTTATAATTTAAACACAAAGAAAAATTTTAACATTGCCAATCAAATATGCATCAGAAGAAAGAATGCATGGAGGATCTCACTTCCTCAGGGCACATATGCAAAGGAGATACTAAAGATAACACAGGAGCAGGTTTGCCTAAGACCTTGTTTAGGCAAAATTCCAAACACATCCAAAAAAGATGAACGAAAAATTTCCCTAGCTTGAAAAAAGGCAACAGCATATAAGGGTCAGGTTGGAAATGATGGTGGAGGTAATAGGGGCCTTAGAAGTAGGAACAAATGGGCAACCCCAAGAATTTTATTTGAATTTTATTCCCCCACCACTTCTTTTCATTTTTTTCTTAACATGAACTATCCTCTAACATTTTCAACCCTGATTCACAATGGAGCCCAGGTCCCTCTTGCTGTCCTTAAGAAACTCGGTGATTCTAATGTGTAGGGACTTAATGCATTCTCTTTGCTGGGGGTCGGGGGGGCTTACATTTTAAGAGCCCACACAGGTTTAAAACATGTATGCCCTATCACTCCAATAGGTGTTCACCTTTTCTCGCAAAGAGTTTGGCCAGGTTTCAAACTGAAAATTTTAGAGTCCTTCCAGCAACTCTGTCCCCTACCTTATAGAGAAAGTCCCTAGGCCAGTAGATCTCAAATTCTAACTTGCTTAAGAATTTTCTGGAATGCTAAAACTAACCGGTACCATTCCCTGATATTCCAAGATTCTGAGTCAGCCCCAGAAAGCTGTATTTTTAACCAACATTATAAGCAATTCTGATGTAACCTATCCCCTAGCCCACAGTTAAAATGCATGCATTGCACTGAAAGACTGAAGAGTTAGAGAAACCTCCACTTCCCACCATTGCAAGGAAATCAACCAGGGCATGTTTTTCTGAAGATTTTCTCTGACCTGCATTCTATCTTCTTGTCCTCACCCATGACTTGCTTCTAAAAATTCTCAAGGATCTTTCACTGTCCTTTCCTTCCCAAGCACAGACATGGGACATGGGCACTAATCCACCAGCCCCCTAGTAGTTCCTTCAGCACTCACTCAGAAATATCTGCAGGCCCTGAAGATTTGGGTAGAAATGAGCCCAGGAATCCTGCATCTTCAGGCCTCACAAGTCTAGCTGTGCAAAGAGACTTGACTCCACTCTCGTATTTTTAATTTCTCCAATTTGCTGCCTGTTGGTTGACTGACTGGCAGTTGGATTCCTTCCTATTTCTTATTTACCTGATATTATAAAATAATTCCTCTTTGCCTTTTCCCCAAGCCCTGTGTCATGCATGTGTGTCCATCCTGCCCCAAAGGAAATAGGATAAACCCCCTAGCTATAATTAAAATGTTTCCTTAGAGCTAGAAAAGCTGGAAAAGTCTTCTTCCAAATCAAGATTCTTGCAATCACTGCTGAAAAAAATTTCACAATCTGCTTTTTTCTCAAAAGCCAATCCCAACTAAAGCAACATTACTCACATCAACGTTACAGTGAGCACAAACACAATTGAAACTGCGTTACAGTCCTCAGCAAGGCGAGGGTCACTTTGGGTGGTCTAGCTCTAGCTCAAGGTAAGGGCTTATGATTTAAATGAAAAAATTTACAAATCATCACAGAGTACTTGGGAATGTCCTTAGGCCTCCAGTGTTCTACAGATCACAGTTTTAAAAACACCAGTATAATAGAATTCTTGTTACTGCCACTTGTTACCTATGTGACCTTGTTTGTGGCACCTGATCTCTGAGCCTCACCTACAACTAAAGATTGCTCAGTAAAAGGCTGCCAGTAATAGGTCAGTATGGAGGATGGATTGCATTGGGAGAGACTAAAGTCTTGAAGACCACATGGAAAATTACTGCAATGGCCCAGGTATGGCAGATAATGAATGAGACTAAGTTACTGGCAGTGGGAATGAAAAGGGGTATTGACAAAGTTAGAAAGGCTAACTTAGAGAGAACCAGCATCAGTGATCAACTGGGTATCTCCCCCAGATAAGCTCCCCAGATGTTGTTTGGTGTTCTGTGAAAACTATGATTCCATCTTCCCCAAAAACATGGGAAACTCTGCTATAAAATAAGCAGAACAATCCTCCCATATCTTATTCCAGAATAATATTCGCTAGATCTATAACTACTAACCCAAATGAAATGAGAAGTGAAAGTCTGCTTAATTCCCTCTTTCTCTCTTTCTCCCTCCCTCTTTCTCTCTTTCTCCCTCTCTTCCTCCCCCTACACACACACACACACACACACACACACACACACACACACACACACACACACACACACACACACTTAATCAGTGCTATAACATTACTTTGGCTGTCTAATGCTCTTAATCTTCGTTTAGGCTGCTACATTCCCAGTGCCTCAATCAGGACCTATCCAAAAGCAGGTATTAAGTAAATATTTCTTGAATGAATAAATGAACAATGAGCAAATCAGTAAACAAGTAGATGGTGGAATTTTAAGAGCCTGGAAAGTACACATATCATCACTCCAAATTCTTTCTCCTGATGGCTGTTAAAATTTCATCAATAGAATTTAAATCCTCTGGCCAAAATCTCTCAGGAGGATGCACCTGGCTTGCTCAGTTGGTAGAGCATGCAACTCTTGATCTCTGGTTTGTGAGTTTAAGCCCCATATTAGGTGGAAGCCTACTTTTAAAAAATGGAAAAAAATCTCTCAGGAGAAGATATGGCTTCAGCAAAAGATTTCTCAGACTTATCAAAATGGCAGAGAACTTAAGAGTAATGATGGTCATTGTGAAGCACCTAAGAAATAATAGTAGTAATTTTAATAATTATTATATTAGTAATATAATAATGTAATTATTTTAATAAATAATTTCATTATTAGGAGTTGAATGTTATATGTTAATAATGATTGACAAATAGGAACATGCTATTATAGAACAAGGAATGGCTGATTGAGCAGAAGTTCCTGGAAGATTCTTTCAAGACAAAAGTAAGTTGGCAGCCACAGTAAAAAGATTCAAGAGTCCTTCACCCTGGCAACTCCAAAGATGATTTCTTGTGGCACATGTCTCAGGTAGAGTCCTGGCTAGAAAGCCAAATGTTATTGTGGCTTCCCAGATATCGCAAAGTGAAGCCATCACAGCTTAATACAACCAAGTTGAAAGGTCACTTTGGGAAATTAAAATATCCAGTGTAGGAGACATATAGGAAACCTGAACACAGAAGCAGGTATATTTCATGGTTCCATAGCCTTCCCTGAAAAAGGATTTCAATGTCAAAAGTTTGAGTGAGGTGGATGGATTTCAAAACAGAGGACACAAGGATATCTGAATGCTGCATTTCTAGGCAGTGACTCCGCACAGTCTCTGATACATGTGTTATACGGGGTTTTCTGTTAATTAAATCTCAACACAATTTTGTAGCAAGATTATTCATCCTTTGTTTCAGATATTTCCAGGTTTGTTGGGTAAGAAATGATATGCCATGCTCAAGGGGCACCTGGCTGGCTTAGTCGGTAGAGCATGCAACTCTTGATCTCAGGGTTGTGAGCTCAAGCTCCATGTTGGGTGTAGAGATTACTTAAAAAAAATAAAATAAAATCTTTCTAAAAATAAGGAAAGAGTGATGTGCCATGCACCATATTCCAGGAAATTAATTACCTCGGGGAACTCATTAAAGATTGCAGAATTTTGATGCTGCCTTTTAATATCCATTTGCTATATATTCATTGACTTTGATGACTGCTAGAACTTATTAGCTAACACAGAGCATCAGGTTTCAAAAGCCCAAGGAATTTTGACAGCATTAGACAAATATAGGCAGCAGGTAGGAGCTAAGCTAGGACTGGGATTTGGGCCCAGATATAAGTTTGGCCAGGACAAGACTGGGACAGTACATTGGAGTGACTCACCCATTTCTCAACTCTGAAGCCACACTGGAGCACGGGGAGACCAGGGACAGCTTGAGGACTGAAGAAGCAAAGCAAACAGAACTAAGGATGATGTCAAGGACCACCCAGGGTTCAAGGTGAAAAGAAGACTAATGAAGAAAGACTCAGGCAGATGCACCTCCAGTACCCCATGTTCATCTATACTGTCTAATAAAATTAGGAATATATGCAGACACAACATCAACAGACTAACAGAGGTCCCTGAAGCCAATAGTATCCTGTTAAATGGTATGGCCAAAACAAAGGATACAGCTTGGATGACAAAACTATTTATTCCGGCTTCAGAGGTGGGTAAACAAAAAGCAGGTCAGTCACAATATGATCTAATACTCTACACTCATAGACGGGTACTGATTGGCTGGAAGCTGAAGAACTTAATTATAATGATGATAGTTATGATTTTCAATGCCTAGCATTATGATACCTGCAGCAAAAAGAGCTTTATGAAGTCTAAACACTCCACCTCAGAAGAG
The DNA here is from genome assembly GCF_009762305.2 of Zalophus californianus. Classification (NCBI taxonomy): domain Eukaryota; kingdom Metazoa; phylum Chordata; class Mammalia; order Carnivora; family Otariidae; genus Zalophus; species Zalophus californianus. Next base: position 43,632,419 of record NC_045604.1, read on the forward strand.
GGTAATACTGTCCAGATAAAATATTGGAAGATTCTCATCAATAAGCCAAAGGAAAAAATAACTGAAGGGATCTTGGACTTGTTACAGACGTATTTTCAATATCCTGATGTTCCTACATTCTTCTTTGACTTTGTAGTTGATCCAAATACTTTTCTATGCATCTTTATGTTGTCTTATTTTAAGGTATGGTTTTATAAGAATTAGGCTTGACCAAGATGATCTTTCTGTAATAGAATCTACTAATATTAACTAAGGAGGTAAGGGAATTGACCTAAATACCCAAGTTAGGAACCAAAGAGCCATAACTTTGCACTGTCAGCACTCTGAGGATATTGGGAAATTCAGAGCCCATGATCATGGTCAAGTCAATAAAAGGCTGGGATTTATTGCAAGTTGAACTTAGTATTTTTTAAGGCAATGGTGTCCATGGAAATATGTGAACCACTAATATGCTAATATGAGCTACATATGCAAATTTAAATTTTCTAGTAGCCACATTAAAATAGGTAAAAAGAAACAGGTGAAATTAATTTGTATATTTTAACACAATATAGCCAAAAATATTATCATTTCAACATAAACTCAATATTTTAAAGTTAGTAGTAGTATATTTTACATTCTCTTTTGTTATACTAAGCTGTTGAAATTTGGTATATACTTTACACTAACAACACATCTCAATTCTGACTGCCCCATTTCAAGTGCTCAATAGCCCCATGTGACTAGTGGCTGCTATACAGGGCAGCACAATCCTAAGGCCTAAAATGGATAGTGAAATTCAAATAGGAAAAAAAAGCACTTAATGAATATATTATATGATGAATCAAATTCCAAAAACATCAAATTGCCCTAACATATATTACATTATTTATAGATTATAATCATCTATAACTGAAGAAAAGTCATTGCAATACATATTTTTTTAAGAAAATAAAGTGGGTTTTTTTCATCTCCAAGAAAATATATTCATTAGTTAATTTTTGTGCTAAAATGCTTCAATTCAATAGAATTTGAAATGCTCTGGGATAATATAGATCATTTACTACTCTGAAAAAAATAAAAGCCCTGAGAGCAAACTTTGATAAGGTCAGGGTGGGAGAGAAGGAAGAGGGTAGGAGAAGGAAGGAGGGGAGAGCATGGCGCCATGCCCCTGACAGAGAGAGGACCCAGTGGGGGGAGGTGGGAGGGTGCTTTATCTCCATTGCATTTTTACCAATAACCAGTCCTGATATCGAATAAATTTATGCCTCTGTACAGCTCTATTGCACCCAGTTTGCAACTACTTCTTATTCTGGCTCTCTCTTTTCTATATTCACAAGAGACATACCTTGCAAAGGCATGGCTCATCTATTTATTCTTACCAGCTTCACAAGGGATACTGATCACCAGGGTCTGCCCCACATAAAAGCATTGGCAGTGACCTACAAAGGGCTTTCTGCCCCAAAATGCCTCCTCCAGTTCCCACTGTGATGCCTGAAATCTACAAAGAGCTTTTCCTTTGGGTTAGGAGAGTATTTCCCAAACTTCAACCATTTGATTATGTCTGTCATTGTTTCTTCCAGATCTGCATACAACCTACATATTACTTATTTAACATATTTTCTTTAAATTAACTCTTTTTTATAAAAATAAATTCATTAAGGAAACTCCCAAAAAGCAAAACCTATACAATTTGCCATAAATACTCTAAAGATAACAAAAACCACGATTAACATTTTAAATGGTCACACATGTAACCCCTGAAATCCCTTTGCCTACCACCAGTGGTAAAATTATCACTAATTAGGAAATACTGGGTTAAGTATTTCCAACTACTTAAAAAGGTGACTGACTGTGAAAACAAATATCATAGAACAGATGGGTAGCATTCACAGACAGCTATGAAAACTGCTTGAACAGGAAACAGGGTTTAGATTAGTGTTCTCATCTTTATTGTGCATAAGAATTACCTGGGAAGCTTATTTAAAATATAGGTTTCTGGGCCCACACCATATTTCATAGAGTTAGCAAAACTGGGTTGGGCCTAAATATTTGCATTTTTATCAAGCTCTTCAGGTGATTAGGACTTAGTTGGTCAGCAAATCATGCTTTTAGAACCCTAGGACACAGCAATGCTACCCAGTAAGAGATGTAAAGCTATGCCATGGAGTACAACACCCTGGGATAGAGGCAGGATGCCAATATAGAAGAGATGCATGGGGAGACAGGAGGGATGTGAACATCAGCTCCATCAATTCCACTATTTTGTGGAAGGTACCTTCCCAGATGAACAGAGCTCAATGCAACAATCTATTTGCTTCAGCAGAAAGCCAGCAACAAAATTACTTTGATAATTATAAATAAACTGGTTAGGTTATATCAGCCCTAGATGGAATCTTTCTACGGGTATCTAATTTTTCCTTCTCCTTCAGAACAGATAAAGGTTATGAGTTTATTATGTCTAGGGTATTGGGAATCTATATAAAACTTCCAGGTAATCTTGAAAGTCTACATGAAAGATGTGAGGTTTTAGGTTGGTGTGAAAAAGAGGGGTAGAGATTATGTGGTCAACCTTTTCCAGCAAAGTAGGATGAATTAAAATGGATTCTGTAGGAAATTATGTCATTCCTAACAAAAGCCCTCCAGGTAAAGGCTGCCTCAGTAAATGAATCAAGCGAGAAGCAGAAAAACACTCAGCAGAGGCCAATCTGCAATTTGAGATGCATTCTGGTTTCCCTTTATCTCACAGCAAATACTACAGGCTGCTGTGTCCCCAGTGATCCCTGCCTCCTGGTATTCAGGCGCTCACATAATCCCCTCCCCTGCTGTGTGGGCTGAACCTTAGTGATTTGCTTCTTATTTGTAAAAGACAGCAGAAGTGATGGGACCGTCTATCTGTGATTAGGTTTTATAGACGTGACTTCCATCTTGCTCACACTCTCTCTGGTTCTCCTTGCTTGCTGTGTCTAATGAAACAAAGTGCCATGTTGTGAGATGCCGTGTGAAAGGCCCATACAGCAAGGGCCTGAGGGCAGTCTATTAGCACCCTCTCCGTCCTGGAGGCCAGAAATCTGAAATCAGTTTCAGTGGGATATGATCAAGGTGACAACAGGGGTTGTGCTACCTCTGAAGGCCCTAGGGGAGAATCTGTTCCTTGCCTCTTCCAGCTTCTGGTGGCTGCCGACATCCCTTGGCTTGTGCCCGCATCATTCCAGTCTCTGGCTCTGTGGTCACACTGCCTCCTCTTCTGTGTCTAATCTCCCTCCTGTGTCTCCCTAATAGGGATACTTCCGATGGCATTTAGGGTCCACCCACCCAGATAGTCCAGGATCATCTCCTCATCTCAAAAACCTTAATCTCATCAATTGAAGCTTTACTGTATGGTAAATTTTATGTTATATGTATTTTACCAGAATTAAAAACTGCTTTTTAAATTAAGTAATATTCACAGATTCCAGAGACTAGGACCTCATATCTTTGGGGGTCACCATTCAGCCCACCAAAGGTGGTCCCTAGCCAACAACCAGGAGGGAACTGAGTTCAAGCCAATCCTTCCCCAGTGGAGCCTTGATACGACTGCAGCCCAGCAGAAGCCCTGAGTGGAGTCTCTGAGAGACCTGAGCCAAAGAACCCAGCCATGCATAGATTTCTGACCTAACTGTGAGATAATAAAATACTTTCATAAGCAACTAGGTTTGAAGGTTGTTACCTGGCAGTGGATAACCAACAGTTGCTTTGTCAAGGCTCATAAAATGCCAATGTAGGGGGCATGTGGATGGCTCAGGTCATGATCTCAGAGTCCTGGGATGGAGCCTACTGACAGACTCCCCGTCCATTGGAGAGTCTCTTGTCCCTCTGCCCCTCCCCGCTACTCATGTATGCACTCACTCACTTACTCTCTCTCAAATAAAATCTTTTTTAAAAATGTCAATTTATTACATTGCATTCACATCTACCTAAGATGATAAGCCAAAACTATTTTATTAATGGAGTTGACCTCATATTGTGACAAGAGCACAAGCCATAGAATTAGAAAAAGCCCACTCACTGCATGACCTTGAGCAAGCTGCTTAACTTCCCTGGAATTTGTTTCCACTTGTGTTAGATGATAATAACAGTACTTACACGATAGTGTTGTTGATAATATTTAATGACACATATAAGGCACCTATTTCAGGATCTGGCATATAGTAAGTGCTCAATAAATAGTAGCTTATACTATTTTTATATGTTTAAGAAAAATATATTTTAAAAAATAGAAATATATTTTAGACTTATCATCTTAGATTTTTAAATAAAATTATAGTTTCTCCAAGGCCAATTATTTGGTATTACCTTAAAAAAAAAGGGGGAGGTCACATGGGTGGCTCAGTGAGTTAATCATCCAACTCTAGATTTCAGCTCAGGTCATGATCTCAGGGTTCTGAGATCGAGCCCCAAAGCAGGCTCCCTGCTCAGGGAGAGTCTGCTTCTCCCTCGCCCTCTACCCCTCCCCACCTGCACTCATTCACTCTCTAAAATAAATAAATCTTTAAAAAATATATATAAAAGAATGTAACATCTCCTATGACAACCTCTCCCATCTCCATGGGCCATGGGTGAGCTATACTCTGGGCAAACTTTCTATGGTCAATCCTTTTGGAAACATTAAAAGTAGTTAATATAAAATATGGAATCAGGAAATGAGGGAATAGATAAATCAAGACCAAATTCTTTTGCTGGAGTCAGTGAACATTTACTGATGGAGAGAAAGAGGGAGATGATGCAAACACTTCAGAGTAAACTAATAAAAGACCTCGAGACCAGGTATGAGTCTGGGAAATAAATAGTCCAGAGATGGATAGCAGGTCAATTTAGGTGGCTGGGGCAGAATGAAGAGGCTGTAATATCACTTGGAGAGCCAGGCAGACAGTTTTAGAAGCATTTGGTGGGGCAAGAGGCTGGAGGTTCATGGCAAGAACACTGAAAGATGTGAAGGCTAGAGAATTAAGAGGACATTCTCTCTCTTCCATGGAAGGTTTGCTCTGGAGTCTCATCTCTGAACCTGAGAAGCACTTAACCTCTGGTCTTTCCTCATCCCTGAAATGAGGAATCATACTGAATCATCTCCTGGGTCCCTTCTAGCTGACACTCACAGCTTCTGCCCACGTGAAAATGGATTATTCTGCCGCCTGTGTGCTGGAAGATACTCAGCTTTCAGGTGAACGATGAAATATGCTGGTTAGAGTCAGCTGCTGTTTTGCTTCTCTGCTCTTTCTCTAGTGTCAGCATGTTATTCCTCTTTAGGAAGAGAATCAGTGCTTTACGCAGGAGAGAAAAAACAACTGAAACATGGCTTTCCAAGGGGCTTCTGTGCAGCCTGGTAAGACAATCTATCTTCTCCCTCTGCTGATGGTAATAGTCACTGGGGCACCTGACCTTGAGTACAGAGTTGAAGGAACTGACGTGCTTTGGATGGGGGTATTAAGGCAGTCACATACGTACACACACATTTTCTGGAATTTATGAGGAATTAGGTTTCTTTTTAAAGGGGAGAAAAAAGAACAAGCCTAATTGTTCCTTTTCCAAGGTATTTTATATTTACTGGCTTTTTACTGTGCCAGAGATTATTATGAATGGGAAAAGGACATGCTGAGGATTTCCTTATGATTTCCATGTTTTCAGGCCTCCCCTTCTTCCACAGGTCTGGTGGGAATCTCAGCAGCCCTGGGGTATGTGCAGAGGCACCGATGCTTCCTCTCCTTTTGGCCTTGACCTCTGACTCCTTGTACCTCCCTCCCAGTCACCCAGCCAGCGAGCAGCCAAACATAGGTCACTCCTCCAGAAGCCCTTGCAGGTGCCAGCCAGTTACCTGGCAACAGTGAGAATCCTGCTAACAGGAGACAAAACAGCAGTGAAGACCAGAGAGAGCAGCTTCTCCCAGAATCTAAGAGACAGAAAAGGAAGGGAAGCAAATGGCTCTTTTAATCAATGGCTTTTTATCCCTGCCCACATTGTTATCCTGAATCTCCAACGCCCAATTTCTAGCACCACCTGGTAAGAATAGCCTCCAATTGGAGAGTTCAATGACAGCAACAGAATTCGTATGAAATAGTCTACTCGGGAAGACTCAATAATCACCACTCCCTTGACCCCAGCTCAGGAACTAATCAACCCTAATTTCCACCTGTGTACACACTGCGTTCAATCCAAGGACATATTCTGACCACCTAACTGTCCTTTCATAATGGCATCCTAAACAGTATACTGAGAGGCACTGACAAGCAATCACCTTACTTCTTGCCTCCCTGGCCATAATTCTACAATGAGAGCGGGAGTATAAGCATACCAGCGACTAATAGCTGGCATTGACTGAATGCTTCCTCTGTTCCAGGCACTGCACTGAGCACTGCGCAGACACACTTAGCTTTCCAAGCAGCCCTATGAAATCAACAGTATTATTATCTCCATTTTGCAGATAAGAAAACTGAGACTCAGAGTGACCAGTAGTCCAAGATCATACACCAATTAAGAACAGGGTCAACCTTTGAACACTTATGTTCTCAACCACTTTGTTATGCAGATAAAGGGTGAGAGATGGTAGGCTTTGCTAAGATGGAGCCTGTCGAGTAAGGCAGAGATGAAAATTGCCAAACTGTAAGAGTCAGCAGATAAAAATGAATTATGCGAAAGTCACCTGACAATGTGAAGAAAACCTTACTCCCTCAGTTAAAGTGGGATTGTGTAGTAAGAGAGTCAGATCACAGTCCCTTTTAGCAGAGTCCTGGAAAACTACATATACACCCACAGGCCATGGAGGCTATAAATGCCAGCTTATTGGGAAGAAGACCTCTGAAGACCCTGTCATCCTCATCATTCTGTGACTGGAAGAGAAAAGCGATATGGCCCACATGAGTCAATGCAAACACAATGGGATTTGGAGTGAGATGACCAGAATGTAAGTTCCAGCTTGGCTGTCCACTCACTTTGTGACCTCAAAGAAGTCAAGTCCATAAATATTTATTGTTCCTATGTCTTATGCCAAATGCTGATTTAGGAGATGAGGATATAAGAATTACCAGACATAGGTCATGTTCTGAGGTGGGATCATGGGTTCATGGAACCAGGAGAATTAGGAACAATTTCCCACATTTTAAAAAAATTTTTTAAAGTTATTATTTAAATTCCAGTTAGTTAACATACAGTGTAATATTCGTTTCAGGTGTACAATTTAGTGATTCAACACTTCCATACAACAGCTGGTGCTCATCACAAGTCCCACATTTTTCTTATCCATAGACTGAGATGACTAATTGCAACTTCTGTTGTGAACATCAAACAAGATAACGGTTGTGAAAAAACACTTATGGATGGCATAATATGTCATGCAAAGTTAATGGTGATTTTTAGTGCTAAGATTGAGCTACTAAAGTAATTCACAGATATTACCATGATTTATTACCTACATGACTTGACCCCTGCCAACCTCTCCAGCTTGATTTCTGACTAGCTCCCTGTCCCTCTTCTTGGCCATACAGCCAATATCCCTGCCTTAGGGATATTGCACTGCTGGACATGTACTTATCTCATTTATCCAGATGGCTCATACTTTCATTTCATTCAGATCTCTGCTCAAAGTTATATTCCCCAGAGATGGCCTCCCAATTCACCTTGTCTAAAATAGAGAACATGTGTGTATACACACACAGAGACATACATACACATAAAACACACACATTATAACATGCACACAAAACCCACATGCATACATACAGATATGCTATACACTCAGACACACACACACATATACACATGTGTCCAAACACAAATCACTATTTCCTTATCCTGCTTTATTTTAATGCATAGTACTATTTCTTCCTGAAATTGTGTTTTTATATGTTTGCTCACATGTTATTGCCTGACTCCCCACGTGGAATGCAAGCTCCACGAGGGCAGGGACTTAGTCTTGTTCAAGATTCTATTTTGAGTGCCCAGAGCACTAGCTCATAGCACAGCTCCATTATGATCCAGATATAATTCACATACCATACAATTCCCCTATTTAAAGCATAAAATTCAATGGTCTTTAGTATATTCACAGAGTTGTACAATCACCACCATCATCAATATCAGAACATTTTCATCTCCTCAGAAAGAGATCCAATACCGGTTTACAGCGACTCACCTTCCCCTTCCAAAACACCCCCAAGGCCTACTAATCACTTTCTGTTTTGATAAGATTTGTCCATTCTGGACATTTCATATAAATGAGATCAAGTAATATGTGGTCTTTCAAACATTAAATATTGATGAGTGAATGAAAAAAGTTAAATCCAATTTTTTGCCACACCCTGTAGATATTAATAACCCTCAGAAAATTTCCCTCCATGAGTTTCGAGCAATCTATTATCCAATATAGAAAATGAAGAATTCATTTGGCAAAAATACAGCAAAAATCTTATTTATTCATGGTGCATTTCTGGGTTTTTTTATCGTGATGTTTTGACAGGAGTTGACCAGAAGCGTCCCTCTGCATTATCAACAGCAAAAAGGAAGGACTGACAACAAACAAACACTTGAAACAAAATTCTGAGGGGTCTATTTATTTCCTTAAGAGACCAACTGTTTTCAAACGCTGAATTACAAACGATTTAATTCTGATCTAAGGAGAGGCCAACAAGCCTGGTGCTCTGATATGCTGATTACAAATCATTCTCTATTCATTAAAGCAGAACCTTGATCAGGCAACTTTGGTAGACATAACTCCATGCATCCATGGACCTGAAAGTCATAAAATGGCCTTTTATTATTTACAACCATTTCATAATTGACTTCATCAACCAAACCGGCTTTCCCCTTCAATTATTTTAAATCAGTGAGGTTTCAGTGCATAAATATGCTCTTCTCCAACTTACATTGGTAAACCAATTCTCGTATTTGACTCATGTAAGAGCAAATGACATCAGCATCTACATCAAACCACGAGCTAAGTTCTTAGAATTGGAATGGAACTTAAGGTCATCAGGTATAACCTCTCACCCAGGGCTGGAATCCATGCCATGGCTTTGGCACATCATTGCTCAAGGTTTCCCCCTACCCCACACCATCATTCCAAACAACCTCAAGCGTTGTTCCTTAGAGTAAACCCCCCAAGTATCCTAATTTAAAGATTTTTCCCACATATACATGACTATCTCCCTGCATCTACCTTCTTTAAGTCCAAGTTCTACACCCTAGGGTAATAGAGGGGCAGCCTATTTCTTTCTGCCCTGGGCAAGGGAGTCCCTCAAACATCTGAAGACAGCTTGCCTCCCTGGGGATTCTTCCTTGAGCTAAACACCCCCCAGCCCATCTTACAACTTGATTTGCAGGCCCTCTTGCTGCTGCACCCCCACACTACTGCCACCCACCCACCCACCTTTCTGATCACCCACCACTGACAAAATTCACTGCAGTCCTTCAATACAAATCTGCCATGTGGGCATTTAATTACAGACTGCACGATGGAAAGGGGGCCACACATCCTGTTAAATGCAAACCCAATAATATGAATTGTTGAGACTATCAGTGAAATCATCCACACTGAGGGACTTCTGTGGGCTTTTCAGGTTCATTTGTGGGCCAAGGACTGCTTTAAGCTAAAATGAGCAGATTTTCCCTTTGAACAAAGGACAATATCCATTCAGGAGGTTTGACCCCACAGGTCCTACCTTCAGACACATGCAATTTCAACTGAAGTTATGAACTGAACCAGGAGAGCCAGAGCTATTTCAGCAGCTGTGAAAACAAAAGCAGTGATAGCAAGATGCTTGCCTCCCTTTAATTTGGAGCTTTCCCAAGCAGAAAAAAGTAAATTTCGGTGTGCTTCCCACCTAAAGATACCATACAGAGAATGTTGTGTGTTTTTACAAGTCCTTCCAGCGCTTAATCAGCGCTGTAAGGGGAAGGAGTGCAAGCCTATTTTTGTCAGGGCCACAGAGACCCTACCTCAGTGAGAACACCGCATCTCCTGCCACAACAACAGTCTGGGCTGAGCCACCTGATGGGACATTCTTGAGGGATTACCTTTCATCCTGGGCAACCATAGGAGTCAGCACATCAATCAGGCCTGCTCAGGGATGGCCACGGATTCCACACCTTGACACAGGCTATCCACAGGTAGTTCCTTTCAGGCACAGCCTTTCCTGGCGCAGGCAGCCTGCAGCCTCTGGGGATGTTTGGTCAGATGGGACAGGGGCAGCTTGGTCTCCTTCACTAGAATTTCCTCCCACTGTGCACCTCCAGCAGGGGGACTGACTGTGCCATGGTGACTGTGGAATGATGCTAAAGTCGGACCTGGGGATAATCCAAGTTGGCTGCCGCTGACTCATGGAGAATCTAGGCTGCCGCTGTTCTTCCATCAAGCGCCAGTGACTCAGTTGTTTAACTCTTATGGCAAGACACCTGGAAGCTATTTATCTTTTTTACTAAGGACTCATTCACAACGTAAAAATGTAATAACGTTCATTTACCATCACTCCATTACCCTGAGCACCAGATTGCTGCTAATTCAATGCGGTGCTGATTCACTCCTCACATCACTGAGGCAACATTCTCCTGCAATAGCTATTTATGTCCTAGCACCATCTGAGATACCCTTCAGATACTTTCTGAAATGTTCAAGTCCCAGAGAGGCAGCCCGATCTGACGAGAACAGCTCTGGATGCGGGTCCAGGGAAAGCACGTCTGAAGGTCAGTCAGCCCTCCCGGGGCCATGACTGCCAGCTCCAGGGACACCACCCCCTTATCTTCAAACTTGGGTCAGGACAAACTTCCTCAGATTAAGAGAGTCACGGCCCACCTCGGCTCTGGAGCAGTCCCTTGCTCACTGCAGGCAGGAAGAAGGTGGAGAGACACGTTGGTAGCTGAACATTTGCTAACATTTGCTTCAGACCCACCAGGGGCCTGGCATGAGAACTTGGTCACCCTGCATGGCCTCAAATTCCCCATCTTAAAATGAGGATATTTACCCCATATTGAGGGAAGGCAAATAAGTGACGGAATGAGGATAATTACATAGTAGTGGGTGCGTGGACACCTGATATGAAGCCATTAGAGGGACAATAGTTGAGCCTATTTATACAATGAGAGAGGCCTTGGGCTTGCTTTCCCCGTCCTCTCTTGCCGAGGGCCTGAGGTCTCGGCTCAAAGAGTGATCATCAGGAAGAAAACAAGCCAAATGCTGTCCTTGCTTCCCGCCTCCATCCCAGGCATCGAGGTGAGAGCAGTTGATAAAATGCTTGTGGAGGACTTCGAACTCCCGAGAGACCAATGCTATATGAATAGAAAGTGTTATTATGTCACAAAACACCGGAGAATGGCTTCTCCGGAAGTCGTCATGCACCAGACAGAGAATAGATGGAATCATTTCTTTTCCTTTCTTCTGATCTCTGGCTAACAGCTTCTTAGCCATTTAAGGAGGATTTAATCCACTAGTGGACTGTCCCCATTTGAGGACAGCAGGGCTAAAGTTAGTACTGACCTGAACACGACAACCACAAGGGGAAGAGACCAGTTTCTCTCTCTACTGCTGCAAACTACTCACCTGCCAGTTTGCACACCTGTTCCTTCCCCAGAGTTTGGGAGACAAAGTCTTCCGTCCGAGTGTCTCCTTTGAAATGTCTTCAAGCCAAGACAGGCTGAAAAAAACACCTCTATGGCCTTTCTCTCATCCCTGATTTTCACTGCTTTCCTTCAAGGGACCTACTCTTACTGGCCAGCACTGGGCCTTGTTCTTAGCTGCTAATCATTACTTTGGTTATACTGTAGCCCCCTTAAAGACCCTCCCATAACTACCACCAACCTTAAAGCTCTGAAGAAGAGTCTTTCCAGGGGCTAAAGAAATTTTTGAGACTAGGGGGCCCACTCTTTTCCCTTCCAATTGCTCCACAAAAGTAGCTTCCAATTCCAGCTTTCCTGTTGGTTCATTTCTGAGGGCTACAACTGTATGGTCTAGAGAGAAAGGACCAAGAGAAGGAGTGGACACAGGGCATGAAGATTAACAGGTAGAAGTGAAGATGTTTCACTTAGAAAAGGAGTATCTCAAGGAGATGCATAGGTGTTTTCAAATATGTGAATGTGTGTCATTTTTTGTTTGTTTTTATAATAATAAACTACAAAAATCCATTCAAGTGAGCTCAACTGAAATGGGTTAGTGACTGGGCTTGTAAGGGGACTCCCAGGGAAATCCAAGAGATGATGGAACCATAGAACCATAATAGGCCTAGGCCTCCTGGAGAATTGGATGGGAGTGGATTTGAAATTAAGGTGGTCTAAACACTACAGTAGCAGAAGCTCAAGTGCCTTTTTATAGAAAAGTCACCTTTCACATGACTCATCTACAGGCCACCCATCTGCTTCTTCCCCTAACAACTAGCAAATTCTTTTCAAGTTTCTTCATTTAAATATCATTGAGTGAGAATCCCAGCGGCTTGGCTTAATTTTTTTTTAAGACTTTATTTTTTTTTTTAGAGCAGTTGTTAAGTTCACAGCAAAATTAAGAGAAAGGTACAGAAATTCTCCATATACCCCTGACCCCACATATACATAAGCTTTGCCATTATCAACAGCCCCCACCAGAGTGGTACATTTGCTACAACTGATGAACCTACACTGACATGGCATAATCACCCAAAGTCCATAGTTTACATTAGGGTTCACTCTTGGTGTCGTGCGAATATATAATGACATGTATCCATGTATCCATCATTATAGTATCATACAAACTAGTTTCGCTGCCCTAAGAATCCTCTGTGCTCTGCCTATTCATCTCTTCTCCCTCACCTCTAATCCCTGGAAACCATTGATTTTTTTACTGTCTCCATAGTTTTGCCTTTTGCAGATGGCCTTTTCAGATTGACTTCTTTCACTTATGAACATGTTTTTAAAATTTTTTTAATTTAAACTCAATTAAATGTATTATTAGTTTCAGAGGTAGAATTTAGTGATTCATCAGTTGCATATAACACCCAGTGTTCATCACATCACGTGCCTCAACGCCCATCACCCAATTACCCCATCCACTCACCCACCTCTACTCCAGCAAGCCTCAGTTTTTTTCCTATAGTTAAGAGTCTCTTATAGTTTGTCTCCCTCTCTGATTTCATCTTATTTTATTTTCCCCTCCCTTCCCCTCTGATCCTGTTTTGTTTCTTAAATTCCACATATGAGTAAAATTATACAATTGTCTTTCTCTGATTGATTTATTTCACTTAGCATAATACCCTCTAGTTCCATCCACTTCGTTGCAAATGGTAAGATTTCATTTTTTGAAGGCTGAGTAATATTCCACTGTGTGTGTGTGTGTGTGTGTGTGTGTGTGTGTGTGTGTGTACATATATATACACCACATCTTTATCCATTCATCTGTCAATGGACATCTGGGTTCTTCCCATATTTTGGCTATTGTGGACATTGCTGCTAATAAAACCTGGGGTGCAGGTGCCCCTTCGGATCAATACCGAGTACTGCAATTGCTGGGTCGTAGGGTAGCTCTATTTTTAACTTTTTGAGGAACCTCCATACTGTTCTCCAGAGTGGTTGTACCAGCTTGCATTCCCACCAGCAGTTTAAGAAGCTTCTCCTTTCTCCACACCCTCGCCAACATCTGTCATTTCCTGAGTTGTTAATTTTAGCCATTCTGACTGGTGTGAAGTGGTATCTCATTGTGGTTTTGATTTGTATTTCCCTGATGATGAGTGATGTTGAGCATTTTTTCATGTGTCTGTTGGCCATTTGTATGTCTTCTTTGGAGAAATGTCTGTTCGTGTCTTCTGCCCATTTCTTGATAGGACTATTTGTTTTTTGGGTATTGAGTTTGATAAAATAAAAATAATAATATGCTTTTAAAGTTCCTCCTTGTCTTTTCATGGTTTGATAGCTCATTTCCTTTTAGCACTGAATAATATTCCATTTTTGGATGCACCAGTTTATTTATTCATTCCTACTGAAGGACATCTTGGTTGCTTCCAAGTTTTGACAGTTATGAATAAAGCTGCTATAATCATCCATGTGCAGGTTTTTGTGTGGACATAAGTTTTCAACTCCTTTGGATAAATACTAAGAAGCATGGTTGCTGGATCACATGGTAAGAGTATATTTAGGTTTGTTAAGAAACCACCAAATGGTCTTCCAATGTAGCTGTGCCATTTTCCATTCCCAGCAGCAATGAATGAGTGTTCCTGTTGCTTCACATCCTCACTGGCATTTGGTGTTGTCAGTGTTCCAGATTTTGGCCATTCTAATAGGTGTATGGTGGTACTTCATTGTCGTTTTCATTTGCATGTCCATAATGACATATGATGTGGAGCATCTTTTCATATGTTTGCTATCTGTAGATCTTCTTTGATGGGGTGTCTGTTAATGTCTTTAGTCCATTTTTTAATCAAATTGTTTTCTCATTATTGAATTTTAGAATTCTTTGTATATTTTGGAAACAGTCCTTTATCAGATGTGTTTTTTGTAAATATTTTCTCCCAGTCTCTGGCTTATCTTCTTGTTCACTTGACATTGTCTTCCCAGAGCAAAAGTTTTTAATTTTAATGAAGTCCAGCTTACCAATTACTTTTTAGCAGATCATCCAAATGATAAGTTGTAGTATAGCTGTGGATGGCCTAGCATGGATCAGGGAGCCACCTCTCTTTCACTCAACTATAGCAAGAGGGTGGAGTTAAGTGGTATAAAATTTTAAAAAATTGCTCCTGCTCTGGCAATCTGGTCTGTGAGCAAGGCAGCAGGAACTTCTCCTCAAAAGAAGCATGTAAGGATGAGCAAAGTAGCATGGAGGGAAAGGGCATAGATCCTGGAGTCATACTGCCTGATTTGATTTTGTGCACAATGGATAAAACTTGAGCAAGTCACTCATCTTCTCTGTGACTCAATTTGCTCAATTGTGAGCTGGGAAAAAATAAGATTGTTGAAAAGATTAATTAAGCAATCCATATAAGGCACTTAAAATAGTGCCTAGCATAAAGTAGTGCTCAGTAAATACCTGCTATTGTTAATCTGTCCAGTACCATGCTTCTCCAGCTTTAATGTGAATGTGAATACCTGAGGAGCTTTTAAAATGCAGATTCCAATTGAGTAGATACAGAATGAGACCTGAGATTCTACATGCCTAATTTGCCTCCAGGTGATGTCAAGGCTTTTGGTGTATGTCTCACATTTTGAATAGACAGGCTTTAGTACACAGCACATGGGGAAGAGGGACTACACTATCTCTGGGGAAAAGAACTACTATAGTCTTTAAATTAAAAAAAAAAGCAAACTTCAACTCAAAATAAGAAAGAATTTCTATTAAATAAAGTCATCCTTAAATAGACTATATGAGCTGCTTTGCTCTGTAAGATAGTGAGTTCCCCTTCTAGAAGTAGGACCAATGTCTCCTTTAGGTACAGGAGGCAAGTGCCTAAGGCTCGTGATTCCTTTAGGGACACACAAAATGTTTTAATTTTAACTTCTTTTAAAACCAGAAGAGGGGCGCCTGGGTGGCTCAGTCGGTTAAGCGGCTGCCTCGGCTCAGGTCATGATCCCAGGATCCTGGGATCGAGCCCCGCATCCGGCTCCCTGCTCAGCCGGGAGCCTGCTTCTCCCTCTTCCTCTGCCTCTCCCCCTGCTTGTGAACACTCTCTCTCTTTCTCTGTCAAACAAATAAATAAAATCTTCTTAAAAAAATAAATAAATAAAATAAAATCAGAAGAAAAATGAATACATAATCATGTATCCAGCCTGGATTATAGTCAGTAGTACCAATAGAGTCATAAAATAGAATTTTAAACATTTTTTATAGAACAAGAAGCCTACAAAAGCAAATGTGCCTGACACTATGAAATTCATAATGTGGCCCTGACAGGATGTGTTCACAGGATTCGAGCTTGAGATAAAGGATGGAGATGAAGGAATGCTAAGGTTCCTTCTGACTTTGACAGTCAATGTCTCTTCTAAGATTCTCTGACTTTGTTCTAGGTCTGCTACCTCAAACCTCATATCTGCAAAATTCACTTCCTGCAAGTATGCAGAGTGGCAGGAAGGGGAAGAGGGAGAAGCAGGCTCCCTGCTGAGCAAAGAGCCTGATGCTCATGCTCCATCCCAGGACCTTGGGATCATGACCTGAGCCGAAGGCAGACGCTTAACTGACTGAGCCACCCAGGTGCCCCTTAAATAAATATGATTTTTATTCTTACAAAATACATTTGATTCCAGAAGCGTTTTGCAGACATTTCCTCATTAATATAAATTGCTTTATCAAAGACAGTGGAATTTTATTTTGTTTTCACTTTTAAAGTGAAAAATGAAGCTAAGAAAAAATTGAGAGGTATGCTTTGAAACTCAGTGAAAGAGAAAAAAATGCCTACAACGATGGCTATTATCATTATTATTATTATTATTATTATTATACTTGTGGGTGTAAAGCATACATTAGGCACTCATAAATCACCTAGGAAGTCTCATAAACCAGAGACTGAATGGAAGATAAGAAAGTGGGCAGGGAGTACTGACTTTAAAACAGGGCTTTAACCTGGGGTTCATATTTCCCCGCTCCTCCAAGGGATCCATGAATAGAATTCAGGAAATGAATGAACTCGGAGTGGAAAAAAGATTGCATCTTGATTTTCACTCACCTCTGAAATGCAGCCTTTCCTTCTATTATAATTGTAGGCATCACTCTCCCCTAATAGGAGCAGCAGTCAATAGGCAGTGACTTTGCCTTCTGTGAAAATCACGGCTATTTTATTTTTATTTTTTACTGAAGTATAGTTGACACACAATGTTACATTAGTTTCAGGTGTACAACATAGTGAACTGAAATCACATGGTATTTTTCTTTCTCTGACATTTCATTTAGCTAATATCTTCTAGGTCCATCTATGTTGTCACAAATAGCAAGATCTCATTCTTTTTATGTTTTTATGGCTAAATAATATTCCAGTGTGTGTGTGTGTGTGTGTGTGTGTGTGTGTGTGTGTGTACCACATTTTTAAAAATTTTTGTTTAAATTTTAGTTAGTTAACATACAGTGCAATATTGCTTTCAGGAGTAGAATTCAGTGATTCATCACTTACATAGACAGTACCTGGTGCTCATCACAAGTGCCCTCTTTGATACCCATCATCCATCTAGCCCAACCCCCACCCACCTCCTTCCATCAAACCTCAGTTTGTTCTCTATTGTTAAGAGTCTCTTATGGTTTGTTTCCCTCTCTTTTTCTCCACCTCCCATATGTTCATCCATTTTGTTTCTTAAATTTCACATATGAGTAAAATATGGTATTTGTCTTTCTCTGACTTATTTCACTTAGCATAACACACTCTAGCTCCATCCACATCACTGCAAAAGGTAAGATTTCATTCTTTTTGATGGCTGAGTAATATTCCTGTGTGTGTGTGTGTGTGTGTGTGTGTGTGTGTGTAGCACATCTTCTTTATCCATTCATCAGTCAGTGCACATTTGGGTTCTTTCCATAGTTTAGCTATTGCTGATAATGCTATTATAAACACTGGGTGCATGTACCCCTTCGAATCTGTATTTTTGTATCTTTTGGGTAAATACCTAGTAGTGCAATTGCTGGATCATAGGGTAGTTCTATCTTTAACTTTTTGAGGAACCTCTATACTGTTGTCCAGAGTGGCCATACCAGTTTGCATTCCCACCAACAGTGCAAGAGGGTTCCTCTTTCTCCACATCCTTGCCAACACCTGTTGTTTCTTGTGTTGTTCATTTTAGCCATTCTGACAGGTGTGAGGTGGTATCTCATAGTAGTTTTGATTTGTATATCCCTGACGGTGAGTGATTTTGAGCATCTTTTCATGTGTGTTAGCCATCTGGGTGTCTTCTTTAGAAAAATGTCTATTCATATCTTCTGCCCAGTTCTTAACTGGATTATTTGTTTTTTGGGTGTTGAGTTTGATAAGTTCTTTATAGATTTTGGATACTAACACTTTATCAGAGATGATGTTTGCAAATATCTTCTCCCATTCTGCAGGATGCCTTTTAATTTTTGTCGATTGTTTCCTTCACTGTGCAGAAGCTTTTTATCTTGACAAAGTCCCAAGAGTTCATTTTTGCTTTTGTTTCCCTTGCCTCCAGCAATGTGTCTAGTAAGAAGTTGCTATGGCTGAGGTCAAAGAGGTTGCTGCCTGTGTTCTCCTCTAGGATTTTAATGGATTCCTGTCTTACATGTAGGTCTTTCATACATTTTGAATTTATTTTTGTTATACCACGTCTTCTTTATCTACTCATCAAATGACGGACCCTTGGGTTACTTCCATATCTTGGCTATTGTAAGTAATGCTGCAATGAACATAGGGGTGCATACATCTTTTTGAATTAGTGTTTTCATTTGCTTTGGAAAAATACCCAGTAGTGGAATTACTGGATCATATGGCAATTCTATTTTTAACTTTTTAAGGAAACTCCATACTGTTTTCTACAGTGGCTGCACCAATTTACACTTCCACCAAAAGTGTGAAAGAGTTCTTTTTTTTCCACATCCTCGCCAGCATCTGTTATTTCCTGCCTTTTTGATACTAGCCATTCTGACAGATGTAAGGTGATTTCTCATTGTGGTTTTGATTTGCATTTCCCTGATGAATAGTGATGTTGAACATATTTTCATGTGTCTGTTGGGCACCTGCATGTCTTCTTTGGAAAAATGTCTATTCAGGTCCTCTGCCCATATTTTTTTAATTTTAATTCCAGTAAAATTAATATACAGTGTTATATTAGATTCAGGTGTACAATATAATGATTCAGCTAGTCTATACATTACTCAGTGCTCATCATGATAGGTATACACTTAATCTCCTTACCTATTTTATACATACCCCATACACCTCTCCTCTGATAACCATCGGTTTGTTCTCTATAGTTAACAGTCTATTTTTTGGTTTGTCTCTTTTTTTTCTTTGTTCATTTGTTTTGTTTCTTAAATTACACATATGAGTGAAATCATATAGTATTTGTATTTCTCTGATTGACTTATTTCACTTAGCATTATACTCTCTGGATCCATCCATGTTGTTGCAAATGGCAAGATTTCATTCTTCTTTATGGCTGAGTAATATTCCATCACACACACACACACACACACACACACACACACACACACACACACTTTCTTTATCCATTCATCTATCAGGGGACACTTGGGTTGTTCCACATCTTGGCTATTGTAAATAATGCTGCAATAAACGAGGAGTGTTTTCTCTTTTCTTTGGGTAAATACCCAGTAGTGGAATTAATGAATCATATGATAGTTCTATTTTTAATTTTTTGAGGAACCTCCATACTGTCTTTCAGTGGCTATACCAGTTTGCATTCCCACCAACAGTGCACAGAATTTTTCTCCATATCCTCACTAACACTTGTTGTTTCTTATGGTTTAGATTTTAGCCATTCTGACAAGTGTGAGGTGATATCTCATTGTGGTTTTGATTTGCATCTCCCTGATGATGAGTGATGTTGAGCATCCTTTCATGTGTCTGTTGGATCTGTATGTCTTCTTTGAAGAAATGTATGTTCATCTTCTGCCCATTTTTCCATTTTTTTTAATTGTATCATTTGGGTTTTTTGGTGTTGAGCTGTACATATCTTAGATACTAACCCTTTATCAGATATGTCATTTGCAAATATCTTCTCTCATTCAGTAGGCTGTCTTTTAGTTTTAATATTTCCTTTGCTGTGCAGAAGATTTTTATTTTGATGTAGTGCCAATAGTTTATTTTTGTTTTTGTTTCCCTTGCCTCAAAAGACGTATCTAGAAAAATGTTGCTATGGTCGGTATCAGAGAAATTACTGCCTATGCTCTCTTCTTTGAGTTTTATGGTTTCAGATTTCAGGTTTAAATCCTTAATCCATTCTAAGTTTATTTTTTTGTATGGTATAAGAAAGTGGTCCAGTTTTCCCAGCATGATTTATTGAAGAGACTGTCTTCTCCCCCCAAGTATATTGCTGACTCCTTTGTCATAGATTAACTGTTATAGAGTAAGAGTGGGTTTATTTCTGGGTTGTCTATTCTGTTCTATTGATCTATGTGTCTATTTTTGTGCTAGTTCCATATTGTTTTGATTATTATAGTTTTGTAATATATCTTGAAATCTGGGATTGTGATACCTCCAGTTTTATTCTTTTTCAAGATTGCTTTGGCTAGTCAGGGTCTTAGTGGTTCCATACAAATTTTAGTATTGTTTGTTCTAGTCCTGTGAAAAATTCTATTGGTATTTTGATAGGGATTTCTTTGAGTGGTAGATTGCTTTGGTAGATTTGCTTTGGGTGTAGATTGCTTTGGGTGGTATGAAAATTTTAAGAATATAATTCTTCCAATCCATGATCATAGTACATCTTTCCATTTGTTTGTGTTATCTTCAATTTCTTTCATCAAAGTTTTACAGTTTTCAGAGTACAGGTCTTTCACCTCCTTGAATAAGTTTTTTCCTAGGTATTTCATTATTTGTGGTGTAATTGTAAATGAAATTATTTTATTAATTTCTCTTTCTGCTACTTTGTTGTTAGTGTATAGAAATTCACAAATTTCTGTATATCATGGCAATTTAAATGTCACATTATAGTTGATATAATGTTGCAAAATACAATTTACAATCATCCCAATTTTGACATTACAGGAGCTATTAGACCCACTTCAAGATCTGGTTATTTAATGCATTAACAAAAGACACACAAAAATAAATACACTCTGTGCCAGGATAGTTGCCTAACTTAGCTCACAGAACCTCTCTCCTGGAACCTTCTATCCTCAGCCTTCAGACACAAAACAGGTGGCATTCCATTCCTACACTACCCAAACTCTTCCATACCCCTTAAAAGTGAGGGGTTAGGAACAGAGGAGCAAAAGAAGAGGAACTGGGAAGGGGTTTAAAAAAAAAAAAACAAAAAACAGACAATAGTGGTACGTATAGGACAAAAAGTAGTGAGTAAGTAGGAAGAAGAATCAAAGGCAATCCATAAATCCTAAGAGCTGATAACATACACTCTCCTCAATATTGTAATTGTCCCCACCATCCTCCAACCCTGTTCTATTTCACCGTGCCCTGTTCCCTTCCCTGTGCGCAAAGTTTAATCAGGTAGAATAAGGCCACTGGACAACAGAGGAAGAAGACACTATCATACAGTGCTCCCCAAATGCCAGACCCCTAAATGGGGGCTGTTCTGGGCAGAGCTTTTACAAGGCCCCAGTGAACTGAGGAAATTAGTAACAAGATACTGAGTATGCTACAAACTAATATATACAATTTTGAAGAATGTTTTTTATTCTGAAATTATGGCTTTTTTATATTTTTTAAATTGAAAAGTCCTTTTATCAAATAGTACTGGTATTAGATTTGTTTTGTATTTTAATATTCTTACTTGGCAGTATAAAGTATTATAAGCACTGTGTCTATTCCCTAATTTTTAAAACTATTTTTATTGCTCTATGAAATACACAAGGCTGGGAAGTACTACCTTATGCATTTTGTTTTATTTACTCCTTTCCTTTTAGAGATGAATTCCAAACAAGGCAATGTGACTCCCACTCTAGAATGTGGGATTAGAAGCACAAGCATCAAAGCCAGGTTTTGAAACCTGGGTTTGACCCCTGGTTCTGCCACTCTCCACTTTGTGACCTTGGGCAAGGAACTTGATTCCCCCCAAGCCTGTTTCCACATCTGTAAAGTAAGAATCATTTTTACCTTATGAGATAAAGGATAAATTGAGATAATGAATATAAAAGTACTTTACATATTACCAAATAAAGTCATTATTATTACTATCATCACCATCATTATTTTTACTATTGTAACTCAATATCCCGTGGTTAAATGGCAGAACTTGGCTTCCACATTGGGCTGACTCCCTGTCCAGTGATCTTCAAACTATCATTTAGTGAATCTATCTTGGATTGTGTTTTCAATTTAGCTCAAGAAACATTAACCACTTATTTAATATCCCTGCCAAAATTGTACAATCTGACTCTAATCATGAGGGAACATCAGACAAACCCAATCTGCGGGACATTCTAAAAAATAACTGACCTAAATTCTTCAAAATTATCAGTCATGAAAATCAAAGAAGGGCCAGAAAACCATTCCAGATGTATGATTCTGGATTGAATCCTGGACCAGAAAAAAAAAAAAAAAAGGCATTGCTATAAAAAAACATTATGGGAACAATTAGCAAAATATAAGATCTATAATTACACTATAGTACATCATTGTTAAATATCCTGACTGAATATTCTTCTTAGAAAATATATACTGAAGCATTTAGGGGCAAAGGGGCATGATTTCTGAAACTTGTTGTTAAATAGTTCAGAAAAACGTATATGTACGTATTACAATATGTAATATACATTTGGCATAATTTCTAAGCAATTCCCTACTTGGGACTCTCTTCTATGAAAAACCTATGATTTCTTATTGTCCCTTATTAAATGAGGCCTAGCACAGAAACTGGTAATTTTTTTATATTCTCCTTCTCACACACCATTAAGAACACAATGCTCATCATATGTGTTGCAAGTGAATTTTCACAACTTAAATAGAAGACTTTACAATTATTCTTGTTGAGTTTATCCTATTAAATTTTATGTTTTTGTATATATGGAGAGAGAAACAGAGAGAGAGAGAAGGGAAAGAAAGAGAGAGACAATGATAGAACAAATTTTGCAAAATGTTAAATGCACCCATTCCATGTAAGGCACTATGTCTGATGAGAATACCTGATATTAGGTAAGACTTTACTGCTTATAACATACTTTCACATGACTTCCCATTTGATTGGATTCTCATTGAATTCTAAGCGAAGTACAATGAAGCCATGGCTTATGAGGGTGGGGTGGGGAAGAGGGGTCTAAAATTTTAACCAGGAAGGCAAAAACTCATAAACAGTTTTAAAATATTTTCCTCCTAGAATACTCTTTATGTTTACCATTTTATCTTGTAAACACAAAGGATTTGGTCTTGTGTCTGGGGCCAGACTGTGACAATGATCCTATTCTTTGACCACTCTGCTCATTTATTCAGAGTATACAGACAGAGCACAGCAAGGTTCTCTGACTGTGCGAGGTACACCAAGGAGACAGAGAGCCCATATCTCCTATCATGCACCAGATCTGAGGTTCTCTCCTTGAGTAGAGTGTTCAACACAACTGCTCACCATGTTTAAATCCCTCTGTCTCCCTCAATGAACTGGTGTGGTTTTGCTGAGAACATATTGTTGAACTGGACAGTTTGATGGGACTCAGATAAGGTGGTGTGCAGGATTTGATTAATTGTGGCTCCGAATCTGTTCTCACTTATTTCCAAGAGCTTTCCAATGTGACAAATGCCAGAAGCAAAAAAATACATTTTCCAGATTCTAGTTAGGGGGCTGTAAGCCATCTTCCTGCTACTTTTTCTGTTTTCTGCAGACAGAGATTTCAGTGTTGTCAGCACCCAGGCCCCACCTTTGTGGATGTTGAGAGGGGCTTGCGCCACCGAGATCACCAGACTCCACATTCCACTGTGATTCCCCAAATCAGCAGGAGTAGCTGCTGCTTCATGCTGTCTTTCTGGTCTCTAGACCTATGCCATTGTGTTGTGAAAGTCAATGGTTGTAGCCTCTGGCTGCCCTTCCCAACAGGAGCAGAAGTCCTCATTTCTCTTGTGGGTCAGTTCTGCAATGTCCTAGGAGTCATTCTGGAGGCTCAGCCTAGAGCACACTCCTTCTACCTCTTCCAATAATTTTGGAAGCCCCGTCTCCTATATTAATCCACCTTCTGTTTAAAATACCTAGGGTAGTTTCTACTTCCTGAACTGAACCCTAACTGATGTTCCCCTGTCTCCCAGACACGAGACAGGCTACAAGAGATTACAGCGACACAGTGCTTGAATAAAGCTCTCATACAATCACATACAATAGCTGGGATTTAGTGCACTTGGTCCATGGACACAATGCTGACTTTGGACCTCTAGACTCTTTCTACCTTAGATTACATGGTCCTAAAACAAGAGATGGCACCTCTGCACAAACTAGGTAAGGGTGCCTAACAGTAACCAGGCTCAAAAAATAGTAAATTTTCAATTATTATTCCATGGCTTTTCTTCAGGAAATTAAAGCAAACTTCCCTGCATTATCAGTTCATTTTTTTACTTCCTAAGGCAAAAAAAAAAAAAAAAAAAGAGGGAATTGCTCCAGACAGAAATGAATATAGGTGATGTTAACTCTCCAGATTCAATAATGACGAGTAGGGGTAGAAAACACACCGCAGGAAATTTAACCAGGAGAAGGGGCTCAAAACCTAAGTATCCATAAACATATACAGCCTCTATTTTACCTCTGAAAAGATAAAAGGAGAAAAGATAGGTAGATAATGAAGAGAGTTAACATTTATCTGACATAAAATGCTCTTACTCAATTTTCACAGCAAACTTAAGAGGGAAGTACATTATTATCACCTGAGTGAGGGGACCAAGGCTCAGCTGAAATAATCACTCAAGGTCATACAGCTATTAAATATCCTAACTCAAGTGGAGGCACAAGTATCCTAGCCCAGGCTTCTGTAATGCCAAAGTCTATCCCTTTAACCACTTGCAAAATAATGCAGCTCTCCACAAGGTGAATGATTGCCAATATTCTTTCCACTCCCCAAAATAGTGTTTTCTAAGCTGAAATAGACAACCATTGATTAAACCCAGCAGCCCTCATTAATCAGTTTCTTGAGTGAAAATAAAACAGCAGGTTCCAGCATTTTTATTCTTAGCTCCCTTAGGAGAAAGGAGAGGAAAACGGAAAGGAAGGAAATTAGCATCAAGATCCAAGATGACGGATTCAAATCCATCCTTTTGCCACCCTAGCCAGCAGCCCATGGATTCCCTCCCATGTATCCTTCCCCCAGCTCTACAACACCAGAACTCCTGTGCCTCACCCTTGAACCCCTGCAAGGTCTCCATTCTCTATAACCATGTATTCCTCCACAGTGAGTAAAGGCCATACAATTTCATTTCCCTAATCTTAACAATGAGTTTTTCTGCAACAGGAACTGGCTAAAATTCTCCGTTTAGAATGACAATAGATCTGCCGGGAGAGCCCTCTTACTGCCTCACCTGCCCCTTCTGTCCAGGTGGCCCCTGCTACTCTTGATGACAGTGCCAAGGTTCAGACACTCCTCCCGCCACCACACAAACAGCCAGTGATTCATTCCTAACTGTCACCCAAGCCTCCACTGCTCACTGTTGCAAAAAGAATCTGTGAATCTCTGGGAGTTGCAACCTTCCCCATTTTTCTTTTTTGCTGATAAATTCTGGAGAGCAGGAGGGATAGCAGTAAGACATCCATCATCTTGTGGGGTTTGCAGGCGGCTGGCATGACGATTCTCAGCCAATATAACTGCAAGCTGACTTTAATCATGGTCTGTTGATCTCAGCTTCCAGGAATATTGCCTTGATACATCATTCTCTTCCTTTTCTAAATGCTCTGAGGAAGGCTTTCTGAGTCTCACCATCTAAACCCCGGGGAGGAGGGAGGAGGGGATGCATAGAACCGTTATTTCCTTTGCAAGGGTAACTGGAAAACAGTTGGATCTTAAAAGTCCATAGACCTTAAAAGAAGATAATTTAAGCTAAAATCTGAGCACATGAAAGTATTTGCAAATGTTAGGAAAATCTGTGCCAAACAAATGTTCCATCTTGCTGAATTTCATTGATTTCTTCCAATAATGTTCACTGAGTATTTCCACATTTTCTAAGATGACCCTTGGATTACCAATAAGGCTAGTTGCTTTTTATATAATTAAAAATCTGGCAATCTGAATTTTAAGCCTTCCTAAAAATTTCACTTTCTGCAAAACTAAAACTCAGCCGTTTTAAACATCATTCCATGATAATTAAAACTTTTGATTAAGTGAGGGGATGGCTTAGAAATGGTAAGCTATCGTCCCCTGCATCTGACAGTCTACTAAGACAACCCTGACATTTGCATTTGGCAAATGCTACGACCAGTGCCTCCAAATATTTTACACATGTCCCTCAATAAAAAAAAAAAAAAATGTTACACATGCTTCCTGTATGCTAAGCAGAAATAACAGAGACAGAAACGTGTGTAATGGCTCAAATACACAAAAGTTTATATCTTGGCCCTGTAATAGCCTGAGGTGGATGTTCTTGGTAAGTGAGTGGTTTCTCTCCCAGCAATGTTTCAGGATGCAAGCTCCTTCCATCTCGGACCCCCATCATCCCCTCCGTGCCGCCCCCCCTGCCCCGGGGCCATTTTCTGCATCTAAGCCAGCTGAAGAGCTAAGAATACAAAGGAGGCATGCCTGCTTCTCAAAAACTTTGGTCCAGAACTGACATATATCACTTCTACTCACCTCCCATGGGGAGAACTGGTAACAGCTACTTATGAGGGGTGTGAGAAAGTTGTCTATGGCTGAGCAGCAACTACAGCTACAACCATTCCCAGCTACAACTGTATAATCTGGAATGAAGGACAGATTTCAGTGAACAATTAACTATCTGCTATGACTCACAGTTTCTTCTTTCTTTTATTTAGTCATTCTTATTTATTTATAAGTGGTATGCAAATGTGTATATACAAAACACATGGCATTAATATGCAGATTATAAAGCATATGTGGAAATAGATGTTTAAGAGGATGAGAAGAAAAAACAAGTTTAAATAGCAATTTTAAATGTTCTTCCTGCAGCCCATTGGATCATCCCGTGCCTCTCCTGGTCAAGATTCACACCCAAAATTCATCACTCAAGACTCTAGAAGGTCCTGGGAGTTAGCAAGTGTTTTTCTAGCAGAGTTTTAAGAAATGAAGGACATCACCCTCCCCCTAGTCTTTCCTATCTTTAGATGGCAACACACACACAGCTACTCAAGCCCCAAACCTAGAAATCATCTTCATTTCTTCACTGCCCTTTACCTCCATATCCAGTACCCAGCTGGTCCTGTCCACTTACCTTCTCAACCAGATCCAGAATCCCCAGTTATCTCTCAACCTCCTTGACTCCCACCCTATCCTAGACACTGTCATCTTTTATCTGGACCTCTATAATAGCATATTGTCTTGCAAATCCACCTTCCATGGGATAGATGGTACCATCTTTAAAACGTAAAAAAAAAAAGATTCAGTGACTGCCCTGCAGACTCCCCAATGGGTAGACATTTCGAATAAAATGCAACCTCCTCATACAAGCTTACAAGGTACAGCAAGAACTCAAATATCTCCTAAATACTGTTAAACGTTATATGCTTATATGGGTAGTAAAAAGAGGTCTGAAAAAATACATACCACGCTGTAGGTTTAGTGTTAATTTGCCCAATGGCATCTTTTATCATTGAAAACAAAGTTATTTGCATTTTGTAAAGAAGAAGAAAGGAAAGAGGAAGAAAATAAAAAGAAATGAAGGATATTTGCTTCCATGTAAATTCTACTCTAATGACCAGATCCGTTACTTTTATTACTATTTTCCCCTTCTGACTCAAGCAGATTCTAGCCTACATGCCTCACAGGAGGTTAGCAGCAAGAATAAACAGAAAAAACACTTCCTGGCTTGCTTTTTTTTTTCCCCTCCCAAAAGGCAAAAACCCATAGAGGAGAATCAGAATTTGATCAGAGAAAAAGGGCATCAGAGGAAAAATGGGGAGGGATTTCCCTCTGAGAAAAAGAACTGGTCTGTGTTAGGAAGAGAGACAGGTCAAAGGGATCTCAGAGGAAAAGGCCCTGTGCCACCTTGAGGAAGCTGGGAGATCGGATTCTCACTCAGGGCTCCCAGATTCTTCATGGGTTTCAGCCCCAAGTGCCAAAGAGATCTTGGGGGCCAAAAGTGGCAGCCATCTCCATGGAACTAGTAGAGATAATTGTTCTACACAATGTTGGCCCTGCATAAGACAATAGAATCTTGACACAACCTCATGGGAAGTAAGAGAGGTGAGCTCAAAATGACAAAGGCTAAATTTCCTGTCAGTCCAAGGGGCTGAGTGTCCAGAGCCAAAATTAAGTTTATTTACAGAAACAAAGGAAATGTCATATTTCTTGGATACTTTCGTTTGTGCCCTGAGATTTATATCCACTAGCTTCCTGTATGAAAATATGCAAAGGATTTATCATCTTCATAAATTATCTCTGATTCAATGTCATTACTATAATAATGTCACTCTTACTCATGTGCATTCCAATATGCTCTTCTGGGGCAGGAGGTTGGAGTGAGAGGGGAAAGGAATGGAATCATGCACAATGCTGGTGTTGTCCCAGAGAATGTATCTCGTGCATGCTTATCAGGTGGCATACATACATTTTGGTGGGCAAAAGACAGAGAACCAGTGTTCTATGCCTGTCTCATTCTGACTTGATTACAGTTTATTGCTTGCATCCCTAACCATGTCTGGTATAGAACCTCGAACATAAAGAGATGACATAGCACAGCAGGGGCTGGACTAAGACGATCTGTGAAGAAAAGCTCTGCCGGCTCAACAAGCCATGTCATATGGAGCAAGTTTCCTAATCCTTCCATTTTCTCATCTGGGGATAATAATATTCTTACTCCACAGGGTTATTGGGAAGATGAAACGTGATCATTTTAAGGTGCTTAGCAAAGTGCCTGTCACGTGGTAAGCTCTATTAATGGTAATTGTTATTACCAACTTGTATTACAGTAGGCATTTAAAGATGCTGAATGAATAACTGAATGACCTATCTCAGCGTATTGAGAGCAGAAAATTCCCAAAGAAATATGGAACTGGCCAGGTGATCCTCCACTTAGGTGCTGCTCTGGGCCAAATATGGCCACACACTTTGTTTTTGCTACTAAAGTACATACCTCTGGGCACACATCACATGTCCTGAGGAGGTGGTAAAGTACTGCACGGAGTATACTGTCTCAATCAATTGGTGATCAATCGCTGACACTGGCAAGAACTTTGGCCACGACCAAGAATATACTTTGTCGTGTATTTTCTTCCAGAAATGCTAACTGCCTTCTGTGGGAATTGCAATTTTGGACTCAGCATTAGAATAAACCAATTTCAGGAATAATGGGAAATCAAGAAATCTGTATCCTTCTGGGGATGTATTTAAAACAATCCTCACCCAGTAACTCAGCAGAGCAAACAGTTGGACAGTAGCCATTTTAAAATGCTCAAATTTTAAGAAACAGTGTTGATAAATACCTTTCCAAATATTCTCTAGGAAAGCCTCTGCAATGAAAGGAAAATGATGCATGTATGTTGAATGGCTCTGTGTTGCCTTCCCACCACAATTCAAAGCAAGAATCACAAACATGTCATATTTTCGCACATCTTTGGGCCTTTGCCCATGCTGTTTCCTCAGCCTAGAATGTCCTCCACGCCCCAGCTCATGCTATCCCAACCACCCCCCCCTAATCCTAGCAAATCACAGAAATATAGCACAGAGGTTAACAGCACGGTTCAAATCCCATCTCTATGTTTCCCCAGCTAGGTGACCTTGGGCAAGTTATTTAACTTCTCTGTGAGTCAGGTTCCCACGGGGATGATAACTGAACCTAACCTTATAGGGTTTTTGGATAATTAAATAGGTAAATATATGGAAAATGCTTAGAATGGGACAGTTCATGGAACATAGTAAGCACTACATAATTTATGTCATTCTTATCCTTCAAATCGTAGCTCCAGCTTTAAACCCTTGGGAAGGTTCTTTCATTCCCTCCTGGGCAGAGTTACACATTTCCTCCTCCATGCTTGCCCTAGTCTCTGCTGTAGTATGTATCACATTCAACCATCGGTGTGTGTATGTCTGCCTTGCCACTATGCACAAATAGGAGGAATGCAAACACCAACACGTTACCTTGAGAGTCTCCAGGCCTTCCAAGAGAGCCATGAACATGACAGATGCACGGTAAATATAAGGTTAACATATGAATGCATTAATTAAATGTTACCTGAGCTTTCTGAGTTTCTCATGCAGTCAGTATGTTCCCATCCTTGCATGAAACTGTTGAGTGATCCCTGTGGCTGGGCGTGCCTCTAAAAGCCAAACGAGGTAAGGTTCTGAGCTGCCTCAGAGTTTGTACACTAATCATTGGCATCATAAAAATTCATCATTAGCACCATTAACAGAGTGGACTGATGTGATCACGGAGACAGCAGAAGGACTCAGCCCAGCACATGGCATGTCTCTCGATGAGCTTTAACATTTCCCCCAGCTGCTCTTCAGCCCTGCATTCCTCCAGCACTGCTGGGACAAGGGACAGGTCACAGTTCTGAGGGGTGATGCGAGAGTGCTTAGTCACAGTCTATCTGCCAGTGGAGAAAAGACTTTGGCAGGAATGTGATCTGAGGAGACGCTGAAAATAGCAAGTCCATCGCAGGCCAAGGGAACTTCCTCTTGTGAAAGTGGGAAAAAGGGATTGATGAAAGAAGCTGCTTCCTGGCAGAGGGAAGAAAACATCCTGTCTGAGCTGGACTGAGAGAGAGGAATCAAGGAATGTTCTGGCTGCCTGGGGAAGGCAGGGAAAGCACTAGATTTGGAATAAAAACAATCAAGTCTTAATGCTTCCATTTGGTAAGCTTTCTCCTCTTCAAAATGGAGAATCAAATGAAGAAAACTTTAAAGCACCATATAAACGTTTAAGACACGATTCAATACAGCAGGAAAAGGCTCCCTCATACACCAACTCCCAGAAGGGGCTCCCACCTGAACAGAGGCCTCTCCATCTTCACTCTAGGGGAAAGAGAGAGGTCTCTGCCTCCTGTTCACTTAAATTAGCAAGTTTTAAAGAAGTTTAGAAGGACACTACGTTTCAAGGTTTCCTTGGGATAAAACTTTTTATTAGGAATCTGCCTTTGCTTTATTGTTTTTTTGGGTTTTGGCCAGTATAGCTTTGAGATATATGAAACTAAACAGTGTGATTTATGGCCTACGTGGAGTTTTCTTACCTTAAGAGCAAACATTTACAATGCAAATAGTGGCATGCCTCCAGCTAGCTAGAACTGATTTTGCACATGTCCTCCCAACCCCATGTTTTGTGACATCACATTGGTAGCTTGAAATTAGCCATGGTGGGAGTATTTCACCCTGGCAACTGACAAATGCTGTAAATTAGAGGGGGTTTTTTCTGCTCCTAAAGCTGGCTTGCCAACACAACATTCACTGAGCCCAAAAGGCCTCAAGAGTCCCCCAGCCAACACTTTCCACTCCAAATGCCACAAAAAGATGGCTGCAACCACACACACAAACATTCGATGGGAAACATTACAGAGATACATCACTATGCAGATAGAAACACAAAAACAAAGTGAAAACCTTGGTAAATTAATTGTACATTCCTACCACACAGGGTTCTGACAATGAGGTGTCGAGTTTTTTTTAAAACTGAGAGTAACTATAATAGGCCAGAGAATTTTGAATCAGCCTTATCTAGAGCCACAAATGAATATAGTCAAAAGACATATTACAGCTGGAATGCAAACATCTCAATTGCACACTAATATAATGATGGAATAACCCACTTATCAAAATAGGAGATCTGTCACTTGTCCCAGTAAGAGAATGTAGTGTTGCAATTATAATCCCGTAATGGTCAAGTGAATGAACAGTCTTTGTTTCCTCCTACATGTTTTATCTATTCTCTTAACGTTTAAATGGACTGTTCCTTTTCTTTTGGAACTTTAAACATTATGCTATGTTCCTAAGGCTGGCAATTGTCATAGGAGAAGCACAGATTAAGTGCTTGATGGTTCTCAGAGGCCTTTTTCAGAGCACGTTTTGACTAATGCTTACACACACCCTCTAAAGTAAGGTGCACCCATTTTCAGAGAAGGAAAATGATTTCATCATGATAGTAAGAGCTGTGGACTCTGCACCCTATTGTCTTCATTGCTACTGACCATTGGAAGCTGAACATCATAGCCGTCAACACCACAGCCATTAGAATGATGACCAAACTGCCCCTGCTTCTTTCTGTCACTCTTACTGTTGGACAGCTCAGGACAAGAGCTTGTCTCATGTCCACATACTAAGTCTCATGTCAAGATTTCAAGTGAACCAGCATCTGGTCTTCTTTTGGCGTCTGTCATAGGATGAAAATCCTCCACCCAGCAAGACTCTCAAAATGGTGGCTTCCCTAAACAGAAGAGAGTTCAGATTCTGGACAGTAGATATTATTATTATTATTATTACCATTACTATTATGGGCATCTATCCTATTCATGGCAGCTTATTATCTTTTTTGAGTCTTCCTCCTATATTTGGGGAAATATTCAAATCATGAGTCATCACCACTCCAACATAGGAGTCAGAATGCAATCTGCAATCTTAGCCTAATTCAGGCACATGGATTAGTTACTGCCCATCAGGGACCCCATCATAAGCTACTGATTCAGAAGTAAGCAACAAAAGGAAAGAGGCTCTACATGGACCTTCCATTTTTGCATCTTCACTGGTGAGGGGGAGGCAGAGGTGTCTGGTTTTTTGTGGTGACTGTTTCCCAGGGATTACAGTAGTATCTTTCTGACGTAGAAGCAGAAGCTATGGAGCAGCAAGAGTTTCCTATCAGATCTGTGGCTTGGTTTGGGGTATTGTACGCCAAGACTTAGCCTCAAGCCAGTTTTCCAGTGCACTCAACAGTTCTGTGAGCCACCTGATATTTTTTTTTTAAGATTTTATTTATTTATTTGACAGACAGAGACAGCGAGAGAGGGAACACAAGCAGGGGAAGTGGGAGAGGGAGAAGCAGACCTCCCGCCAAGCAGAGAGCCCGATGTGGGGCTCGATCCCAGGACCCTGGGATCTTGACCTGAGCCGAAGGCAGACGCTAAACGACTGAGTCACCCAGGTGCCCCCCACCTGATATTTTTTAAATAAAATGCTTTTCCATTTATTCAGCAAGAGTCATCCTCTGTTGCTTAGAGAACTCTGACTAATACAGGAACTCTAATACAATTATTTTTCCTATTTCTCAGGTATGGAAACTGAGCTTTAGGAGGTTAAACTGCTTACAATCACAAAGTTAGTCAATGAGAGAGCAAGGATTAGAACCAGGACTATCATAACCCAAAGCCCACCTCTAAATCAGAAAGATTATACCACAAGACCATAAAACTAATGAATCAGAATTGAGTTGTTGCTATTTTTTTAAGTTAGAATAAATGATAGAGCAAAACCCAAATCTTCTGACCTGATGTGCTTTCCATGGTCTCTCATCCTCATAATCCTGCCACATTTTTGCTTTATATATTTTGAGATGAGTTTTTAACTGTAATTGAATTTAAGAATATTATACAGGGAGGAGGTGACCGATTGTTTCTTGCATCCCACACTTTCCTTGTGTATTCAATGTCCATCTTACCAAAATATATTCCTTCGTAGCTCTTTCAGCAAGAGTCTATTTTTAAATTATTTATCAGAAAATGCCTTTATTTTTTCCTCATTCTTGAATGACAGTTCAGTTGGATATAGATTCCTAGGTTGAACATTATTTTTCATCAACACTTTGAAGATATTATTTCATTGTTTTCTAGTATCTGTTGAGGCTGATAAAAAGTTTACTACCGATCTACTTGGCCTACATTTGTGATTAATCTATGTTTTCTAGTTGTTTTACTACTTTATTTTTCTTTAATAGTCTGCAATATCAGTCCACTGTGAGGTTTGTTCTTAGTTATCTTGCTTGGGACATGCTTTCCATTCTTAGGACCCTTATCTTTCATCAATTCTGGAAAACTCCCCATCATGACCTCTTCTAGCATTGTCTTAACCTCTCTGCAGAGTAAATTGCTACTGTCCTCTCATATCCACTGTTCTCTATTTCCTTTGGGAGAACTATCACTTTTTTTTTTTTCTGGGAACATAGATAGAACCTCTCCCTGCCTCCCTAATGGGTCTGTGATAGAAGTGCTATGTGTATCTTCTAGATAGTGCTTTTAAAAGACACAGGCAGCCATGACCCTTTTCCCTTCCTTGCAACCCCTCTCCCCACCACCGCCACCCCTGCTTAGGATGTAGACCCAAGGACCAGAGCTAAAGAAACCATGTGGGATCCTGAAATAGAAGCCACAGATTAAAATAACAGAGCTGCTTACTAGCCCTTGGCCTCTAGACTGTTATATGGGAAATAAATTTCTATCTTCTCTAGGCCTTTATATTCTAGGGTCTTTTTTTTTTAAGCAACTTCTATTATATCTTAGCAATTATACCTCTGTTCTCTCTACTCTCCCCTTTCCTTATGCCTTCCTTAGGAATCTTTTTTGAGTCTTCCTCCTATATTTGGGGAAATATTCAAATCATGAGTCATCACCACTCCAACATAGGAGTCAGAATGCAATCTGCAATCACAAATAGTGTGTGTGGATGTGTGTGCACGCACACATATACACACGTGACCCCATTCTAACCTCCATTTCTCATATTCATGTTCATATTTTTCTACCACATTATTTCTCTGTGCTACATTCTAGATGAATGTAGTCTTGGTTCTTTCTTACAGTTCACTTGTTCACTTCAGAAGTCTAATGTGGCATTTAATGGGTCCCTTTGAATTTCTAATGTCAGCAAATACATTTTTAATTTCTATACTTTATATTTGATTCTTCAATAAACCTCCTCTTTTTCCATAATAAGCTATTCTTTCATTCTATTCCTTCTTTTATGTCTTTGACATTCAAAAGACACCTATATCATAACCTCTTTCAGATTTTTTAAGTTAGCTCAGTTTTGGGGTAACTGACTTTCCTGTTTATTTCCAGGTTCCCCATCAGGGTGATTCATTTCCTCATTTGGTTTATAATTTTTTATTAACACTTCATCTTCAGCAGGACCAGTTATCCCAATGGATACCTGTGTGATAAGTTGTAGAAATACCCCTAACACAGCAGTTTGTTTGTCTCTGGTGAAATTCTGAGGTTTCAAAGGTCCTGGACCAGTTTTTATGGTAACTCCTCAGGCTGAAATTTCTATATCCCATATGTTATATAAATTTGAATCCTACATTAACTCATGGTAAGCCCTGGGGGACACTTACATTTTCCCACCAACAGCCCCAGATCAATTAAAGCTTCCTTTCTTCTTCCCCACAACAGTTGTGAATGTTTCCCCAAGGTAGTTACAGTCAGGTAGTTACACAATCCCTTCATGGATGAGGCACCATCCCCCCCATCCGGCCTCCAGGGTTTATTGAGAAAACTCTGTCATGGAGTTGTCAGATGAAATACGGAACACCTGGCTAAATTTGAATGTCAGATAAACATTTTTTAGTATAGATAGGTCCCATTCAACTTTTGGAACATACTTACCTATATATTGAAAGTGTTCACTGTTTATCTGTACTTTTATTTATTTTTTTAGAGAGAATGTGCATGTGGGGGTGGGGGGGGACAGAACGAATCTTAAGCAAGGAGGGCTTGATCTCAAAACACTGAGATCATGACCTGAGTCAAAATCAAGCGTCTGACACTTAACCAACTGAGCCATCCAGGCACCCCTGCATCCTGTACTTTTAAATGCTAAATCTGATAACCCTAGTCACAGCGCCCTGCCTAAACTTGGCCTTGGGGCCACATATCCTGTCCCTACATGGCCTCAATATCTGAGCCTCCAGATTCTAGGACCTACATGTAGCTCCAGCCACGTTAGCTACAGTTATCATACTGGCTCTGAGTTCCTTTTTCATACTAAGAATAAGACTATTATCCTTACTTTTTTCAAGACTGGTTATATATAAATATTTGACATTTCTGCCACATTTTATCTAGGCTTTCTATGTGGCAGTAGAGGGAGGGAAGTCTTGTCCATGTCCACTCAGGCTGCTATTTGTCACAAATATTTCAGTTGAGCACTATACTATGCCATCCGATGGAAAGCCTGGAGCACAGAGGGTTAATTCACCCAAATTAATTGAAAGAGGAGGGAATGTGCAGAAACAAGTCCTTACAACTTGTACTCTGGGGATGCTGCTCATTTTGGCAAAAGGAAGTTTTCCTACAGGATGGATTCTTCAAGAGAAGCAAACATGTCCCAGTTTTAGCTAAGGTTTGGCTTCCCAAGAACCTGGGTCTCCAAGGATTTCCCCTCTATTTGGGAAGCATAGGAAAGGCAGTAAAATTCTCACTTTACTGCACTTTATTTTCACTGGGCCAACTACGAGATGAAAAGCTAGATGGGAAGGTAAAAATAGAAAATTATTAACTAAAAGGGGTTGAAACATGTATATTTTAAGACCTTAAATTAGTCAAAATCTAGAAAATGGAAGACACCAAGTCATCGGATGAGAAAATACAATGCTTTTGTGTTGAAATCTTTCAGAGGAAGGCCCCTTTCAACACAGTTCTAAATAAAGTTCTCAGAATTGAAGAAGAGTATTTTCTTCACTTTAGACAGGGAAAATCCCCTGGACCAAAAATTCCAAAATCCTTCCCAGATATTTTCTGATGTTTTTCAATAATTCCACACACACCCCCCCCCCCCCATGGTTTCCAGGCAGGGCCTAATTTAGCCTGGACCCAAATAGTCAACAAAGATCTCAAATCCAGGCTTTTAACATATTCTCAAAATGAAATTTAACTTCCTGGTTTTGTATTCTCTGGGTTAAAGGTACTGATTTCCTCAAGATAAGCATTTTTAGAACACCACAACTTTTGAAACTGTTTTGGTACATCTATACTTTTTTTTTTTTTAGTATTCCGTAAGTCCTAAAAATCGATCCATGCCCTGGGCTTTCTGCCCCCTGACAGGCTCTGCTGCTAAAAATTCATGTTGTATAAGCCTTAAAGAGTATGCATACCTCTCATTATCTCCTAGCTTGATGTGAGTTCATGAAAGTAATGTACACAGGAGTTATATATAAATCATAGAAAAATGGACTAATGCTTCTGAAGCTTGTCTCTTGGCCCAGAACTTCTTTGCTGCATGGGATCTGCCCCTCAAACCTATCTCCACCATCTCTACCTCCACCTCCACCTCCTAGGTCTGTAGGAATCCTCCCAGGACAGGTCTACTCCACTTCAGGGAAACTCAGTGGTTGATGACAGTCCAAATTATGACCCTCCAGACTTCCAAAACAAATCAGAGAACCATAGGATTTTTAATACATGTTTTATTTCAGAGTAAACCATGTAGCCTGGAAAACATTTGGAAATTTCACAAAAGCATAAAGTGGAAGTAACATATATCTTCACCATTGAGATATGTTTCTCTGCATAAAACATGTTTCACAAAAATGGAATCATACTCTAGGAGCTGTAGAATTTTCTTTTTTTGCTTATCTATATATTGTGACCATTTCCCATCATATTCAATGGTTTTGCATGGTAACACTGTAGTGACTACACTTTCCATTTTTACAAATAATGTTCA
Organism: Zalophus californianus; assembly: GCF_009762305.2. Lineage (NCBI taxonomy): Eukaryota > Metazoa > Chordata > Mammalia > Carnivora > Otariidae > Zalophus > Zalophus californianus. Next base: position 43,669,719 of record NC_045604.1, read on the forward strand.
TTTATTTTGTTATTCCTCTATTTGGGAGCATTTAGATTGTCCCCAGTTTCTCTCAACTCTGTGATAACGATCCTTGTTGAAGAGTTATTCTTGCAGTCAGCCATGATTACATCGTTAGGATAAATTCCCAAAGTAAACCTGGTAGACTGAAGAACAGGCACATCTTCAAGGTCTGAGGTACCCACTGCCAAGTTACTTTTCAAAAGGTTTATCAGTCCTGCCACTAGTATACAAGAGTATCTATTTACCTGCTTCAAGGAGTCTTGCATAAACTAGTAAGTGATTATCTGTCATGCAAAAGTACTTTTCATTAACGAAAAGAATTTACAACATGATTTCTGTAAACACAGAACTCTCCTAGTCCAGTGTAGAACATCATTCAATTTAAAATATGATTTTAAGTTTCTGTGGAAATTTTCTGTAACACAATTAATAGAGAAAATAAGTATTTCTCTGTTTGATTTTTGTTTTAAATGGTGAATGCCACCTCTCAAAGAACTCTTTCCCTTTCTGCCCTCATCTAGACTGAGAAGAGATACCAAAGTACAGTACAGTTATTCTGCTGTTCATCCATTCTCTATTTCGTATTCAGTTTCCCATCATGCACCGGATAAACACGGCAGCCCTGACATGACGAGAAGTCTTCCCTGAAGACTACAGCCCACACTCATCCATCCCTTCACTGAACTCCTATTATACTTATTGTCTGTACCACACAATTAGCACTTTATTATATACTGTCTTGTTCTCTAATTGTCTGTACCACACAATTTAGCACTTTATTACATTCTGTCAGATTCTGTAATTGTGTCACGAATTTTTGCCTTGTCTCTCCATCTAGATTACAAGCACCAGGGTGGCAAGGGGTGCTGTCTGGTGCTGCTCTGGCATTCCAAACCCTGCCCTAGGAACAACAAAGTGGGCTTTCGACAAATGCTGAGTGCTTCACTGTTGGTGGGTGAGTTGGGAGAGGGGTAGATGGACTTTGTGATGGGCTCTAAGTAGGTGGAGCTATGGCAAACAGAGACAGGGAAGGCGCTGAGTGGCAAGAGGCTCTGTGCTGTGGTCATTCCCACCACTCCCCTTCAGTTCCACCTGCTCTGTCAGCTAGCAAGTCATTTAGTTTCCAAGTTTTTCTAGGTACATAGAACAGGGAAACCAAAACATTTGACCATACAATACCGATGAGAATCACATGTTTTTCACTGTCACATTCTCCAACGAGCAAGGCACTGCTCTGCAGAGAAAGAGGTCATGCTTTAGAATGAGAGAGACTTCTTACCACCTGGGTGACCATCCACACATTGTTTAACACCTCTCTTTAAAATTAAACCCTTGTTCCTCATCTCTGAAAATGATTCCAATGACTGTGATTATTTGTGATACTGCCACTGAGTATCCAGAAACCTGTTGGAATATTCTTATTTTTTCTAATTTCTACAAATGCCATTCCTTGAGGTAAGTGTTTAATATTGTTATTATTACAATAAACATAATTAGTACCTCTGTTAGTCTCACACGCTAGTTGAAGAGTGTCTGCCCTGCCTGTGATTCATGGGTTTGCTTCTCAGAGAATAAAGTCAGGTAGTTACACAATTTCTTTATTTTTCTTGGTCGAAGAGTCATTTACACTTAGTGGTCTATCACATGACATCAGACTTACTTCTAGTAAATAATAAGAGAGGAAACACCCAATATCCAGCATTAGCAGATCCATGCCTCAGTCTGTCACTTTTACCTCCACTGTGAACATTTAGGTGACTGGAGCACTGAGTTAACCACATTTCTCTGAATTTGGGATGATACATATAAAATGTTCTGTCCCTGTATGTCATCTGCCTTTCCCCTTTCTGATCAATATGTTTTGCCATACTGTACCCTGTCATGTTTTTGTCCTTGTTTTTTCAATTGGCAGGTGCACAATATGATGTAACCAGTCAAACAGTTGTTCAACATGCTACTCTCTCAAAACAAGACCAATGCAAGCCTCTCCCAGAAGTGCTGCGCTCCCCTGAGGACCCAAGGAGCCCAGAGAGTGTTGGATGGATATTTTGTAGGGTAGGAGATGCCCCTTTAAGAACAGCTCCCCACCCGGGCACCTGGGTGGCTCAGTTGGTCAAGCGACCGCCTTCGGCTCAGGTCATGATCCCAGGGTCCTGGGATGGAGTCCCACATCGGGTTCCTGGCTCAGCGGGGAGCCTGCTTCTCCCTCTGACCCTCTCCCCTCTCATGCTATTTCTCTCTCTTTCTCTCTCTCTCTCTCAAATAAATAAATAAATAAAATCTTAAAAAAAAAAAAAAAAGAACAGCTCCCCTCCCTGTGTGTGTGTTGCCTGGATGTCCCTCTGGTAAAGATGAGAGGTTTTCTTTTGCATATCTTTGCAAAATGACTGTGTTTGATTATTCTTCAAGGGATATTTACCAAGGTCTGCCACGTGACAGGCAGGAATGGGGTGCTGGCCATACAAAGATGAAAACCACACAGATAGGAGCTCATACTTGAGGAGCCAGCAGTCAAACGGGGAAACAGACTTGCCAACAGATAATTACCATGCAGTGAGATAAGTGTGCATAGAACATGTGTGGCCAGCCCACCACAAAGGATCAAATTTGTTTAATAAATCTAAGGAAACAGTTGACCTGGTTAGAAGTTGCTTAGACTCAAGGAAGCCACTGCTTAAAGACGGTTTTGTGGCAGCCTTGGGTGGAAGAAAGGAGGACAGGAAGGGAAGCCTTGGGGTGGAAAGGAAAAAAAGGCCTTGTCTCCAACTTTGGTTCCCTGCCTTGGCTCTGTAGGCTCATACCTGAGCCCTGTGCAGGCAGACCCTTCAGACGGGGAGGGAGGGGGCTCAGGGAGACACTGAATACACGTCATGCTGCTCTGGGGCTTGGGTGACAGAATGTGGCAAGGCAGAAGAGAAAGGACTTCTCTCCACACCTTTAGGCACCAGGAGAGAGCAACCTTGGCTGAGTGGCTGTGGCTGTGGCTGAGAGGAGACACTGCCCCCCAGTGGCTTCACAGCAGGGGACACCAACAAGGAGCTCAAAGCAGAACAGCAAAGGATGGAAGGGGACCCACAGCAAGTTATCACCCTGCCCCTCAGACCAACCCCGGGTGGGGGAAACATGGAGGCAGGGGTGGTTCTGCATGAGGCAGGCGGAGGCACAAACCAATGCAATGTGAGTTATTACCATGATTACAATAACCATGACCATGCGGGCTGATGCTCAGGTAAAAGACAGGGAAACGCAGGTTCTCCACACACAAGAGTCATGTGAACACACAAAAAAAACACTTATTTTCTGGTCTTGAGAATAAGCAGAGCAATGTCTATGCTAGTTAGTAATGGGACTGAAGTCTGGTAAGGTGGAGAGACAAGAGGTGCGGGATAAGTAACAAAAGAAGATTCAGACAGCAACGCTGAGGACCAGGGGTGGGGACTGAGTGCTGGTGTAAGGGGGTCAGCCAGGGGAGCAGAGGGGTGTAAGCAAAGCTCTGGGTGGGGGAGCTTCCTGCATGATGGCACTAAAGAGAGCAGCCCTGAGTCTGTAGTCAGACTGGAGTCAGATGACTAGACAGAAATGTCCAGATCCACATTCTAAAAATATGACTTATCCCCTGAGCCAAACAAAATTAAATTCGATCTCCGAGTCCATGATTGAATAGAATTCAAACAACGAGAACCACCACCAAACACTGTAAACAGTACTAAAGGGCACACTGAAAAAGAAGTCTCTCCAACCTCGATCCTCTCCCCTCCCAAGAGAAATGGCTGAGGATAAGCGCAAGTTGTTCAACTGTTTACAGATTCTCTAGATTGGTAAACAGCTGCTGCTTGAAGCCCCCTGAGTGCTGCCCCCCAGAATTTCAATCAGCCATTAAAGAGTTGCAGCTTGGATACTTGAGGATCTGCAGCATGCTTTCAGAGCTAAAGCCAGCAGCCATCCCTTTCCCCAGCACTGACCCAGTTGGTAAATATTTGAATATCACTGTTATCCTCCTAAATAACATACCTACAGATACAGGTGCCTCTCGACACACACCTTTTTTTTTCTTTTAATACAAATGGAAGAATTGAATAAATACTGTTCTGTACTTTGCTTTTCTTTCTTTTTTTTTTTTAACCTAGTTGGCCCACCTTTAAATGTACGGCCAAATATAGATTGTAGGCATTTCTTTCAGAGTTGACATAATTTAGCTGTAACTAAGATACCTAACCTGAGAAACAGAGCACAGGAATAACAAACTTTAGAAAAACTTATGAGAACTTTGGGGGAGGACCAGAAGAACATGGTTGATGGGGGCAGTAGGAATAACATGGGAAGCTGAGTCTGCTAGTCCAAGACAGTAGCGCCCAGATGGCTTGGGCGGTGGGTATGAGGAGGGGCAGGACCAACAAAATTTACCCCCAAACCCCCCAGAAGCCATCTGAGCTCCTGTCCCCTGCTACCAACTGACAGGAGGGGCCCAAACTTCCCTGAGCCCAGACTGTTAGTGCTTGAGTTCAGCTATTACCCAGAACTGAAGCAGCCTTGGGTGGAAGCAAAGGAAATCTCAAGTTGCGCTTACCTCACTGAATGTGTTCCAGGGAGTTTTCCCTTCACTCAAAAAAGACATAAAATGAAAGTTCTTCATAAATGAGCTAAAATATATTTCTCCAGAGAGCTCCATCTTCACGTCAAATGCTGAAAGGAAGCACAGAGTTATATTCATGAGGGAGAAAATACCTATAAACTAAACTTGAACTAGATTTTTTTAAGCATCCTCTACATATCAAAAAGTCAAGACCACTGAGTGTACTCTTTTCATAGCCATATTTATCTTCAAAACCCAAAGAACTAGTTTCTGAGGGACTGAATTTTCTATGTCTGATTTCTGTGTGATTTTCCATACATCATTTTTTCATTATTTTCATATTGAGACAGAGATTACAGAAGCATGTTTAAAATTGAAGATGTCCGCTCCATAGATTTTTGGGAAAAGGAGGCTAGGGAAAAGGGGTCAGAAAAAGATTACCTAATATTTTTATTTTTACTGATATTCCCAGAAACTTTCAGTTGGGGAAAGTCATTAAACGAGAAAGCAATTTCTGCTGACAGACTGTCACCTAGTGGTGAGTTTTCACCTAATTCATAATATGACCAGCTTCTGAGCTCTGGCGTGCTCTTGGAAGCCATGTTTATTTCTCTTTGAGATCCCTGGGGAAGCCTATAGAGTGCTGTCGCAAGTAAAACAGACTCACTTGGGAGAAAGGCTCTTTCCTTTCTGTCCAGCGGCAGCCATCAGCTCAAAGGTAGGCCAAGGTGGGCACTTACAAGTACTTCCAGGAGCTATGGAGGAAGAAGCAGTCCGATGAAATGTGCTTCTCAGGGTGTGCTGCTGGGAGTACCGCCAGCTCTCTGTGCTCCACAGGGCCCCCCGCCCAACCCGGCCCAATAAAGCGCGCAGGCTGGGGTACAAGGCCAAGCAAGGTTATGTCATATATTGGATTCGCGCGCGTCGTGGTGGCCACAAATGCCCAGCTCCTTAGGGTGCTACCTACGGCAAGTCTGTCCATCATGGTGTTAACCAGCTCAAGTTTGCTGGAAGCCTTCAGTCTGTTGCAGAGGAGTGAGCTGGACGCCACTGTGGGGCTCTGAGAGTCTTGAATTCTTCCTGGGTTGGTGAAGATTCCACATACAAATTCTCTGAGGTTATCCTCATTGATCCATTCCATAAAGCTATCAGAAGAAATCCTGACACCCAGGGGATCACCAGACCAGTCCACAAGCACAGGGAGATGCAAGGGCTGACATCTGCAGGCTGCAGGAGCCGTGGCCTTGGAAAGGGTCACAAGTTCCACCACACTATTGGTGGTTCTCGCCATGTGTCATGGAGAAGACGTAATACTCTCCAGCTCCACCGTTACCGCTAATATAAGTAATGTTTGTAAAATTCTTACCTAATACACAATTTAGGACAGTCATGTCTGCTTAAAAAAAAAAAAAGACTCATTTGTGTGCCTTCTAACAGCCTAATGTTCCTCTAGGCAATACCTAATACAAGCTGAACATCCTTCAAAAGGAAGTTCTGCCTCTGTAATTATTTTAATATTGTCAAAGAAGACCTGCCAAGCAAAATCAATATTAACTTCCTTTTCGGTTTTCAAACGATGGCACCCTCATAATTCTCCCTTGCCAATCATTAAACTAGGCCCAAATTTTCAGTGTTTTCCAATTATTATGGGGTGATAAATCAATGTGGGGATCCCATTGGCATGTCAGACCATAGATACAATCCAGAAAAAGGGACCCAAAGTCAACAACAAGGCAACATCCCCCAGATTTAATGCAGTCAATAATCCCTTCCTTCTTGCTCTCAGAGAGGTACTGCAGGCCTCTTTATCCTCGGTGCTCCCTAGTTCTCATTCTCTGTGTTGACACCATCCCTCTTGGCCACAGGGCGCCTGACTCTTGTATAAACACCAGTCAACAAGAGGTAGCCTCCTCCCATCAATTCAAAAGTTTATGTTCAGGCAACAGAGCTAGGATACTGCTCTCACTTATCAAGATTCATTCTGCATTGTGTACTATTTCAACTACTTATTGAGTGCCTACCATGTAGCAGGCACTATATGTGTCCCAAGGAAGAGAACAGTTCACTGTCCTCATGAAACTTAACCAACTAATGGGGAGCATTAAACACACTAATGAGTTGTGATGGAAGGAAAAGCACTGGGTGCTATGAGGAGGGTCTGCACCAGTTAACTTCTCAGGAGGGTTACATTTGAGCCAAGATCTGAAGGATGAGTGAGTAGCAGTCAGCCTGCAGAAGAGCAGCTTGGGCACAGGTGAGAGCCCTGATCGTGACAAGGACTTGGGGCTTCAGAAAAACTAAACAGAGGCCAAAATGCCATACACTAACTCCACTGGAAAAAAGATACCACAATATTCCAGGAGGTCTAAAATCTGCCATCACAATAGTAGCATTATCCATAATAGCCAAAAAACAGAAAGAATTCAAATGTCCCTCAACCGATGAATAAAATGTGGTATACCCATACAATGGAATATTATTTGGCCATAAAAAGGGACGAAGTACTGATTCCTGCTGCAAGATGGATGAACTTTGAAAACATTACACTAAGGGAAAGAAGCCAGACACAAAGGACTACATGATGTCTGATTCCATTTATATGAAATGTCCAGAACAGGCAAATCTATAAAAACAGAAAGCTTAACAGTTGCTTAGAGCCAGGGGCCAGGAGGAGGAAGAGAATGGGGAGTGACTGCTAACTGTATGGATTGTTGGGGGATCATGAAATTGCTCTAAAATTGACTACAGCGATGGTTGTGCAACTCTGTGAAATTACAGCAGAGAATATTGAAATATGCTAAAAATAGGTGAATCGTATAGTATTGAATAGTATCTCCATAAAGGTTAGTATTATTAAAAGATTGAGATTATTGCTATTAAAAATAAAAATCTGGAGTCACAGATCCTGGGTTAAGAATGCCAAATATGGAAGCGCATCTTCTGTTCATTTTTTCCTTTGAGCTGGAACCCAATATGCCTTCACCAAAGGGCCTGGCCAGGAGACAGTTAAGCATGACTGCTCTCAAAACTACCCTTTCCTATGACCCCAAAGTGTTCTCTGAAACCCAGTTTCTGCACAGGACTTTTCTTCTCTCAAGAGATGTCCCTCTACTAGTTGGCATTCAGCCTCAGAAATAAAACCCTGAAAAGGTGTCTTGGGGACCAGCAATCATGTCCCACTTCTAGTCACGGCCTGCTCCCTGCTCTGAAGATCTCTGGACTTTGATGCAAAAAATAAACTTTGGCTTTTCCACCAGCCCCACCAACATGCCCACACAACCAGAATTTCCAGGAGTAATTCTCATACCTATGATTCGGTTATATGTCTTTACAAGGAATGCAAAGAACTCTTCTTGCTCACCTATGGACAACTTTTTCAGGCCCACAATGGATAGCAACACTTTCAAGATCCAAATTACATTCTCCTTCCTTCCTGAATGTTCCTCAATATAGCAGTATTCTGGCTGTCTACAATCCATTTCCTCTTTTCTGGTAAGGACAACTGTATATATATAATACACAATGTAGATAATATATAATAAAAAATGTATATTTTGCTTTCTTCCATTTCCCGCACAGAGCTCCTAAAACTCTCGGCAATTTCTAAGAGATGAGAGCAATAAATGTCTTTTGTTATGTGAATAAGGTGACTTTGGGAAAGCACTTAGGATGGGGGCTGGTTGCAAGGAGAACTAACCATGTGATTAGAAGGTTGAAATTTTCAGTTCTACTCGCAACCTTCTCCAAAGTTGAATTAATCACCAATGGCCAGTGATTTAATCAATTGTGCGTATGTAATGAAGCCTCCATAAAAACCCAAAAAGGAGGGCTTTTGACAGGCTTCTAGTTGGTGAACATGGAGATTTTAGGAGAGTGATACACTCGTACTCAGAGAAAACAGGGAAACTATGAGCCCTTTTCCCATCCCTTGCCCTAGGCATTTCTTCCCCCTGGCTATTCCCAAGTTACATCCTTTTATAAAAGCCAGTGATCTAGTAAGTAAAATGTTTCTTTGAGTTCTGTGGGCTGCTACAGCAAATTAATCAAAGAAGGGGTCTGGTTTATAGCCAATGGGTCAGAAGCACAGGTAAGAGCCTGGGTCTGATGTGGTGTCTGAAGTGGGGGTGGGGTGGGGAGAGCAGACCTGTAGGACTGAACCCTTAATCTGTGGAAATCTGATGCCATCTCTGAGTAGATAGTATCAGAATTGAGTTAAATTGTAGGACACCCAGCTGGTGTCAGAGAACCTTTCATTCTTAGTGTGGGGAACACCCCCCACACCCTGAAATTGGTACTAGAGCATTTAACATCATTACAAGAAAGTGAGGGGAACCCTTCTGGGGAACCACCCTTTTCCCACATTAGTTCCGGAGGCCGTGATAGGGTTCCACTGCCCTCTCCAAGGATGGAACATGTGACCAGTCTGATCAATTACAGTGCACCGTATCCCCCAAGCTCTTTCCTCCACGTCACTGAGTTTCAAACTTGAATTGTGAACACAATGTGATGTGGAACCCCAATATATTTTTTTAAAACAAAGGAGAGTTGAAGGGAGTAAATGTCTCCAAATCCCACCCTCTTGGCCTGCAGGTGGACAGGACTGCGCTCTGCACTGTAGGAAAAACAAAAGAAGAGGACATGGCACCTGCCTTGAGCACCTCACAGTGGAGTTGCAGGACAAGAAATAAGAGCATGAAAAGTAATGATACTGTATAACAATAGAAGAAAGGTCACAGAGCCCATGCCACTTAGCAGATAAGTGTTAGAGGACTTCCGGCCAGCAGTGAGCCTTTTGCTGCCTCTTCTCCTAAGGCCTACTCCTTGTCTAAGACAGCTCAGGTGTCACCTCCCCCAGGAAGACTTTTCAGAAACACTGTCCTGCTTCATCATACACACACATACATGCCTACCCACACACTCACCCCTCTCCCCAGATTAAGGTCTTCCCCTCCCTCAGTGTTTCATATTTTTGCACAGGCATACGTATTTTTTAAAGATAAATGTCTTCCCCACAATTCATTGGAGAAGCTGTGAGTGTCTTAAGGGGTGAGGCTATGATGTGCCCCTCCCCCATGCCAGTGAGACCCTTCCTTCCCCACCCTCTTTCCATAGCTTCTTCCACAGGTGTCAGCCCTGAATGACAATCCCTGCCTTCTCTGGGTCCCTCCCCCAGTGTATTTCCTGCACATCAAATCCCAATGTAGCATGTGTTTCTTAGCAAACCCTAACACATTACTAGAAGGCATTGCTTTGTACTACCATACTTATTTAAACAGTAGTTTATCCATTTAGCATATTGGTTTATTGGTTGACAATCTTAAACCTAATGTCCTATACCTTTTGGGTACTGAAATATTTAATGTGTGACTTTGAAAAAAAATTACTAACATTGTCCCATTAGGATATAATATTCTTGTCAACATTACAAGACAAACCTAGGATTTTCCCTTTCTTTTTTTGCCGGATAACATAGAGTGGTGATTAAAAGTATCATCTTCCAGACTACTTGAATCCAAATCACTGCTCAACTACCCACAGCCTGATAGCCTTTGGCAAATCACTTAAACTCTACGTCTCTGAATGAGATGGTGCTTCCTCAACTGTAAAATATGAACTTAAAAAATAGTACCCATCACAAAGGATTGTTCTATGAATTGATTAATGAATTAGTTTCTGGAGCTGTGTGCAATGAAAGAACTTCTACAATGGATTTAAAAGCACGGTGCAAACTAGAAAGCCCTTTGGGAAATTTATTTTCTCTAAATGAAATAAGCACCGGCCACTGCCTTTTATGGAAAATTGAGGTTAATTCACCTCAGCAAGAGGGAGCTGAGGACTTGTTTATGGCTGTGTTTCTGATTTATTAGCACAGTACGTGATATTAGAAAAAAAACTCTTGACATTTCTGCAAGTAGAGATACTTTGTTTAAAATTATTTCTCCCTTTCAAAACTCAACTGTTCTCCAGAATACGCAGGAAAGCTGCCACTTAAGTAACTAATCCGCTTTTAAAGTTCGTCATCTCCTGGCAGGCGGTGTTCTCAGCAAGCTTCTGAAAGAGCAGACATTTCAAAGCCCACAACCACGAAATAACCTGTTGCTGCAGGGCCCTGGACAGAAGTTATTAAGAAAGAGAGCCCAGGAGGCGTCAGCAAGCGGAAGGACTGGCTGAGCCGAAGAGGAAGAGATGAGGCTTGCCCGGAGGAATCCAGGCGCACCGCCGCACGCGCGACGGGGTCCCGAGGCGCAAGCTCAGGTGCTCGCAGTCCCGGCGCCTCACCCACACCGCCCAGGTAACGCCGAGTTGGGGGAAACTGCACGCGTGCGCAGCGTCTCGGGGGCGCGCCTCTGCGCGCGCCGCGGGTACAAGCGCGGGCCCCGCCTTTCCGGGCCCGGGAGTGGAGGCGCGTGGTGCGGGGCCGCGCGGTAGCCGAGGCGGCAAAGGCCGCGGCGGGCGCGCGGGGCGGCGCGCGGCGGTGCAGGGAGCGGCGGCGGCGGCTGCCGCGGCGAGCGAGGAGGACCCGGGCGCGTCCGGTGAGCGCGGCTCCCGCGGGGCGGACGGACAGGCGAAGACCCCCAGCCCACCAGCGGAAGGGGGCAGAGGGTGGCGGGGAGGGGGCCGGAGGCGGCCCGGAGGAGAGGGGAGGGCAGATAAGCTGGGACCGTGGGGCAACAGGAAGTGTGAACGCGACACCCTTCCGCCTGGAGCGAACGTCCGCACCGCCGCGGGCGGAGGAACCACTCCCCGGGATGCCTTCAGGATCGCGTAGCTTTCTCTAAGGCTCCTTTCCTCAAAGTGACCCGAGGCAGCCGTGGAGCGAAACAGACTTTAGCGGTAGCATTTGATCCAACGCCTTCTATTTGTGGGAACTTCGTTATATTTCTGCGTTTTGTTTTTGTGTTTGTTTCTTTAGTTTCTCCATTTTCTCTTTCTTTTCTGTGTATTTCTTAAGTCATTCACCATGCCCAGAACTGCATCCTTCCTCTCCCCCATACTTTTTTCAACTTTGTCCTTTTACGAGGATTGACTTAGGCAACTTGAATTCTTTGCACCAAGTGTTGTCAGTGAACGGAGGTACAAGATTTCAAGAGTAATATCCCCTCCCCAGCGTTTCAGTGTTAACATTCCAAATTCACGTTAAGCCTTAGGCTGGAGAACGTTCTAACCATTTGCTTCTGATACAAGCTATAAAGAATACCAAAGCTAGACATTACCAAGTTTATTTAAAATTCAAATTTTACGAAATAGCAACCATTATCTGTTACTGTTGTTGTGATCCTTTTGCCCCATCTCTTCCTGGAGTTTCAGTGTTCGCAAAGTCAGCAAATTTTGCTCATTTAGTGTATTGCTCGGCAGATAGATTTTTTTTGAAGCTGTTCCTGCCCCCTGGTGGCTTGCACTGTAGGAAAAAAGCCAAAACTACCCTAATAACTCTGAGGTAAAATTTTTAAGGAAAAGCAAGTGTTTGTTGAGGGAATTTTGAGGAGTAAGAAATTATCTTCCTCTTGGGGGATCAGGGGAAATTCTCTAGTTTTTCAGTGAATTTTTAAACTTGGCTGAAGTAGGAGATAATGTCATTCCAGATGGGAGAGCCTCAGGAGAGAGGAAGCAGGCCGGACATGGTAGAGACGAGCACCAGGAATCAGCTGAGATGAAATGAAGAGATCTATACAGAGACCTACACCAGGGAGTTTGGTATTTCTCCTACGGAAGCCAGGGGGAAGTTACTGGCATTTTCTGAGCAGGGCAAAGGGAGGACCAGAAATGTCTGTGCTACCAGGAGATTAACCTGGCAGCCTATGTGGATTCGAGGAGGAGAGTGGGGATTAGGGCAATAATTCCCAACTCTGACCCCACACGCCTACAGGCTCTACGTTTTTGAAATTTTTTTAACCAAATTGCATTTACATGCACTTAATATTATTTCTTTCAATCAACAGCATATATAAAACTACCCATCCAAGCTTCTGACAGTCCTAAGAATATCAATGTAGTTGCCCTAAGTATGAAATAAATACAGCTCAGAATACAGAAGTATAGTGTGAGCAGCCTGGTAGGGTTTGAATTAGGAGACTTTTAGTGCTGAACCTAGCTGTTGAGAGTCTTATCATTTGCACCTTCTTGAGCCCGTTTGGGCTCCTTGGACCTGAGGTTGTGTCCATTGGTCTAGATAAGAGGTAACAAAGGGTAAGTTCTGAGAGGGGCAGTAAGCAGGGAGGGAAGGATTGCAGGGAAGGAAGATAAGAGCATTGAAATGACTTAGTCCCTGAATGGACCAGAGTACTGAGGGTCAGAAAAGCAATACCAGTGAAGATGAAATGACAGGAAAGAAGGTGCTGGTAAAAATAATAATACTGGCTAACGTCCTGTAGCTATCTGACAAGACTTCACACTTGTACTTACTATGTGTCTGGCACTCTTGTTAATCATTCTATGATAATTCATTTTACTCTCCACAACCTATGAAATATGACTGCTATTATTTACAGGAGTGAAAACAGACTCACAGAGAAGGTGATTAACAGTTCCAGGGCCGCCCCGTTGCTAAGTGGTGATGCCAGGATCCAGACCCGTGATGTCTGACTCCAGAGCTAGTGCTCCAACCCCTCTACTATAAAGAACAAAGGAAGAAATCTTGGGGGACATGTTGGCAGGTATCTTGAGTTCAGATACTTGCAGGAGTGCCAGGTGAAGATATGCAGCAAGCATAGCATCCATCTCAGTTAATGTACAGACATTCCTCTGGGACAGACAGGGTCTGTGCCCTGGCCCTGTGTTTTCCCAGTGGACCCCCATTTATCTCTCAAAACCTCCCACAGGATTTTGTCTCCTCTTCAAACTAGGAAAAGTCAGAGAAATCCTAGAATCCCGTATATCAGGCAAGGTTCCCCTTTATTGCCTGCCCTTTAGTGCAGAGCAAAGCTACTTGAAGGATTTGGGCTTAATTTCAGGAGCAAGTTTTGCGAGGGAGATATCTGTTTGTCAGGGAGGTGTCAAGTTGGCTTTCTACAAAAGCAGTAAGTTTTGCCATACTGTGCCCTTTCATGTCTTTGTCCTTGTTTTGTCCTGTTTCTGGCTTCAGGGGCTCACCAGAGCCAGAATTGTTGGGGGATATAAAAAAAGTAGAAGATACGATATATGTACTCCATAAGTTTATACTCCCATTTAGGGAGTTGAGATGAACAGTTATAAAGAACGAACAAAATGAAATAGTTTGTAATTATTACATTATGTAGGTCAAATTTAAGTGTAGCGGGCATTGGGTTTTTAAATATGCCAGTGACTTCAGAACTGTAATATACCCCATCTTCTCTGTTACCTATAGATATCACTGTGCTTGCCCTAAGCCAGACATCTTTTGTCTGTCACCAAATACACTCTGATTATATTTTTATTTTCTTCTGCAGTTGTTAGACTTTGCATTCATGGCTTTGAATTTTTATGTCTTTTTTTTTTTAAGATTTTATTTATTTATTTGACAGAGACACAGCGAGAGAGGGAATACAAGCAGGGGGAGCGGGAGAGGGAGAAGCAGGCTTCCCTCTGAGCAGGGAGCCCGAGGCGGGGCTCGAACCCAGGATCCTGGGACCATGAACTGAGCCTAAGGCAGACGCTTAACGACTGAGCCACCCTGAGCTCAAAAAATAGTAACACTTCCGTAACTGGTAAGTGGCAAAGCTGGAGAGCTTTGAAGTCGGCCTGTGGAATCCAGGCTATTAAATAGGATACTCTGTTGCCTCTCACACCTGTTTTCCACAACCTCTAGACTTTTTTCCACTGGCATGACAGGTGTACTCTCTTGTCAGATGGTGAGGAATCCTTCTGCCCCAAATGAGTGGGGTCAGGTTGAGTCTCTGAGCAGTGATCTCCCTGTTCTGGAAGTCATCATCTAGCTACAATCTGAATACCTCACTCAGTTACCCACATATTCATCACTTTTTAATTGAAGAAAAGGTGTCCAGCAGGTATTTCAGTGCAGAAAAAGGCAAATAAAATATATTCCCTGTCCTGGGGAGCTTGGTCTAGTGGGAGAGAGGTAAATAAACAATCATGATAGAGTTTACATGATTTACTAGAGGTAGGAAAACAGAGCAAAACTGGTCGAAATTAGAATATGAAAGGCTAGGGAAATCTGAAGATAGTTAATTAGATCACACTGAAGCCTTAAAACTCTAAGTGCTGGTTTTAGGTGAGATTCTTGCTTAAAAGAATGAAGCTATGGAAAAAGGGATGTCCCTCTTGTCCTGACCATATTACAGTTTAAGGAGTAGTAATTTTTTTATATATTTGACCTCCCTGAGTTAGATTCATTTTCTTTCTTGGATCTGCTGTTGTTTACCCCTGCTCTTTGAGGTTTCAGACTGCCTGTATCACCTGTAGAGATAAAGTGAGAGGCCTTTCTGATAGTGCTTTCTGGAACACTGCTCCCTTCCTCTCTCCCCGTTTTCCTGTCTTTAAAAACAGTCACCTCCTCTGCAGAATTAAGCTCTCCATGTTACATTCTTTCTGTTTGCTCTGTGTGTTTGTGTACTTATAAGCATTTTTCACAATTCTAAACTGGGAATGGACTTTGCCTGGGAGTTTTATCATTAATGGACATTCCTTGAAGAAGGAGAGGAATTACATTTATGTTTCGTAGACTTTTTTCAGCAGCTCAATGGCCTCCCCGAAGAAGAAGCTTCAAGGTCTCGTGGCTGCAACCATCACGCCAATGACTGAGCATGGGTAACTATCATTTGGGACCTAAGGGGAATCTGTTCTCACTCCACCAAAATGGACAGAAGTTCTCTATGGTAGCAGTCACTTAGATTCTGCGCCTCTGTGGTACTCTTGCCAAGTGGCCGCTTCTGTCAGTCCTCCCTCCCCCATACTGTCTCTGATCCCAACTCAGAGAAGAGTCTCTATATCACAGACAGTGCAGAAAGAGAGAAGGTAAGATATGGCATCTTGCCTTTCTCCCAGTGTCTACAGCTCCACAAAATAAATTCTCTTTGGATTTCATCAGAGGCCTGGCTTTCCCAAATAAGGCCAGTGGAGTTGGATGAGGAGAATCTCATTTTAGCACAGTTTGCTTCTAAGCCCTGGCCTGGCCCCTCTAGATCCTGTCTCTAGATAGCTGCGTGATTCCACCTCAGGCCATTCATAGATGTGATGAAAATGTCCTCCCCTGACTAAAGAGGGGAAGTTAGCTGCAAGGTGGACCCCTTAGTATGTTTACAGTCTCATTTCAACATGGGTTAAATGTTGGGGGCCTGCAGGAGTGGAAGGTAACAACAGATGATTGCTGAGAACTCCTTACCCAGACAAGCACCCTAACTCCCAGGTGAACGTTATGGCAGTCCCTTTGCTCGTACTATCAGCTAATGGTCATGTGCCACAAGTGTATAACCCCTCTCTGGACATTGCCGTGGACAAAAAGGGAATTTATCCACCCTGGATCTAAATGCTTTTGACCCCTTAGAGTGGTCAGTGTGCCAAAACAGTCGCATACTGGAAAGTGTGCTTGGATAAACCAAAGTGTAGCTTAAATAAAGCATCTGGCTTTATTTATATAAAGAATTCTGGCTTCTTTAAGCTTCTCCTTTCTTTCTCTTTAAAATACAATGATAATTAACCTGCATGGTGGAGTTCTGGGTGTTAAAGTGAGATATTCCATATAATGGTGCTCAGCACAGGGTCAGGATGCACTTAGGACAGTACGTTCATTTGAACCAGACAGGGATAAAAGGAAGGTGCGGAATTTAAGAGATCTTTAAGAAAGGCTTTTATTTTTTTGGTCTTTTGTTGTTGAATTTGTAAACTTTAACCCTACCCCCCTTTAAAATAGGCGAAATTTCTTAAGACTTAGTATTTTCATTCAAAGTTGGCCCTATCACAGTTTAGCTTTAGATCACTGGAGTTCAACACCTCCAGTTTCCAAGTTTCATGAAAAATCCCATTTACGTCTAAATCAAATTCTTGCTGAGATAGCATTTAGATTACTCAGTGATTCGTAGCAATTTTTTTTTTCTGTTGCTTCTCAGTTTCCATAAGTCCAAAGAAAGACTGAAGTCAACTCTTTGTTGATGTGTTAGCCACTTGTTGGGCCAATAAAACAGATAAATCATGTGATTGCATGAGCAGGCAGGATTCACTTCCTGTTATTGAGAAGGATCCTATTTGCAGGCTCACAACACTACATCTGGTTGATGCTGCTTTAACCTTTTTAATCAGATCCCTCAGCCTAGAAGAGACTCCTTGAACAGTCTTATTTGTTCATTTAGGACTCAGAGTTTTGGTGTGTTCTTCCTCCCTATTCTGCTGTTTTCCGGGATCGCCAAGCCCCACATATGAAGATAAATGACTCTGCTTTTCTGGATCCTTCTCCATTCCCCAATACCTCTGGCCCTGCTTCCTCCATTTCTCTGTTTCTTCTTCTTCTTTTTTTTTTTTTTTATCCTTTTCCCGTCTAGGACCTTCACTTTCCTGATGTGTGCAATCAAAATAAGAATGTATTTTTTTGCAAGGGCCTTAAGAATTAAATTAAAATGTATGTCAGTACAGAGCACGTAGTAGGCATGTAAGCTATATTAGCTCCCATATCTCCCACCACCTGCCCTTCTCATTCAAACATTACTGTGGGTACAAAGCAAGATTGGAGCTCCCACTGAGAGCAGATGGGCATTTGCCTACTTGCCCACAGGGGAGTGTGAACTTATGTTTCCAGGAGACAGAAAGAAGGGTCACATGGAATCGAATAACTGCAAATTCTGCCTGGTGACCTGCCATCATGCGAGTTTTCCCAACCTGGCTCATAAACTAAGCCACAGTCTCCATGATTGAGAATGGCTGAACAAGAGCCATTCCCCTGCATCCTTTTTTCTTTATAATTCTAAGAAATATCCAGATTCAATTCTGAATATAAGTTGTTGTTCTGAAGTGGGGAAGTTTACAGGAAGAACATGGTTAAATGGATTTTAGTTAGAGTATCTGGGTTCTTGACCCCTAGCTTTACCACCAATTAGCTGTCTGACCCTGGGAAGGTCTTGTCATCTGTTAAAAGTTCTCTTTCATATTCTGTAAAGTGTTCAGCCATATCATCTCCGAGTCCCATTTGAATTCAAAGAGTGCAGCCCTCTGGTGTTATGTCATGAGGGATATTGTAGTGATCCCAGGAAGAATGTATAAAGTACCTATAACCCCAGTCCAACCTGCACACTGCAGCCCAGTGAGCGTCCTCATAAATAAATCTAATTTTAGATTTAAGACTTCCCTCTTTAAGACTTCTCTTAAAGTCTTTAAGAGACTTTAGAGTCTCTCTAAAAGACTTCCCTCTTTAAGACTCTCTGCCGATCCCCTTTTGTCAAAGTCTTACTACTCGTCATGTGGTCCATGGACTGTTTGCTCTATATCACATAGGAACCTGCTATAAAGGCAGAATCTCAGGCCCTCCTACATACCATTAAGTCAGAACCTGCATTTTCACTGTCCCTGGATGATTCTTTAGCACACTAAAGTCTAAGATGAACTGATCTAAAGTTAAAGCCCAACTTTCTGCATGGAGCATTGGGTGTTATATGCAAACAATGAATCATGGAACACTACATCAAAAACTAATGATGTAATGTGTGGTGATTAACATAACATAATAATAATAAAAAAAATAAAGTTAAAGCCCAGACTATCTGGGATACCTCTCCTGCTACATTTCTATTGCCCCATACACCTCATGTTCTTTCTTCCCTCCGTGCCTTTACACATTCTCTTTCCTCTGCCTTTTTCTACCACCATGCTCTCCTCTCTCTACTCCACATGAACACTTCTACTCATCCATCAAAGCCATTCTCTGGTGCTTCTTTCCCATTTCCTATAAAGAATTACAGAGTTCTTCCCCCTGTGCTCCCACAGTAGCCTGTGCACACCTTTTCACATTACATCAGAAGTATTTGCTAATGAAAATTGCTCTAATAACTGTTTGTTACGTGCCTGTCTCTCCCAACAGGCTTTGAGCTGCTTAAGCTTATTCCAGAGATATTTATCGAGTACCAGACAATACACAAGGACTGAGCATGTTTCTTATTTATCTTTGTATCTTCAGCATCTAGCACAGTGAATGGTAAATTTTGTTATTTCATGAGGAAAAGCTAACACTAATTGGCTAAACACTACGTGTCATTGTGCTGGCATTTTAATGTACATATTCCAAATTCATCTTCATAACAATTCTGAGAGAGAACTGTAACCTCTGTTTCTGCAGTTGATGAGACCAAGATCCTAAAACGTTAACCCACTGCACCTAGCCATGGAGCCAGAGAGAAAGGTCCTTCTCTACCCATCTCAACTCTTGTCTTTCTACACACTAGAAGACGTTTGCTTTCCTTAGTTGTTTCAAGAAGTCACTTCTTCCCTTGGGCAAGTACAGTCGTTGAAATAGAAAGTCCATTTCATGGGGGCACCCGGGTCGCTCAGTCGTTAAGCGTCTGCCTCTGGCTCAGGTCATGAGGATCGAGCCCCGCATCGGGCTCCCTGCTCTGTGGGAAGCCTGCTTCTCCCTCTTCCACTCCCCTTGCTTGTGTTCCCTCTCTTGCTGTGTCTCTCTCTGTCAAATAAATAAAATTAAAAAAAAAAAAAGTCCATTTCATGGACGCCTAGGTGGCTCAGTCAGTTAAGTGTCTACCTTTGGCTCAGGTCAGAATCCCAGGATCCTGGGATCGAGTCCCGCCTTGGGCTCCCTGCTTAGAGGGGAGCCTGCTTCTCCCTCTGCCTGCCGCTACCCCTGCTTGTGCTCTCTCTCTCTCTCTCTCTCTCTCTCACAAATAAAATCTGTAAGAAAGAAAGAAATTTCAGATTGGCTAAAATGTCAAAAAAAAAAAAGTTATTTTCTCCCTCAAATGCCTTTGACTTCACCATGGGAATCTTCACAATACCCTCTAGTAAAAACAGGCTGGTTACCCCAGTCAGAAGGGGCCTGGACTGCTGGAGTTGGAGTTTGGTATTGTCTTTTTAACTGTGTGGGGAGACTACATGACCCAGATTCCCAGAACAGAATGTTTTCTGGCAAGGCAGGGCAGTTATGGTCCCTGAATACTTCTCTGCCCAAGGAGTTTTAAAGTAGCCAAGTAGTTATTTTGCCAAAAGCACACATAACTTTCATCTGGTTTTGAATGCTGAGAGTTATATGTAAAAGGCAAAAAAATCCGATTTTCTAACATGTGTGCCAGTTATGAAAAGACCTCCCTGGTGATTCTGTATTCTCAGATACAGTGAAAGTCTTTCATTTTGTGTCATACACCAGGAGAGGAAATGAACAGCAATAGAGATTTTTCTCTGAAAAGCCACCTCCGAAAAATTCCTTTATCCTTCTGTCCTAGGAGAAGAGAGACAGCCTACATGCTGTTTCAAACGGTATCCACTCAGGGCCTCAATTTGTGGCAAAAATAATTGGATAAACATTCTCTCCTCTTACATGGTTTGGAAGTAAACTAAATGTCCAAGGGTCTAGAGGATTAGCTAAGTTCTGTTCATTCATACAATGAAATGCTGTGTAGCCCATATAGGAACAGAATATCTGAAGATGCGGGAAAATACTCAGTTTGGCATGCTAAGTGATAAATATCACAATGCTTTGTACAATATGACCATATCCATTTAAGAAACGCTGCACTGTATGAATAGAAAAATATCAAAACTAATAATAGTGATAATCTCCAAGGAGATAATGAGTGGGTTTTTCCCTCTTTTTATATCATGTGTACTTTCAAAAATAAATGACATAGCTTCTATGGTATGAAAAATTGGAAGAAAATCATGGACCTAAGGCAAAGAATCTGAACCCATGGGAACTGAAATTAAGATAGTGAATTGGAGTTAAGTAGGGGAGTGACTTCAGCAAGCATGGTATTTGGTTCTGAGTCACTCAGCACTGAGATGGCCAGTACTTGGATGTGTTCTTGAGGCTCACAAAGGAAGAGACATTGCAGTCCCACCTTTGGAAGAGAACTGGTTTGTGCCACCTCTTACTTGCATGAGCAATGAACCCCAGACAGCCATCCAGCGGGGAAGAGAATATTCCAGTCTTACCATTTGCATTATCTCTAGTGACTTCCGGATGCCTGATACAGTGCCTGCAGCAATTAACATAAACCCACATACCGCAGAGAGGTAGATTACGGTGGAGAAACAGGGAAGGGAGCAAAGTCCCCAGAGAGAATTATCATCCTGCTCCTACCTTGGCCCTGCTGTTGGGGTACTTTTGTGACACCAAGGGTAACAGCTCTGGGTAATTTCCCTGGGCTCACTTGTGACTGTAGCCACTGAACAACAATGCCAAGGGCTGCAAGCTTGCACCTCTAGTCAGACAGAGACCTGAAATCCCTGAGGTGGTCTGGGGGGATTCTATGCCTCCAAAGGGGGCAGCCACAACTCCTCCCCGCCATTCAGTACTGTACAGAAATGTAGGCCTGGCCTTGTTAGATCTTCTGGCTTTTCCATCATTTTTCATAACAAGAAAAATTTTTATCACTGTGAAGGTCAAAACACATTAGGGAGCCATCTCTTTTTAACCTTTTTCTCTCTCTAAGAGGATTTGGTCGTTCCAAAAGACTATCTGTCCAAGGACATTTTGGGGTAACTCTGCCACTGCCCAGAAATTCTACCATTAGTGTCACTCCTGTAGGCTAGGGGCATTTTGTAAGAAGCAACAAACTGCTTTCTTGAAGGGATAGATAATGTATCACCCCTAACCCGAGGGAATTTGTAGCTGTCCTCCAGCAAAGTCTAAAGGAGTAGGGGGTCAGTGTAGATGGAAGCATTACCCATGGAAGCCACAGAGTGAAGTGTGGAGTTCACTGAGGAAGGAGAAGAAACTGCGGATTTCATATACTGGCCTCGATCTGCCTAAGGGTGCAGCCAACTCCCTGGAAAGTGGAGGGCGCCAGAATAGGTCCAGATAGACAGCAACTCAAGAACGTGGGAGGGAAGGAGGAGTGCAGGGTTTCATTCTGTTTATTCCAGACCCACCTCCTCCATGAAGCCTCCTTTCCCAGCCTCCCTAATTGGAGTGATTCCCTCTTCTGAACGCCTGTACACTTTCTAACTCAGTCATAGCCCTCAACGTACATTCCTTAATATTCTAGTTATTTGTATACTATGCCATCTCCTTTCCTAGTTAATAGTGAAGTTTACATGTATCCTGCAGGTGTGGGGATAGGCTGCTCTGAAGGCAGAGATCATGGGGGTTTCCTCCTCACTGAGCTTCTGCACTATGCCAGGTGCAGACAAGGGGTTGTCAGGGATAAAAGGCACAGTGCCTGCCTTCAGGAAGTCCTTGCTCTAGCCTGGAGGGTGGGCATAAACAATTTACAAAATGATCCTCGTGGTAATAGAGATGTGAACTTTGATGGGGGTGTGAGGTATTTCTGGGTTTCATCATGAGGAATAGTAACAGCAGTAATGATTGAGTGTTTCATTGGAGCCAGGTAGAGTGCTGAGCACATGCAGTGGACTGGCCGTGTGGGTCCCTGCTGAGTTTAGAGTCCACTTTGGGGATATACACATACATCCCCCAACAGAAACAGTTTCTCTCCTTAAGTACTTCTGAAAATGGAAACAAGCTCTCTAGCTTCCCTTTCCAAATGATGAAGCATTAGATTAAACCAAAAGAACACACATCAGAGGGAGTACTGTACCTACCAGCCCTGACCATCCAGAGCTCTCCAAGCTCCCCCTCAGTGAAAAAGCCAGGCCTACCCTAGGTGATCTTGAGTACGGGGCTGGGATGGGATTGGGGAGGTGTCAAGACTTTAGTGAAAGTGTCCGGGAGCCGCTGTGTTTGAATCTGTGATTCCAACACAGGCTGTTGCCCACTAGGTTTATTTTCTGTTTCCAATCTGTGATTTGGAAGTGTGATTGGGAGCTGTTTCCTGGTTGCTTGCATTGGTAGATGGACATCATAGGTCAAAATCTGGGTTTTTATCCTGCAAACAAAACCACTGCTGATTGTCCTGCATCTCGTCACTTATCCCAAGTGGTGAAGGGCTTGATGGAAGCAGCCAGGAGCAGGTTCAAATGGTCAGGAATGTCTGAGGCTTAGACATTTCAAGTTGAGCAGGTCAAGCTGACCTAAATGAGGGTGTTGAGATAGATTGTCTAGGCGGATAACTTGCCCATCCTCCTTTTAGGTGAGAACAACCTAAGTTTGTTCCTGTTGTGCATTCAGGAATCCTCCCTGCTCAGCAAGACAGAGGCCAGGATTTGGCATTTGAGCAAGTGGGGCGGGGGGGGGGGGGGGGGGGGGGGGGGGGGGCAATGTTACAATACCATGAGCCATTAAAGAGGGAATCTGCTCCCCCTGGGGGCTTTTATAACTGCTTTAAAACACACTCTTCCCAAGTGGCTGGCTCAGATGTCATTTGCATGTTGGGGACAGTGATCACCTGTGCATTCTTTGCTTTTATCTCTCGTGTCCCTGTTATCTTTGACAACTACCCTTTGATGCCTTTGTTTTCTATATGCATCCGATTTTTTGTTTTGTTTTTTTTGCTAAGGAATACAGTAAGTAGAAATGAAAAGCATGTTAATAGGTTGAGATTAAACTAGGATTCTCTGGCCCCCATTGACAAAAATATAAATGGAAGCCAACTAGTACTTTTTGTCCTTGGCGATGTAACTAACCATGGCTTCTGCGACATTTAACACCCACTATAGCCACAGCCATAGTTTTCCTTTGGCTTTTCACTTTTTTTTTCCCCTCTTTTAAATTTTTGTTATGTTAATCACAACACATCATTCGTTTTTGATGTAGTGTTCCGTGATTCATTGTTTGTGCATAACACCCAGTGCTCCATGCGGTATGTGCCCTCCTTAATACCCATCACCAGGCTAACCCATCCCCCCACCCCCTCCCCTCTAGAACCCTCAGTTTGTTTTTCAGAGTCCATCGTCTCTCATGGTTCGTCTTCCCCTCCGATTTACTCCCCTTCATTCTTCTCCTCCTGCTATCCATCCCCCATCATCCTCACCTGCATTTTGACTGAGAACAGGTCATTTTATATGATGTGTATGTGTCAGTTTCTAGATTTTAAAATCAATGTGACTAAGGAAAAGAGCCCTTATTGCTTTAAGCGTCAGATCCTTATAAGGTCTTTGCTTTTCAAACTGCCGCGTGCATGCAGATCACAAGGGGATCTTGTTACAATGCAGATTTTGACTGGTTAGGACTGTGTGGGGGCAGGGAGGGCAATGCTACAATACCATGAGCCATTAAAGAGGGAGTCTGCTCTGCGTTTCTTACAGACTCCCCAGATGCTCTTCCACAGACCACGCTTTGAGAGGCAGTGAGAGCAAAGTTCCTCTCCAGTGTTAATCTTCTTTGATTTAAAACTAGCAAATACAACTGAAGCTTTCATTTACTGTCACAAATATTAAGTGCTAAAATTCTTAAATTATTAAGATCCAACTTTCCTATCTTGTAAGCCTAAAAAATGCTTCTCACCAAGTGGAAAATATTAAATTCTCATTTAACAATGGCCCCAATCATCCTGCTTCCCCAAAAGAGCAAAAGATTACTAAGTAATGACTTTTTAAATATTACTTGTGAGGATGTTTAAAGGTAAAGCCTTTGTGATAAATAACGGTGTGTTGCTCACATAAGTGAGGCATATATGAATAAGTAGAGAAATCACCAGGCTCAAAAAATAAGGAAAAGCCAGGCATTATTTAGAGCAAGTTAAGAATTTTACAAATTGGCTAGGTGGACTTTTTTTTTTTAATTCAATTTAGTTAACATATAGTGTATTATTAGTTTCAGGGGTAGAATTTAGTGATTCATCAGTTACATACAACACCCAGTGCGCATTATATCAAGTGCCCTCCTTAATGCCCATCACCCAGTTACCCTACCCCCACCCCTTTCCCTCCAGCAACCCTGAGCAGACTCCCTCTTTAATGGCTCAGTTTGTTCCCTATGGTTTGCCTCCATCTCTATTTTTATCTTATTTTTCCTTCCCTTCCCCTATGTTCATCTGTTCTACATATGAGTGAAATCATATGGTATTTGTCTTTCTCTGACTTATTTTGCTTAGCATAATATGGCTGGGTAGACTTTTAATAACTATTAACAAAAGAGAGCAGTTTATAGATTTGAAGATTGGTTGAATAAAAACTAAATATGCTTTTTTCCCATTTTTTTCCTGTGTCCTTTAGAGAAATCAACTTTTCAGTCATTGGTCAGTATGTGGATTATCTTGTGGAAGAACAGGGAGTGAAGAATATTTTTGGTGAGTCATCTTTAGACATTTCTCTAGACATCTCTAGCCCGGTCCTTAGAAAGTAGCTCTCACCTGGTTCTAATTAAGAGGTCACAGTGTCTTGTGTCATAGGTTATGACTGAGCCTGGCTAAGCTAAGTAAAATTTGCGAATCTGTAGACTCATCAATTTTAGACCTGGAAAGCACCTCAAGAGATTACCTAATTTGGTGGTGTACCTTCAAAACAGATAAGGTGTTATTTTTAATCCCAACTTAAAGAGGAAAATCTATGGCTCAGATATATTATTTAGGGTGCCTAAAGACACTTAGCCAAGGAATGATAGAGTAACAGCCAAATCCAGACTTCTCTCTCTTAAG
Source organism: Zalophus californianus (assembly GCF_009762305.2). NCBI lineage: Eukaryota > Metazoa > Chordata > Mammalia > Carnivora > Otariidae > Zalophus > Zalophus californianus. The sequence goes on from NC_045604.1 coordinate 43,694,898, forward strand.
AATGGGCTTTATTGTGTCTTCACCACACTTTTCATATAATAAATGTAGAAAGACTAAATGCAGCACACAAAAGAATCACAGATCCAGCAGTTATCCTCATTTATTTCATGGACGGTGGAAATTAAAAAATCAGACCTTGAACATTTTAGGCCTGAGAATATACAAACGTGTGATTGAGTTGCTCCGTGTGTGGTGTTCTGAGTGCTTGAACACCTACCTACAGACTGGACCCTACAGCTTTTTCCCAAGCTCCTGCTCTACCAACAGGGGTCCCTCAAGAACCTGGAAACACGAGGTCATAATCCAGGCAGGTTAAAGCCTCTGCGAACAGGTGGTCAGGGCACATGTCAAAACCAGAACCTGATTACAGAACCACTTGGTGTCCCCCTACAGCTCCAAGCCATGGTGGGGGAAGACTGATTCTTACTCTTCAAAGGGCCACGGCTCTCCCCTGGGTATAGGGAAAAAGTAGGAACATCCCTACTAGTAGAGCATACTTGGAAGTGTCTTAAGACCCTAAAGGAGTGATAAAAAACACTCTTTCCTACTCTCACCCCCGCTTCTCCAACTGAGTGCTCAGTATTTGGAGATCCAAATGCATTAGGCCCCAGTAATGTATCCTAGTGCTGTTTGCATACTATCTGTGATCCATTAAGAGATTACTGTATTAGAAGGGAAAGTTTTAGAAACACAGCTTTGGATTCAAATTTATTTAGTGATTCAGAACCTCATCTCTGCCTCTGTAGATGAGAAGAACCATTTGTACTTTGCAGGGTTGTTGTGAAAATAAGTGACTATTGTAAGAGTGCTTAAATAAGAAATATTAATATCCTTGGTGTTTTCTTATGAATTACCATGAAGAAATTGTCCTAGAGTGCTACAATCATGTTAAACTCTAGACTGAGGTCTTTGTAGATCTGTAGTATGTACCACTGTCCTCATAAGTAAATCCCACTTTTGACCCCTTTGACAGCCCAGTACTGGGTGGTGGTGATTTTCCTGCCATTCAAGCCCAAATAATTGGATATTTGCCTAAAATGAGGACAGTTATCTCAGTCTGCTTTCAAATACTCTGCAAGGACAGGTTTGTCATTACAAATCATAATTAACCTTCCCACTGCTTTGAACACGGTGAAGATGGAAAAAAGACAGTCTTAGATAAAAATGGAAACGTGGCGTTTCCCCTCCAGATTCCATCCTCTGATCTTTCCCCACATCCCTTCCCCTTAAGCAGGGAGTTCTGACCCTGCACTTCCTGCGTTGGTGTTGGAGGGGCAAAAGGAATCGGTTGGCCCCACTAACTGACTCTGTTTGGAACAGTGAATGGCACGACGGGAGAAGGCCTGTCCCTGAGCGTCTCAGAGCGTCGCCAGGTCGCAGAGGCATGGGTGGCCAAAGGGCGGAACAAGTGAGTGGCGTCACCAGGATGAAGGCGCTCTTCGAGAGAGCTGCATAGAGTATGGCTCTTTTCCGATGGCATAGCCTCCCACCTTCTGGTCAGAGGGCAAGCCTGAGGCATGGGGATCCTGGCGCTTTGGCAAGGAGCTGAGGCAGCGGAGAACCCCTCCCTTCTGGGTGGAAGGGCAGCCAGACTGCGAGGCCCACCTGGCTCCCAGAGGGTCCATCTGGAAGCTGGAAGCTGCCCCTTATCTATTTACAAAGCCAATCCCCTCGGGTTACTTGTCCTTGGGCTGAGGGGATAAGAGGGGGAGCGGCTAGTGACACTCTGTTGTCCCCCGGCTCTTGTGAACAACTCCAACCCCTTCCCCTCTCAGGATGGGTACCTGAGGCTTACATCAGCCCTTGCTTCCCTACATCTCTGTGCATATGACTCAACATGCTCTCTGTGGTGCTGCTTTTTGTAGTCTTCAGGACTCAGTTCATGCCCTGGTAGTCAAGTCAAGTAAAACAGGGTCTCTGCCTTCAGCTTGCTTGCCATCCAATGGAGATGTCAGATCGTGAAATTTAACACTGATTCTTCTGATGAATAGTATAAACAGGGATCAGAGAAGGCAATGGTTGACGTTGCATTAGGTGGAGGCAAAGATTGGAGGTTAAGTACCAAGTGAGCCTGGAGCAGTTGTCAGTGTGAAGCCCATGACCTCCTTGGGGATCCTCAAATGGCTTAAGAGCACCTTGAGGACTCGGAAACTGTATGCCAAGGCTGAGTGCATGTCCATGGAAGGAGTTTCTGCTGATCCATCAGCTTTCAGCTCATTTCCAGTCAGATTGTGAGCCCAAAAAGATTAAAGACCATGGACGGAGAAACAAGGAAGGTTAAGGATCAACATTAAGAAAAGCACCAGAGGGGCGCCTGAGTGGCTCATTCGATAAGCGTCTGTCTTCGGCTCAGGTCGTGATCCCGGAGTCCTGGGATCAAGCCCCACATCGGGCTCCCTGCTCGGCCGGAAGACTGCTTCTCCCTCTCCCTCTCCCCCTGCTTGTGTTCCTTCTCTCACTATCTCTCTCTCAAATAAATAAATAAAATCATTTAAAAGAAAGAAAGAAAGAAAGAAAGAGAGAGAGAGAGAGAGAAAGAAGAAGGAAGGAAGGAAGGAAGGAAGGAGGGAAGGAGGGAGGGAGGGAGGGAGGAAGGAAGGAAGGAAGGAAGGAAGGAAGGCAGGAAGGAAGGAAGGCAGGCACCAGAAATGGGGAGATAGGGAAGAAGGCAAAGACAGAAAGCCCTTCGCAGGAGGGAGGTCAGAGGTGAATCCTGCCACTTAAGGAAGAATGTTTCAGAGCGTGCCACTGTAGCATGGGACTCTACAGCCAGACTGCCTGAGTTTGGGTCCTGGCTCTGGCTCTCACTAGGCTTCTGAACTCAGACAAGTCACTTAACCACCCTGTGCTTCACCTATAAAATTGGAATAAAAGTATGTATCTTGTGGTGGTGAGGATTCGAGCAGTGCCTGGCACGTAGTAGCAAGTCTTATACGGGAATTCATTGTAATTATTTGCAGCGGATGCTGTGTTCGTCATCACATTTGTTATAAATGTTAGATGTTGTGATAGTCAGTAGATGGAGGGCTGAGAAGACGGTTGGTTTGAAGTGACCGTGACCAATGACCTCAGAGAGAGCAGAGCCCGTCGGTTTGTTGAAACAGGAGCAGACTGCAGTGAACTGTGGATCGTGGATCACCGCAGACGTGTGGGGGTGGGGGCCACGAGCACAGCTCGTTCTCGGAACATTTTCTGGTGAAGGGAAGGAGAGATGGAGTGGTAGGTTAGGGAGGAGGAAGCAAGATGAAAAGAAGGGTAGTTTTGTTTTTTTTTTTTAAAGATTTATTTATTTGACAGAGAGAGAGTGAGAGCACAAGCTGGGAGACAAAGGGAGAGGGAGAAGCAGGCTTCCCGCCGAGCAGGGAGCCCGATGCGGGGCTCGATCCCAGGACCCTGGGATCATGACCTGAGCCAGAGGCAGACGCTTAATGACTGAGCCACCCAGGCGCCCCCCCTAGTTTGTTTTAAAGTGGGGAAGTCCTGGGCATGTTTCTCTGCTGAAAAGACACTGTTACAGGAGAAGAGATCAAGAGAGTAGACAGCTGATACCTTTGAAAGGAAGGTCTGGGGGGTGGGGAGAGGGTTGAAACAAAACCCAAAGTAGATAGTGTAACGTGAGAGGACAGCCCAGAAGCTGGGAGGAAAGCATAGAGGAGAATACGGCTAAGCGTGGGGGTGCAGAAGAGAAGTGGGGCAGTCTGTGTATGAAATCTCTGTATATTTCTGGTGTGTTGGAAGTGAGCACATCTGCCAGGAACAAGGAGTTGAGTTAGAATTAGCTTGAGAATAGTCCAGATGTGAAGTAGCCACTGCAGGGAATTGGAAGGGAAGTAAGTCATGTTGAACAGAAGGCTTTTTGGAGCCTCGTTCTCCTGATCTGGGAAAGGACAAATTGGCATAAAAGCCATAGGATGGCTTTATCTAGCAGCACCTAGCAGCAGGGTGGAAGGAGGAAGGCATGGATGGCTTCTTTTAACCTAAGCCAGGAGAGGTGTAAAAGATTTAAGGAGGTCTGCAGAAAAGCTGCTGATAAGAGTAGAACCTATCAGTTAGCCTTCCTTTCTCCTTTCAAAGGTCTTAATCCTTTAAAGATTTTTTATTTATTTTTATATGGCACAGAGACAGAGATAGTGAGAGAGAGAGCATAAACAGGAGGAGCGACAGGCAGGCAGAGGGAGAAGGAGAAGGAGAAGCAGGCTTCCCGCCGAGCAGGGAGCCCGATGTGGGGCTCGATCCCAGGACCCTGGGATCATGACCTGAGCCGAAGGCAGCCGCTTAACCGACTGAGCCACCCAGGCGCCCCTGGGGTTGCATTTTTAAAGGATTAAGACCTTGGGTGCCTGGGTGGCTCAGTCGGTTAAGTGGCTGCCTTCGGCTCAGGTCATGATCCCAGGGTCCTGGGATCGAGCCCCACATCGGGCTCCCTGCTCGGCGGGGAGCCTGCTTCTCCCTCTGCCTCTGCCTGCCTGCCTGCCTACTTGTGCTCTCTCTCTCCCTCTCTGTCAAATAAACAAATAAAATCTTAAAAAAAAAAATAAATAAAAAATAAAAAAAAAATAAAAATGCAACCCTGGGGCACCTGCGTGGCTCAGTGGGTTAATCATCTGCCTTCGGCTCAGCTCATGATCTCAGGGTCGTGGGATCAAGCCCCACGTCGGGCTCCCTGCTCAATGGGGGGGGGGGTCTGCTTCTCCCTCTCCCTCTGCTCCTCCCTACCCCTCTGTTCACTCTCTCTCTCTCTCTCAGGTAAATAAATAAAATTTTTAAAAATGCAACCCCGATCACATCACTTCCTTAGTGAGGCCCCATTTCACCTGAGACACGGCAAATCAAGAGTCACTGGGGACTCACTGATGGGACCTAAACAAGAATATGGCATCTCCACCCCTTGAAGATGGCATGTGCATGTTATTCAGGGTCCCTCAGGAGTCTCTGGGGTGACTGGACTCACAACTGAGTTTTATTAATCCTCTGAAAACACCAGGCTCACTGTGGCCTCCTCCCATGGGGCTACATGGAGCACCCCTAAAGATGAATATTGGGGTCTCAGAGGAAACCTCTCATAAGAGGCCAAATTCTGAGGACTGACAAGATAGGAAAAGCTTTTTACAGTGAATTCATTTCTCATGTGGCTTGTTCCTGGCTGTACTCTTTGAAGATCCTCTTTGTTTTTATCTCCAACCAGAAATACCTCCATGTTACACCAATCTCCACACACATATCACCATCAATACACCATCTAAAATAGTGCTTCGTCAAAGTGCGTAGTCAAATACTGATTGACTCTTGGCGTCAAAATTCTGCTTGGTTAGACCTTAAATTTTACTCCCTGCACATTTTTTTTTAATCCCCTATTAGATTAATTTTAAATAGACCAGTATAGAATTTAATAGTTTTGAGGTTGAGGTTAGCAGGACATTAATTAACTGCCAAAACCAGTACAAACCAGGGTAGTTCAGCCCCTCCTTCCATGTTACTGTAAACTTCCAAGTGATGCAACAGCTTTTCTCTTTTGCAGGTTGGATCAGGTGGTAATTCATGTAGGAGCCCTGAGCTTGAAAGATTCACAAGAACTGGTAGGTATGTAGGTCCATCTGGGAGAGACCACTCAAGGGGCCTCCTTTTCCTTTTATTATTGGAGCATGGTTGATATATACAATATTATATTCATTTTAGGTGTACGACATGGTGAATCGATAATTCTGTGCGTTACTCAGTGCCCACGAGGATAAGTGTAATCTCCATCTGTCACCATACAATGTTATTACAATATTATTGGCTACATTCCCTATACCTTTCATCTCTGTGGCTTGTTTATTTTATAACTAAAAGTTTGTACTTCTTAATCCCCTTCACCTCTTTTGCCCATCCCTTCACTGGCAACTACCAATTTGTTCTCTATATTTATGAGCCTGTTTCTGGTTTTTTGTTTATTTGTTCATTTGTTCGGGTTTTTTTTTTAGATTCCGCACAAGGGAAGGGGCTCCTTTTTTTATGCTGAAGTTAAACTCAGTACCATTTTTGCTGTATATTGGATGCTGTCATTGGGGAATATGAGGTGTGGGACCTCAGAGCTCACCATCCAGAAGCAGGCATGGAGCAATAATGAGAGTAGCCCGAGGTGGTAACTTCTGTAGCAGAGTTTTGAGTAGGAGACAGAGGCCCGTCTTCTTCCGAGGGGTGGGTATAGAGGTAGTTCAGTTTGCAAATAGGGAGAAGAACTTGAGCCAACCTCAGTTTCTCTAGGAAGCAAAAGGCAAAGCCATCTGCTGGGCATGAAGGAGATGGAAGATGGGGTTCAGAGATGAAGAGCAGTAAAAATTGAGAATCACTGCCCAGGGGAATGGGAGGGAAAACTGAAGCACAGGAAGACTGTCTCCACCCATGTTCTTGTCAGCATTATTTACAATAGAAAGAGGTGAAAGCAACCAAAATGCCCATCAATGGATAAATAGATAAACAAAATATGGTATATACGTACTATTAAAGGACAAAAATACAGATGAGTAATTTAAAAGATCAAATTGGCTTTATTGAATGAATCCAGCAGCATCCAATCTAGCAAATAGAAAGGAGCTCTATTGAGCTGTGGAAAAGGAAAGGTAAAAGACAGAGAGGGAGCAAGAAAAAGGAAATTATTAGCAAAGAACACATTGTTTTAAGCAAGGTCGCCCTCCTAAGGGCAATGGTAGGGGTCTGACAGTAAATTTCCTAGGGCTGACCAGGAAATTCCATGTTGACAGTTTAAAGGTTACATTCCTGGGAGGATTGAAACTGAAGTCAGGTTAGGTATTAAGTCTTGGTTTGCTGACATGGGTCCTTAACATAAGTGACTCCATTTGGGTCCTGTGGTTTTCTTTTTAACAATACAATGGAATATTATCCAGCCTTAAAAAGGAAGGGAATCCATCCTGCCACCTGCTATAATATAGGTGAACCTCTTTGAGGACATTATGTTAAATAAAATAAGCCAGTCACTAAAAGACAAATACTGTATGATTCCTCTGAAATGAAGTATCTAAAGTAGTCAAATTCATAAAAACAGGAAGTAGAATGGTGGTTGCCAGGGCCTAGAGGCAGAGAGGAAGAATTATTTAATGGGTATAGAGTTCCAGATTTGCAAGATGAGAAGTTCTAGAGATCTGTTTTATAACAATGTGAATATACTTAAAACTACTGAACTGTACACTTAAAAATGATTAAGGTGGTAAATTTTATGTGGTTTCATCACAAGTAAAAAAAAATTTTTTTTTTGAAGTAAGCTCTACGCCCAACATGGGGTTTGAACTCATGGCCCTGACATCAAGAGTCACAAGCTCTACCAAGCCAGCCAGCCACCCCTAATTAGTTAATTTTTTAAAAAGGATTGCCCAGGGCGCCTGGGTGGCTCAGATGGTTAAGTGTCTGACTTCAGCTCACATCATGATCTCCAGGTCCTGGGATCGAGCCCCACGTCGGGCTCCCTGCTCAGCAGGGAGTCTGCTTCTCCCTCTTCCTCTGCCTCTCCCCACTGTTCCTGCTCTCTCTCTGTATCTCTCTGTCTCAAATGAATAAATTAAAAATTATTTAAATAAATAAAAAGGATTGCCCTTTGGTGCTAAAAAACCAACTGAAGTTGTAAGTCATAAATCTGTCTTACCACCATTCAACTAAGTTATGAAAATTTCTTTCTAGGTATAGTCTTCAACCAGAATATAGGTTCAAGAACACGAACAATTGGATTGCTCCAGGTTTAGAGATTAGCAGATTAGGTAGAGCAAAGGGCAGGAATGGAAGGAGTTAAAGTTTCTGGCAGAAAAGTACATGACCTGGTGGTTTTGAGGACTTTGTGAATTGGGTAAAAAAAAGAAAGCTCGAAAGTGTTGAGGTATTTACCAGCAGGCCCAGAAACTGGACCACTACTAAATTAACCATGTTTTCAGAATTTATATATTCTGATTTCAAAGATTACAATGACTTGATCTAGCTCCAACATCTTCTTGATGGGTTTTGTTTTTCCTATTACTGAATTTAGAAATGGGATATATATTATATATATATATATATATATATGTATATATAATATATATTTGCAAAATTGCAATTCAATACTCTTAGGCAAGCCACAAGGGAAGGCATATTGCTAGGTGGTTGCTTAATAAGCCTAGAATCAGAACTTGGAGACTTGATTTATTCTTCTTATGCGTGATTTGTTCTTCTTTCAATAGGTCTTTCGATTAAAGTAGTGTAATGTAGGAAATTTGTTTTCATCTTTTTTTTTTTGAAGATTTTATTTATTTATTTGACACAGAGAGAGATAGCAAGAGCAGGAACACAAGCAGGGGGAGTGGGAGAGGGAGAAGCAGGCCTCCCACTGAGCAGGGAGCCCAATGCGGGGCTCGATCCCAGGACCCTGGAATCATGACCTGAGCCGAAGGCAGACACTTAATGACTGAGCCACCCAGGAGCCCCTGTTTTCATCTCTTTTTAATTGCTTTCTTTTCCTATGTGTGATATAAATTTTAAAATATTGTCATGACGTGAAAGGTTGTCATCCATTGAGCCGAACACTGGAATAGTGTAGAGATAATCTTAGGATAGAGATAATCCCCTTCTGTAGGGATAATCCCCTACTATGGGGATAATCTTGCCAATGAGACTGTATCTGGCATCTGCTTAGCCATAACTCCATAGGATGATGTTTGAATGGGCACTGCCATCAACTGTCTCTTAGCTGTTTCCTTTTTTCTTGTTTTCAGCTAAGGTTATCCTACTCTTGTCCTAACGGAGTGCTAAACAAATGATTCAAATATATCCAACTGGTGGCCAGTGATTTAATCAACCATGCCTATGTAGTGAGGCCTCCACTAAAACCCAAAAGGGCAGGTTTCAGAGAGCTTCCGGGTTGGTGAACATGTGGAGATTTGGGGAGAGTGGAACACATGGAAACTACACCCCTCTCTCCATACCTTGCCTTAGGATCTCTTCCATCTGGCTGTTCCTGAGTTAATATCTTCTTACACTAAACTGGTGGCCTAGTAAGATGTTCCTCTGAGTTCTGTGAGCCAGTCTAGCAAATTAATTGACCCAAGGAGGGAATCATGAGAACCTCCAGCTCTGTAGCCAGTCTGTCAGAAGCACAGGTGATGACCTAGGTTTGTGACTGTCATCTAAAGTTCAGGGAAGTGGGGTAGTCTTGTAGGATGGAGCCCTGAACCTGTGCAATCTGTCTCCAGGTAGATAGTATCAGAGTTGAGTAGAATTGCAGGACATGCAGCTGGTGTCAGAGAATTGCCTGTTGATGTGGGGAAACCACCCCCCAACCCACAGACATCGAAATTGTCACCAAACCCATAATGGTCTTCTTTCTTCTTTTAAAGGCCCAACATGCAGCAGAAATAGGAGCTGATGGCATCGCTGTCATTGCACCTTTCTTTCTCAAGCCATGGAACAAAGGTAAGCAAATAGTCTAAATACACAGTGCCTCATGTGGTCCACTTCTTTTTGCCTTCATTCAAAATGGTCATGCTGACCTTCTGAAAGTAAAGTTGTATGGACTTCTATGGGCATGAATTTGCAGCGGTACAATAGCTGTCCAGAATATTTGGTCTCCCTGGATCCATACAAGAAAAGACTCCTTTAAGAAGGGCTTCAACTCTTTTGCCAAGTAATCTGATTAGGTCATCCACCAAGCCCCAGGTCAACCTACAGGTGCCTGTGTTGGCTCAGGCATCCACCCCTAGTCTAATCAGTTGTGTAGGGAGTCAGAGTTACATGGCAAAGCATGGGATCATTTTTCTCAAAAAAAGAGGAATATAAGTGATGGGCATCTTGAGACTACATGTTCTATTCAAGGCTGAGTCAGTAATGAATTTAAGGGGGATTTCAGAGAAAGATCCATGGTCTTCCAAATTACCAAGTTAATTACTTTCTCCTTCTCTGCTTTCTCTGCGGAAACTATTTGTGGTTTCCAAGTATACTGAGTCTTTTTAATCCTTCTGATGAGCAAACAAAGGAATACAGATTTTGAAAGGATTGAAAACAGACAATCCATGATTGCATGCATGATTAAATAAATTCATAACTAAATGTAATTGGGTCAAAATTACTGTGAAATACCATCGATTATTGGTGGAGAAAAAATAATTGTCAATATAGGATAAGTAATTTAAATACTGCCATCTTGGGAATTGAGAATGAACATTTTAAGTTTTTTCACATGGTTATAAAAATTTTACGTGAATACATTTCCCAAAAAGACAAAGGAAAGATAATGAGTTATACATAATATTTTTGTCAAATATTTATCATGGACAGAGTACATCATCACAGTATTCAGATGAAGTATTTTCTCTCCCACTCTCCAGTGTAAGCATCTTCTGCAGTAATGTCGCAGTGAAAGCTCATGGAGGATGATGTAGGAAATTGCAGATCCTCAGTAAACTAGAATGAATTCTCTTCTGCTATATCTGGATTTCTCCCAAAATGGGAAAAGTGCCAACCTCTGGTTGAATTATTGTGAGGTGTGCCACTATTCTTATAACTTCCCTCTTTGAGCAAATGTTTATCTTTTTGTTGTAGAATTTTCTCAGTTACAACTTGATGATTCTGATCCTAATGCAAATTCCTTATTCACTGGCCACATTTAGCCCTTGTGGGGTAAGAACACAAGAGTCCAACCAACGGGCTTCTGGCTTTGATAAGAGTATTTCAAGAGCTTCTCTTAATATGTGGGAAGGTTTGCACCAGTTTTTTAATAGTATTTAAGGACAGCAGGAAAGTGATCATCTTATTTTGGCCTTTCTACAGAAAGGAAAATAAACCTTTGAATGAAGTGAGTTGCCAAACATTCCAGTATTGATCTCAGGGATGGTTGAGAGGGATCGAGAATTTTCAGCTTCTGAGAGGGATGGTTACATTTCAATAGATGGTTAGGTTTTTTTTTTTTTTTTTTTTTACCAGGGAAAGCCAGTGTTTTATACTTGTTCACACCATGGCTTGTCCTGCTATTCTTTCAGATGCCTTGATTAATTTCCTAAAGGAGGTGGCTGCTGCCGCCCCAACATTGCCATTTTATTATTATCACATTCCGGCCTTGACAGGGGTAAAGAGTAAGTACTGCTTCTTTCCATGTTTCTCCCTCACATCTTACCCTGTTTCGCTAAGAAACTCCCACTCCATCACACTCCACCCTGTGTCACAAAAGCCTAAAACTATTGACTGGATGTTTCAGATTGGCTCCAAAATAAGTCAGTCTTATCAAAAATAAGTCCCTCTTATCAATCATTGACACTACCTTATAATGAACGTTTTGAAGTGTGAAAGATGCATTTCTAGCAGACACCTTGTGTCTTGTATGAGAAGACACAAGCCTCTAAGCCCCATAAGGATGAAGACTGTGTCTACCTTGTACTTTACTGTATTCTCAGTGCCTGGTACATAGGAAGGTACTCTGATCCCTCTTCACTCTTCTTTTGGCTTTCTTTCTTTCTTTTTTTTTTTTTTAAGATTTTTAAAACTTATGGGATCATGACCTGAGCCAAGGCAGATGCTTAACCGACTGAGCCACCCAGGCCTCCCTTCTTTTGACTTTTCTTTTATTGTTACTATGCTTCTCCAGAAAGGAGATTGTTACAATTAGATGAGATTTCTTAGGAGATTATTTTTTAGATACAATTCCTTTCTACTTCCTTAAAAGAAAAAAAAAATAGAAGCTGTGCTTTGGAAACGTTCATCTGTTGTCTTCAAGGAATGGAAGCGTGGGGGCTGAAATTTGATGAGTACATAGGAACTCCTAAGTGAGGGCAAGGGACGTCCAGCTGAGAACAGCCCCTGGCACTCAGCGCAGATGTGAGGGGCTCTACAAGACGGGATTTGACATTTTCTGGAGGGGTGCAGATTCGTGAGGCATTTTCTGTTTTGAGCAGTTCGTGCTGAGGAATTGTTGGATGGGATTCAGGATAAGATCCCCACCTTCCAAGGGCTGAAGTTCAGTGACACCGATCTCTTAGACTTCGGGCAATGTGTTGATCAGAATCGCCAGCAACAGTTTGCTTTCCTTTTTGGGGTGGATGAGGTAAGTCGCCCACTGGTCTGTCCCAGCAGGTTTGTTGTCCTCCAGAACAATTTGTAAAGCTGTTTAGATAGCAACATTTTTTTTCTCTTACTCTTTTTCCTAAAAGTGAATACCCTGTGTCTGTTTTTGCTTAGCAACTATTGAGTGCCCTGGTGATGGGAGCGACTGGAGCAGTGGGTAGGTAAGCCTGACTCGTTTTTCCCCATAGTTATAAATGTAAAGTCCCCCCGTGGAGGCATTCGCCGCCTACGTGGTTATACTTATTGCATGGACACCTTTTCTAACAAGAGCTGCCTTTCTTTCCCCCAGTCTTTCAGCGAAAAGGAATTAAGTAGAACTTAGCAGTTTGTTAGCAACTCAGTCACTGTTTTTAGAAGCATCTGTTGCAATTAGAGGTGAGGCACATGAGCTAAGAGCATGCACAGAATTTGTCAGAAATTATTTAGTTATTAATAACAGGAACCCATTGAAAGTAGCTAATGCGGAAGAAGACACATTATTATAAACTACTGGGAAATTAGGTAAAACTCAAGAGGAGGAAATGCAGCCAGGCCTCAGAGAAGATGAGAACCCAGGCCTGCAAAACGCTCAACAGCCAGGACAGATGGTTCTCCATCTGTGGTCCTCTGGAGACTCTCACCCCTGCGTCTCTCTGCATACCTCTCTCTTTCCCTCTCTTGCTCTCCAGGTGCGCTCTCTATGCTTCAGCATGCACATGGCCAGTCGTGGCTGCCCGGTCGTGAATCTCATCTCAGGATATCACTAGATAGCACTGCCTGTTGGGCTCACCTAAGTCCAGTCAGCTGCAGCCAGCTAAGTAGAATTACATGGCCTGATGCCTACTCAGGCAGAGGCAGGCAATTTGATTAGCATGTCCACTGCACATGTTTACCTAATTCATTAGAAACGTGCCTGCAAGGGATTGAGTGAAATATTCGTGTTAACTGAAAGTGCATTTCCTTCATATAGGAAAAGTGTAGGAGAAGCAAAGTAGTATTGATAACATGTCTAGGTGAGCATGGCTTTGATGAAGAATACGTAAGTTGGATGATCTCAATGGCTTATTCACCAAGCGAGGATGGTGACGTCCTGTGACATCCATTGTCACTACAGGGACATTTCTACCACGGGAACCTGAATGCCTGGATCTGCTGCTGACCATGAAATTCTTACTTTCTTTTCCCCCAGAAATTCTTACTTTTTTGACTTTTGTTTTTCGGCCTCCATACTAGGCATTTTAATTCTGTCAACATAATCTATAAAGAAAGTACATTTCGTTAGACTTTATTTCTTCTTAATTATAATTACATTTCTCTCTAATTAAATATGCCTAAGGCCCCTGGGATTTGAATTTTAGTATTCTGAAACTCCTCAGGCATATTGTGACTTAGGAGTGTTTCACATTTATAAGGGACTTCTCTCAGCTATTGTATTTTATTTTTCCTTACTTTATTACCAGAAGATAATGTGAACTTCATGTTCTTGGAATCCCTTGCTGTTCACTCCAGGGTCTCCATATATCAAGTACCAACAATATTTTGTTCTTGGTACATCAAGATAAATGTATTTTTCTGAGACTGACTTACTATATGAGAAGTTGCTAGAAACTGCAGAAACATCTTTGTTAAGAATTGCTGTACACTTCTACCTTGCTGATTTCTCTAAGAATTCAGTGATTAGTCTGAGGTATTTGTCTTTACTGGTAGAGTTGGATATTATTTTTTTTTTAAGATTTTATTTATTTATTTGACAGAGAGAGACACAGCGAGAGAGGGAACACAAGCAGGGGGAGTGGGAGAGGGAGAAGCACGCTTCCCGCCGAGCAGGGAGCCTGATGCGGGGCTCGGTCCTAGGACCCTGGGACCACGACCTGAGCCGAAGGCAGGCGCCTAACGACTGAGCCACCCAGGCGCCCCTGGATATTATTTTTTTAAGTCCACATTTTATCAGATCAAATAACTTATTTTCACTTTCACTTGTGCTGAATTGTAGTAGATGGCAGCATGAAGGGATGAGAGCCTTTGCCACAATTGTGTAGCCTTCTTTAAGTCGTAGTTTCTTCACAACCAAAGAGAAGCCAGGGCTTTGAGGGGATTAGACGTGATTTATGTCAAGCACCTGGAACACAATAGACAATAAATGATCTCTCATTTTATTATCATCTTTTATTATTATTGTTATTATTAGAAAGTAGTCTCTAGGTAATATATAAATTGTATAAGCATATATATTACAGGTAATATATAAATTGGCAGAGAACGCAGATAATCTGCTGGGATTTGCCCCATTCACCTAGTTCCTCGGCATAAGGCTTTAGGCCTCACCTCAGATACTACATTTTACCCACAGTTCAAATCTAGCTTTGTGCCTGCACATGTGCCCTGGGGCAGGTGTTGGCCTCTGTTATTCCCTACCAACTACACCTCCATCTCTAACGTTTTTCCCTTTTTTCTAACTTTATCCTCTTCCGACTTTTCTTCCTTTTCTTTATTCCCTTTGGTATTCTGTGCCTCCTCTTGGCACTGCTTACTGTTGCCGGATAACTCAGAAGTGAAGACACCTGATCTCTAATAGATTAGGGCCAAAAAATAGACTTCTGGGAGGCCTGGTATATTTTTCCCTTTTAGGCATCAAAGGAATTTGAAGATCTAGACTTCTCCCGCTGGGTTACTGATCCTGCAGTGTCTACTGTTTTCTTTCCAGTACCTATAACTACATGGGAAAAAAGACAAACCAGATGTTGGAGGCTTTCGAACGAAAGGACTTCTCTTCAGCCCTGAACCATCAGGTTAACTTTTCTTTCCCACTGGATAATTCTTATTGTCTGTTATCAGCACTCCTAGCACACCTGCCCTCGTTAAAATTGCCTCGCTGCCTCTTTCTTTACTTTCCTTCTGCTTCTTACCTGTTCTTGTTTAAAGCCAGACCTGTCCCCATTGTCTGTGTTCCCTACATGTCTAATCAGGACAGGCCCCATACGGGAATGACTTCTCTCTCTGTTCCTCCTAGAAATGATCGTATTTTTACTCTATGTTCAAAGTATTTTTGTGACTATAAGATAATAGCGATAGATTTCTGGGGAAATGACTCCATGCCATCCCCTTGAGGACTTCACACCCAAGTCTCCAGAGTATATGAAGAAGCTGTGAAGCTGGTAACCCAAAATGGGGAGACTTAATCCAAAATCAGAGCAGGTCAGTCATCTTCACCTGCCATGTGCTGAGAACTGGAAGCATCTACCAGGCAGAAACAAGAGCTAAGTGAGTGATCTAAAAGGAGACACTGGCTTGGAGAGAGGAAGAGAAAAGCTGCAGGAGCTGATGTGTTATAGGGAAGACCCTAGGGGAAATGGCCCCTGCCATTAATGTTACACCAAGGGCAGGCTAGCTGTCCACAGAATGGAGAGCCTCACGAAGGGCAGAACCAATCTCGCAGCTGGGTAATATGTGTGCTTGAGGTAAGTGGAATGAGGTGGAAAGAAACAGCATAGGCACAAGAGAAGGACTTTTTGGAGGCCAAAAGGCCCAGGGATTTTCAAAATAGTAAAAGTAGCTAAGTGGAGTACCCCAGGGAAATAAGTGGGAGTGAAAGGTATAAGCAAGATTGGAGCAGGTTCTGAAAATTCCAACCTGTTCTGAGTTGTATGACAGGAAAACCATAGGACGGAATAGACAGTAAAATGGCCCTGGGAGGAGCCCTTCCTTTCAGCAGCTTCTTTTATTGACTAGTCCCGTTTTCCATCTCTTTTCCTCCCATTAGTCCCACTCAAATAAGTCATCCCACTCAAAATGGTATTGGTGAGGAATGTAGTTTACCACATTCTCTGGCTTTTCTTACAGAAGGCTAGTGTGATTGGGTCTCATTGACTCCTTTATTCATATGCCAAGGGCTGAGCCAAGTGCATAACTTCAGTCAAGCTGGTCTCTGCTGTAGAGGAATTTGCAGTCAGGTGAAGAAGCAGGCCAGCAAAAAGGGCAGAATTTATTCATTCTCATGGACTCAAACGCCATCTGTTATATTTACATAAGTGAAATGACATGCATACAGAGATGTTCCAGACTACGTTGTTTATAAGAGCAAAAGACAGAAACAACCCAAATATCCATCCATAAGGAAATGGTTAAAAACATTATGTTTGAGTTATGCAATGGAATTATATGCAGCCCTTAAAAGGATGAGATCATTTTCTGTGTACAGATCTGGAAAGACTCCATGATCTCTTAAGTGTACAAAAGCAGTGGAGGACAGAGTTTGTGTGTGAGGGGGAAAAAAGAACATATACATGTATGTTTTTAAGGCTCTGGGTGTTAAAATTTCATTCTGTACTGAATTTTTTGTTACTAGACTGTATGTAATTGGTTAAAACAACATAAAATGTCATCGAAAATGCATCTATTAATGAGATGGATGGGAGTCTGCCTTTATGAATTAGTTCACAAATTCATGGACGAATATTACTTAATGCTAGGATGAGTTACATGTCAGCATTGATACTATTTCTGTTTTTTGTTTTTAGAGAAATAAATGCTATGAAACCCTGTTCATATAAATTAGTAGTAAGAATAGAAGAAATTTTGTTATAGCAATGTCACTCAATTCTTTGAACAGTTTTTTGAGTTGTGTTAAAAATCACACAATGCTTTAGTGACTTTCAGCTGACAGCCTGAGTAGCAACATTGAAAGCAATGTTGAAAGCAAAAGTTGAAAGCCCTCTGATTTTTTAGAGGACATGTTACCCATTAATTAGAGGAATCGCATTGTCACTCTGTCGATGCCAATACCAATATTTTGATCTGCTCCTTTATTTGGTTCCCAGAGGTGTCCCAAGGCAGTGATACAGGAGATTTGTCTTTATTTTTTTCAAAAGTGGGAAAAGAAGCACTTATGAAGAGGAAATCTAAAAGAACAATCTGCACCTCCATGCAAATTCTTAGTCTCATTGGTTTTAGAAAAATAGCACTTACGGAAGTTTAGGATCTAGAAATTATTTATTCCCATAAATCTTAGCCTTGCTAAGTGCCCCTTAGAGAGTACCTCAGAAGTTTGCGTACCCCAGTTTGAAAACAACCTCACTAGCTGATAAATTTAGATGGATAAGGGTCAGCTAGATGGATGAAGGATGCCTACCCCTTTCTTAACTCTACTGTACAATTCTGTCTTTGGCACCTCTCTTCTCATGGCCCCTTTTTATAAATCTTACATGTATAAAAAGATCCTACCTTATCCTGGATGGATCTCAACCATCCTCACTAAGCTGTTTTTCTCCACTCTGAAGGCCTTCAGAGAACTAAGGTGGTAGGCTTTTTCATTTGGGGTTTCTGTCCTTTGACCTCCAAAATGTCTAAATTGTTACCACAGTTTATGTAATACTGACTGTAGATTTGTTTTTTCCTTTCCAGTTTTGTATTCAGAGATTTATCAACTTTGTGCTCAAACTTGGTAAGTTTTTTACTTTGCTGTGAGTTTGAAGGAAATGGAACACTGTCACTTTCCGTGAGGGTTCAACAAGGACACCTTTCAATGTTCTGTTGCAAGCAGAGTTTTATTTCCAATACTAGCCTCAGGGCCAACGCTATAAAGTGCTGAAGTAAATCTAGTTGGCACCCTTCTACAATTCTTGTTCCTCAGTCTTAGCACTTTGCTTGCCTTCCCACTCTGCACACCATCTTTTGATCCTTCTCAGCATTCGCTCCCTCTACTTGCCTCTGCTCATTAAAATTCTACCACACCGTGGCTGACTTCAGCCTGAGTGCTTGGAGGAAGGCAGTCTGAATACAGATCTTACTAAATTGTGAATGACTGACAGCTCTCCCAAGAGTATTTGCAGTGTAAAAAGAGTTTATTAACATAAGTAAGCTCAAATGGATGGAGGTTTGGATAATATGACAAAGTAAAATTTGAGGGAAATATAGTGAATTTGCATAGAGAAGCCTTCTCAGAGTCTCTTAAATATTATCCCATCACAAATGACAAATGCCACCATTCACCCCACTTCTGAGGAGATTAGCGCTTCCTGAGAACCTGGGTCAAGTCCAGGAAAAGTTTTAGGTTTATTCTTGGCAGACCTCCCACCTCCCTTTCAGAGCTGTTCTGCCTTATTATGGCAACTCCTCCCGAGCCCCAAGCACCCATTATGTGGTATGGCCCGCATTCTTGCAGGGTCCTCTGCTAGCACTCTTAATTCTTCAAAGACAGTGTTTCCCATCTGCTTTTCACTTTCATGATTTCTGTCATATTTATGTGCCACAAATATCATTAATTACCTATTATTATTCCCTTGTCCTAAGCAATACTTTTCACAAAATTGTGGGTTTGGTGTGATGGTTTTGTATGTTCCTAAGGTGCATTGAATAAATATTGAACTATTAAAATTAGAACTAAAAGTGTACCTGTGTATATATAAGATCATTCTGTATACGAGCAGTGAGACTGCAACATTTTTGCCAAATATAGCTCTAAGATATTAGCTGAAAGAATTTACTCTCTTGCCAGAATATTTGCATTTTAAAAGTGGACTCGGGGCTCTAGGGTGGCTCAGTTGGTTAAGCGTCCAACTCCATTTCAGCTTAGGTCATGATCTCAGTGTCATGAGATCGAGCCTTGTGTTGGGCTCCATGCTGGGCCTGGAGTCTACTTAAGATTCTCTCTCTCTCTCTGCCCCCACCATAGACAGATAGATACATACATACATACATAAAGTGGACTCTTGTAGATAATTTTTATGATTTAAAAGAACATATCTTTAAAAAAATCATTTCAAACTTCTTTGGCAGGTTGGAGCTTATATGGTTTAGGCAAGGAGAGACTTATCTTAATAAACCTGTAGTCTTATTATGAGGGTAGCTCCCTATTCTGCCAGTTGTAATAAGCCTGGAGGGGCCATTTTGCATTCATCAAACTATACTCTGTGTCTTTGGTCATGCTAGTGTTTTCCTTCCATATGCTCAGTTGTTACTATTAGCTTAGCAAAAGAAAGTTACTTCTCATATCTTGGATCCAAAAACCATAGCCAGTTAAAACAAATACCTTTCTCTTTCTGCTGTATTGTTTCCTTAGATCTACCTTCAACATCCCTAATTCTATGTTCAACTCTGTTTTCTACTATTTCATTTCATTGAATATATTTTTTTATCTTTATTTTTTTCAGATTTTCCTGTACTTTATTTATATGCCCTTCTCCTAGCCTATGGCTTCTATTCCTCCTTTTATCTCTGTGAGGTCTCTTTCAGAATTGTGTATCATCTGTTCTCAGAATGTGGGATTTGTCAGTTGTGCATTTGCAAGCTCTTGTGCAGCTTCTTTTTCTCATGTGTTTTGTAATTTTTAACTTTGAATTTGTCTTCAGAGACTGTTGTTTTCTGGAGAATCCACTGTGCTCTAGGTTATAAGGTGTCCTAACAAGTGGTTTTACATTTGCCTCTGTTGGACACTATACTTTCACCAATTCTAACCAGTTCTTAGGTTAATTTCTTAGTCCAGTTTTTACACCAAGTGCCTAACACAAATATGGATCCAGATTCAGAGATGGCATAGGCTTGGGATTTCTTTCATATGATCTTTTTCCATCCACAGCCTGGCAGAAGTCAAGCTTCGGTGCCTCTCCATCCCCAGGCCAGCAGGCCAGGTTTTCTTCTATTGCCTTTCATAGAAGGCTGACTACCAGTTTTACATAGGGTATTTAATTTCAGCCCTCTGCTCTGCACAGACCTAAGGCTTCATCTTGCATTCCTGCCCTAGCTTTAGAACATGAGCTCTGAAAGAGCAGCATCTTAAGGAGTGCATTTCTCAGGGACTTCTTAGATGTGACTGAATTAAATTGTCTTAGCGGTGAAGTCCTGCATCATTTGATCCATAGTCGTATATCCCTGAATCAGATTATCCTCACGGACCACTTGGCTTCAGCAACTCACCACACTGACCTCTTTATTCCTGGTACCTTTGGTCCCTCCTTCTTGCTTTTGAGGTTGACTTAGAGTCTTCCTTTGTTTTGTTTTACAGTTTGTCAATTTGTTAAAAATTTTCAGCTTTTCTATATGTTCGAGGCAGGAAGAGGGATTTCGTATGTCTGCTCAGTCTGCCATAGTGATAAGAAATGTTCCCCTCTTTTACTTCCACCTTATCCTATCATAGAAGTCACTAGAATATGATCTCTTCTTTAGGATGTTTGTGGCAAAGTGGATGGTCCCAGTCACATTTCCTTATTTATTTTTCCCGTCTAGGTTTTGGAGTGTCGCAGACCAAAGCCATCATGACTCTAGTCTCTGGGATTCCAGTGGGCCCACCCCGGCCTCCACTGCAGAAAGCCTCCAGGGAGTTTATTGATGATGCAAAAGCTAAGCTGAAGAGCCTGGATTTCCTTTCTTCCACTGATTTAAAGGATGGAAACTTGGAACCCTGTAGCTAGTGCCTCTCTATCAAATCAGAGTGTGTACCTTGAATGGTGCCTTCATTTCTCAAGGACTTTTTAGATGAACTTGAACTAAACTCTTTTCTAGCAAGTGAAATCTCACCCAATCAACGAGTATTTAAGTACCCTCTAAGATCCTAAAAATCTCTTATTTTGTGAAGGGGCAAAAACTCTAAAAGGAATCATGAGCCCTGAGTTATTCAATATTTCACAAAATTTTTGTGGAGAAATTTCTGCTTATATGGATGAAATGGAATCAAGAAGAAAATTATAATGATTCATTCCATCTGCCTTTAGGAGCTCCCATTATCTTTATTTCTGATTCTTAATCCTATTTTAATTTTTTTTTTAATTTTAAACCACTATAATATACTTTCATTTTAATAAATATTCATTTGGAATCTAGGACAACTCTGAGCTACTTCGTTTAGGCAGATACACTTACTTCAATGCCAAAATACAACATAACTCAACTGTTGTAGTTGTGTATATTATTAACACACCCCCTCACTTGGCTGCTCAGTTTAATTCTAGAATATCTGCTTTCGGATTAACTGTGATGTCAGTTTTCCCCCAAAACACTGCATTAGGTGAAGACTTGCTTCAGTTCTTATCACTCAAGGGCCCATTAGAGTAGCTTTTCACAAAACAAAGGCCCTCCCCAAAGATGAACTCAAGTCTCCACTTCTTGATATATAGAGAACTTCTCAAAGCTTCAAGTCTCAACCAAAGAGCTCTCCTCTGGGCACCACACACTTCCCCTTTCCCCACAGAAAGTGAATGGCTCCCCCACAGTGCCCTGAATGACTGTACATGAAGGCCAATGTCCCCTCTATTGTGAGCCTAGGGGCTAACTGTTATTTCCTGGTCACACTTCAGCACATTTTGAAGATTTGGGGAGGACCAAAAGATTTCACTCGTGCTATCCCTACATACCTTTTTATTCTTTTCTTTCTCAGTAGTATGGCTGTTTAGTCTCCCTTCAACAAACCCTGGTTAGTGCTTCCTAGTAACAAAGTGTATTGCCAGTCAACCCTTGGTGATTGTAAACCTGACTATCCAGTTTATCAATTACCAAGGATTTTTACTCTCTTTTTTTACTCTTTATAGTTTACTCTTTATATTTTATCTCTGAAAAGGAGAACTTTTTTCAAAATGAGAATTTGAAATTATCTGTGGATTCAGTTACCATTGTCAATTGATCAGTTAAGAGTTGTTATATTTATGGCTCCTCACTCCTCTTTTTGCTCAGGAATGACATGTGCTGTTTTCTCATATTTCTGCCTCCTTCAGGAGTAAGGCGTTGGAATAAGAAATTGAACTGTAGTGGTTTATGTGAGCTTATATTCTCTCACTGAAACATTTCTTTATAGCCATTAATTTCCTAAAGGAAGAAAAGGGAGGTTTTTGGTTTGAAGAGGTCGTATCCCTACTTAAGTATACTAAAGTCAAATTAATTTTTTCTATGAAGGTACATCGTGGCTATCCACTGGCCAAGATTTTTTTTTTTTCTGAAGTGAGTGCTTGGAGAACTTTGAAGATAGTTAATAAGAGCTTGTAAACACAAAGAGAAATAAGATGATTTTTCTTCAGTGACCAGGGTTGAATTTAACTCTGTGTGTTCTAATATCCAACTCCTTGGAAATGAATGTTACGTAGTAATAGTTACTAATAATGCCTTTTATCAAAAGTAAATTTTTGGAGTATTATGAATTTACTATTACCTTTGAATTTAATCTTTAATACTAAAACTAAAATAATGATGTGAAATACTTCGCTCAGCATGATACTAAAAGCGAATTTTTAACCTCTGTTTCAAGATGGAATTCTGAGATTAATTCACTGGGGATGGTGGAAGGACAAAGTGATTCCAGGGACTGGTTTTACTTAGGATCTCTTGGGTTTATTCACAGATGTAGGAAAATGCCATGGTGTGTGGGGCACCGGTGGAGGTGGGGAATGGGTAATGCATGCTCTTCTCCAGAAAGGCTGTTTGCTACAACTTGAGAGAAATTTCCTCTTTATGATCACGTGAAGAGCACATAAAATCCCTTCTGTCAGGAATCTGGAGCCTGAGGGGAGGCTGGGTTGGGCTGGGCTGGGCTAAGGGACATTCTAAAATGACTGCAGTCCAAGACCAGGCACCCACCTGGACTCACCCAGGCTTTTCACATAAGGAAGAACGGAGAGGGACTTAAATGCCTGTCAAAGCAAGAAGAGCAAAGAACAGATCTAACCCATTTAACCATTGTCCTTATCACATGCTCACTCAACCCCAATTTCTTTCAGTTACACGGAGAAGGAATCTTGGAATCAAAGTTATACAAACCAGCAGAGCTAAGCCCTTGCTAGAGGTGGGGCATCACCTTGCACTTTGGGTTTCTGGGGCTGAGAAATGGCTACTTGGTGGGCAAAATAACTAACCCAAATCATGTTTTCTCTGCCAACCCCTTTGGTGACTCTTGAGAGATCATTTGATACATAGGACACTTCTTCAGCATTTTAAGTTAGACAACCAAAAGAAAAACCTTACAGAAATTTCCTAGATCTTAATCATGCACTTAGTAAACATAACAGAATGGATTCCACAAAATATGTATAGAACCTATATCCAGCAGGACTTGTTACCTATATCTGTATACCAGGTAGAGGGAGTGTTCGAGTTCTATGCCACATGGACCACCTTGGAGCGTGGACATCAAGTTCACCTCCAGTATATTTTCTACACACCAGCTAGAATGACCTTCATCAATGCCAGGTTCCCAGATTTGAGCCAGATTTTGGATGAGGCCCTGTGGGCACAGAAAATTTTTTCAAATATCAACCTTTGTAAGGGACAGGCCTCTTGCCCATCACCAAGCACACATAACAAAGTTATCATTGAGGTCCTGGAAGTGGGCTCCCACTGATGGGCAAGCACATCAGGGGCTCAGAGTGATCTATATATAGTCCAAGTCCAGTTGGCCCCATTTAAGGTCGCCTGCCTCTGGTAAGAGGAGGTGGCACAGGGACTACAAATCGCATTCCTGGGAATCCTTGGACTGCAGTGCAACAGAGTGATTCACATCAGGACTCGAGGGAATGTGTACATCTAAACCATCTCTTACTAAGAGCTGCAGGTAATATTCACAAGCCTGGGCGGTCTGCAGGTTGCGGTTGCTATCTGGACTCCCCAGAACATTGATCCAATTAGTATCATCCTTGTCTTTTCCCTAAGGAAGTAACCTCAGTCAGCTTTGAGGTCCCAATTTGAACATTATACTGAGTATTCTCTTTTGCTCTTTCACTTGTCTGTACAGAATTGCAGTATCTGTGGGTCTTCCATCAAGATCACTGAGTCTGGCCAGAGGAAAGTGCTGGAGGATGGTGGTGCAGGAGGAGAGAGACTAAGAGACTAACTCCCACAAAGCAGTGAGGGAAGTGTCTCTGTGTCCCTTAGACTTCATCTGAGATTAGAATCTTGGGAAGGAGCCAGACATGTAAAGAGAAGTAGAGGGTATATTCCCGGTGGTAGGAGCCAAAGATCTGATGATTCCAAGCCACAACAGTCTGTGGAGTGTGAAGATCTGAACAGAAGCCAGTGGGCCAGAGTTCAGACACTAAGGAAAGAATAGGAAGGGAAATAGTTTAAAGGGACCGGAAGGAGCCAGGTCCTGTAAGGCCTTGTAAATCACAGGAAAGTTAAACTAAAGATGTTACTCTGTGCTTTGAGTGTAAAATAACTATAAGTTGCCCAGAAGATTGAAAAATGGGTTAAGGAAATGGTGCAGAAGGAAGAAAAGTTTACAATAAGGCTTCGTTACATTGCAGCTTATATACAGCTATATATATTGTTACAAGTTATTGTTATTATATAAACTTTGTGGAAAAATTGATATATTTTTCTATCTGGAATTTTTTGTTTTCTTGGGTTCGGGTAGTATACATCATGATTTTTCTGGTTAAAATTAAGCAAAATATTTTTTTTTAATTTTGTGGCTTTTTATTTATTTAGCAGTAGGGTGAAATAAACATGAAAGAAGGATAGGTACGCTCATAGTCTGTATTAGATAATTCTAACACTTAAGATACGTACAAGTACAATTTTGCTGGCTGGTTTTTTTCTTCTGATGCTCGTGGTACTTTTTATCCTCATATTTTGTGATTTTTAAATGTGTTTATGTACAGTGGAACCTTATATGTAATAATTATTTCAAGTCTGGATGGAAAATGCACTCTACCAAAGAGGATATGATTTGAATTCATACAGGTGATTTATCCCTGCTGACTAGTGACCACTTTAAAATAATTGACTTGGAATTTTTGGGAGCATCACAGGAAGTGAATCCTTCCCCCCCCCCTTCCCAATATCTAGTTTGTAACAGACAAGCTTCCTTAATATGCTCCTCCTCTGGGTTTGTTTTTTGTTATTTTTGTTTTTTGATTTGTTTTTTAATTTTGTTTTATTGTTGCTATTGCTGTTCACTTTTCACTGCAGGTGTAAGGCATTCTGACTTATGGGTACATCTCAGCCTCTGCACTTTGGGCAGCCTCCAGGGTTTGTCTCCTTTCTCCTAAGCCCCATGCAGCTTTCAGTGAAAGGAAGCTCAAGTCCATCAGGGATCAGCAGGCTCTGTCAGGGTAGATGCTTACATCAGGGTTCTCTTGCCTCTTTGGATTCATTTTTCCCTTTAACTTTTGTTTACCTTTAAGGCATATTTTTACTTAGTTGGCAGCATAGCAATGCATTTTTTTAATTGTATTCAACACTTTTATTTTTTTCATTAGTGGATTTATTTAGAACATCTCCATTTTTTTTCAAGTTGTTGGAAACTTTCACTTTAGATGCTTCTTTTAAATAGAGTAAATTTATATTTTGCTATGTGTTCCAATCTAAGAGTCATTTTCTCTTAATAGGTGAGTATATCCCATTTACCTTCATTGAAAGTTTATTAAAAAAAGGTGGGCACCTGGGTGGCTCAGTCAGTTAAGTGTCTGACTCTTTTTTTTTTTAAGATTTTGTTTATTTATTTGATAGAGACAGAGAGAGCACGCAGAAGTAGGCAGAGCAGCAAGCAGAGGGAGAGGGAGAGGGAGAAGAAGGCTCTCCACTGAGCAGAGGGCTCAATCCCAGGGCTCGATCCCGGGACACTGGGATCATGACCTGAGCTGAAGGGGAACGCTTAACGACTAAGCCACCCACGTGCCCTGGTGTCTGACTCTTGATCTCACAGACAAGAGTTCAAGCCCCGCATTGGGTTCTATGTTGGGCGTGGAGCCTACTTAAAAAAAAAAAGAAGAAGAAAAGAAAAAAAGTTTTTAAAAGTAGTTTGCAAAGGGAAGCATATTATTTTGTTCATAAAAATACAGTACATTCTGTACTAGTATCCAGTAGGAAATTACAAATTCTGGATATGTGAAACTATTTAAGACTAAAAGAAGGTAAAATCTCATTATCTTATAGAAATGTATTAGTATCCATGAAAGCTGGTATAAGCAGGCAACAAAGTGCTCCAATATACAAATGCATGGGAAAATAAAACCCCACACCTTAATATGGCAACCATTAAAGCAAATGTGGATATGGTGTTTTGGTGACTACATAAGTAAGAAGCATGCCAAACTGTAAACTAAATTTAAACGAGTTTCTATAGGATAAAGGCAGAGAAAGCAAATATAATTGTAAAGTGGAACAAAGCAAGTTGTGAAATCCAATGAACTTGAATAAACTTGTAGGTAAACAAATGGCTCGGTAGAAACTGGTACAACAGATACAAAAAAATAACACATGAATGATTTCCAATGTCATGTTTGCTTGTAAAAAAAAAAAAGCAAATCTTCACTGATAAATATGCACAGCAAGCCACAAAAATGAATTCTGATAGAAACTGGCATTTCAATGAATACCAGAACTATATAACAAGGAAGAGAGTAATTTTAAAGTTATCAGATATGTTACATTCTTCATCCTCAAAATCTAGACAATCATTTCTGCTGGACTCCAGATTATGTACTTCATCTGTGACATCTGCCATACTGAACAAGTCATCAGTCCTTTAAATCTCAAGCTGTTATTAATAGCATTAATTCCACTCTTAATAAATTGAACTTTCATCCTACTATGTTGTATTTGCTGTATCTAGCATCCCTCAGGCCCTCTCCTCATGGTCTCCAGTTCTGTATTGTGTGCTCAGCTAGTGGGCATACACAGTTCCACTCAGCAGCCTCTCTCCAAACTTACAGCACTAAGTTTGAACTTAATGTTAGGCCAAAGCCTCCCTGGCTTTCGAGCCATGGGTTACTGTTGGTAACACATTTAAAACTAAATCTTAGAAGATAAGATTCTATGACTTGTTATTTTGTGAACAAAACTAGTCCAGTGGGCAGAATAGGCATCCTTACTGGGATGTCCTGGGTTGGTACGTTTTGTCCTTAAAAGGTGGCACATCACTTTTTGTGCTTTGAGACATACTGATCACTGCAGCTCACCCTGGATTCCTTATCGATATACCCCTTGCCATTCTTGCTCTAGGTGGGGCCTAATCTTTTCAACAGTGCATGCATACAGTGAACACAAGGTAGTTTTCACATGTTTGTTTTTTGGTTCTTTTTTTTTTTTTTAGGGGAAAAAAAGTTTTAAATCGGTATATTTTAGGTCCTGAATTTTATATGCTTATTTATCTATTCTTTATAGTTAGTTTATGATGTAGGTTCATGATGTTTCATCGAATTTCTAAGGTGCTCTTGATTGTAAGACATCATTTGATATACCTCTGAGGAAGAAAAAAAAACGCTGATAAAGTAGAACATGCCATCTCAGTCTAGAGATATCAAAATGCTTTTTAAAGTGTATTTTAGAATTGATACAACTTAGCATCTTCCCATTTTAAAAATGAAGTAACTATGGCTAAGAGATGTTAAATATCTTATGGTCACACATGGTCTGTGGCAGAGCCAGAATATGAATCTTAACTGGGTGACACCAGACTATATTTCACACCAAGAATCTTAAAACTGTATGTCCACTTTTAACAATATCTCTTAGCTAGTATTGTCCCTAAGATTCAAGCCCAAGGACCTACTGATGTAGTGGAGAGTTGGGTTCGATATAGTATGAAATGACAAACAGTATACCATGGTTGTATGACAGGCAGAGTTGCCTCATGGTTATGAGTATGTGCTCAGATCCAAGCTGTTCGGGTTCAAGTCCTGGTTCCACTGCTTACTAAGTATATGACCTACAACATTTTATTTAACTTCTCAGTCTTTCAGTTATCTATAACATGAGAATTAACATATCCATCTCCTGATGTTATCTGTCTCCTGGTTATTATGAGAATCACACTAAATAATACAGATAAAGTTCTTAGAACTGTATCTGGTACAACATAAACACAGTGAGGTATTAGTTTTTACAGCTATCCAAGGCATTCGGTATAAGCTCTTTATACAACAGAGAAACATTACATCACTGCTAAACCTTTTAACTAATAGCTGGCAAAATAAAGTTGAAAATGATACTAAACCCAAGGCAAGAACTGCAATAGAAATTTGCATTTATTATTAATGGAGCCCAGATGATAGTGCCACTCAGATTTTTTCCTAGTTGGAAGTTTTTACTGTGTTTCCATCTAACCATATAGGGTAGGAAATGAAAAATATATGTGGGCTCTTGAATGAGCCATGTGTGACTATTTGGAACAGTGACGTACACAAGGAGACAATGCCTTTTGCTGATTTGAGAAGAACAAGCAAGCCGAAGAGGCATGGGTGAGAAAAGGGAAAGCAATGAGTCATCATCACTAAAAGATGTGCGTATGGGATAGGTAGTAGGTACATGACACAACTTTGTATTAAAAATGTCACTCTTGAAGCAGTGTGATGAGTAGACTGGAAGACAGAGACAGGAAACAGGTAAACCATTGGGTGGCCTATTGCAATTGGTACCCAGTGGTGAAGCTCTAACCTAAGGAAGTGGCAGCAAGGAATGAAAGAATAGACAGAACCTAGATATAGAAGATACTTGTTTTTGTTATTTATTCCATGTAACAAATCACCCCCAAACTTAGCAGCTTAAAACTGCAAACATTAACTCATGCAGTTTCTGAGAGTCAAGAATCCAGGAGCAGCTTAACTGGGTGGTTCTGGCTCAAGTGTTTTATAAGGTTCCAGTCAAGTTATTGGCCAGAGCTTCACTCACCTCATGGTTCAAATGGGGCTGGAGAATCAGCTTCTAGGTTCACTTACATAGTAGTGAGCAGACCTGAGTTCCTTGCTGGCCATTGGCCAGAGGCTTCAGCCTACTTCCTCTGGAAAGAGAAAAAGAAAGAATGTGCCAGAGCCCAAAACAGAAATCACAGTCTTTTATTTTTTTAATTTTTTTATTGTTATGTTAATCACCATACATTACATCATTAGTTTTGGATGTAGTGTTCCATGATTCATTGTTTGTGCATAACACCCAGTGCTCCACGCAGAACGTGCCCCCTTTAATACCCATCACCAGGCTAACCCATCCCCCCACCCGCCTCCCCTCTAGAACCTTCAGTTTGTTTTTCAGAGTCCGTCTCTCATTGTTGGTCTCCCCCTCCGATTTCCCCCCCTTCATTTTTCCCCTCCTGCTATCTTCTTCTTTTTTTTTCTTAACATTTATTGCTTTATTTGTTTCAGAGGTACAGATCTGTGATTCAACAGTCTTGCACAATTCACAGCACTTGCCATAGCACATACCCTCCCCAATGTCTATCACCCAGCCACCCCATCCCTCCCACCCCCCCACCACTCCAGCAACCCTCAGTTTGTTTCCTGAGATTAAGAATTCCTCATATGAAATCATAGTCTTTTAGAACAGGAGTGACCTACCATTCCTTTCTGTATGCTAGTCGTCAAAAAGACCAGTCCTAATACAGTGTAGGATGGGACCAGCCACTTAAAACACTTCAAGCTTATGGCCCCCTGGTTGGCTCAGTCGTTAAGCGTCTGCCTTCGGCTCAGGTCATGATCCCAGGGTCCTGGGATTGAGCCCCACATAGGCTCCCTGCTCCACGGGAAGCCTGCTTCTCCCTCTCCCACTCCCCCTGCTTGTGTTCCCTCTCTTGCTGTGTCTCTCTCTGTCAAATAAATAAAATCTTTAAAAACAAACAAACAAACTTCAAACTTAGCTTCGTAAAATTTGTTTACTCTTCCTAAGAGCAAAGAGGATCACAGTCTTTTTTTTTTTTTTAAAGATTTTATTTATTTTTGAGAAAGAGAGAAGAGCACAAGCAGGGAGAGGGATAGAGGGAGAAGCAGTCTCCCCCCTGAGCAAGGAGCCTGACGTGGGACTCGATTCCAGGACCCCAGGATCATGACCTGAGCAGAAGGCAGACGCTTAACCAACTGAGCCACCCAGGTGTCCCAGGACCACAGTCTTTTTAATGTTCTACCAAGAATGTGACCTACAGAAATGTGAGGTAATAACCAAGTGTTGAGTTAAGCCACTAAGTTTATACTAATTTGTTAAATAGCAATAGAAAACTAAACTTTGAGATGATTTTGTGGAAATGGTACATTCAACCTACATTTTCTTTTCCTTTCGTCTCTGAATTTCTTCTTTAAAAAGCTGCCCAAGGTCTTTTAAGTTCTTTCAAATCATAATCAGAAGACTCAATTATTTCTAAGACCCCATTACTGATGATAATTGAATTAAAGGCTACAGAGCTGGGGCCACATTTTAATACAGTATTAAATATTGCTTTGTTGGGATTCTAATACTGCAAGCCATTCAAAGGGCTGTGGTTTCCCCCATTGCAGACAAAACTAAAAACAGAGGGGCCAAAGATGCAATCAAGAATGTTCATAGCAACTCTATTCATATTAGCCCAAACTAGAAATTACTCAAATGCCCATCATCAGGAGAATGGATAAACAAATTGTGGATAATAAAATGGAGTACTAACAGCAATAAAAAAAAAGGTACTGCTATATCTAACAACATGAATGAATCTCAAAACTATTATGTTGAGTGAAATAAGCCAGATGCAAAACAGTATATACTACATGATTCCACTTTCATGAAGTTCAGGAACAAGCAAAACGAACTCTTGTGATAAAAGTCAGAATGGTAGTTACCTCTGAAAAAGGACACAAGAGAACTTTGTGGATGATAGAAATGGCCAATATCTGGATTTGGGTGGTAGTTCTATTGGTGTATACACAGGTGAAAAAAAAAAATGAAGGGCTATACATTTAAGGGTTGTTCATCTTCACATATGTAAAATAGCTCAGTTAAAAGGATGGCAATTAACTGAATTAATTATGTATGAAAATTTGGGGTGAGTTCTTTTAGCATAGTCTGTATATAACTGAAAGCATGGTGATCTGTCAGAACAGTTCACCCCCTTGAGGGAGTTCAGGGAAGACTCATGCTTGTGGCCCACAGGGAAATCACAGACCTTTCTTACAAGGGATTGACTAAAAATGGATCAGAAAGAATGAAATAAAATGCAAAACCTGTGGCCACCAGCTCTGCTTCCAAGGGAGGAATTTGGATCATATGGATCATAACAGCCATTTATTCCCCCCACCATCTTCTCCTCCCAAATATCCAGGTATCCGTGCTGCAGACTTTCATACTAAGAGCTTAGGCCTTTACCATAAAGAGCTGCCTTGGCCTGTGGTAGAGTTTCCCCTTGGAGATGTCTTGTTTTTAACTGATAATCTTTGGACTTCCTTGGCTGGGGAGATCATGGTGTTCAAGGCACTTTGGAACACAGACACTGTTCTGTTTCAAACTTTATCCAGCCCTACCTCACTTGACCTGTTACCCCTTAGAAGAAGAGTCTGCAATGTTCTTCTCCTGATTCTCACATGGTTCCCTTCTTGTCTGCTATTCAGATGTTAGCTTAAATATGACCTTCTCAGGGATGATATTTTTAACTTCCAGTTTAAAATAGCCACCCACTCAAATTCTATCCCAGCATTATATTTAATTCTCTGCATAGCAACTTATTACCAGTGAATATTTTACTTGCATCCTTTTTTATTGACTGCTAAAATGCAAGCTTTCATCGAATCTGTGGCTTTATGCCTTCATTGGTTTTAGGGAATACTTCTTCAAATATTGCTTTTTCTCCATTCCATCTCTCTTCCACTTTTGAAACCTTAATCACACGTACATTAGACCTTTTTACCACGTTCCATTCATCTTTTAGGTTCTTTCATGTATTTATCATTTGTTTTTCTCTGCAAGGTCAATCTGGATATTTTCTACTGATCTATTTCCAATTGACCAATTCTCTTTTCTGCTGTGTACAATCTATTAACCCATTAATTGAGTCCTGAATTTTGGTGATTCTATTTTCACTTCTAAAATTTCTATTTGGTACTTCTCATTTATCCCAGCCTTCTGTAAATTACCTCCAATGTTTTCATCTATATTCTTGAATATATTAATCACAACTTTTATAAAGTCTCTGATAATTTCAACATCTGAATCATTTATGGGCACATTTCTGTTATAATTTATCCTCTTGATTTTGTCATTTGGCCTGTCTCCTGGCTTGCCTGGAGACTTTTTTTTTATTGAATTTGGGAGATTCTATAGAGAATTGTACAAGTTATAGGTCATTCTGTCTTCCTCTTCTGGCAGAAAGAGAAATATAAAGCACTTTGGTCCAATGAGGAAGTGAGATGATTTAAGGCTGGTTTTCATTCCCCTGAGTTTGTCCTTCCTTTTAGAATGTACCTCTGCAGGGGGTGTCAGATGAAAGCCTGGCCTCTCTTCCTTGGTGAACCCCAGGTTTTGTCTCTCTAGTACCATAAGGCTCCTGGATGCTCTACCTAGCTTTTCAGCCTTGCAGCCTCTGTTTTCTACATGGCTTCTTGGTCTCTTGCCCTGGGCAGCTTAGGAATCAGTAAATGTATCAAAGTGAAAAGTGACACAAAAGCTCTGCTGTTCCCTCCTCCCCAGGATTTTAGCTCCTCAGATATTAGCTGCCTTGCTTCTAATGCTTCAGACAGCTGTTTTGTTTTGGAGTTGCTTCTAGCAGGAGAGTTGGTCTGATAAAAGCTACTCTATCATACACAGAAGTCATCTCTAAATGCAAGCTCTATAAGAAAAGGATCTCATCTGTGTTATTTATGGCTGTTTCTTCTAGGATAGTGCCTCGTACCAAAAACAAAAACAAAAAAAACCCCACCCCTCAATAAACATTTAATTAATATAAGTAAGAATTAGACCCTATATCTATCCTTGACATCTGTATCATTTACAGTCCTCCATATCTATCCAAAGGAGCCTAGAATTGTTCATGTCTCCCTTTTAAAATAATTCCTCACCCTCATTTCTCTCCCCGACAATAGACATCCATTCTAATGCGTTTAATGTGTATCTATTAAAACTAATTATGCAAAACATCTACTGTCATATTAAATTCACATAAATGCTGTTGTATAACTTACTTTGTTCCTTTTTTCTTTTCACTACCCCTGTGCCTTTAAGCTCTGTGTATATCCAATTCATTTCTTCTGACAGTTGCATTGGATTCCATGGTTAACATCCACTGCATTTTATCTATCTAGGGTAGAGCACCAAATTGCCTCTAACTCCCTGCCAACAGAAATAATGCTGTACTGAATATATTTTACATGTTTTCTTCATGCTTATGTGAAACTTTCTTTTATATATGTATACCTTGTCATATATATATGTATACACACACACACACGGAGCAGACTAGTTTGATTTTAACCCACACAGTTTCTTTGACTAAGTAGTACCTGATTTCTCTCCAGAATGGCTGTACTAGTCTACTTTTTTACCAGCTGGGCATGGTGAATCTTATATCCCAACATCATCACCAACATTTGACAGTATTCACTTTCCTAATGTTTGCCGATCTAATGGGCATGTGGTGATATCTGTTTATTGTTTTCATTATATTTCTCCTGTTACTAATACTTTTGAGCCTCTTGAATATGCTTAGTGACCTGTTGGTTTTCCTTTTCTGAAATTGTTTCTTGTCCTTTTAGGATTGCTACATTTTTCTTGTTGGTTTGAAGGAGTTCCCTGAATAGTTCAGAAGAGTTAATCATCTCTTGACAAGCTTAAACATCATGAATATCTTCCCCAACTCTGTCAACTATGTATTAACCTCATTGTGTCTTTTTTTGAGGTGATATCCTTTAATATAATCAGTGACTTTAATTTTTTGCCTATGGTTTGTACTTTTGAACTTTTCTTTAAGGGGACTTTTTAAAATAGATCTTCCCATTAACCTGTCTCATATCCAGGTTCCATGGGTGTAATTGTGAGAGTGCTGGAAGATTTTGGCCCACAGGAGAACTTGGACCGGATACCCTCCTGGAATGCAGAGAGCACCCAACTTGTCTTCCTTCTTGGACTTTGCCTTTCTATCCTGCACTTTCACTTCTTTTGCCCTTTTATATGCTCTTAATGTAAACCTACCCATTTTAACCTAATTTATTCTGGGTTTGGAAGTGAAAAGAGTATAAGGATTCTGGGAGGACCCCAAATACAAGGATCCTAGCCTATTCAGCAGTGTAGGCCACTTCCTAAGACTCTGAAGTCAAGCTACTCCAGTGGTCAGGAAGTCTCTGTGAGCCTTTTAAAAAACAAACCAAACAAACAAAACTTCATTCCTGTCTGGATACAGCATTGTATATGGTAGTACAAGAGTGTTGAAGGGTGTAAGTGTCACTGGTGTTCACAAGCTTATGAGCTGGCTCAAACTTTACCAGCACTGACTTCCTCAAGACATCATGACTGTGCTTAAATCCTAGTTCTGGTTGCAGGCTCTCTTATTCCATTCCCCCCATCCCCAACCCTCTGTTTATTTGAGAAACAGAGGAAGAGCAACGAACCAAAACATTCTCCCTCATTTTTCATCTTCCATTTCAACTATAGGTGTTGGTGATCATCATCTCAATTCTTCCTAGCAGAAACTTTGCCCCAGTCCACTGAGTTGGCAGAAATAACAAATGACATGAGAAACTTGGCTAGTATTTTTTTAAACACCCTACAGATTGAATTTAATCCATATCCTTATAACCTTTATTTTCTACCAAACTCAGGAACTAAGTCAACTCTTCCATAACTTATTTCTAGCCAAAAAGCTCAATGTGAAATATTAAGTACCAGTAATAACGCTCTATTCTGCTTTGCTAACCTCTGTAGTCATCTAGCTAGTCATACACTGGGAACATCTAGTTGTTGTATTGAAATCTGACCACACTGTACTTCTGGAGCAGGTTTGGAAGCTTCACTTACAAACGTTAAGATCTAGTTGCTAGTTGCCAACAGCAACCTACAAAGGTAATGCCAGTTAGGGCCCATAATCCCCTGGGGATTCTAGCTCTCAGGATTCTAGCCAAATTAATGAACCAACTCAATAATAAAATTCTCCATAATCCTTGGAAAGATCCACCTCTGAAAGTTTTATTTATACTTAATATGTTGACACTTTTGCTGTATTCATTATCTGCTACAAAGCATTTGCAATCTATGTATGCTGGTTGAATTTCCCTTATCATAAATAACTATCAGGAACCTGCTGCTTTAAGCACCCTGAAAGGTACAAAAAAATAAAAGATTAAGGTCTTTCTCTGAACGATTTTACTCTTAATTGAAGACGGCAAACACATGAAGAAAATAAGAGTAAATGCTAAACTGTTATTCTTACAATAGGAGCAACAGTTTTAAAGGGATTGATCACTATGAGCTAGAAGAATTAAGAACAAAAAACAATAAAAAGTGAAAAATAAGGATGGATATGGTATGATGGGCCCAGACAACTGATTAGTCTGGAATCTCTGAAACAACCCCAACTTGAAATATTTTGTATTGTTGCCTTCATGGGAAGCACTACAGTTCAAAAATGTAACAATGACTACTACAATAGCTAAATATACAAATTATTCCAAAGACTCTCAAGACAAAAGGTTATCCAAGTTAAGCAAAAACAACCTTGCAGGGTTTATCCACTCATTCGGCTGGTTTTTACTGAGCACTTAAGATGTGCCACACACTGCAGTGAGTGGCCTCAGCTAGCCAGGCAGATTTCCTGCCTTCACTGAGCTTATTTCTTTCAGAAGACATTGGCATTAGAGTATCTGAATCACTACAATAACAAGACCTACTGAACACCTATTATGTGCCAAGTACCGCGCTAAGCACTCTTCATAGCACCTAAGATTTTCAGTTCTGTCTTCTACCTTTTATCTGTCATCTACCAGAGGTCCCCATGATAGAAGCTATGTAACATTTTGCTGTGTCAAAATGCTACAGGTCCCCAACTCTCTAAAACGTTCAAAAGTAGGGAGCAAGGAAAGAATCCCCGCTGGAGCGCAGCAGGCCCAGCGCCACGGATCTCCCTGGCGACCCGAAGGGACGCCGGGAAGTGGTAGCTGCGGCCCCGCCCCTCCCTGGAGGCGCCCTCAGCCCTAAACTCGCTTCATGCGCATGCGTACGCGCACTGACCCCGCCCTCCCGGCGCCGCCATCGGAGCCATTTTTCTGCCGCCTCCACGCGAGTTGCGGTGTGTTTACCGGGTGTCTCTGAGGAAGGCCGTGGCTACGGGCGGTTCTAAGAGGGCTGTGTTCTCGGACACCAGGAAGCGGACGCCGGTAGGGGAGAGATGTCTTTGCCACCCGTTGGGGATGTGGGGCCCCGCGCTCCTGCAGCCGGGCTTTGTTGCGAAGCGCGGGCGGCGGTGGCGGGTGGGGGAAGGGGCGAGGCGCCCGCCGAGTTCCCGGATTGCGGGCTGCGTGCTGCTCGCCGCGCCACGCCTGCGCTGCCCGGGCCCGAGGTATAGACCCGTTTTTCCCCGCAGCAATGGCCAATCTCTTGTCCGAAGAAGCCAAAACCCCACTTCCTCCTCCGGCCTGCGCGCGGCAGAGGCGCTGTTGCCGCTGAGTGAAAGGGGGTGCATCGCCGGGTGGTGAGCCCGCGATGACGCCACACACACCTAGGGCCCTTCATCCATTCATTCCGACCACAAAGACCGGGCGCTGTCCTGCGGGCATGGCGGTGGAGCGGTAAACACGTGGGGCACAGCCCCTTCCACTTCCGCATGGAGGTTTCGGTGGTGGTGGGAGGCAGCAGAAAAATGTCTGCAGGTTTAAGTAAAAAGATTGAGGAAATGAAAATTGTCAAGGGAGAAAGCTAGTTTGACTACGGTGGCAAGGGAAAGCGAGGAGGTAGACTTTAGACCTGGTATGTCGGCCCCTGAGGTCGAGAATGCGTCAGCTCTGAAGATGCGGGGGGAAAGCAGAATTGCAGAGATAAGGGATTAGCGCTTGAGAGCAGAGAGATTGGGAAGAAACAAAGAAGGCCATGTTCCTGGAGTATGGTGAGGAGGAGTGAAGAGAATGGATTTTAGGGTGGCCAGAGGGG